>NW_025408587.1:2400000-3039921 GCF_019650295.1 Cercospora kikuchii
GTTTGAAGCCTCGCAGCTCAATTTCACCCACGGCGTGGCTTCTGGAGATCCATATCCAGACAGCGTGATCTTGTGGACGAGACTCGCGCCCCTCACGGCATCCAACGACACCGCAAGCAACGCGACTGTCAGCGGCTATGTTCCATTGTACAACCACGGCCCGAAACAAGTATCCACGGCACCCGTCTGTGCAGAATGGAAGGTGGCTAGAACACCAGATTTTGAAAATGTCGAAAGCAGCGGCACTGCATACACTTCCAGTGATATCGACTACACAATCAAGGTCGAAGCTGGCAACTTGACTTCCTGGACAAGATATTACTACCAGTTCAACGTCTGTGGCAGCAACAATACCAGTCCGCTTGGCCGTACCAAGACAACACCATATCCGCACGACTACGTTGACAATGTCGGACTTGCGGTGTACTCTTGCAGTAACTTTCCATTTGGCTTTTTCAATGCCTATGGAAACCCTGTCCGGAAAGATTCTGTGGACTTTGTTCTTCACTTGGGAGACTACATTTACGAGTACGCTGGGGACGGGGACTATGGATATGGGCAATCGATTGGTCGTGTGCCGAAGCCAGAGAGTATCATTTATACTCTTGATGACTACAGACAGAGGCACGCCACATATCGCACTGACGAGGACCTGCTGCTGTCTCATCAGACATATCCTTGGATTCCGACCTGGGATGATCATGAGGTATGCATTAGTGGGCGAAGTTGGCCCATACGAATAGTCACTAATGATTGATAGGTGTCTGACAATACATACCGGGACGGTGCATCGGAACTCAACAACACCGAGGCTTCGTTTGTGCAGGACGGCGGTGTCTCTGTTGACCAGCGCAAGATGAATGCTGTCCGAGCTTACTTCGAGTGGATGCCAATCCGTCAAGTAGAGATGGACGATAACCTTCGCATCTGGCGTAGCTTCCAGATTGGTTCACTGTTCGACTTGATCATGCTCGATACCCGCCAGTATGATCGTTCGATTACCGACTTGTACTGGAACACGTGAGTCAAGCATAGTGGCATATGGTGCTGCTATCCTTCGTGACTGACTTGTGATAGTGACTACATCCACTCCATCTCCAACGACGCCGGCCGATCAATGATGGGCTCTCGGCAAGAAAACTGGTTCTACAACTCCCTCGGCGAGTCTGCGAACAGAGGTGCACGATGGCGAATCATCGGATCCCAGACTGTCTTCTCGCGCATCAACGAGTCCGTGTCGTACGGAAACGTCAACCCACTTGACTATGACGCCTGGGACGGATATCAAGCCAATCGCAATAGGACCTTGAACTACTTGACCGAGAACAACATTGGCAACAACATTGTCATCTCGGGCGATTCTCATGCCAGTTGGGTATCAGATTTGGCTTGGCTTGATCATTCGAACTACTCCGCTGACACCGGCGCTGGAGCGCTCGGAGTCGAATTCGCTGGTTCGGCTGTATCGTCGCCATGTCCATACGGCCAGAATATCACGCAGCTATCGGCCAACAACTACTCCGATGCCCTCGAAGCTGCAAATGCCGAGCTTCACTGGAACGACGTATACTATCGCGGTTACTTTGAATTGCACATCAGCTACGACGAAGTCAACGCAAGTTACTTTGGCCTGCCTACGATTGTGACGAGAAATCCACTGGAGATCAGTCTGGCCAACTTTACTGTCAAAACTGGAGAGAATGCTTTGCAGAGACCGATCGCAGGCGGTATCGCAGAGAGTGGAAGCTTGAAGGGAGGATCGATTAAGCAAACGAACATCACGAATAACACGGAGACAGGACAATGGACGATCAGTATGTTCAACCAGGAGGATATCTAGAGCAGATGGCGGAACGATCTGCGACCCCAAGGACTTGTACATAGCCACGAAGATGAAAACGAAAGCGACTCACAACGATACAGAAGCATGGAAGACTGCATGGTGGTTCTAAAGCGATGCTAATGCATTCCATAGCATGGTCCCTGCCAAGTTTAGCCGGCGGAGTGACGTAGCCAGAAAGCGATGTTTCAGGATGCGACTTCCAGCGACCGCCTTCGCCAATGCATCAACGCCCTCGCTTCGCAGGCGCCAACGAGCGCGAACATGGCCCTGCCACTGAGGCTGTAGAGATAAGTGAAATTTTTTCCCATGTCATCCTTCACCAACACCGCACCTCATCTTTCCGCAGCAGCCTGGCGCTGGCCGCCAGACCTGACTGAATACCCTCACACGGCCCTCATCTACACCTCATCATGCGTCCTTTTTTTCTGTGTCTGAGCGCCTCAGCAGCCGCTACTACTCATCATTTCAACAGCCACCTCGAGGCACGACAGAGCAATGGTAGCATACAGATCGCAATTGTCAACAAATGTCCTGATGTCATCTGGCCTGGGATCGCGGAGAACGATGGCGAATCATCCGACGGGTTCGAGTTGGCGCCCGGGAGCAACAGAACCATATCCGTCGCTGCAGATTGGAAAGGTCGCATCTGGGGCCGAACGAATTGCACATTTCCCAACGGCGAAAATCTACCTGGCAACTGCCTCACAGGCGAATGCGGTGCCTTGAAATGCCGTCAAGCAGGCAACCCACCCGCAACACTCGCAGAATTCGATATGTATGGCGCAGCCGAACAAGCCTACTACGACATCAGCCTCGTAGACGGGTACAACCTCCCCATGGCAATCGTCCTCGAACCCAACAACGTCCCAACCCTAGCAAACGTCAAACTCAGCGACAAAATCCCCTCTTGCGTCGGCAGCATCGATGGCTTCGCCTCCGCCGCAGACTTCAACCCCTACTCCAACAACCAACAATTTCTCGGAACATCCAACACCGACCAACTCCCCTTCGAAACAAAAACCACTGCCCAATTCATCGGCTCCTGGTGTCCCTTCGACCTCCTCGTCGCCCCACCAAAAGTCCCAGGCAACGGCGTCTACCCTTATCCAGATGGGAATATCAAAAGACCGGATTTTAGTCCTTGTAATTCGGCGTGTCAGAAGTATGGGAGAGCTAAGTACTGCTGTACGGGGAGATACGATCGAGGGAATTGTGATCCGAATTATTATGCCAAAGCGGCCAAGGCTGTTTGTCCGGATGCGTATTCGTATCCGCATGACGATACGAAGAGTGTGTTTGGGGTGGCGAGGGGTGGGAATTGGCAGGTTGTGTTTTGTCCGGGAGGGAGGAGTACGAATATTTTGGCGACGGTGGCTGGGAAGGCGAGTTGAAAGAGTGAAGGGGGTGGATGGCGTGGAGTTGCGTGTGATGCAGTTTTTGATACCCCTTTATTTGATAACGTTTCTGTATGTCAAGATGCTCTGCTCATCGATTCAAGTATGGCATCGTGAGGCTGGAACATGCCTGAACGAGATCGAAGGTAAGTCTTGAGACCTAGGGCTGTGGAGTGGACGTGGTCTGACTTCATCACATCCTATGGAGACATCTGAGGAGAAATGGAGCAGGAGAGTGGTTACGTTCGGGTTTGTTTATTTCTGAATACGCGAAGTCCATGGCATGTGCAGCATCTTCAAGTTGGAAGTCTTGTGGTTTGTTGTTCTTGCGAACATTGATTTGAGAATTGCTCGTTTCATCTTTGATGCTTGTTGTCATTGAACGCTTCTTTTTGAAACTGTGTCGGCTCGCTCCGTCCACCGCTTGCCCCTACACGCAGCTTTCGATCAAATCAACGCCTCCTCAAGATGTTGAAGGCCCCGCGCAATAACCGTCCGCCGCTCTGGGAACGCAAGCCTCTCAACTCCAACATCAATCAAATGAGATGGCTCAAGTCCAATATCGATCAAATGAGACGGCCCAAGGCTCCACTCCAAAACCTCAAGGCCCAGCTCCTGAGCGAATCTGACCATGCCTTTCCTGAGATGCATAAGAGAGTGGCGTTCGTCTCTCCAGTCTTGCTTGATGGTCTCTCTTACGGTCTCGCTGTGCCAGTCGCAGACGTAATGGGTACGGAGGAGCGGCAGACCAAGTTTGCGGGTGTTGAAGAGAGAGCCGAGTTGGTAGGGTTTTAGAATCTTCCAGGTGTGCAATATGTTGTCGAACTCCTCGAAAACCATAATCTCGCTGTAGAGGATCGATTCGTTTTCGAGCTTCATTTGACGACATGCGTTGAGGAATCGAGGGGGCTGTACACGCTCCAGGGACTTGTGTAGTAGGTTGGGGCACCCCAATGACGAGCAGGTGTTGGGGCTTGGGGCTTGGTGTCCCAAGATATGGCCTAATTTCCCTCCGGTTGGGGTAGCGACTTGTTCTTCGATGTCTTTGATGAGGGCCATGCGCCAGATCTCGTTGCGTAGTTCGCTGGGGAGGCGGAGGAGCGGTGACAGAGAATTCTCAAGCTGAGTTGAAAGGGGACTCGGCGACTCGAGTTTGTCGAGAGCCAGTTCTGTCGCCATCTTGTTCTGTAGACGAGTCAGTCGGGTCAGAAAAGGATTATTGCTGGTGATCGTACGAACCGGAGGTACCTGCTTTGCTGTGTAATTTGTTAATTAAAGTGATTCGCGGGTGTGGAGTAATTAAATAGGTAGCAGAAACATGGTCCTACTTGTAGTTACTGTTCGAGTGTTCAGGTGCAAAGAGTCATACCTCCATTCACCTGTCCTCAGGGTTTCATTAACTGTGCTCATTCACCACGGAACCGGTAACAAGAAGTGCTGCTGATCTTGAATATAAGAGAGAAAGGAGGATGCGCAGTTGCAGCTGTCTCTTGAGTTCTAATCGAGCCAAGACTACCGTCTTCGCAACATACTCGAGTGTTACGACCTGGCTTTCCTACCCGCTTTGCTACGTCGTACGGTCTGTTCGATGACGCTTGATATTACCACCTCCAACCTCTCTGCTCCCACTCGTGCCGCTCTCCATGCATTTCAAAGTCATTGCAGTCCCCAAAAATGTCTCCACGATGCTACTCCTCTATGAGGAAGCTCCCAATGCCCCAGGGCAAAAGGTAGGAGACCTCCGCGAACGCTCAGAGTAGTGAACCTGCCCCACTGCCCACTTCAGACTGCCTACGCCTAGCTCCTCATGGAAGCTGACCATACCAGCTCTTGGGAACCGACGCTCTGGGGACCGAGTGCTGACCAGTCGAGACTTCGTATCCACCTCTATGACTTGCCTCGTATTGTATTTCGTGGCTTTGCATAGATGGAACATGGCAAACACCGGCAGACCCAACTTTCTCGTATTGAATAGGGAGCCGAGATGGTAGGGCTCGAGAGTCTTCCATTGCTTGAGCACGACGTCGTATTCCTCGAAGACCATAATGTCCCTGAACAGCATGGGCTCGACTTCGAGCTTGAGTTGGCGGCAAGCGTTCAGGAATGGTGGTGGTGTGATTGGTATAGATACTTCGAATGGGCCGAAAATATCGGTCCAGAACATGCAGTCATGCTTCTCTTTCGCTCTCAGATGTCCGGTGTCGGCTACTTGGTCTTGAATGTCCTCGATGAGCGCTGTGCGCCAGATTCTGTTGCGTAATTCGGCTGGAAGGCGGAAAAGTGGCGACTTTGAGTTCTTCAGTGTATTGAGGTGGAGTGTGAGGGACTCGAGTTCGGTGATGGTCAGGTCAGCCGCGGCAGCGAATGCCTGTGCGACTCCTGACTTGTTCATGCTAGCCTGTCAACTAGTTAGCGGGTTTGAACAGGCTACACCGCTTGCTCATACCGACTTGAGGATCTTGTTGATAGTGGCTACGCTGTAAGTCCAGTTGCCTATAGGAGGAGTGGTGAGTGTCAAGCTTGTAAGAGTGGCAGAACTCTGGTCAGTCTTATAGTAGTGACGCCCGAAGAGCCAAGCCTGCATTTACACTCTGCTGGGCATCATTCACCGTGTTTGTTCACTCCGAAGTTAATGCCGATACCGAAGAGTCCGAATGGGTTGTAAATGTCCAGTGTGGTTCGGTGCATACGAACAAAGTCATCGCGCTGCTGAGTGCCGAGTTGCTCGTGTATACATTGGATTTGTTCAGTGTATAGAAAGTGCCCCGGTTCCTGACTAAAGTGTTTGCAGCAATTTATGTCTTCTTCCGAATATTGCTCTTAGGATCTGGCCTCGAACGTCAGCAAGGCCTGTAGGATCGCGAGCCACACGTCGCGTTCCGAAGATCATACTTGTGCGTGTTGTGTGCCTCCAATCCCCAGATCTTCAGTCCGATGGAACTATACGATAAATAGTTGCATCAGGCGGAGCGCCAATCGTCCACACCAAGTCCTTCTGCCCAGGCGAGAGCCACGAGTCGATGCCCTCGAGCTCTTCCGCAAAGCGTACTATGCCCTTCCTGACGTGGGCGTATCTTAACACCTCAGGAGACTCAGAGGCCTCGAAGTCTTCTTTCCGAATAAGGTGGCAACATCCGTGGTGTGCCTTGAGTAAGGGTAAACCGTTCTGACGTGCTCTGAACAGCCCGCTCGTTTGGTGTGGCTGCAGTGTTTTCCAGCGTCGCAGAATCCGATCGTACTCTTGCCACACCATGATGTGACTGTAGAGAATTGGCTCGACTTCGTTCTTCATCTGCCGACAAGCGTTGAAGAACGTGGGCGGGACGATGGTCTCTTGGAGTCGGTGAAACTGGCCAAAGTAGCTGCGCGTGGTGGAAAAGTCGCCAACGCCTTGTCTCTTGTTGCTCGAGACTGGAAACCAAGATCGGTGGCAGTAGCTGCTCACCACCACTTCGTAGACGTGACCGGAACCTTCTCTCCGCTCTTGCTCTATTTCTTGAGCTTTCTCCTTGTACATCTCTTCTTGAGCTCGGATGTCTTCGATCAAAGCCATCCGCCAGATACGATTACGCAGCTCTCCAGGAAGACGAAAGAGCGGAGTCTTGGAGTTGCGTATCTCGATCAGACGGCATGAGGCAGTCTCCAATTCGCTGACACTGAGATTGCCGGCAGCAGCGAGCAGCTGAGCAATGAAGTGGGTGGCCATGTCTGTTTAATGTCATTAACAAATGCAAGAGTATGAAAGCAATCAACCACTTACCTGCCGTCGACTGCGCTTGACGGCAAGCTTGGTCAGGCTCTGTCAAAGTTGAGTGTGTAGTTGTCGCGGCAGGCGCAAATGGTTTCGACAATAGGCGACTGCCGCGACAGGCTTCAATTCCTGCAGCTAGCGTTTTAGCGTGACAATCACATGCAAGTGCGCCCGCGGTCCACATTCTCACTTCTCACGTCACACTGCGCATCGTTCCCCAAGCACATGGCTACGTCGGTGAAGAGCTCGAGAAGGGATGACCTCTTTGCCCCTGCAGAGAAGTGTTGATTCCTACTGGCACAATGAGACCCTTTTCGGGCTTCTAGAAGAGAACGATCGGTTCTTACTACGGTTTGGAGCACACACGGGCGTCGAAAATATCTCATCTCGCATCAAAAAGCTTTTGACCTATGCGACTTACAAGATTGAAACAGACGACGACTGGAGCATAGAGGACGTGCAAGTACAAAGATACCGGTTTCTTGATTCTAGCCGCAACGACAGTCCACCATACCCCATTCCCCAGCTTTGATAGACGCCAGTGCCTCCGTTCAAGAGTGCACCTGCGAAACTAGATACATCGAACAGAAGCGTCGCATCTACCGCATTATATCTTTCCATTTTCGACACCCCCTGACGGACATTCCAAAGAGACGGAGACTCCTTCCAGTCCGCACCGACCCACCCTAAGCATGCGGATGCTTCACTGCCTTCTTTCCAGCAGCTGAAGGAGACCTTCCTCCATTGCAGGTTGAACCTTTCTCGATTGTACCATGACCCAAGCAACACCGATCACCTCCCCTCATTTTATCCCACCATGCCCTGTACTCGTAGTCAGTGGCTGTCTATAGCAGAACAGAAGAACAAGTTCACTAACATGTCGTTGCCGTTGCCAGTTCCACCCCAATGAGCAAAATTCTCATCCTCACAGAATCGTTGATTCTCGTCCCAGTTGCATTTGAAAAATTCCTTCCGCGCACCATTTTTGGACTCCGTTCCGCTTCTGGCTAACCGCTCGACGCCCATGGCCAACAGAGTCGGACAACTCGTATTTGGGCCCTAAACTGGCGTTGAGCGCCGGAGACATGGTGTTCCGTCGTGTCGTTCGTTCGTATGCGAGTGCTTTGACGAGGAAGCAAGTGTGTTGAATACAGCGGTAGCCAGACTCTGTGCGACTATCGATACCCTGGGCACCGAAAGGCGGTCGAAAACTCTACGAACTAGAATGGAAGCCCCTGCTGGGACTAACAGTCGACATACTAACGAGATCGTAATGACAGTAATCCAATTATATAAGCATGTGAAGGCTATTACAGTGAGATTTAGCGTTTCATCACGAGGAGCTAGGGCTAACATACCTCGTAGTCTAGGTAGCTTAGTCCAAACCACGTCAACCCATACTGCGCAAAAGCTTACCCAAACCGTACGCACACGCGCATACGAGACCCAAAATTGTAGGCCGCCTTACATGTCTTTCCCATCACCACCTACCATTCAGCCTCTCTACCCAAACCACAGCCTCCCACCCCAACTCCTTCGAAAAGCTCACCCGTCCAATCCTCTGTCTCCTCCTCCTGGTTCTGACATCATGCAGCGCAAACATCTCGATTCTTGTTCTCGAAGCAGTCGAAGGATCATCTGCTTCCGGCAAATACACATGCACCGCTGTCTTCCGGTTCCGTCGTTTCAAGTCCAAAAGTGTAGTCAAGAACTCGCCATTGTGTGAAGTCCACTCCTCCCAATTGTGAGAGTACTCTTCCCAGCGCATGAGATTGTACCAGATAGATCCGCATTCCGTTCGCGTGAGATGGCAAGTGGTGAGGAGGCTTTTGGGGTAAAGTGCTGGGAGGAGGGATACAGATTCTGTTCTTTGGGGTCGTCGCGTGGATGCAAGTGAGGCTTCGATGGTGACCCAGCTGCGGGATGGGGAGAAAATGCGATACGAAGCGCGACCCGTCTGAGTGCTCTCGAAAAGCACGATTTCTTCGAGTTCTTCTTCCTTCCTACCGCGCAGAAGCTTGTCGTGGCTATCTTGCATCGTCTGCACGATGGCGTATTGCCAGATCATGTCTCGGATTTCGCGTGGGAGAGCCAGGAGCGGGCAAGCTCTATTCGCTACTGATGCAGCGGCCGTGTAGTCTCGCCAAAGGTACTTGATCCTTGCGCTGAGTCTGTCCATGTTGTCTGCGAGGGCGATTCGACGTTCTGAACCCCGTTGTCTGCTCGAAGCTCCTGCGACGGCGATATTTGTGAGGTGTGCTGTAGGCACGGGACCGGTGATATAGGAACTTGGATCCCGCCAAGCTCTCTGACCTTAACTTACCACTATGCTCCCTTGAGTCACGTTGTCTTTAGAGTCTTTTCGACGTATCATAGCCATCGCGGTACCTTCGCGTCATCATGCTTTGCGTCCTTCTCCTTCGCCTCCCGCCAGTAATCGGATTCCTGCTCGGCAGCGCACTTGGCACAGATGTCGATCGAGCAGCCAGGGCGGTCGCAGACATACCACGAATTGCAGAGTGGCTTCCCGCATTGCCAGCATCCGGACGTCCAGAACCTCTCAGTCTTGTAAAGTTCGTGCTGGTCGAAGGAGCAGTTGGGCCGAGGGGTCCTTGGAGCCATAGTGCTTCCTTTGGTAGGTTTTAGAGTTTGAGCTCGTGGTAACGGGTATGGTTGGGATCATATTTGTACTGGCTGCAGCCTCGCGACGTCGATACACAATCTGCAGAATCTTGTTTGACTTGACAATGCCTCAGACATTTGGCTCTGACACTAGACAACATCAGTTCAAAGTCAGACATGATCTCGAACTTGACTGCTGCAAGACTGTCTCGCGCACAGTGATGCAGAATACCAGGCGTGCTAGACGAGAAACGATTCGTACAAACGCAGCCAAACTCAGGTGGAGCCTTCTGCGACACCACTTCCGCTGCGCATCGAGTGCCTTGTCGTCGAGGAGCTGCACGTGACATCACATGAGACGGCGTGACATTGGTAATGAAGCTGTCGAAATAGGCACTGCACGAACGTTAGTCATCGGATTTGGAGAGGAGACGACATGAAGACGATGAAGGATGGCAGGAGAAGAGGGCCTTTGCAAAAAGGGCATTATATCATAGGTGAACACGGAGAGAGAAGCAGTTAGTGGTCGCCCGCGATTCCATTTCATTCTCGAAGCTGTCTGGTTCTGTTGGTCGCAAAATACCCTAGAGTCTGGCTGCCTCTCTTGGGTATGAATGGCTAGCCGGATGGCAATACTTTAGCTCGAGAAAGTAGGCACGTCCTGCGCTGCATCCGTGTGGCAAGGCTGGGCACTGGGCGCTAGTCGTATTTGTTCAAATTCCACATCGAAGCGTTCCGGGAGAGCTCCTCTTCAGGGGCCAAAGAAGGAGGGCCGAGAGCTGCAAATATGACATTCACAGGTGCCGTCTACGTTCTGTCGTGGTCGATCGTCTAGGTCGTGCTTTTGTGCGCTGGGCTTCGTCCCAATGCAGGGTATCTCGTAGGTCTCATGCTGGACTTAGAATTGGTCTGCAGGCACAGATCGTCAGTGACTATTCCTCATCCTCCTGTCACAAGGTATACGCACCCAAAGTCATGCTCATAGACACATCCGTGTTCTCCACCATCTTGGTAAACTCCTCGAAGCTGATCTTACCGTCTCGGTCTAGATCGGCCTCCATAATCGTCTTGTCCACTATTTGTTGCAATTGTTGATCTTTCAAATTGCTGCCCACCATCATCTTCAGCACAATGAAGAGCTCGCCGTTGCTGATGTAGCCGTCCCTGTCGATGTCGTAGACTTTGAAGGCAAACCGCAGCTTCTCCTCCTTATTGCCTTTGCTGCTGAAAGCACTGAGGCCAGATACAAACTCCTGAAAGTCGACGTCGCCGCCCCCGTCTTCGTCGAAGATGGCAATCATTCGTGTCGCAAGAGGGTTCGAGGAAACTTGGGGGAGGGAAAGGAATTCGTCACGTTCGATGGTGCCTGAGTTGTCCTGCGTGTGGAGTCAGGTACTGTTACAACGCATTGCATGCATTTGGCATACCTTGTCCAATTTCATGAAGCGCTTGCGCAGTCTGTCGACTTCGTCCCGGTCGACTATGCGAATGTATAGTCAGCGCCGTGTTCAGCTGGTCGTCATTTGGGCAAGTGAGTATGCCGCGCTCGGAAAGTCGTACAATTCGACCCTTGGACGATGTTCTCTAACATGGCACTGTTTGCGTTGCCCATCTTGCCGTCGTTTCGGAGCGGTGTTTGGTGGTGACGGTGGTGTGAATGTATGCACTGTGTAGCGGGGAGTGGAAATGGGGTCCTGAGGCCAGATCGGTCCAAGCTTCGTGCACGATCTAGCCGAGATTGGTGTCATCGAGCATGGGTGTGTAGGCCGCCAGCAACATCAACATTGACAGCACGTCTGACCTCGCGGGGACTACTTGACACTATACGACCATGTCTGGCCACTTGGAGGACGCTGCCATACAGGCGGCCGAGACGATTCAGACCGCGCACATCAACCACAACCCGACCACGCACGACCTGGCACCACAAACCTCGGTCGACACCAAGATCCCCGTCGAGTTCGATTGCTCTGGTGATGTTGCCTCCGTCGCCGATGACGTTGGCGAGGATGAAGTGCCTTTGAGCATATTGCGCCCACTGCCCGATGAAGAGAGGCACGCGCCGAGACATTTGCAACTGCCCGACCTTCGCTTCGAGCAAAGCTATCTAAAGAGCATCGAGAAGGCCGAGGACTGGAGGATGGTGGCTTACATCACAATGAAGGATCAGGTCAGGCATCGCGTACTGCGCGTTAGAGTGCAAAGTTGATATATCTGGCAGGTTCTCATGCCCCTGGTTCAAGGCCTGGCGTGGTCATTAATCGTGGCTGGGTATGCTCGTCAATTGCTTTTGGCTGTGACGGTATGCTAACATCTCTAGATGGCGGCATTGGAATGCTTCAGCCAAGTTCTCTGGTCAGACAATCGGCGCCAAGATACGGAGATGGTGGTGGTAAGTCTCAATGTCTACTCTGTAGTCTGGTCGACAGCCTCTCTTGTGTCCGTTCACCGGCCCGTCTCGAGGCAACAAGAATCCTGTGTATCGACAACTGTTCTGGGTGTGAAGGATCACTCGAATCAGGAAACATTCTCCGAACTGCCCACGCACCAGGCTGGTCTTGAGACTCGTTGTGGGATAACATCGGTGGCTTAGTGATCGATGGCGGATCCCTTTAGTCACCGCAGTGTTCTGATCCCATGCTTCAGAAACCATGTGTAACGCCAACAGAATCCTGCTGACTTAGTCTAGGGGCGTCAATAACTGGAAAATTCCTGAGCACTCCAAGTGGAACCCTCGAAGTGAGCAGCAGTAGACAGTCCGGCAACCGGGATAGCAACGATCCCAGGCGACGGCTCTCGGATGAGAAAAATATCCCGCAGCGAAAATACGCTGCAGCATATGTTTGCGCCTGCAGCTGGTCGCGTGCGCCTTCGTAGGTCACAGGCACTCACAGCGAACCACAAGAAGCTTAGCATAGCTGCACGGTCCAAAATAACGGGATGGCTGCCAATCATCGAGCAAGAGACATGCCGAGAGGCGATGTCTAGGCCCAAGGACGTGGGATACTTGCACCGGCCACGATCCGTTGCAAACAGCGCAGATGGGCCCAGCGCTGGGAATCCGACACGAGCCGACCGCAGGCTGGCCAGTTCTGGCCTGGGTTTCATGCCCAAATGGAATAAGAGAGCAGAAATTACTCGTGGGACATGCGTGCGTTGAGCGTGGTCCCGAGCACATGCTGTGCTTCTTTTCTGCCCTTCCTGTAGCTCTGCAGATCTCGGACAGGGCAGAAGCGCTGGAACCGCAGCTGCGTGGCAGCACTGCGGCCGTCACGTAGTTGACGCTTAATCTTGCAGCAGATCTGCCAGCTCAAGTAGGAAGCACACGAGAGGTGCAGCGGAATGGCGACCAAACAGAAGGCTCGGATTGTGAGCACGCCATAGCTCTCTACAGTACCATCACCCAGACAAGCGTGGCGATCACTGAGAAAGGCCTACCATTTGTACCTTCGATCATGCGTTCGAGCTACTCGTGCGTCATGCTATATCGATCCCATGTATCGCGACGACATTGATATCAGCACGCTACATAACCATGCCATCAACTACAGGTCTTGGCGCTGCCCGGTCTCATGAGATGACATGACATGGCCGATGCAATGGAGTTGGCTCGGCTCCGATTGCGGGACCCTGCCCCACATTCAATCCGGTACCTTCATCATTGGGGAGCTGTGAAGCAGTGGGCCATTCTTCGTTTTGGGGACTTGTTGGCGAATTGACTTTGCGCCCTCGACTGCCGTGGGCGCAGGCGCGCGACACAGGAAGCACAGAAAGCATGGAGGGCGCCAGGGAAGCAGTGCTCCTGACCATTCACAGGACAAGCGAAAAAGACAGATCGTGCAGCAGTGCAGCAGGTTCCCTGCCCGTGGCTCCGTCGTTCCTGGGCGAGGCACCCTCAACCTGTGGGTTGAGCCACGAGGCTAAGTTTACGCTTGGATGCCGCCGCCCGTCCACCACCCGTCACCACCCTTCACTTTGCGCCGATACTCGCTTACTTGTTTGCGAACCCGAACGCAGAATCTTCGCAAAGAACGACTGACGACGTACATTCCACTCACCTTATTTAAGTGTTCTGCTGTCACACAGCCACGAAACATCATCCCCATTGGGCATACCGTAGAGTAAAAAGATATCTCACCAGGTCACTGCAACCATGTCGAACAAGCCAGTCTTCGTCGCCACCCACCCACGAGCATGCTCGACGGCGTTCGAGAGGGTATGTTGATACGCAGGGAATGTACGACTCTCGGACCACCCGGACTGATCATGCAAACAGGTCTTCATGACCCGCCGCAACAGCATCCAGACGATCCATGAACCGTTTGGCGATGCCTTCTACTACGGCCCAGAGAGAATGGGCACCAGATTCGAGAACGACGAGGAAGCGCGCAAACAGAGCGGGTTTGCTGAGTCGACATTCAAGACGATTCTGGACCGCATTGAGCGGGAGTCCGCCGAGGTATGTTCGTCTCCTTCAACCCGGGCGCTTTCCAACAGGAACGAGCATGAGCTCTCGTCCCTTGCATTGGCCGACAGGAAGCACTCGACTCGCATTGCCCCGCGTCGTGGCCATGAGTTGAGCAATTTTGCAATGCCCTCCAGGCGTCGTAATGATGACGGCAAGCGTATTCCTCGGATCCAAGATTGATTGCCAGCCCACAATACACAACACGGCAACGCGAGACTGAACGGGAAGGTACTGACTTCGTCGCAGGGCAAGCGTGTCTTCATCAAAGACATCACTCACTACCTGCTGCCGCCGAATCACCAGGAAGCCCGTCTTGCACCCTCACTGCAGACGATCAAGCGCGGTGTCGGCACCAACAATGCCTCCCTTAACGGCGGCGTCGGCAGCGACAAAGATGCCGCTGCCGACACTGATTCGGGGATTGGTTTCACTCCCTCGAACAGCCGCCCGGAGAGTCCCAACTCTCCTTCCAAGGCTGCTCCGTTCCCATACGAGAACAGCAAGACCGAGGGCAAGAACCCGACTGTTGTGCCCCGCGAGATCTTGGAGAAGTTCCACTTCACTTTCTTGATTCGCCATCCTCGTAGCGCGATTCCTTCGTATTACAGGTGTTGCATCCCACCGCTTGTCGAGAGGACGCAATTCACTCCTTTCATGCCCGAAGAGGCTGGCTACGACGAGCTGAGGCGTCTCTTCGACTACCTCAAGGATGAGAGTATCGTCGGTCCCAAGATTGCCGGTCGCGATGGCGAATTGAAGGAAGGTCAGGTCGAGATTTGCGTGATCGATGCCGATGACATGCTTGATGATCCTGAGGGCATTTTGCGCCAGTACTGCGATTCGATCGGGCTCGATTTCTCGCAGGCCATGTTGCAGTGGGATTCCGAGGAGAGCCATGCTTTCGCCAAAGAGCAATTCGAGAAGTGGAATGGATTCCACGACGATGCGATCAATTCGACCGATTTGAAGCCGCGCGCTCATGTAAGTCTTTGCCCTGTCGTTTTCCGGTTAGCGCTGCATACTGATTGATTTTACAGAAGCATAAGCCAAAGAGCGAGGAGCAGCTCTATGCTGACTGGGTCGAGAAATTCGGTCAGGAAGCCGCCGATCTCATCAAGAAGACCGTCGACGCCAACGTCGCGGACTATGAGTACTTGAAGCAATTCGCCGTCAAGCAGAAGCGCCGCGATTCCATCGCGTGACTACTGGAGCCGTGGTGCGAGGTGATGAACGATTGAGACGACTCATCGTCAAACATCTGTTCATGCCTCGCAATTTGATTTTGGCGGTACACTGTGCGACATTGGGCTCTTTTTTGACAGCACATTCTTGACGACCTTGACGGCCATTCCAGTCTCACATGATGAGACTGGCTGGATCTTGCGAATGGCGCAATGTGGCTTTGCTTTTTTGTTTATTTTCGGTCTTCTGCACGCAATGAATCAGGCATTGTATTAGGAGGAAAATATGAGGATCAGAATGAAAACGACAACAGGCGGTGACTTGCGAGCACGCTATGCATTTCTAGTTTTTGCTCATCGAGCACGCCATGGAGGCTCAGTTTCATTTTACGCGACGAGCCTCGTCCACAAGTGAGGCCACGGCAATACTGTGTCTTTGGGAATCAGCTTGGGCGACGACTTGGCACCGATGTCGCAGGTTTAGTGGCCGAGACTGTGGTTTATTTAAGACACAACCGCGACGGCCTCGTGATCCACAATGGCTTTGGCGCGATAGGCCGACGACAACGTTTCGCACCGCACACCGTGTTCAACAACATCACTTGAGGCCTGAGGACATCGATGATGTCTTCGTCTTGCGGCTGACCATTTGCTCATGGCAGGCGTCATTCGGGGAAACATTCACAGAATTCTGCTGATGATTCTATCCGGGTTCTATCCGAGTTGAACCGCTTCTTAGCCGATGACAATGACCTCAGTAGAGACGTAGCTTATGCTAGACACCTTAGACGTCATTTGGCATGGGAGTGTTGCTAAGCATTGAATCTCAGAGCATATAAGCTGAAAGTAGGGAGCTGTGTACACCATATTACAACAGCAGATCGATCAAAGACTACGACTTCAAGAGCAACTAAGCTGCTGCAGTCATTTAGTACTAAACCAACAAGAAACAACCATGGCTACAACATTGATCTTTGGCGGATCTGGCAAGGTGAGCAGATACAAGACACCTCTACAGACACCACAACATAGCTAATCCCACCTCTCTCCAAAGGTCGCCCGCCACATAACCCGCATCCTCTCCTCCGAGGGCGGCATCGTCCACAGCATAATCCGCAACCCCTCCCAAAAACCCGACATCGAATCCCTCGGCGGCCGCCCCATCATCCAAAGCATCGAAGACTCCAGCGTCGAAGACTTCATCCAAACCATCAAATCCACGCAACCCAACACCGTAATCTGGGCCGCAGGCGCAGGCGGCGGATCCCCCGAACGAACACAAAAAGTCGACTATGAAGGAGCGGTAAAAGCCGCAGATGCCACCGCCGCAGCAGGCGTAACGAAAAGATATATTATCATTTCGGCGTTGGATGTCAGAGATCGAGAGAATAAACCTGAGCCGGAATGGTATGATGATGCGGATCGTGATCGGTCGAATAAAGTTTGGAATGCGATTGGACCGTACATGAAGGCTAAGTATGCAGCTGATAAGAATTTGGTGGAGAATAATGGGAGAAGAGGATTAGAGTATACGATTGTGAGGCCTGGTGGGTTGTCGGAGGATGCTGGGACGGGGAAAATTGATGCGGGGAAAGTGCATTTGAATCGCACGATTCCGAGAGAGGATGTTGCGAGAGCGGTGGTGGAGGTCATTAAGAATGAGGGGACGAAGGGTCTGGCGTTTGATTTGGTGGGTGGGGATGAATTGACTGTGAAACAGGCGGTGGAGAAGGTGGCGAAGGGGAGGATTGATACTTTTGAGGGGAGGTATTAGATTTTGAATTGAGCAGGATAACGGGCTATAGATACTCGGTCTTTTCCTGGAGAGACTCGACCTCATGCTGGGAGAATCCAACGCGTTTTGGCCCTTGCTGCTGCTCGTCTGTTTCGGTTGTCAGAACACCATACATCAGCGCGTGCTTTGCTGCCTCCCCTCCTTCATCGCAATTCGCACAAGCAGCACTAATCGCCATTGAACACGACCCCAACATTGGCATCCCTCGATCCACCTTTCTGAAGGATAGTCCCACGAGTACCAGTACGAGGATCGCTCCCAACGAGATTGACAAAATCAGGGCAAGTGGCGAATAGGCGCAAGCCGTATAGGACTCATCGCTCATTCTCCCCGAAGCGTCATAGTAGTCCACTGATTTGAAGAACAGGCTTCGCGAGATCAACCAATGCAGGAATGCCATCGTGACCAGGAGCGGTATGCTATATTGATACGGAAGTTGTAGCCAGTATGTGCTTTTCTGTTGGCCCTCTGGTTCACTCACACGCAGAAACTTCCGCTTCGAGGCGAACTGCGATGTCTCATACGCGAGAAGCATGCATGTGAGTGCGTTGTTGTAGAAGATGTAGGCGAAGCTGACAAGCAGTTGGGGGATATTGGGGACGATGATATAGAGCGTGAGCGGTGCCGTTTCTGTCATGCCTAGCAGTGTGTTGAAGTTGAAGTCCTTGAGGTTCAACTCTGTTTCTCCCGTCAACAGTTCCACTATCATCATGAATGCGGCGGTTACCAACATGATGAGGCAGCTTCGAAGAACAGGTCAGCTTCCTAACAGAGAGTAGATCACAGCAAGGCTTACAGAGATACGCAGATCTTCCAAGGACTGCAGGCCCCGGTGTTTGCGGCACGATACCAGTGTTTGCTCCATGTGACAAACTTTGTCGCCTTCGGAATCGAAGTGCCTACCTCGCACGTTCGAGGGCCTGTCCAGAACTCATCGCTTCCATCTTGCCTCTGCCGGTGAGACCTGCGCATCGCCTCAAAAGTCCACTCAGCTCCGCCTGCCTGCACGCGCTTGTGACTCTCCGCTGAGTAAACAATGTCCATCACACTTATTGGGCCACGGTTCTTCGCTTGATCCTCAGGCTCCTCCAGGAAAGATTTCACCGCATCGCCTATTGTGACCAAAGGTCGGAAGGTCTTGAAGTTCATGCCTGCCATGGCACAGAGCACCAAAACCTTGACCACATTGCAAACCATCACTACTGCTAGAAGCGATAGACTGACTTTCGCGCTGCATTTTCCCGGGTTCTGCTCCGCAAGACAATAGTCCACCTCTACCGTGGTTCTGGTCATATTGCAACGATAAGCCCAGGGTGAGACGCAGGCCGCCCAGTTTTCTTTTACGCAATCTGGAATAGTTCTCCACCCATCGTTGCACTGATACAGGTATGTCCTTATGGGCCACTCCCCGGCATCATCCTTATAAGCAGGCACCAATTTATGCTCCCCGCACGTGGTGTTTATAGCGTTTCCCGAACCAAGAGATCCTCCACATCTCCAGTCCAAGTCATTAAATTGGTCCTCGGCCTTGTGTATGAACAGATCTAGCAGTGGCAGCACAGCGAATGTTTCATTTCCCTGGAGTAGTGTTCCAAATTCAACATCGTTCATTGGCTTTGTCACAACCAACAGGTTTCCTTTATCGCTCTCGGTGGCGTTTGTGGCACCATATGCAATCAGACATTCTCGTTTGCTCAGTCGTGTCAAATTACCCTGTAGAGCTAGATTCCTGGTAGTCCAGAAGGCGTCTATGACACTCTCGTCTGGGAATGATGGTGTTCCCTTCATTTCTTCTGGTATCTTCATGTCATCGAAACCCCGCGACGCCTCAAAAAAGTCGGGCGCAACTAGCGAAGCTACGTACTCATGCCCAGCCGAAGTTGTGAATAGGACAGAGTTGTATAGCAGATGCAGAGGAATCGAGCTCATCATGAGAACGACCCATCCGAACCTCCTCCAGGGCGGTATTGTGCGTAAGTTGCGGAGACTGGGAACTCCAATGTCCAACCATCGATTCCTGGAGTGCGCGCGGGCTATGTCGGAACGTGTTGGGGCTGAGAGGAGTTGAGCGCCAGCGTTACTTGCGCCCAGAAGAAGTGTGCCAAGGATATTAATGAGCAGATGCCCGTAAGTGGAAATGTTGGAAGTGACGGTGCATGCTCCTACACAGGGTTGTCAGCTGTATGTTTACGGGATATCGAGAATGGTTTTGCACAGTTGCATCAGATACCTCTGTGTATCGTCGCTATTCCATCCTCGATCTTGAACTGGAGCGCAACGTAGGTGAAGACCCATATATTGATGGTGAGCACCAGAGCTGCTGTTGCTGCTCCTGCGGTGATGGTAACTCCCCAGGACTGCCATCTCGAGGACGTCTTTCTGCCGTTGCCGCTTTCGACCTTACTCTCTTCTGCGACTTCGTCCTTGACTTGCGTATGCTGGTTCAACACATGATATATCACCGTCATCTCGAAAATGCTACAGTGTCAAAGCTGCACTCGGCTGGAAGCAATCTTGTCACCGAGGAGAAGAAATGGCATGAGCCACAACGAGCGTTGTTGCAGACTTGTGAGTGCCATCCTGCACGGCGCTCAGTAGCAGATACGAATCCGCTAACCCACAAGATCGATCTCCATTCTGCATGTTTCGAGGCAGTGTATACCAAAAAGCAGTGTGTACTCAGTGTACACAGCCTGATGTACCAACTGCGGCCGATAGCCAAGGGCTTGGAAAAGCGCTGTGCTTTTCCGACAGCGCAACAGTTCCTCTGGGAGATTGGCCAAACTATGTCATGAAAGTCATGTTAAGCTCGCAGCAACACACTCCGACTTCAGTCACTCGTTCGCCCCTCATGCTGTTTGAGTTTGTTGCACATGAGCCATCAGATCAGCATTTGACTGTGGCCGACTGCAGGTCTCCATGTAGGCTCGTGGAAAGTCGTGCGTTGTGGCTTCGGACGGCACAGCCTTGCAGCCAGCCTTCCAAAAAGCACTGTTGAGTCGTCGTGGTGAACCTATCGTACAAGGCTCTTACCAACATGCTGCAACACGATTGCAGGATCTTCAATCGCTTTTTTACTCTCTCTTGTCCGTCATCACAGGTGAGGCGTACAGGCTGAGCCAGATCGAGGTTCAATAGATCTCTGTAAATAACTCTCTTTGACTTCGTGGCTGCATCTGCTGTGCTGTGCTGGGCGAATCCGGGGCCGAACAATCGATCAAGGTTTTGACTTTCCAGCCTCGCATGTCGTTTACTCAGGTTCTTGGGTGGCAGTGTCGTTGCCCACGGCGTGGCGTATTATAGATTTGTTGTAGTGAGTTGAAGCGGGAGTTTTCGCAAAGCCCCACATGCTCCCTGACAATCATCTGAAAGTCACGAAGGTGTTGGACCGCATCTGGAAGTAGCCTCCTCCGGCTTTGTCTGAGAAGGAGCAGCTGCTGGCGACCTATTGAGGAGGCGGCTGTGATGACGAAGAAATATCATTAACGCAACGGGAAATGGGTATATACCTCTTCTCTTCTCACTCCTTCACACGCGATGCAGATAAACTCAAGCATTACCGCTTCTCTTCCCTCTCGCTCCTATGCTCTTCCTCTATACCGCAATGTTGTGCATGCTCAAAATGAAGAATGCTTCAAATCACACCAAACGCCCGCTAAATCGTCGCACAAGACAAAATCATCCCCTCTTTGAAATCCTTCTTCTCCCTTCCCCTCATGCAACGTCAATCATTAATATCTCAACTTCCCCACCAGCCCGAAAGTATAAGCAGCATCTCTCTCACTCTTCATCTGAATCATATAGCACGTCGTGCGGTTTGGCAGAACACCACCCGAGTGACCCACGTGTTCGCTCACTTCGTAGACACTGACAGCAATGCCAGTTCGGGCGATTCTCTCAAAGGCGCTTTCACCAAGAGTGACATCGAGCAAGACCTCGTTTTGGCTCTTGCCAGTCACAAGTACCCGTTTCTCCAGACCAGTAGTCCTTGGGTTGGCAGGGATACTTGGATCAGCTCGTGGAGGAACCATGACTGTCAACCTTGCGGAGCCAAGGTCTCTCCACTTCGATGCCGACTCGCGCACATAGAGTCGGACTTTGTTGCCGGTGATGCCAAGTGGTGTCCCCATGGAGGGATCAAAAGCAAGGTCCGGAGTTGCTGCTCCAGAGTTGAGGCTCTCACTGTTTGTGCTCTGTGTTCCCTCTCGACTTGTGATAGTACTCTTGGCCAAGTCGAAGAATTTGTTGCTCCCACTGAAACGACGCAACGCTGAGAACGCGGTATTCATTGTACCCACAGAGGATTCTGTTGCTGCAGTTGACAGCGGACGGCTGCCGTTCGAGCGATAAGATGTGCTCTTTCGCGAGCCAAGATTCCACCACGAACGACGTTTGTTAAACTGGTCATCTCGGTTCTGATCCATAATCTCGCCCCAGTTGCTCTCTTTGGTTGGTCCTCGAGCATTTTGCAGAGCAACATATGTTGGGTTATCGATTCGAGCTCGGTTGAGCAAGGTGTACAGCTTTTCGCATTCTTCGGGACTCCGCGACCGGAACATGATATTAGCTCCAGGTTTGTATAACGAGTTTGCTGACGGTGGCGAGCGGACTGTGATGTCCACGGCAGTACCTCTACGCAAGGGCACGAGTGGGGTGAGCTCCAACGCGACGAGTGGTTTCACACCCTGGGCAGAGGGTGTGGTGTATTGGCCGTTTGTCTGCGGAGACACGGAGTTGGCTTGGGTCAGATCAAAGGCTTCAATGAGGCCAGGCGTTACAAAAATCTGGCACTCTTCCATGTGCAGGCTGTCCCACGTCCCGCGCTCGGACCAGGAGAATATGTTTGCAACTGTCTTCGCCGGCTCAACACCTGTATCTGGCACAGTGCGATAAGGTGCTTGCGAAGCAGATTCCGATGGCGCAAGACTTGTGGCTGGAAGGCTTGGGCGTGTCTCTGGATCGGTAGCCGGAGACGGTGCTGGCGGGGGCGATCTCGGTGGTGATCTTCTTGGTCCTGACTTTTGATAATCGCGGAATCCTCTGAGGTCTCCCACGGTGGAAATGTCTTCATGCAAAGCTTCTTTGCGCTCAGCATGGTCTTCAATTGTTGATTCAGACGTTACGGAGGCATCATCATCGTAGTCAGTGTAGTCACTATCAGACAATGAATCGGATGATGAAGACGGCGCATATTCGTGCTTCAAAGGCGAGGAAGGCCGACGATTCTTCCTCATGAAGGCTGGCGTGAGGGAGGGAATCTTGTTCGTAAGGCCCAATCCCAGCGACAATGGCCTGGACTTTTCCTTGTGGGCCGGAGGAGGCGGAGGCCTATCTCGCTCGTCGCTCTTCCTCCTCACTGAAAGTCGCTGCTGTAGCTGAGGCGCCTTAGAGGAAGGATCATCGGCCCTGGGCGCCTCGTGCGCTCTCTTCTGTGACGGCAGACCGTCCCGGTCTGATGGAGGACTTTCAGGTCGACCTGGCTTTCGGACCTTCTGAATCGATGGCAAATCCATAGACGGAACCGAAGAGGTACGTCGGTGCAGTCTCGGACGTAATGCTTGATGCTCTCGCCGTCCGATTGGGTCTTCACCATCGCTCGAATCATCTGAGTAGCGTGTAGACGCGTCCTCAGATGGCATCCAGACGGTATAGTCAGTGGTGCGATCAGAGGATACTGTTGAACCAGTCCACTCCGACTGTGAGCGCGTGTGGAGGGAGTAAGGTCGACGCTGCCCAGGTGCAGAAGAGATGTTGTGCGGTCTGTCGTAATGAGGCTCTGCAGCATCATCCCGGGACCTGTGATGAAGTTCGTCTCGCCTATCTTGAGATGAGAGGGTATGACCACGGTACCGCGCTGGCTGTGTTCGTTGCCGCGGTCGCGTGGAAGGTAGGGATTGTTCATCGTCCAGAACACTATTGACCTCACTGCCGTCCCAAATCCGACTGCCATTGGTGACTCTTTCCCCAATCGGTACTTCGATCTCTCGTGGCGAAGGATCCCTGCTCTTGTTCGCTGTTTCAGCAGTCTCAGCTATGGTCTTTAGCTTTGGTTCCTCTGAGTCTGCAGCAGGCAGACTTTTCTGCTTGTACATGTTGAAACTCGACTTGCGGGACAATTTAGGCGGCATCGGAGATGATCCGAGCATCTGCAGCCACTCGGTCGCGGTCATGTCATCCTCAGATCGGAGCGAAAGGACCTCACGCCACTGTCTCGCGTTGGACATGAAGCCGCGGATCATTACAACAAGCTCACCGGGCTTGTCGCCTTTTCTTGCTGACACCAAGGCATGCGGAAGAGGCGGAAATAATAGCCAGCGTCCAAACGACGAAACTTCGCAGAACAGGACATCGCCTGCTTTCCCTCGATTGGGTGCATCGTCTCTGTAGATTACTTCGATCTTGCAGCCTAGTTGTTGACCACTGGAATGAACCAAGTCCATATCGAAGTAGTCTCTTGCACGCACAGACCTGGTGTGATCTATGCTCACTCCGGTAATTGGGGCCAAACTTCGTGGATCTCGTGCCCTGGTGGCATCAATGGCTGCAGCTGCTTCATCTTCCAATCGAGCCTGCTCATCACTGACACGCTTCTTCGCGGCAGCGATCAAGTCCTGATAAGTTTTTGCCATGTCCTCTGCATTTGCTGAGGGCTGGAGCTGGTTGATGTCTTTCAGAGTCTTGGCAAGGTATTTGATCCGGATCAGAGGTCTTTTGAGGAGGTACGCGACATCCACACGTTCACCTGAGCTGTCCACGAGGTCACCATCTTTATTTCGAGGAAGGTCGTGGTCCCAAGAGGACGAGCCGTTGCGCTGCGGAGTGCGCTCCGCGCGTGCCAAATTGACGACAATGTCTTTGAAACCCAAGCGCCAAGCTTGCAAGTAGGAGGTGTAGTCCTTAGATGCGGATTGTGCCCATACAAGCAGCTCACTCGGTTCGTGCAAAGGAATGTGCTTATGCGTTGTTTTCAGCCTTTCCAAGGCCACACCCATGTCCACGATCGGCCGCGTCACGGATGGGTCAGATGTGGAGCGGCTAAACACCCGGGAGCCAGGTGACGAGCTGGATGTCTCGGAAACAGCATGCTTGAGTAGCACTGGGATGACTCCCTCGACCAACGTCCTGAGCTCACGTTGGTATTTCAGCTCGTCCGTAGAAAGCTCGTTCATGATCTCGGCAACGGTACAAAATCCAGGTTTCCGCCTGCTTCGCCGTATGCTCTTCGCGGGAACGACGCGCCGTTCGTCGTCTTGAGGCATAGAAAGAACGGATATCAGATCATCATGCTTCGCCATCCTACGCCTAGTCGACCGTCTTCTTGGCACATCGCCGTCACTGGTCCTAGTAATTGTGGTCGCATCGTCCGAGTACGCGCGGCCATGACCGCGATCACGAGTGCTGAGCGTTTCGTCAGATGCAATGGTGGTCAGTTGTCTGAAACGATCATCTTTCCGCTTCGATGGAACGCGGCGGCCGGGTCGCATGGCATCCGGGTTACCACCGCTCATCAATGCCTCATCCCCACGAGACGAGTCGTCGAGAGTATCGTGCGACATGCGATTTTTCAGAGGGGACTCAGCGCGGTGCTTGGCTCCTCGTCGTCTAAGCGTTGGTGTTGTTGGGCTAATTGGCGACATCGCCGGTATATCTTGCTTTGAATCGCGCTTCCCACTCACTTCTCGCCGATGCTCTTCTGGTGGACTTCGCTGTTTCGCACTGCTCTTGCGACTCTCGGTGTTCTTCTCGACATCAGTATCGAGGTGAAGCTGCTTAGACGACTTCTTTTTGGGAATCTTCAGCGGCTCAGGCGTGTCTGATGACCTGGTCTCGTTGAAAGGATCTGACATGCCATCGAGCCATCCTTCAATGCGGTTGCCAAACACTTTGGGCAGGGGTGTTGGTGGCTTGTCTGGATTATGCACACGCTGAGTGATACGTTTCGCAAAGGCTTCCGCAGTCGTTGAAGGATGTCGTTTAGGGGCGTTCTCTTCCACCGGAGTCTTGCTCCTCCTTGCAGTACTTGGCCGTGGTGGTAATTCATCACCACTTCGTTCTTTACGCGGACGTTCTCGTGGCGCTGATTTTGGTCGCGGTGGGGAAATGCTTGGGCTCGTGATATCTGTGGTCACTGTGCTGGGCTTGTCTGTCGAGGAAGGTGCTGTAAAACTGCTCTCGGACTCGTTCTGTTTTGACCGCTTTCGTCGTTGCACGTAGACCTTTGTGCCTTTGCTCTCATAGTCTGGCGTGCGTTCTCGTCCATTTGGGGATCTCGATCGCAGGGGTCGCACTCGTACTGGTTCGGGTTCTGGCTCGGATTCTGTGAAGTCTTGGTGCGATACTGGCACCTTCAAGCCCACATTCACCACGCTCTTCCGGATGTATACAGGTTTTGGCGTCTTCGCCTTATCATCTTCTTTCTCGGGACTCGTCTGTGGCTGTGGCTGAACCTGCCTGTCGCGTCTCCAGTGGCCATCACTCACCACGCGCTTCTTAGGCGCGCTGGCTTCCTTGACATCTGGCGGCACTTCGACCTGCGGCTTGCTTTTACGTCTGACCCATGCTTTACGTTCAAAGTCAATCTCCTTTCCCGTCTTTTTCTCTCCAGTAGGAACTGCCGCCAGTGGCTTTGACACGGTCCTCCCGGGAGATCGTGAGTGTTTACGAGCTTCTGGTTGCGACGTAGGTGTCACTTCGATGATGTCTGCCGGAATTGTCGATTCGGTCTCCACCACAATCATGTCGTCTTGTTGGGCCTCGGACGCGGCATCGAGAACAACCACCACTTCGTCCTGTGACTGCTCTGGCTTGGACTTTGGCTTGGCCTTCGGCTTCTCGATCTCGGGCGTGACAATGCCTCCACCTAGTTGGTTCCATCCCGCGATCTTTGCAGCGAAGTCCTGTGACTTTCGCTTCGCCAGTCGCTGTGTCGTCAACTCGGCCACTTTTGTCTTTTCCGGCGTCTTCTTCGTGGGGCTTTTGCGGGTGCCATCGTTCGCATCGGGCATTGGGCCTGGGACCTGTACATTGGACAGCAGGTCAGAGACGGTTTCAATAATGTACTGAGAGCCCACCGACGTCACATCGAACATTGCGCCGGCGGCAAGGAAGGAGGGAGAGAGAGCATTGTTGACATGCTGACCGGACCCGCAGCGTTTCCGGTTCACCACTCTCCGGGTGGAGAGAGCGAATCCTGGTTCTGGGACGATAAGATAGCTTGTACGCACCTGCTATGACCCGCACGTTCAGCTGCACCGGTTCTTGTCGTCGTCGTCGTGACCATTCGCAATCTGCCGTCTCATGCGACTCTGCATTGCAGTCGGGGTCGGGCGCGGCAGCGTGGGCTGAGGACGCGGTGCGGTGGCAGACTCGAGGCGTGGTTGCTAGGTAAACGGTCTCGTCTCGGCTGGCTCAGACGGCGTCGGAGGGACCAGGCAGCTCGGCGACGTCTCTGCGGCGTGTGCAGATCGATGGTGAGAGGGTACAAATAGAGAAGGATTGCGGTAATGCTGCAGCAGATGACCTGCTCGTCGTTGTTACACGCGCGGCACGAGGAGGAAGAGGTGGCAGCATGCAGTGCCAAGGTATAAACACAAACAAAGGTTGGGCACAAGCAGCGGTGATGCTTGGTGATCCCGGACTGGCGCCGACGGCTCCGTCACACTTCTTGCAGATTCAAGGCACGATGTCTCTTCCTGCGACATCCATCTCGCGGGCACGCAGCTTTCGTTATTATCTACGCGTCCGAAAGCGAGTGGCTCGCAGCGGCGGGTTCGATGCTCTCATGGCTGCATGCTGTACCGTCGGCAGCGCCCGCTGGCCTAGGATGTCTTGCATGCACGCGCAACCACCTGCAGGACCGGAGCAAGCACCATTCGCTGCGGCAACGGCATCAAATGCGACCTCAGTCTCCATCGCTGGGAGTTCACATGGGGTTGCGGCGACCTGGATACAGCATCGTCGTGCCTGGAAGCACTGCTCACTCTCACCACATGGCTGAAGCATTCCAGCGGAATGGTTGTACAACCAGCCACGAGCACGAATTGTCCCAGGTTTCATCGCCACGCTATCTAGAACACGGCTGCGGCACTCCAGCGTTGTCTCAGATGGACTGCTACCCGAACCAAAGTACTACGATCGTTCTGCCATCCCGAACTCAACCGCGACTACACATTGTGTTCTCTCCGACTGTCCTTTGTCCTGATGCTGTTGTCAATATCTACAGGCGGAATGCACGACGGTGAGCACGGCACGTATAGAAGAGTATTCTATCACGATTTCTCTGGATCTCAAACGCGATGCGCAGGACTCCGGTAAACGCCGTTGCGACTCTCACGTTGGCGACCTCCCACTCGAACCTGGAGCGAGGACTTCGCCGTTAATTGACGCAGCCCCTGGACAGTGACAAATAACTAGTACCCTGGAACTTTGAAATATCATGAACACTTAGACGCCAGCCTTCCTCAGCCCGCAGCATCCGTCAAATCCAACGCGATATGATGAACGAGACGCTCAGCGATACTCCTAGCCATAGAGGCGACAGACAACAAGTGAGCTTTGATCGCGCCGCAACTGAAAGACTGACATGCGCAAGAACATGCTGTGCACAGGCCGCGAATATTTGTTTGCAAGATTCGCCTGGAGAAATAGACCAGATCAAGACTCTTTCCCTGCGAGAGTGGTCTGTAGGTATCACCACTAGACATGCACCATCCCCCTCTCCAGCATCACGTTCTCCAGATGAGCAAGCAGCTGGTATCTGCGTGTGCGCTGTACATTTTCATGCCCGGGTTCAACTCATCTTCTGTTCTCGACATTCTTTCATGCTCAGTACAAGTCTACATCGCTTGGGGCAACAGTCGAACGAGCGGTACGAGCGGCAGTCCTTCTGGCAAAGTGCTGACACAGTCCTGGAACTTTCGAGCAGACGGGGCCATCAGACCGCAGCCACTCAAAATATCACCCTGACCAATGCAATCGAGAGGAACAAGAGACGCGATCAGAGGTGAGCGGACGCGAACATTATCGAGGGCGGCGTCCTGCATTCTACCTTCAGATGTCGATTTGCCATACCTACACTTCCTCAACCGTTGCCAAGCGTTAGTTGGTTTATCAAAACATCAAACAGCAACTTCTCGCAGCTTCGCTCCACTTGAGCTCAACGCACACAACATTTCGAGTTCCTCGCCCCACATCAATGCAATGACGAAGAAAGACAGCGGAAATGGTGAGTAGCTCTACAGATCCCGTACGAGGCACGCTGACAATTTCACAGCAGCAACAGGAGCATCATCAGCTCAATGTGCGCCGATCCTTTGCGACTCCAAGCAGCAGAATCCGCCCCTACTGCGCTTGCCACGCGAATTGCGCGATCAGATCCTCGGATACCTCTTCGCAAATTCGCCTCCGGGACCTATCCTCGGCTGCAGGCTACCTGCCACGATGCATACGTGCCAGCAATTACGCGAGGAAACAGCACAGCTCTACTACCCCAAGAAGACGTGGATCTGCTTGTCGCGCGACTTGGATCGACTGGCCACAGCGTTTGACCCTCAGCACAAGCAGTATCTTTACGCGGTCAGCTACGCGTTCTACATGTGGGAGGTCACCTCGCCAGAGAGCGCTATACTGCAAGCCGATCACCTTGATAAGCGATATGGATTGGAGAAGGGTACCATTTGGGTCCGCTGCCTGAAGCAGAATGGGGGCATGCGCTCATACAACGCGCTTGGAACGATTGTCGACTAGGACATGCCACGACTGCGGGTAAGAAGACAGCAAACGAAGCTTGCGACACATGTCCACGCCGCGTGTGCGATGCCGTCTGGGCGCTGGTATGTCCGGAGGCCCGGACTCCTTGTCAATCGTCGTGGAAACGCCGCCGTGAGCGAGCAGATCTCCCAGAGGAACGAATATGCAAACCTGGTCAGGGTTCCAAGAGCTAGTCGAAGCGAACGTGCCGCAATTTGGGGATCCAAGATATTGCAAGTGCAGGTGGCAAGTCCCGATGAAGAAGGTACCTTGCAAGCGGACCGCTTGAACTTCCTTTACTGGCAGAAGCAGATTCTCATGTCTGTAACTCCAGTGTCTTCAATACGTTCCACTTATATCACCCGCTTGCACATGATATGTATCTCTCGCTGATGATCGGCAGCCCCACATCGCTTGTTGGTCTCCCCATGGTACGAATGGAGGGGTACCGCGGCATACCTATTTCCGATGCCGTGTAGCATCGCGTGCACGCGCGACACGAACAGCTTAAGATGTTGTGCTGCCCAGATGTCCGATGCCGCGTAGTTCTCGTCTTCCTCTCGCACACTGATTTACTATAATGTGTACAGAAGCCCCTTCAACATTCGAAGAATTTATCAAATCTCCTACTGGTCTCATGATGTGTGCGACTACTGCTGTAAGTATCAGTTCTCCAGTACCACCCAAGCTCACAGCTATGCATATGAGTACTCACGACTAGAACAGATGCTATCAACACCCTCTCAACATCCACACCCAACTCGCACAAACCCATCACAAGGCCTCCGGTCCAAAGGATCCAGATCACTCAACACCATCTCACCCGGACCCACCATAGTCTCCACCTCTCCGGACCCATCCGCCGCGAACACGAACCTCGACACGAAGCACAACCCCACAATCGACTCCATTCGCCTCCGAAACCTCGCCCACTCCCCTCTCCTCCGCCTGCCCCGCGAACTCCGCGACATAATAACATCCTACACCCTCACCAGTTCGCCACCACCCCACCACTCCTCCCTCAGTATAACCTCCGCCCCCACAAAACCAACTCTCCCACCTCTCCTCCAAACTTGCTCTCTCCTCCGTCCCGAATGCGCAGAAATATACTACTCCACGAAACTCCTCTTAGCAGGCGGAGCGCCGAGTCCGAAGTATGAGATTGGGTTTTTTGACGGATTTGATGAGGGGCATAAGAAGTTTTTGAGGAGGTGTCATTGGTTGTGGGATGCGTATGGGACTAGGGAGCAGGCTATGAGGAGGGCGGGGGAGTTGGATCGTTTGACAGGGACGAGGGCGGGGGTGTGGACGGTGGGGTTTATTGATGTTTTTGATTTTGAGGGACGGGATGTTGGGAGCTTAGGGAGGGGGAGGGGAAGGGCGGTTTATGTTAATTGTTTGGGGGAGGTGAGGGAGCCGGGGAGGGTTTGAGGATGGAGGTGGAGGTGTAGTGGCAGTGGGAAAAGAGGAGGAGATCTTGTTCATTTGATGGGGAGAGGTGTTGGCGTGAGAGAAGATAAGGAAATTCGGGCATTTGGAACGCAGAGGCTCAATACGGCAGGGAGTGAGATAGGAAGTCAAGATTACAGTTTGCTTCACTTGCGATCTATTCACTAGTGCAGCGGCTGCCGGGACTTTGCCGAGCGGCCGTTTTCTTCTCATCAACTGGTCAGCATTCCTCTTTCTCTCTCTAACAAGTTACAGTACAAAGGGTCCGTTTGAATTGCCTGCCACCATGGGGAACCTTGACGTACGTTGCTTCTCTCTTCTGTTGAAGGTTCTGGTTAACTGACCGATTATATTCACAGAACGGAGCTGTCAGTGACCTCGAGCTGGCAAACCTAGCTGCAGCATTGGAGCGACTCGATGGTAGTCAACTGAAAGACCTTCGTCAGAAGCTTTTGCCCAATCGCCTTCGTGCCGTCAATACAGACGACTCGAAGCTGCTGCAGATACCACAAGAGATTCGAGATGCTATCTATGACGAGATCCTCGAGTCTGAAAAGAATGCCGGAGTGTGGTTCACTAAGAAGCCCACCTTGTCCCCAGGCCAAGAGATTTCTTTGCACCCGCTGTGTCGTGTCTGCCACCAGCTGCGCGAGGAGTTCGCCATGAAGTTCTGGAAGAAGATCTCCATTAGCCAAATGGCCACCAGCATATGGATCATCGAACGTCGTATGACCAAGCTGGACCCGAAACACAAGAAGTTCATTACGAGGGTCGAGTACAATGCAGCCTCGAAATACGAAGTTTCCATTCGGGGAGTAATGCAAATCGCGACCAAGGAATCTGCCACACGAATTGCCAAGGGCCTGGAAGATCAGCTGGGAATCAAGTTGGGAAGCGTATGGGTCACGTTTCCGAATCGATTCGATAAGGAGATGGCTTGTTGGTTCAACCATGCGAGGGTCAACTCGCTCGGAGAGGTTGAGGAGAGAAAAATCGCGTGGGAGTGATGAGCACGAAGTCAGAGGTCGAACGTGCTTAGTGAAAGGGGAGCCGGAGAGGGTCCGGAGAGCTTTCGAGGTTCTACTGTCTCCTTCTAGACGCTTCTCGGGTGACTAGAACTTCGCAAGGAATAATGTAGTGAGTGCAGCGATAGAAGGAGGTAGGCGCGACGTTCCGCGGAGTAATCCACATTGTCCCTTCCGTCGACGAATTGCCAGTTTTGGGGAGGTGCAGTCTGATATGACGACAGAGGTTCTGAACCATCAACCGGACGGTGATCTGGCTTGTTGGAATACGTGAGATAGGACGCCAGCGTCGATGCTGTACCATTCACTTTTCATGTGCTGGGGCTTTGCCAAGCCGCTTGCTTTTCAACTATAACTTCGGTCGACGCTTCTTGAACTTTCTCAAACAAGTCATAACATGGTCAACTCGCCAAGTTCCGCCACTATGGCGATTCTCGATGTACGTCCGCGCCTTGCCTCTGCTACCTGTTTCCATTTGCTGATTGTCGAGCAGGACGATGCCGCGACCGATCCCGAACTCGAAAAGATCGCCGCCGCACTATCATCGCTCAGTGCTACTCAACGCAAGAAGATCCAACGCGTATTGCTGCCTGAGCGCCTCCGCGTCGCCAACTTGAAAGACTCGATGCTCCTCCGATTGCCGCAAGAGCTTCGAGACACGATCTACGAACTGGTTCTTGAAGACAGACGATACACTCAACCCAGTCCTACCCTTTATCGCGCCTTCTACCCCGCCCCACCCGTGCTCTTCCGAGTCTGTCATCAGATCAGAGAGGAATTCGCTCGGAGGTTCCGGGAGAACATCTTCTTTGCGGGGTCGATGGATGAGTCTAAGATCAGAAACCGCATGTCCCAAGTCGAGCCAAAGCACATCAAAGCCATTCGAAGAATCCATCACAACTACTACGCAGACCGGCGCGGGAGCGAGAGCAAGAGACATGCTGTGGAAGTCGCGGAGGAGTTTGAACTTACTTTCGGGCTCCAGAAGGGGGCCGTATGGGTGACTTGTACGATTTATTCTGATGACGGGAGTGATCACTTCTTATTCAATGGGATGGCGAACTCTCTCGGAGAAGTTGAGAAGAAAGCGTACGCGGAAGTGCGAGTGCTCCAATGTGGTGAGTGTGATGGTAATGAGCTCTGGGGAAAGAGAACTGCGCGCAAAAACTTGAGTCACAAGTAGGTACCGCTGCTTGAGCTTAGGTTTCTCCGACGCTGCAGAGGCTCATCTACCCTGCACTGTACAAAAGTTGATGCTTGCTTGACTTACTGTTACCTCTGAATCTCGGATATCACCTTTGTCCTTGTTGAAGAGGCACAAGTAGTGTGGAGGGTGTAGGTCTGAGACATACACGTGTAGTCAGAGCAATGGAATGCATGCTCTACACATTGTAGTAGCTCGATTTGCTAATATGTGCTTCGTGAGTGAACGCAGTCATTCACTTGACTTCCAAATCTGGCACTAGCGCAGCCGCTGCCGTTGCTTTGCCCAACAGCCTCTTCTCGTGTATAAATCCAGCCACTTACTTCCTAGCTTTCCCACGCACGTCATACCGCGAGACGGTCGCCAGACTTGGCCAAGATGGCAGATCCAGACGTAGGTCTTCTGGTTCGCTGCAGCTTATTTGGGCTAACTCCTTGATCAGGGCCAACCCCGGAGCGACTCTCGACTCGAGAGTCTCGCTGCCGCGCTAGCGCAGCTGGATGGCGACCAGCTTAGGGTTATAAGAAGGAAGCTACTCCCGAAGCGCCTTCGCGCTATCAACTTAGACGACTCGAAACTCCTACAGCTTCCGCAAGAGCTTCGTGATCAAATTTACGACATGGTCCTCGAAGACGAACGTCCCGCTTATGAATGGCTTACGAAGGAGCCGCCGACTGGACGTTGGAGCCCCGAGCCACGTCCTGTCTCTCTACCTCCTCTGTTTCGAGTCTGCCATCAGCTTAGAGAAGAATTTGCTGCCAAATACTGGAAAGAACTCTTGGTGTACCCGGTGATGGACTTGTCTGTTGCTGCAAATTGCATGGCTCAGATGGACCCCAAGCACAAGAAGCTTATTCGCAGAGTCAACTACGATGAGCACTTTGATAGCAAGCAGCTTGCGAAGGAGGGTGCAGAGCATTTGGAACTTCGCTTTGGACTTCGGCAAGGAGTTGTGTGGGCTTCGTATCGGAACCGAGGCGACAACAGGAGATGTTCCGGGGTGTACATCTTGAGGGTCAATTCTCTCGGACGCGAGGAAGTCTTGCATTTGTGCGAGCGTTTCTGAGAGCTGTGGCCGGCAACAGGATAATTCATCGACTTCGTTCATGCTGTCCTGGACGGAATCCGTGCTGGCTTTTTGTGGAGATTGTATCTCGCGTCACGAGCAAGATTATTCCTCGATAGGACAGCAGTCTGATATGGTGTTGTAAGCTAGCTGATAATCTCAGTCAGTAACATCGCCGACTGCTACTTCTTGGGCTCAAAAGTCTAGCCTGAGTTTAGACAAGAAGCACAAGCGCGACTGCTCAATTACAAACAGCCACTCCGCTTCCGGCATGCTGCTTCCGCGTAATCTGTTCTCTGTCTCTCATATCCGCCGTCGCCAGTATGAAAATTGAATCGTGTTTCACTGCCGATGGCAAGGCGTTGAAAAGCAAGCGCCACTTCTGTCTTGCTCGAACACTGACAGATGGACTTGCTGGTCTTCGTCGTGGACATTTGGCTGCTTGGCAAAGGCAGCAGGCTGAATCTCACGCAGAGGAGCAGGATCACATAATTCCGAGACTGCCAACTTGTAGCCTGGAGGTGTCAGAATTCCACAAAACTTGGAAGAGTGTAGTCTGTTTTGGAACAGAAGTCGGTGATCGGCAATCGCGAACCCGATCAAGCCAGTGCGTGATGTGCATCACCAGCCCAGTGGACCTCAACGTTTGCTCATCAACATGCAATGACGAAGCACTTTCTACGGATATGCCGGTCGACTGCCTTTCTGCCATGACGCTGACAATGCGACGTTCGATGGCTATGCTGTCACAGTCGCAGAGTCCCAATGGCGGCAGTGCTATTGTCGCAGAAGGGATAAGTCCTTACTTCTTTCACATTCATTTCCTACAGCATTTCACACTTACGAGTGGCTCAAGCTGACGAAATAGATCGGGCGTAACATTGCCGACAGTACAGAGACACTCCAACGCTATCGCGTAGACGACAGGCCTGACCGCGACAAAATGTTCGAGACTTCATTTCAGCACGCATCATCCACGCCCCTGCCAAAGGACGTTTCCTTGGACAATGGCTTGCAGCTACTTCACGACTTCGAGACAATAATACGCTTGAGTCCAGACTGCAGAGGCTGCAAGTCCATACCTCCTCCGAAGAAAGGGGAGCACAAGAGGAGCGGGATTGGAGCCAATGGTACAGCGGATGGTCAAGAGCAGGAGGAGATACTCTACTATGAGGTCGAGGATGATCTCACATTCATCCCCAAGAGCCTTTGGAGCGGCGGCGTCAAATACCAAGCCGACTACGTGCCACGACCGGATGGCTGCGACATCACCGTCCACGCACCAGGAGGTTTCACTTCCACAAACCACTGGCGATTGCTGCGAGGGAACGAACCAGCCGGCAGACCTTCCGAGCTTGCACACGAGAAGGATTTGGCGAGAGCACAATCGAAGAATACGCTACATGCAGACCAGACTAGCAGTGGCTGGTACGTGCAGATTGTCAGCGACGCGAAAGTCAACAGAACTTTCGCGACCTTTGTCAAGGGCTTTCTCAAGAGCAGTCACCGGCAATTGCAAAATGCTTTCATTGAGAAATTGAAAGGGGCAAATGAGCAACAAGATAATGCGCGGCCGAGGCTGGGAAGGCGGAAGAGTAGCCACCTGTGATTGAAGACAGGCTCAGATCACTGGATACGCGTGGCGTAGACGCAAAAATACCAGCTACAAGTCTGCAGAGAGTGATGGTACTGACTGCTTGTCAGGATTTGAGAGATGCTTGCACCTACGGAGTGACTCACATATCGTCTGCAGTGATGAGAAGTGACGGGGACGAAAGCTGATTCTACCATAACCCCAATTATTGTGTTCGCTCTGGTACCGGCCCTGCTCCCAACTTACCCGAATTACATTTGAGGACAAGCAAGGCCGCATATGCTGCATACCATGCAACGCTTGAATATCCGGGCGCACGCTACCAAGACTGACGACAATGTGGCCTCAAGATCGCATGATGAGAGTTTGAAAAAAATTCTGTCTTGTACAAGAACGACGAAATCCACAGTGGTCTCATCTGTATAGCTCATGTCGAACATACACTTTTGAGACATTCCAGCTCGATCAGATTGCTCCAGTCTGACTCAGCGACATACGCTGCCCCAGGACCTTTCTACTGCAGTCATAAGAACCTTGTTGTACGCCTACAAGCTCTCCATCGAATAGACCATCTACCAGTTCACCTCCCGAACTCTACCAGCTACACTGAATACTGAGGAATCAAGCAACATCTAATATCCACACAACATTTTCCGACGGTTCAACGCCGATTTCATTCAAGATATCATACTGAAGATGTATCTCAGTCCGCCGTTGCAACAAGGCAGCTGGGAACACGGCTGTCTGGTGCTGCTGCTCGTCTTCTTTATCCCCGCACTTGGGGCCCGGCAACGCGCTATCAGTCAGTACAAGTCCGCCGATGATACGGATCAGGCGACGAACGTGCAAAACTGTTCCAACTCTCTACGGAGCAGAAACCGAAGAGCCATGAGTATATCAAGCAAGGGAATCAGAGGAAGAGGGCTCCAGTCTTCACGACCTCAAGGGAAGCGGTATGGCTCGACACGCAAATCGTGAATGCCAGCCAGTGAACCGGTGGCCTGGGCAACAATGTCATTCACTCTTTGTGCATGGAGATGTTCATTCACGCGACTCATTGCTGTTTCTAGAGGTCGAAAGACCAGCATCTCAACAACTCCCTCTTGCACCAACCGCATCAGCCTCGCAGATTCTGGACCTCAACATCAAAAATGGCAGCAATTACCATTGAGGATCTTCCGGTCGAGACCAAAGTGCACATCCTTTCATACCTGTCGCCAAAGGAGATTCAGAGTGCCCGCAGCATTAACAAGGACTTCAACGCAATCATCGACAACAGACAGAACTTGGCGCAGATCAGCGACATCGTTCGCAAGCGTAACTTGCAGAAGCTGGAGGCCGAATTCCACCAACTTTTCCATGTTGCGCGTGAAAACAAGGACGAATTCTTCGAAGTGTTCTTACGCTTTGATCGACACTTTCGTCGAACTCGAACCGAGTTCTCGGCCACAGGAACAGCATTCATGGCGGCAACCCACTTTATACAGGAGTATCAGACGAGTTATCCTGCGGGTGTGGTGCCCGATTTGTTGTCAGGGCTTGGTTTAGTTGCCATGTTTTGCTATCGCCTACGCTTCAGCGACTGGAATGACAACGATTCACACGTGGTCAGTACAACAGTTGAAACAGATCGCAATCTTCTGTGGACTGCTGAGAAACTCCTGCCAATGTATCCCCTGATAGAAACGTATCTCGGAATCGGGGTCGAGACAATACACAGCTGGTTGAGGAAGACGAATGAGCCAACGAACGAGTGTTTCACTAAGCACCTTAGCCAGGAACTTCCGACGTCAGCGATTGCGGAGCCGCGTGCATTGACATCCCTTAGCATTGGGCGACTACTCCTTACCCAACCTGAGACTCAGATTAAGGTTGTGCAGCCTCTGGAGGATGAAGCATTCTGCAAACTCTTCGGCCTGCCTCGCTTCCCGCGCTTCATGCGACCGCGCATCGCCTGGTGTATCAAAGACGGCCCAGCCGTGGAGTACGTTGAGAAGATTGCGAAAGGCGAGATCAGCGATCCGCTGATGAAGGCATGGCTGCTGGAGGAGATGTACTTATACTAAGACAAGGCTGCGGTCACGATCAAGGGAATCGCAAAGAAGAATGCACAATCGTCGAAGTTGACAAGGTTCTGGTTGCAGAAATCGTAAGCGCTGTCATCAGATACACGACACCGTAGTAATGGCTAAGAACCGAGCAACGAGCAGAAAGAGTACGCACATAGGATGTAGAACAGAAGCGGCTGAAGCTAGACCACGCTACTGGTAGTCCACTCCAAATCAACGGACTCAATCCAGAACAGAGGTCACGAAGGACAACATATTTGTAAGGTGCATGTGAGCGTCTAGCATATACTGTCAACGCCCAGGGAAGTGTTAAGGCCCTTCGGAGCAGAAAGCGAACAGCGATGAGTAAGTTCAGCAAGGGAATTAGAACAAGGAATCGCACTGTTTCTCAACGCCAAGAGGGGATACCCCTTCCAAATGAATAAGTCATGAACACAAGCGAGCGAATGTGCACCGAGTGATTGGACAACAAGACCATTCACTCTTCGTGCGTGTTCATTCACTCCGTTCAGTGAAGGATCGGCCCGGAGCCTCGCAGTCACTCATAATTTTAAAGTGCCGTACTGCCGCCACTCCCGATTTCAACTTACCTGGAAAGCTGTCTTCAACGCACCCATCACATTCACAAGCCCAGCAAATCATCAGCAAAAATGGGGGTAACTATCGAGGATCTTGCTGTCGAGACCACATTGCAAATCCTGTCGTACCTGTCGCCAAAAGCAATACAGCGCGCTCGCCGCATCAACAAGAAGTTCCAAGCGGTCATCGATACGAATATCGCTCAAATCGGCAGGTCAGCGCGTAAGCAGAACCTGCAGAAGCTCGAAAGCGATTTTAACCAACTGTTCATGATCGAATATGGGAACAAGGACGAATTTCTTAGGCTCCTTTCCCGTTTCGACCTCCACTTTCATTCGCGTCGATTCGACTTCTATGCGGCACAGATATCATACGCTGCCGCAGCTCATTTCATGTCTCACCACCCAAACTTCCAGCCGGGATTGCCGCCTCAATCGCTCGATAATGCGCTAAGGGGCTTGTTCGTCGCCGGTCTCTATTGCTACCGCATGCGCTTCGACGACTGGCTCGAGAAAGAACCGCATTTGGTCAACTCAACAACAGTGCAATACTCTCCCACAATGTCACAGCAAATACTTGATCGTTTCCCTTTTCTGGAGACAACACTGGGACTCGGAGTGGAGAAGCTGCGCCACTGGTTCGAGATGATGGCTAAGCCGGGGAATGCGTACTTTACTCATCATCTGGGTACAACCAGTACAAAGTCAGCCGACACAGAGTTGCGCGCACTCACTCCGGGGGCACTCGAAAGCCCATCTGACCTAAAGCCTAAGATTCGGCCTGTTCAGTTTACGATCTTGCCTCGTATTCCGAGCTTAATGCCAACGGATTATGAAGGGTGGTGGAAGAACAAGGTACCATGGAAGTTTGAATGGTGTGTCAAGAGGGAGGCGGCAGAGGTATACCTCAACCAGAAAAAGAACCTACTAGTGAAGGCGTGGGTGCTAGGGGAAATGTTTCTGTACTGAGCTAGAGCAACGGCCTGCGTGTGGAAGATACCTGAACAAGAGAGAAAAGCGAAATTCGACTGCTTGGGAACATTGTCAGTCTTCTGAACTGCACCCTTGCGCGAAAGTGAGGGTCGATCGAGACACTAAGGGCAGACTAGCGACTGGAAGCTTGCAGTGCATAGAGTTCCAGTCACAACCACGCAGATCCAGTACAACAGATCAAGCTGAGAATCAGACAGTGGCTGCGACGGTCTGCGTCGCACTTGGGCGAGGGCAATGAGCAATGAGTGAAAAGATTACGCACACATGACTTAGACAAAGGCAGAGGGAGTCGAGCCGTAACTAGGGTAGTCCGACATTGACCAAAGAATACAATGTAGAAAAGAAGTTACCAAGGACGACAAGTATGCAAGGTACATGTAGGCCTCTGGCCCGCTCTTTCTATGTACAAAGCATGTTCAAATCTAAGTTCCAAAATTGAGGCCACGATGACTCGCATCAACTGTCCACTGGTTGTACCTGTCTGTATGTCCTCAGTCTTTAGGTTTTGCTGAGAATGTGGTAAGAACCGGCCAAAAATGCGCTGTGACCCATTCTCCTCACTCACGTCCTTGAATGCTCGCGCAGCTTCTTAAATGACGCGCTTACTCGACGCAAGTCTCGCAAAAAAAAAAATCACACGCTCACTGGAGTCTCGTCAACCACGATGCCAACTCCTTCCACCGAAGAGTCGAACAGCGGCGACATGAAGGATCGTAATCAGGCCATTATCAAGTCACAGATTGACCATCAAGTCGAAGCTGTTCAAACTACGATGTCGAACGTTACTCTTGAGCCACCCAGCAACAAGCCGCAAGCTACTGGCCTGATTCTTCCGGTCGAACTACAGCTCCAAGTTTTGTCCTTGCTTCCCGCACGCCAGATTCAATGTGTTCGTCGCGTTTGCAAGCAACTCCGAGATATCATTGATCTCAAGGAGAACTCGCTGCTGGTCACATCCATCCAGGAGCGCGACCGTGATCGAATCGCCTCTGAGTTCAAGCATCTCCTCAGGGAGACCGATGACCATCGAGACTTTCTGAATCTATTGGCGAGATTCATCAATTATCGTGGACTGGCCAAAAGCGCTTTTGACAACTGCGACACCATCAATGCCTTTGCAGACTACTGGGCCAGCCTCGCCACCAAGGCAGACAACCAGACGACCTTTGGAAGTAAGAGAAAATTCGCCCAACATTTGGCAGAAACCTTGATTTCATCACACATCAGCAATCATCGAGCGGACCTGTGTAACGAGCACAAGTTCGAAGAGTGGACGATAGGACATGGCGTGTATCACCATGGTACAATTACGAACATCATTCCATTGTTCATTTCTCCAAGCAATTTCGGCTCACACTATGGTATCACCCTGCAGAACCTGGTCGACTGGACCTCTGCAATACGCTCACCCAAAGAAACGATTTTCAATTATAATCCAGCGGCGGACGAGGATCTCATCGATTACGACAAGGCGATGGGATTCAACTATGAGGACGGCGAGGATCCAAACTCATGCTTAACGCAACAAATCATTTTCCGTGCGCTGCGGCTACCAATGGCTCCGAAAGCGGTGCGGAACAGCATCGGCTACCAGTTCCGCTCAAATTGGAGAGCTTATAAGATGCTTGAATCTATCAAGTATCTGCGCTTGACCGAGTTGCAGAAGGCTTGGCTCTTGGAGGATGTATTTCCTCGCGTGGGCAAGAAAGGTACATGTAATTTACGCACACTCGGGAGACAAGTCATATACTTGTAACGTGCGAATGGCCAGAGCAAGAAATTTCAGGAGCGCGCTCTCCTTGACCCGACCAGAACAAATCTGAGCTGCTGCAACGGCCGCAATTGTACGAGAAAATCATCTGCGCGTCATTGTGACAATGCTCGTTCAGGTCGAGTGACCCCTTGACGAGTACGATGGATGAATGACAGACCACTCGTCTTCTCGAAAGTATTGTGAGTAGATCTGATCGAAGAAGTCCTCACTCAGGCGTCAAGCATTGGTAGGGTCTCGGCCAAGGCGCTGAATGGCAAAACACATAGCGTCCATAGGTGAAGATACCTTTGATGAATATGAATACTTTATCGAATGTTGCTATTCAATGTGTTGTCCCTGAAAATTGAAGAAAGCCGCGCCAGCTTGCTTCAGATTGATTCAGAATTTTCGAACATCGACAATGCTTTCTAAGCATTTTTCTTCGTGGTCCCTAAATGATAGCAATGCTGACATGTCCAGGTCTAGCATACGCGGAACCAGCGTGACGTTCTCAAATCCGAGTTTGTGCAATGACGGTTTCACTTCGGTATGTATGTGATTGGTGCCCAGCCTTGCTACGTTGACGGGTGGAGATCGGAACATAGGCTGGACACACCACCATCGCGGTCCGGACTGGGATGAAGCCAAGCCATACTGTAGCGTTCCCGCAGAAGATCCATTGCGATACCCCTTTGGCTAGACCACTTGAACCATGATCTGCCACGAAGTTGTTCCTGATCTTCAAGGTCACTTACCAGACCGGCTGACATCTGGAGAAACATGGCCTACCACGGGATATCCTACGAAGAATGGAATCAGCTCGTACAGCAGAACCGGCCGTTGCCCCCAACAGTAAACCTATGCATCCACGCCGAAATCGAACGTCAAGCAAGAATCCATCCCAGCAAAGTCGCTTTCACAAGTTCAGAAGAAGATCTCACCTATGATGCTCTCAGTCGACTCTCCGATCTGGTCGCCTATGATCTCGTAGACCGAGGCGTCATCAAAGAAGACATAGTACCACTATGTTTCGACAAATCACCTGTCATGATAATTTTCATGATAGCAGTCATGAAAGCCGGCGCCGCCTTCCTAGCTCTCGACCCGGAGCAACCTCTATCACATACGGAGTCCGTCTTGCATGAGATGGATGCAAAGATGATTATTACGTCTGAAACATTCCAGTATTCTTTCCCTTCCGACTATCCAGTACTTGTACCGCCAAGCTTGCCACTCCTGGTGGCGCAGCTAGGGAGAGCAATGAAATGGAGTCCACCTGTTGTGTCTCCGAAGAATGCCGCATATTGTAGCTTGACGCGAGCTAGTACTGGAGAGCCGAGTGGTGTAGTGCTGGAGCACCGTTCGTTCGTTTCTGGTATATTCTGGAACGCCCCGGCGCAGATGCTGAATGAGAAGTCGAGAGTTCTGCAATTGGCGGAATATTGGCATGATGAATGCATTACAGAGATTCTCACAACGCTGTGTGTTGGAGGAACAATCTGCGCGCCGAACGAGGTCGAGATCCAGCATGATCTCGTGGAGTTCATCAACCTGAAGGAAGTCAGTTGGGCGGCATTGACGCCATCCTTCATCAGCACCTTCCAACCCGTTGATGTGCCGACGTTGGAAACATTGGTGCTCGACGGCGAGACAGTACCACAGTCGCTAATAGAAACTTGGTCCGAGCACGTAGTGGTTTTAGGCAGCTACACTATTAGCGAGTGCAGTGGGACCATTTCGGTTGGCTATAGAGTCGAAAATGGCTCGACTTCACGGAATATCGGTAGACCAGCAGGCGTTGCACTGTGGATTGTCAATCAGAACAATGTTCATGTCTTGATGCCCGTTGGTGAAGTAGGCGAAATCTTGATCGAAGGTCCAACCGTTGGGAGAGGTTACATCAACAACCCACAAGCGACAGGTGCAGCTTTCGTCAAACCTCCTGTATGGTCGCGGCCCATCTTGTCTCCGAGCCAGAAGGGCAATCGACTGTTTCGAACTGGAGTTTTAGCCCGACGGACTCTCACTGGCACATTCGAAATCATATCTGGAGAGGAATTTCAGAAGGGAATAGAAGACGCTGGGGATGATTCTGCGGTCCAAGTTGCTCATGTTGCAAGGCTCATCAGATACGGACGGATTGATGAAGAGGAGAGCAAAGAGCCTGCTGCTGATAATGTCCATTGATTTGGCTTCATCGTGCCAGTCTGATTGAGATCGGAGCATCATATCGGGAGAATCACGACCTTCAAAGTCGGACAAGGGGCGCTAAATGGCCGACGGCGCTTTTGAGAGCATATTCGATGCAGATCGCTCGGAGAAGGCGGTGGGATAGAGCAAAACGGCAGCCCGCATGATGTCGATAGACTCACCAGACTAGGAAGCAGCCGCGCCGATGACCTCGCAGGAGCAATTTACGGCTCGGTCCTCCCACGCCTCCGGCTTGTATTCTTGGGTCGGCGGAACTTTGCAGTACGTGGTGGCCCTCAGGTTGCTCGTCGAACCGCAAGGAAGTATGCGACTGTTGTCGAGCAAAGAACTTCCGAATCCACTCAATTACAGTACTGTGGCTGTCTCGTGGAGGGACCTGCCAAATCGAGAATGTGCTGTCATTCAAGTCATGATATCTAGATTTGCCTCGCACCACAGACGAGACTGTGTCCGTGAGCAACCTAGTCTACTTTGCTGTTGTTGTACGCATACCACAAAGTCATACAGTCCGCACCTCTACAACTCTGACTTAGCGCTCTCAGCAGCCTCCTTGACACTCTCTGCGCCCTCAGCAGTCTTGCCCAAAAAGACGCTCAAGATGTTCTTCCTGCTAGTCAGATCGTCCAACTTCTCTGGTGCGAGACCGCCCTTGGTGATGAGGTTTGTGAGTCTCGTCGATTCCTTCTGCGCGTATTCGGTGTTCTCTTGCAGCTTCTTTGCGACCTTGGTGTAGTACTCAGCGTACTTGCCCTGGAGCTTGCCGGCCTGCTTGACGAGCTCGTTGTATGCTGCCTCACCACCGGTTTGGAGGCTGGCGACAGTGGATTCGAGAGATGGGATGACACCAGCAAGAGCGTTGAGGGTACCACCTGGTGCGCGGAAAGTGCCGGCTTTCTCGTTCAAGAACGAAACCAGATCCTCCTCGCTGCGGCCACCGCTGTATGGCTGCGATTCGGTGGAGCCCTTAGGGAAATAGAGAATGGTTGGATATGACTTGACGCCGTACTTCTCAGCGGTGGCCTTGGCGTTTGGTGCCTCGCAATCGACCTTGCCAACGAGAACGTTGTCCTCGCTGGCGAAGTCAGCTGCGACCTTCTCCCAGGTAGGAGCGAGGGTCTTGCAGTCTGTCACTTGTTAGTAATATTCAATTGTATCGTGCAAAGTTGCTACTCACGTCCGCACCATGGAGCAGTGAAGGCGACAATGGCTTCCTGGTCCTTGCCAATCTTGTCCTCAAACGACGAGTCGGTAAGATATTCCACCTGGCTAGCCGCAGTCTTCGACTTCTTTGGCTTGGCTCCGGTCTTCTCAGTGATGAATGCAGTAAGGCTGTCCAAATCACGGCCACTCTTGTAGTCTTCAGGCTTCGACTTGCCCGTTCCATCGAACCATTTCAATGTAGGGAAGCCCTGAATCTCGTACTTCTTGCCCAGCTCTTTGTGCTCATCGGCGTCAACCTTCGCAATGATGACCTTGTCCTTGGCTCCCTCAAAGCTGGCAGCCAACTCTTCATAGATTGGCGCAAGAGTCTTGCAGTGACCGCACCATGGCGCAAAGAACTCGACGAGTGCTGGCTTGCCCGACTTGAGGATTTCCTTATCGAAGTTCTTGGGCGTCAAGTCGATGACAGCTCCGGCAGAGACGGTGCTCACAGCGGCCAGCGCCACGGTGAATATCTGTGCGAATCGAGGCATTGTGGTCGATTCTCGTGTTTGGAATGGAGTGGGAGAAGCAGAGAGGCGGGCGTCAGAAGTGTCGATTTCAATAGCCCAAGCTCCATTTCCAGGGTCCAAACTTGCGCTGCTGACAAAAGCGGCAATGCTGCCACCTGTTCACCTGTGCACGAGCATCATCATCACCGCCACCAACACCGCCGCCGCGCCCAGTGAAAATTTGACGGCGTACATCCGGTTTACTGATCATATCACATATCAGAACGGATTCGTAAGCTTCGCATTCTGGCAGGCCACGCGCATTGCATTCCCCGCTGCTGCCGTGTCTTGGCAACAAGAAGCTTAAGGGCAGTGCCAGATCTCCTCGCATCGATGAATGGAGCAAAACTGTTGGAGGCAGCCCTCTGTTTTCTGTCATTTGCCATTGGCGATAATCTAAGCATATATCGTGATGTCTCTTCCCTGTTGAACGCTCATGTATACTGCTCGAACTCCTCCGTGTTGAACCTCATGCTAATATTTCATAAACCGAAAAGGGTGAGACGAACGGCGTCCGCGATCTCAGTCCTTGTCCTCTTTGTACGTCTCCTGCCCATATCCTCCCTTGCCTTCGAAGCTCTGGTACGTCTTACCATCAGACCGCGGAGCATTTCTCGGCCCTCGCTCCTGCAAGTCCTCCCTCAGCCAGCCCATGACTAGCTGGCCTAGCCGGCTGTTACCCTCTTCTCCACCATCCGTCTTCGGCACCTCGAAAGTGTCCAGCTCGCCCCACTTCTTCACCTTGCCCAAACTCATGTGGACCAGATGCGTGGGCCACTTGGCCAGATTGTCCAGGATGTGTGTTGCATACACAATCGTGCATTGTCTACTCTCCGTCTCCTGCTTGAGGAATTGCAGAAAGTTGTGTCGAGAAAGCAGATCCAAGTCAACAGTGATCTCATCCAGCAAAAGAACGGTCCAAGGACGCAGTAGTCCCATGCACAGTTGCACACGACGTCTCTCACCATCCGAGACAGCGTGAAGATGCCACGAAAGATCCACGTCCAGAATTCTGACCAATTCGTCACGTCGCTCAGGATAGTGATCGCCTCCAACACTCTTCAAAAGTTCCGGTACAGCAATATCACTGCGAACAATAGGATTGAGGACCCACTCCAGACCGAGATACGTCACGCCTTCGAGACCGGTGGCAAATGGATCGATATCTGCAACGTAGACAGTGTCTGGAGGTGCCATGCGCTTTCCGCTCAAGAGGCGGAGGAGCGTAGTCTTGCCCGCGCCGTTTGCTCTGTGGGATTTAGCATTCCGTGTAAACAGATGAAGGTGCTTTGCGCAGATCTTGAAGCGTACCGCCGATTAGAAGACAGCGAGCGCCAGCCGGGAGGTCAAGTGTGACATCCTGTAGACCAGAGCTTCCATCTGGGAATGCGTAGGATAGGTTGTTGACCTGGATCATCTATGTCAGTCTCACAATCGTATTATTCCAATGCGATGTCGAAAGTTACCGTAATGGTCGGAGGCTTCTGTGCTGGCATTCTTGCAGTTCTTGATGCTGATCTGCTCGACGAGAGACTTGACAGAAGAACAATAGAGTTCAACGAATCTGGGCTTCTCTTTATCTTTGTTCCAGGGTGGTGACGAATTTATGCCCAGCCATGAAGTCGAAGTGTCATGAGCCGAAATTCGGCGCTAACGTGGTCGACAATTTCCAGATCACGCCTTACAACTTCAACTCCGAGCGGCCGCACCAACTGAATGCAGGCATGAGCAGACAAACCGGATGCTCACTCGCGGCATAGGCAGGTCATTGTCCACGATGACACGCTCGCCGCCTAGGAACCCGCTGATCGCGGTCGTCGGCGCAACAGGCACCGGGAAATCACAAGTAGGTGTTTCGTGGCAGAAAGACTCGCTACTGACCGGAAACTGATCACAGCAAGCAGCTGGCCGTCGAGCTTGCGAAGCGATACAATGGCGAGATCATCAATGGCGACGCGATGCAGCTGTACGCCGGACTGCCGATCATCACGAATAAGATCACCGCAGAAGAGCAGCAGGGTATACCGCACCATCTGCTCGGGTGTATAGGATTGCACGAACAGACATGGGTGGTAGGTACTTTCGTGCAGCATGCGCTCAAAGTCATTGAAGAAATACGTTCACGAGGACGATTGCCGATCCTGGTGGGCGGGACGCATTATTACACCCAGAGTCTACTGTTCCATGACCGGCTGGCAGAACCGGACGAGGACCGAGAGCAGCGCGAGTTCGTGGCGGATACTTCAGACAAATGGCCAATTTTGAAAGAGCCTACAGAGGTCCTATTGGAAGAGCTGAAGAGGGTCGATCCCGTCATGGCCGATCGATGGCATCCGAACGACAGGCGGAAGATACAGCGCAGTCTTGAGATCTATCTGCAGACTGGGAAGAAAGCCTCCGACATATACGCGGAGCAGCGAGCACGGAAAGCAGAGGTTGCCGAGAAAGAAACGAGTGAAGCTCGGATGCGCTTCCCAGCATTACTGTTCTGGGTGCATGCGGAGAACGACACATTACGAGAAAGGCTGGACCGACGCGTGGATAAGATGCTTGCCAGTGGCCTGCTGGATGAAGTTCAGAAACTAGACGCATTCAATGACGAACAAAAAAAAGCCGGCACTCCGTTAGATGACGGCAAAGGCATCTGGGTAAGTATTGGCTACAAGGAGTTCCGCGAATATGCTCGTGCATTGCAAGCAGGATTCGCGAACGATTGCGGTCTCGAGAAGCTCAAATCCGCAGCTCTTGAGGCTACCAAGGCCTCAACTCGACAATATGCCAAACGCCAAATTCGCTGGATTCGCGTCAAATTGGTCAACGCTTTGGCCGAAGCCCAAGCACCACAAAGTCTCTACCTAGTCGATGGCTCGGATGTGGAGAGGTTCGACAAGACTGTTGTGGATCCAGCTGTGCAGGTCACAAGACAGTTCTTAGGAGCAGAGGATATGCCCGCTCCTTCTTCCCTGTCTTCTGTCGCTGCTGAGCAATTGCGGCCCAAGAGAGAAGATCTAGCCGCTGCGCCGGAAGCATGGGGTAAAGATTATTGTGCTATCTGCGGTGTCACTTCTGTCACGCCAGCGCAGAGGACAGCGCACGTAGAGAGTAAAAGCCACAAGAAACGTGTCAGCAAGGCCAGGCAAGCTGGAGTGCTTAGTGGAGAGTGTCTTAGCAATAGCTGAGATGGCTTTATCACATCGGGTAGCTGTACAGCCGACGACATCCAGATATGGCCGACATGATCAAGGATGCTCTGATATCGCCCCAGCGACCTGGAGTCGACCGACTGAAAAGGCAGAGTTCGCGTTGGTTAACGCTCCATATGCGGTCAATATGCGACTCAAATAGCTCTTCATCTTTGTGCAAGGACTTTTCAAGGCTGCTACGCAGCTAGTGAAGGATAACGCTTTCATCTTTGCCTGCCGTGGCCTTGATCTTCCTCCGATACAAAGAGTCTGCGGAGACCCGCTCAGCATGGCCAAGCATGTATACCAATACCAGATATTCTCCTTCGGATTGTCGTGGGAGACAGCAGAGACGAAAACGCGGAGATCTCAATATCATCAGATATGCATGGTTCAGCCTTATTTAAAGAGGTGGTTCTCCTTTATCTACAAGAGTTTGAGTGAGGGCATCACTTACCTAACGTCACACATCAGCTCAAAGCTCGAAACAGACTGTGCAGAGAATGACCTGGTAGACACTCCCTTCACGCTCGCCGGCAATGTCGACACATTCTGGCATCCTTTCGAGCAGATACGAAAAAATATTTCCTTACTTATGCTGGATGCACGCACGAATTGAAAGAAATGCCTTGGTCGTAGCGATGAACGAGGATGGCGAGATGTCGCTCTGTCGTAGGCTTTGGAACGCGCGAGCTTGCCAGATGTCCATACCAACTAGGAGTCCACATCAGGCAGCAAGCGCATTGGCGTTTTGTCGAGGACATGATGCTCGAGCTAGGAGATGTTGGGCGAACTACTCCATCGGGTGACGCTTTGAAAAAGCCTCGGAATTTTGGACTCCGGAATTGAGTTATCTCTCTAATGAGCATCTCAGTCGACTGCGACAGGACCTTTGCTCTTGCAGGGTGAGATGGAGAAAGAGAGCGAATGCACATTCGAGCAGTGCGTCCCCTTGGGCCTCCAATATCGTTCCCACCTGCCTGGGAATTGTAGTGAGTCATTACTGCTCGCCTCAAAGTCTGGGTCGGGACGTCGGAAGCGTGGTAACACAGCAGAATCTTCACATAACATGCTCAGCCTTGGTGGCTCTCCAACTCCGCCTCAGTGGTAGGCAGTGCAATAAATGTCGTTCGAAAAGCAATATTGCCTTGGCTTCCTGCTTCTCTTCACTCGACTGCATCGCGTCGCCAATTTCAGATACCGACACTGGCCATCTAAGTCATCAACACGCAAGTTTCCGAACATGGAAGTTGGAACAGCCCTAGGCATGGCCTCGCTGGGGATACAGGTCTGTCAAGGATTACTCAAATACTACGACAAATGGCGATCTTACCACACCGACATCGAATCCACGTGCCAGCAGATCGCGGGTCTAGTCAAGATCTTCTTTCGACTAAAAGTGCCACTTGACAAGATCAGCAATAACGCGAGTCGACTAGGCGATGCGAAAGAGGCTCTTGAAGATTGTTGTGACAGCTTGCTCGAATTACAAGAGCTCTTGGCTAACTTGCAGCCATACAAAGTACCAGTGGGATTAAGCGAGAGATCTTGGGCTCAATTGCATAGAGCCAAGTATCCTTTCAAAGCGGGTACGCTCAAGAGACTGCAGGGTCTTGACAAGGATATACGCGACCGCCTGATGTTTGCGCTTCAGGCAACCGAGATTGAGCTTGCCGCTGTGTCACACGATCACATAGTCGAGATCAAGATGAGTGTCGGTGGCATCGATACCACACTGAACCAGGTCTCGCTTCAATCAAGAGACACGGCGAACAATGTGAAGCGAATCGATACTACCTTGAATCAGGTCTCGCTTCGGACGACTACTACGGCAAAGGATGTGAGACAGATCGATGATTCAGTCAAGCAAGTGGTGGCCACTGCGGACTCTACAGCAGGTGTAGTGCAGGCATTGCTGCGATCAGCGGAACAAAAAAAGCTTTCCAAACTTCTCAAGTGGTTGAATTGCGACCCGTCTCTGGATCCATGGCTGGACTTCAAGGCAGCTCGAGACAAACATCAGTGTGGCACCGGGAGCTGGTTTCTTTCCAGTGACGGCTACCATTGTAGGAAAAAGTCCCAGGGATCCCATCTATGGCTGTATGGCAAGGCGGGCTGCGGGAAGTCCGTCTTGTGCTCGACAGCAATAGATGACCTGCGCGCCAATTATGAGCACGCGCCACTAGTAGGGTTTGCAATATTCTTTTTTTCTTTCGCTAGTCCAGACAAGCAGTCCGTGGACGGGATGCTTCTTGCTTTGATCGCGCAGTTGGCTCGTAAAAGATCCGGACTAGCAGTACTTGCGGCAGCACGCAAGAAGCATAAACTTGGCACGCCTTTGACAGCTCCACTTGAGCAGATCTTCGTCGACCAGGTAAATGCGATGTCAACTACCTTCATTCTCCTGGATGCCTTGGATGAATGTCCTCAGGCATCGGATGCACAGCGCAAGTTGTTGGAAACTTTGCAACGTCTTACCGCGAGCACCAAGGCATTGAAGCTGTTCATGACAAGTCGAGACGAACCAGCAATCCGTCGTACAGTGCACAAGAGTATCCAGGCCGACATGATTGCTATCGACGTCAGCCAGACAAACCATGACATTGAGCGCTATGTGGGGAACGAAATCGAGAACGACCCGAGACTGCGACGGTTTAATGAGACGAGCAAATTGCTTGTGAAGAACACACTGGCTGAGGAAGCTGATGGCATGTAAGTGGCTACTCCCTGCTTAACGTGCTTTGGCTTGAGTGTGATGTACATTGCCTTTAAACCGACCAATTCGCATTTGCATCAATACCACCTTCAGTATTGCTACCGAGCATGCAGTTCAACACAAACTGGTGAACGAACGGTCGCGACGTCTACAAAGGTCTGAGGTACAGCTCGTCCTACGGACAGACTGACAAACAGCGATCTGACTAACCAAAAGTCATCTTTCTGGCAGTCGTCTCTCAGCCCGAGTGGTGTGAAAGGCATGATATGTGAACGATGTCGCAACTAATACTGGCGCAGGTTCAGATGGGCGTTCTGTCAGCTCGAAGAACTGAAGAAGATGAAGATGCCAACGCCGCAAAAAGTGCGGAAGGTTCTCAGAGCATTACCCAGCACCTTGGACGAGACCTATGAGCGCATGCTCGTACAGATAGATGAAGTGGATCGCTACGAAGCAAAAGTAATCCTCACATGGCTTGTGTCGCAAGCAGAGCCAATGACCTTACGCCAACTTGCGGAGACTTGTATCATTGACCTGGAGTCCGAGTCCGTCAACGTGGAGAATAGAAGTGATCCAGACGACATCATCAATTTGCTTGGAAGTCTGGTTGTACAACACAGATGGCTAGGCGAAACCTGCGTTACTCTCGCCCACTTCTCTGTGCAGGAATATCTACAGTCCGACCGCATATTATCCAGTCGGTCTGGCGCTGCTTTCTTCAAGGTTGGTGAACAGGAATCGCACTCTTACGTGGCTGACAGCTGTTTCGTCTACTTGGAATGTTATACCAAGGAAGCTACGCGGGACATCAAGCCTGAAAGCATGGAGTTGCGCTTTCCGCTAGTGGAATATGCCAGAAAACATTGGCATCGACATAGCCAACGGCGAGCCGAGGAGAGCCTAGAGGCAGAGATTCGCCTGCTTAGCTCGGAAGAAAAGGTACAGCGAATTTGGAAGTCTAGATTTGGGCTCGAAATAGTAGCGTACCTGGGCTGGCCGCAAGCTGTGCGTCGCCTTTGCTGCGACACCACGTATCGGAATTCCATCATGGGAACAGATGTTCTTGGTCGCGCATTACATTATACAGTCCGGCAAGGGACGCACGAGGTTGTTGCCATTCTGATCGAGGCTGGAGCTGATGTCGACTGGACAGGCAGTGATGGAAGGACAAGCTTGGCCGAAGCTGTACGTCGGGGCGATCACGCAATTGTCAAGGTGCTACTCGAGGCTGGAGCTAGTGCCAACTTGGGAGTCAATGGAGTCAATGGGCTATGTTATCTCTGGCGCGGGAGTTGCGACAATTATGCCATCAAAAGCCAGGTTGCCATTATTGAGACCCTTCTCGAAGCTGGCGCCGATTTGAATCAAACGCTGGATTTCCATGGACCAACAGGCTTGAGGGAAGCTGCAGCTCACGGCCACGATGCAATTGTCAAGACGCTACTCGGCGCTGGGCTCAACGTCAACGACAAACGCCGTGACGGACGAACAGCCTTGATGCAAGCTGCTATCAGAGGCCACGTTGCGGTCGTCAAGGTGTTGCTCGACGCCGGAGCTGTCGTAGATTTGCTAGATAAATGTGGCAGGTCAGCTTTGCTTTTGGCTTTACAAGGAGGTCATGCGGACGCTGTCGAAGTCATAGAACTGCTGATTCAGCGAGGGGCCTGTGTCAATGCGAGGACAAGGAAAGGACATACTCCACTGGCTCTGGCGAAGCAGGTTGTCCCAACTCGGGGGGATGGGAAGCAGCTGCAACGGATCATTCGCCTACTCGTGAAGCATGGCGCTACTGATAAGGGCTGCTCACGGGTAGTTAACCCAATAAGTGGTCTGCCGTTTACAACAGAGTCCTGGCACCGGAACATCGAGGAAGGGAGATTTTGGAACAGGCATTAAATCCGAATGAACGAGTACAGCTGTATCGAGTGACGTGCCATCTTTCTGTGAAGAAAGATGCATTGTAGACTCAGGCACGAGCAGTGTCCCAGTTTTGAGAGCCGTATCGAACGAGAGCAAGCAGACGTGGCAGAGCATAGCTGGGTCCGGTCATCGACAGCAGAGAGCGCCACCGCGTGAGAGTAGACTTTTGCAACGTAGGCTGGCCGATCATCGAAGAGGCACAAGTTCTGTGACGGTAGTGCGTGTGTGCCGACTTGGGAAGATTAGTTTCCTACTTCTGACCCCTCATATATAAGACTTCTCAATCCTTTGCTGCAGCTTCACTTCCTCACCGACACCCGTCTCCTTCATAGCTTGAATCCGGACTCCTTCGCACAGATTCAACCCTATCCGCACGTGTCTCTCCCACGCACGGCCACGATAAGAACCACCCCGCCAAGCCCCACGCCAAGTCGCCCCTTCCCATTCGAGCTCAACCTCCAGGATCTCGGAAGCACCACAGTCTGGGCATTTCAGATCCAACGACATCATTCCCCAGCCCCAATTTGTTTCTTTCCCACCAGATGCCGCCGCTACGCGCTGCTACGCGAGTCCACACGCTGCAAGCTATGCTTCCACGTGCTAGCTGACTAGCTTCCATGCTGTCTCAGGAACGGGTAAAGGTCCTAAGCGGAGCTCACATGCATGATGAGATGAGCTATCCGCTTGTTGTCGGCGAAGCTAGTTCCTCCCATTGACGTTGATGTGCACGCATTGGGAATGGGTGAGCCGGTTCGGAGAAAAGAAGAAAGTGGTGCTTCGTGCGGGCTTACTTATTTATTTGGGAACGAGGTCCTTGCTTTTCTGTTTCTGCTCGGGCTTTTCCTCTCGTGCTGGTAGGTTGTTGATCTTTCTGTTCCTTGGAACTTCTTCCTGTTCGTGTCGGAGCACAGCATTGAGCTTGCAGAGCTTCGCTGTCTGGATTCATTCACTGCGGTGTCCAGTAGGAACGCGAACAGCTCCCTAGCCGGTTACGAAAGCTGAACAGCTAGCTACCATGCCTTCCGCGCTCAAGCTCGCGGCCGTTACCTTGGCCGTTGGACTGGCAGCCGCTGCTCCCGCGCCAGCAAAGAGACAGGACGACGGATCGTGGAGTCCTGGGAAGTATGAAGGAGCAGGAACACCTTATGATGATGGGAAGTGGTCTCCGGGCAAATACCCAGGCGGTGGCAGCAATGGTGGAGGAGGCAGCCAGCAGCCTGTTGCACCTCAGCCATACCGCGGGCATGCAAAGGGACAACCAGAGAAGAGCTTGAATGTTCAGCTTGGACCGAGGCCATGGTACCTCGTGGACAATATGGACGATGGGCCATTGAAGGAGAAGCTGGAGAGCTGTTCCGAGGGACCTTTCAAGACGAGCAGTTTCTCCATCTCGCATCGAGGAGCTGCTTTGCAATTCCCAGAGCACTCGCGAGAAGGGTACGAAGCTGCAGCACGAATGGGAGCAGGTGAGCAGCAATCTCTCAAGCCAGTAGTCCAATATTCGCAAGACTGACATCCTCCAGGCATAATCGAATGCGACGTAAGCTTCACCTCCGACCGCGAACTCGTCTGCCGCCACTCCAACTGCGACCTCCACTACACAACCAACATCCTCGCAATCCCCGAACTAGCAGCAAAATGCAGCGAACCCTTCGTCCCCTTCAACCCCGAAACAGGCGACCTCGCCACAGCAAAATGCTGCACCTCCGACATCACCCTCGCCGAATACAAAACCCTCTGCGCCGAAATGGAATCCGGAACCTTCAACGCCTTGAACACATCCCAATACAACGGCCGCCTCGGCCAGACCCCGGACTGGCGCACAAACCTCTACGCCGCCGATTGCGCCGAACCCGTCTCATTGAAAGAACAAATCGCGCTGGTAGACAGCTACGGATTAAATTTCACCGCTGAAGCCAAAACTCCAGAGATTGACATGCCATTCGACGGAAACTACACTCAAGAAAACTTCGTCCAACAAATCGTCGATACTTTCGACTCCGCGTCCATCGACCCCTCTCGCGTCTGGTTACAATCTTTCCTCCCAGCGGATATTTTCTACTGGATCGATAATGCTCCCGCATACGGTGAACAAGCCGTCTACCTCGACGAACGCGCCGATTTGAACGCTACAGGTTACGATGAAGCAGTTGCATCTCTTCCAGGTCTTGCAGAACGCGGAGTGAAGATTATTGCGCCGAGTATTTGGCAATTGATTACTGCGGATAATGAGACACAGTCGATAATTCCTTCGACGTATGCTACTGCGGCGAAGGATGCGGGGTTGGAGATTATTACGTGGAGTTTTGAGAGGAGTGGGCCGTTGGAGAGTGGTGGAGGATACTACTATTCTTCTGTGAACAATTTGATCAATAATGATGGGGATCAATTTGAGGTGATCGACGTCATTGCTCAACAGGTTGGAGCTACGAAGATTTTTAGTGATTGGCCGGGGACGAGTACTTATTATGCGAACTGCTTTGGGTTGGAGTAGAAAGATCATCGATGGAGAGAGAAGAGTGGGAGCAGATATGGTAATGATCTGAACGATGTCAACAAGAAGCATACAGAGATGATGTGAAATAAGCTATATACAGAAAAGGATATGTGAACGGAACGCAACAGCCAATCGATTTGCTCGAATTTCAGAAAGTGAATGTCGCCCACACCTTCAGGGAAGCCACACCAGGGGGTATCTCTCAATTGCACTTCGTTCCTCCGGATTGCAATCCGCCGATATTAAGAAGTCGTCCGCCTTTATTTGATGCGGTGCTAATACATGTCACCCGAAGTTTGCGCGACAGGCGCCAAGAACAGCGTATGCTTCGTCGACTCCAGTATCGATGACATGTAAGGCCGTTTCGGATAATTTTATGCGCCGAGTAAGAATGTTGGTCATGATGGGCATGATCAGTCGTTGGTTGTTGAGAAAGCTGTTTGCGTTGACAAATGAGGAACATCACTTCCTCCCCTCAAACAGCTTCCTCGCCACCTGTTGTGCCGTGTCCACATCGTACGAACGACACTTCATGACTGTCTCAAATGCTGAACTGTCTGGCCACCAGTTCCCTTCGGAGTTGCCGCATTGAATCAATGTAACAGGGTGCTTGAGCGGTCTCCCACCCAGGCTTTCTTTCAATGCTGCGTTTGCATTCTCCGCAAACTCAATCTGATCGCCAAGGCTTTCGGTCTTGTTGAACGCTGGTTCAGCTATAACGACCACGACAGCATCGGCTTGGCTGAGGAAGGCGTCATGTGTGTCTGTGAAACCAATCTTGGGATGGTATGGCACATGGCGGATACGCTTGTGGTGTCGACTTAGAGCACGGCCCAACGTCTCGAACGGGTCGGTATTGTTTCCAGATGAAGTCTTGCTGGGTGATGCTTTGGCAGCAATGACTGGTGTGAAGAGCACAATGGTGCTCGAGCTGGTCAGAGCACTCAAGCTTTGAGCTGAAGAGCGAGTCATTGTGCACAGCTCTGTCGGTGTGGCCTCGTTGATGACCGACGATATGGGGATGTTAGACGTCGTCGTCTTGGGAAAGGTCGGAGGAATGTTGTCAAGCCAGTTCCTCACTGCCCGTTGTTTGGTGTCAGGAGAGTTTGTGGACGATGAAGCTTGCATTGTGGGAGAGGGAAGTGGCGAGGCATATGTATGTTTGTCTGCCTCGCCAATGCGGACGTTGGAGGCGGGGAGTAATATCGACAGGCCGATTCCTGCGCAATCATGAGCACTACTCGACTTCTCCCACAGCCGGCAGTATGCGCTGAATGTTGGGTGACACTGAAGACGTGTATAGTCCTCTTTTGGTCTTGTGCAGGGCTGGTCAACGGACTAGCAAGCGGGAGGGCAGGATTGTCCGAAGTGTCGAATGGCATCAATGGCCAGTGAGGACTGGCAGCAGGTGGAGGCTGCAATGGATCCTGGTCGCGATAGCGTTCAGCGTCGTAGTTGTGGTGACACAATTGTGCCCGTGGTGGGCTCGGTTAACAATAGCAATGATGGGAGAAATGGTCGAATTGAAGAGACATGGTTGGGTGCACAGCAGCAAAGTGACACAATTATATTGGCTGAGGGCGGATCGCAGCGTGACAGGCAAGGGTGGGCTATGCGTCGAGGTGCATCAGACAGACGCATTATTTGAGTGTCGACGGGGGGCGTGCTGTGCGCATTCCGCCGCGTGCCCCGGCCGTGGTGGTGTTGCACAGCGGAGAAGTTGGTTCAGCAATGGAAGCTCGGGCGGAGCGGCAAGCCGGCGGTGATGGCAGGAGTTGGATGGTGCCGACGTCGATTGTCGACAGCAGCAGCGGGCATCCGTGTGGCTCGAGCAGAAGTCTGGCTGCAGCCCGTGCCGGCAGTTGCGGCCATGTCCGTAAACGAGCGGCAGGAGGCATCGTCCCATTCATACGAGAAGGCATCTGTCTGTCAGTCTGCTGCTGGTTTGCCTGTCAGCGGACGGCCGTGGCTTGGCCATCAGCACCATCGCATTCGTGCGACAGTGACGGGGTGCATAGCGGATCTCAATTGCAGGCAGCTTGCCGACGACGACCACTGGGAGGAGAGGCTGCCCGTTACACCGCAGTCGGCTCGCGCGTCATTCTCGCAAAGAACGACAGCTCTGTGCGGTGCCCCTGGGCTTCGCCGCGCGCACGCTCGAGGGCTGAGCCGTACGCGACCGGTGACCAGCAGACATGGATGGGCCACGCGACCGGCGCTGAATGCGGCCACTCGCCCGTCGCTTGAGGAGCGTCGTCGCCTTGTTCGGTGGCCATGTCAAGGAGTGAGGTCGACAATCGGGAAAAAGGCCACTGCGCCATACAGGAGTCATCTCCATCCCGCCTTCCTGATTGGACAGAGCGCGTCGATTGCACAACCGCTGAGACACTTCGTCTGGCTGGCAGGCACGCTCGTGGCACAGCCAGCACAGCACAGCACACAGCTCCCATCTCGCAACGCACCGCCGTCTCCGTCTAAAGCCGCGCTTCCCTCTGCAATCTGCATCAGAAGGCGCGAGCTCCACTCTCGCGCAGAGGACATGGGCAAGCGCAGCTTCGAAGAAGCCTCCGTCCTTTCCACCGGCGTACAGAAGTGCGAAGCGCGCTTTGGCAAGCGTCTGCGCGGCAACGACTACGGAGACACTCCGCCGACCTCCCACTGGCGCTGTAATTTGGTAAGGTGCCGCCTCCGGGGAGGTAGAGAATGCGACGCTGCGGACCTTAATTGTCGTTGACGCAACCTCCAGACGGCCCTCTCGCAACGCCAGAACCTCTACTTCATCGCCTACAGTACCGACATCTACGTCTACGTGCCACAGTATCCTACCCAAGCATTGCCACAGAAGCCTGCACTGATCGCACCTTCGCAACCTTCAAGTCCTGGGCTGCGAGGTACCGTCGACCTTCGCCAACCGCACTCGATTAACTACCTTGTCGTACAGCGTCTCGGCAACGAGGAGGTCGTCGCTGCTGTGCGCGACGATGGCGACGTCAATGCGTTCCTTGTCCGACACATCGTTTCTGCCATCGAGAGACGCGCGGTAGCCGACAACAAGATTGGTCCTATCGCCGATGAGATTAAGCCATTCTTCCACAGCAATGTCGGACTGAGTGCATGGGGCCTGGCCATTCATTCGCAGGCGAGAATCATCGCCGTGAGCGCCAACACGCACAACATCACCATCTTCAAGTTCGGCTTGGCACGCGAGACTGACGACGAAGACACAGCTTCCGATGACGACGACCCGCATGTCACAGAGGACAGAGACGATGTGACTGTAGAAATCATCAATGGCTCTACCAACATCCCCCACGTTGCATTCTGCAATACTGGAGACGATCCTACGGCGCGATGGCTGCTAACAACAGATATCGGTGGCAACTGTCGCTCATTGGATTTACACTCGATGCGACCCGATCAGACGTTTCGTTTTTCACCCGTCTCAAGTTACCTGTCCCACGATCGTTTGAACAGTGGTTGGGGCATCACCTTCCTGGATAAGAGAGCTTTCATACCCGAGGCCAGCGTGGGTGCAGCGCTTGGACTTGAAGATGGGGACCGATTACCGGGCGTGCAGAGCAATCCGGGCATCTGGGACATTGGCCAGACAGTTTCACATGTTCCGCGCTCCGTGGACAAATTCTCTGCGAACAGGAGGAGCGCTCGCCAAGACCGCGGAAGGCGTGCCACGTCCAGTGCTACTCCGGATAGTACGTCGCATTCAGCACGGCAACCTGCGAGCTCACCCTTGCCTTCGGAGGACGATGCAAGTATGGCCATGGAGAGTGATGAACTCGACGAGGAGCTCGACGACGACTCCGATTCTGGTGAGTCCGCATACATGGCGGATGCGTATTCTGATGACGAAGGCACAGAAGACTCGCTATCGTTCCGGAGCTTGTACGATGGTCGCAGAATTCATGGCAACGAACCTCGGACAGCATATGCGGAAAAGAGTATATGTGACGGCCTGCCATGTCCGATCTTACATTGCAGCGTGCGCAGTGTGTACCTCTTGCAACCACAGCCAAAGAAGAAATCAGAGGGAGTACTCAAGACGCCTATGGTCGGCTTCACCGATGCACTGCACCAATTTGTGCAGGGTGAGCATGGCTGGTTGAATGCGTTTGAGCGGCTGAACATGCATTGCTATATTCCAGCCATTGGTGTCGTCGTTCTGGCCTCGCAAAAAGGTCGAGCCATGATTCTATCGCTGACTAAGGTTTCCAAACGTGCGCAGTATCCTGAGGAGATGAAGAATGGCCATGTGGAAAAGAAGACAAATTACGCAATGCGCATTGAACATATCTTGCCATTCGATGCCCAGGAGGAGGCCCTTGAACGCCCCTTTCAGCCACTGCATGGCGTTGCGGCCTCCCCCATCCAGCAGGGCACTGCGCGATTGCTGGACGACCAAAGAAGATGGCGGCTCATGCTCATGTATGCTGACCACTCGATTCTCAGTTACGAGATCAGCAGACGAGCCTCGAGAGACTCGGCAGTCGATGTTGGAAGCGTAGTCGTTTAAGAGCGACAAGATAGCTCTGTTCAGTCGTTGGTTCAGTAGTCCAACATGCTGCAAGATATGCATGAATTAGATTAATACCGTGTCCTGGATGCCCACGCTCATCTTTGTGCCGTGCTTTCGACTTTCCGTTCGTTCTCCAAATGATATGTGCAACGAATTATGCATGCTCTTCAATTCCCGACTCCTCGCTCAGAACGCAGTCACACAAAAGACTTCCCGACCTCTTCCCATTCCCACCGTCTTCCGCATCAACTCAATTCCCCTCCACAACCTGCTGCGCCGCATTCCTCGCCCCCTCTGCTACCACCGCAGCCGCACTACTACTCTCCGCAGCCGCTGCTGAAACCACCTCACTAGCTTTCTCCGCCACTCCCGCCGCTGCTGATCCGGATCTGTTAAAAGCGGTCTGATACGCCGTCTGCGCCCACTCGCTCGCTGTTCCGTAGACGCGCTCTGCCACGCCGTTTGCGCCTCCGGCCAAGGTATTGTTCACATTATCCCCCGCGAAGTAGTAGTATGTTCGTCGAGACATGGTGAGAATGTGGTTTGGGAGGTAGATTACTGAGGCGATGAGGAAGAGGGAGAAGGTGAGGAAGAGGATGGAGTCTATACGAGGACGAGTGTTAGCGAACCAATTCTGCGCGAAACTACGCGGTGGGAGGGTACTCACTGAAGACGAATTTCTCCGTCGGTGTTAACATGTAGAGGGAGAAAGTGACTTCGTATTGGTAGTTTTTCTTTTGGAGCCATTTGACGAAGCCGGTGGGTTGGAAGAGAAGGAAGCTGAGGAGGAGGGCGATTACGGAAAGAAGGAGGGTTGTTTGCGTTGTGGGGTTTGTGAGGTCGAGCATTGTTGCGGTTGCGATTTTGTATGGAGACGTGAGGTTGGATCGGAGGTGGATGGATGCGCCGGACTTCGAGGGTGTGCGTGAGGTCGTGCGTAGACGTTGTCGTGGATGTCAATTGCAGAGGTCTGTTCGGAAGTTCGAGGTGTGCTGTCGGCGCGGTCTGCAGGAGTGACACGCGCGCGTGTGCTGGAGAAAGTTGAAGTCAATTGCGATGTGATGCGATGCGATTCGAAGAGAGAAGGGGTCTCTGTCTCGATGGTGCTCGTCGTGCTCGGAGATTGGACTGTTCCGCCTTCCGATTTGCTGATCTCCTCCAAACACCCACCTCATCAACACTTTTGCGACTGATCACTGTTGCCTGATTGTCATGGTCGTTCTCTTTGGAGCTCATCTACAGAACTCGTCATCGACGATTCGCACTCCCATGAGCACATTCAATGCTCAATCGATGTCGCGTCGTTCATCGATGCTGGTCTGAATGTACCAGTGCTGTAATTCACAGATTCTCGCTGATCTGTACGTAACATTTCATCGATGGCTAGGCATTGACATTGTACAATAGCTACAGCAGTACTCTATATGCTTCTAGTCGCATTCCTCTGCCGTCTGCTACACATGCACCATGCAAATTCGCACCACGTCCCGAGTCCGCCAGTCTGCCACACATGTCTAGATGTACTCAAACGCGCTCCAAGGACCCCCTTCGGAAGTCTCCTTCACCCGGTTCAGCTTGAATGTGGTGTTCACGCAGTCTGTCCTACTCGACTTGCTCTGCGCAAATAGCTGCCACGCCTCTTCACCCTCCACTGGACACGACAGCCATTCCTTGCTTTCGAATAGCAAGACATCGTTGCCGTTCAAGAATCCCAGCACTTCGCCGCCCTCGGGGATATTGCCGTCGTTCTCAAATGCCAGTGCGCCATCAGCGGCAACGTATACTTTCTGTCCGTGACCCCAGGTGGAATCGAGTTTGAGGCTGCCGTCAGCAGACGGGGCGTAGGAGAAGATGGTCGTCTTGTTGTTCTTGTCGTTGGATTCGCAGACGGCGGACTTGGGATCTTGTTGCCTTCCACATGCAGTTTGTGCGGGCTTGCCGCTCCAGAAACGCTGGCCAGAGGCGTTGATGATGCCGTCTTTTATGGTCACTCCGGAAGCGTCGAGGCCAGTTCCAGTGTAGCGGATGGGGAAGTCTGCGGCTGCTTGAGCGGCGGCGTTTGCGGCCAGGGCGGCGACGATGAAGGACTTCATTGTGGTGTTGCTAGAGTTGCGCCGGATGCGTGGAATAGCTGTAGGTCTATAGGCGTCTTCTCACGATGCGCTGTGGCCTATATATACAGGATATAGGTCGCCACTAGTTGTCAGTGCCTACTTGAATAGGAGCAGGTCTCGGACGAACACCGGAACCTGGACCTTATACTTCGGAAAGACTGGGATGCTCCTCTATACGTGTGTATAATTAGCCATCTGAACGTTAAATTCAGCAAGCTGGTTAGGGCTAGGGCTATCTGCCTTCAAGCGCTTGTGCGTAGTGCGTACAGGATACAGCACAGGTCGAAACGTAGTACTGTATTCTACTTGGCCTGGCCGAGTCCAATCGATGCGATGCACCCACGCCCCTCCAGTAGGGTGCGTAGGGAATCACGAGCGCTTCACAATATATCGCAGACCGCCTCACAGTCGACATTTTTACCGGTCTAAGTTTGAGGTGGGTCGTGGTCTAGCCGAGCAGAGTGGTGACCATATTCGCAATCGTGCTCTTGATGTGTTTGCGGCAGCCGCGGTCGGAAGTCGGGATCCCATATTCGGTGTCATTCGTTCTTACGGAGCCGCATGGCAAGAACCTGGATGGAAAGGACTAAGAAGCGGTCAAGCAGAGTAAATCTTGATCGCAGAGTAAGCGGGAGAGGGTGGCCATTCCAGCAGGGGCGACGTGACCCAAGCTCGTATTAGCAGCGAGAACCATTCGAGAACAGGAGATGTTGAGGAAGACGAGCGACTGCTACTTCGCACCGGTCACGACGACTTCCGCCATGTAGATGAGTGCTACCACACCACGAATAAGTCGATGTCGAGGCAGAGGCTACGGAGTGCAGTGATAAAGGATGCATTCTGACCAGCGAACTTCCGAGGAGCGAGCACTTAATTCCGCTAGCCGAACAAGGAAGGTTCTGTGGAGACAACTCGTTCCTGAGGCAAGCCACTTCGACTTCATCTGCACGTCTGATGAGACGGCGCTGTCCATTGCCAAGTCATCATTTGCACCATGCTGAAGCAAGTGTCGCTACTTTTATGTCTTGCGTTCGGCGTCCACGCTTCTAAACCTCACGTTCATCACCTGCCCAGCTTGCGTGAGCAAGCAAAGATACAAGATGGCTGGCGTGAAGAGAGATTAGCTAATATACCTGCTATATTGCGGAAACATGGTGTTGATGCTTGGATTGTACATCTCACTTCATCTCGAACCGACTCAATTGAAGCATCCAGACTGACTCTGCCTTTCAGGTCAGCCAACGCGAATATGGCGAAGAAACCGTCTTCTGGTCCATGAAGCAAGCAGAGCAATTCTCAGCACGACGTAGGACCCTCTCCATCTTCTTTGCGGACGACGGCTTCGAAGGCTGCGAGTCTCATACTTGGATTGATAACACTCCAAAGCTCTGGCAGGACCTTCACAATGTACTTCGATTCTGTGATCCGCGCAGCATTGCACTGAACATCGATTCAGAGATCGCGTTTGCTGGAGGCTTGCATGCGGGAGAATATAAGAAGCTACTTGATGAAGTCCCGGCACCATGGAACGAGCGTTTCGTATCGAAGCCATTGGTAGCAGTGGAGTACATTGCCACCATGCCCAAATCACGGCTGAACTGGTATCGCAGGCTCATGGAGACGGCGTGGGCAGTCATCGATGAAGGCTTCAGCGAGCGAGTCATCGTTCCAGGCCAAACAACAACAGAAGATGTCGAATGGTGGTTTCGAGAGAAATTGCAATCTTTGAACTATACGACCTGGTTCCATCCAGACGTAACAATTCTCCCAGGTTGGCTAACAGCAGAAGACAAACTCCAACGCTCCTACGCAGGGAAAGAGAACGCGATCCAGTGCGGTGACCTTCTGCACGTCGACTTCGGCCTCACGGCCCTCGGCTCCAACACCGACACCCAACATCTCGCCTACGTTCTTCCACCCGGCACCTCGGAGTCAGATATCCCAGCCTCCCTTCTCGCCGGCCTCAGGAAAGGCAACAAACTTCAAGACATCGTCCGCTCACATATGATCCCTGGCCATTCAGGAAACGAAATCCTTCACAACGCTCTCGAGTCCATGCGCGAAGCTAACATTTCCGGAAAGATCTACTCGCATCCCATAGGTGATTGGGGTCATAGTGCCGGGACACTTATCGGCATGACGAATTTGCAAGACGGTGTTCCAGTGTTGGGCGATCTGCCATTGTTGAAGAATATGTATTATAGTGTGGAGTTGTACGTGGAACACTGGGTTGAGGAGCGAAATGAGACAATAGTGTTTCCGTTGGAGGAGGATGTGTATTGGGATTCGGAGAAAAAGAGCTGGGAGTGGGTTTGGGGGAGGCAGGAAAAGTTTCATTTGGTGAAGTCGGAGGAGCGGAAGGAGGATTTATGAGAAGAAGAGAAGTGGTGTGAGAGAGGTTGGCGCATCAAGGGTAAGATAGCCGAAAACAACCAAAAATATATCCTACTCTTGCTCGACAAATGAGTGTCTGTCGCTGCTCTCTTCGAGAGAAGCCCTTTCAACCAAGACCCATTCATCTGCCTCCTCAATGTCAAAAATGTTTGTCGCCTCACACAGGATCCGATCATCAAAGCCGATGCCGACAATCTTGACCTCTCGCACAACATTCGCCCCATTTCTCTCGGTGCTTAGTGGAAGAACGAATTCCAACGCATAAGCTCTTCCGTACTGCTGCCCATCAGCACAAATTGTAAAGTAAGCGCAAGGACCTGTGATAGGACTGTATGGCATTATTGTGCCATCAGCACTATGTCCAGAGTCCGGGTGAATCTTCCAGGAAAGCCTCAGGTGGCGACCGTGGCCAGTCCCTCTCTTCTCCAGACGAATATCATCTATCTCACAGCGGCACCTCCGGGCGGATTGAGGCAGAACACTGATGGAGTATATCTCGAGAATGTCAGACTTTGCCACCTCAGGCGATAAAGAGCTCTGGTCGGACTCATGGCAGATGAACAGGCTTTCAAGGAAAATTGGTGGCTCTATCTGTGCGGCGCACCCGATCTCGCTGGTGTCGAGTGTCCACTCTAGCCTGGCGAATTGTCTATCAGTTACGACGAGTGTTACGTGTCTCGAATGTCGGTGGCCATAGCTGTCTTTGAAGTCGGCCTGGAACCGGAGATCGCGATGGGCGTAGTGCAAGATGCGGTATCTCATCGTAAGCTTCAGTGGCTCGAGAGCAGCCACTCTCATCTTCGCAAGCTGTATTCGCGAGCGTGACAGGGCGCCTTGGCTGAGAGGCGCAATGGACAGAACGCATCTCGAGGGAGAGTCATGCACTTTTGCTTGGAGTTGCGCAACGGGAGAAGCGGATTCTGTCTCGAACGGCTGAATGTTTTGAGAGCCTAGATACGCGTGTATGACTCCGTTGTCGGCACGCGAAGAAGCACGCTCGAAATTGGTGTGGAAGAAAGTGGAAGATCCAGCCGGGAATGCTTTCGCATACTTGACTACACCATGCTGCTGATAGGGTGCCGTATTGTGTGGGCTTTGCGGGTTGCAGTCGCATGGTAATTCCTTGGGCAGTGGGGTACCCTTCCATATTGCTCTTTCCACCGCAGAACTGTGGTCACTGAAATGCTCATACGACCAACCCGGCGCAAAGAGGCCAGCGTTGAGGCCCAGTTCCTGGAGGACCTGCACGCCGAGACCAGTACCCGTGCCACCACCGAAGAGCCTAGGCCACGTCACACGCCTGTGCTTCCTGTCTTTCTGATAGTTTTGTGCCCAGACGTCGATGCCAAAGTACAGATTGCCAAGTCCCAGACCGCTTTCCATGGCACGAGCTTTGCCGCTCTGAGCCAGCTCTGGGTCCCATTTGTAGTTAGTAAGCATAGAGCCTGCCGCGATGGCGAATTGTAAATTCATGTAGTTTAATGTGTTCTGATACCAGACGAAGTTGAGCGTCGTGAGTGCATCGTACCTGAAAAGCGATGAGTCTATAGCGAGAACGCATTTCCAAGAGATGAGCTAATGGAACACGCAGACCTACCACACTACCTTGCTGTTCACACCGAGCTCAGCTCTCAACTGCCGCAGGAAGCCTTCCAGCTTTGCCGCACTCCAGGATAGCAGCGGGAACGAAGTCTCAATATTGATCAGCCAGCCATCGAAGCCATAACATTTGGCCATGTTGGCAAGCTTCCGAGCGACCCAAACCGAGCCGGACTCGTCCTGCTGCAATATGCATTCAACATCAGTAGATCCAGGCTCGACGATGAAAGTCCCAAGTACAATAACACCATTGCGATGGCACGTGTTCGTCCAAACAGGAGGCGGGACAGACACGAGGCGATGAGAGAAATACACGAACGTCTCCACGAATTGAAGATAATTGCAAGAGTACTGTTCCTTGGGCACGATCTGACCTTGACATGATTCGTAGTCGTTGTATCCGCCTTGATAGTCGTGTATGAGCATCACTTTGGCGCCATGATCGCGGTCTGATTGCGCTCGCTGAAGGAGCGGAGTGTTGGACTTCTGGAGCGCGTCGACATCGTCTTCTGTCCAAGCCAGTAGTTCGTCAAACGTCTCAAGGTACGCGAAGCCCTTCAATGCGTCTCGGCACCTCTGCTCTGCCCGCTCAGCCTCAACACACGACGATTGAGAGGAAGGTTGGTCCATTTGTGTGATGGAGTGGGAGGAAAGTGGGAAGCAGGGAATGGCTGTGGCTGTGGGTGCGGGAAGGCGGGAATGGGCGCTGCAGGGGTCGGCGATTCACAGCTGCTGCTGTGTGGAGCTGAACCACTTGTTTCGAGGGTCCTCGTCGTTGGGAAGTTGTGGCTTTCACTTTTCTGAAAGCTGTCGTCAACAACACAACACACACATGCGCCGCAAGGGGCCCGCTCTGAATTGACTTCACATTGGAACATACGGCCTTCGTCATTGCCATCTTGCGACCTGACGCTCCACGAAACGACATCTGCTGCGGCACGGATAAACAGCCACCATGAATCTCTTCCGGATCTTGGGTATGGATGCGAGAAAGCATGTTATGGACGTCGCGGACAGCTACTAATTGAGACAGGCGACTTGTCGCATTTGGCATCCATCTTCATACTGCTTGCTAAGATGAAGTCGTCAAGTGTATGCGACCCCCGCGGCGGCCTCCACGCATTGGGATCCCCGAGCTAATGGCTGCCTGCAGAGCGCATCGGGTATTTCCTTCAAATCACAATTCCTCTACCTCGTGGTCTACGTTACGAGATATCTTGGTCAGTTGGAAAGAGCATCAGAGTATGTGAGAGGGCCGGCTGACGGAAGGTGGCAGATCTGCTATGGACGAACCCGACAAACAGCCTTTGGAACACTACCTTCAAAATCATCTTCATTGGCGCGCAGGCCTACACGATATACCTCATGCTCAACGACTACAAACCGACGCACGACCCGAATCAGGATACCTTCAAGGTGGAATATCTGATTGGAGGAGCTGCCGTCATGGGGATCTTGTTCCCTTACCGATACAGCTTGACAGAGGTAAGGAGAAAGAGCATGAATCTGGTCTGCGGATGGAGCGGATAGCTGACGTGGGAACCGCAGATGCTCTGGGCATTCTCGATCTGGCTGGAGTCTGTTGCCATTCTGCCTCAACTCTTCATGTTGCAAAGGACAGGGGAGGCTGAGACCATTACAACACACTACCTGTTTGCTCTCGGTGCCTACAGAGCGCTTTACATTCCCAACTGGATATGGCGATTCTTCACCGAGAACCACTACTGGGACCCAATTCCAGTGATTGCGGGTATCATTCAGACTGTGCTCTACTCAGACTTCTTCTGGATCTACTACACCAAGTACGTCTTGCAGGAGCACGCGGGATATGCCGCCTGGGTAACAAGGCTGACGTACTTAACAGGGTACTGCAAGGCAAGAAGTTCAACCTCCCAGTCTAGAATACGCGAAATCGGACTATCTCTCCGGTATCTCCAACGCGCCGGAGCCGAACAACGCGCCCAGTGATGTGCATGCTGCTGTGTCTGCACACACTAGTATACCTCACGATTCGCGCGCAGAGTGTCCGCGCTCAATTGATTGAAATCAGGAAGGACGAATTGAGATGAGCAAGGCAATATACTCGCGTTGGCAGAAGGAATCATAGCTCGACTGCGGCGAATGATAACGCTATGTTCGATCATTGAAATTGGCATGATGAGACGGCGTAGCTGTATGTGTACAGATATGAGGTCGGTGGTGATGAGTAGGACGAGTTTTAACCATCATTGCATATGCAGACGCTCGCATTGTAAGTTGATGAAAATAACCCGCAAGGGCATAATGAACTTCGAAGAATCGAGTCCTCGCGCAATAGTTTCATGAAACGTGATGATTGCGCCTGCTGTACTTTGTACTTGATACTAGTCCACGGCATCGTCGTTGCGGACTGAGCCGAGATTCACGTAGTCGCAGTTTCGCGATCCCAGTGTGCCGATCCAAGTGAAGTAAACTGAGTCGTGTGGTTGTATGTGCTGGGCATCAATGCACAGAACGCTCCTTCGAAGTTGAGCGGGCGCGGCCGAATCAGCACGCCGATGACGCCGATGTGCCTGAAGCGAGAGCTGTCTAGTTTCTGTTCATTACTCGCGACACTACTAACACCCACACACCCGGGCAAACATCCAGCCACTTCTCTACGCAATTGCTTCTGCGGATCATTCATTTGTCGATCGTGGTTGCTGCAATATAGTCAGCGGCGCGCACACGCGCAACTTCACCGGAGAATGGCAGACCTCAGCGAGCTGTTCTCGCGCCTCAAACAGCACCAGAGCTCCGACGCACCACCGTCTTCGCAACCACCGCCGTCGGCACTGTGGGCGCAACCCGCGTACGAGCCGCCGTCAGTGTCATCGCCGTTGGTTTCACCACCGGCTCACACGCCAAATCCACATCACGCATCCAATATCATCAGTCCCATCAACCCGTCATCGAATGCCGGCACTCCGAATCAAGATCCCAATCGCACCAACAACTTGCTGAACCTTCTCAAGTTCCAAGGGCAGTCGGGGCAACAGCAGCAATCACAGCCACAATCAGGCGCAATGGCGGGCCTCACCAATGTGCAGTCGAATCGCCATACGTCAATACAGATCCCCGCCACGCAGCCTCGCGAAGGCGCATCTTCGCGCAATGCACGGCCATTGTCGGCAGCGGACGTCATGGCTAACCTCCAACGCTCCTCCTCTGGTTCTGCTGTACCTCAGCGCAATCTCAGCGGGGTGGACGACGAGTTGAGATCTAAGTCCAGTGGCAACCCCCAGGACTTGTTGCTGAATTTGCTCAAGGGCCCGAAGGCTCCAACGCCCGCACCAGTGGCGAGATCAGAGTCGCAGAATAGCAGGACACTCAAACAGCAACCCGATATCGATGACTTGAGCAAGCAGTTTGGACAAGCTTCAGTTGGCTCGACAGGCTCACAGGCAACACGCGAATCGACCGCTCGTCAGTTTGGCAGTCCCGCTGCTGGCAACACCCCGTTTGAAGGTCCAGCTGCCAACAAGGCTTCGATGTTCAACTACGTAAACCCATTCGACCAACTGCACACATCGTCGCCTCTGAACAGAAACCGCACACCACAGCCCGCCGAGCAGGCCAACGTGCCCAAGAAGATCGAAATCCTGAAACATGACCGCAGCGCTTCCGCGCAGAATGTCGAATCATCGCAGCCGAAGTCGAAGAGTAGGAAGATCGACGATGATGCTTCCTCGGCATCGACTAAGAGCATCTCAAAGGAGAACGTGGAGAAGCAGGTCGCACATGCTCTCAAGGCTGCTGACAGCCGTGAGCCACTCAACAGCAGGGCCACCACAGATGACGAGCGCATCAAAAAAGAGACTGCAAACAACGAAGACGTTGAGTCAAATTGGGAGAGTGCCGAGGATGATGGCAAGGCGGATTATAAGGTGGAAGTGTACAACTTCCCAATGAAGCCGTTTGTCTCGATTCAAGTGCGCCCGCTAAAGCAGGCTCGCTCAATTCGACAAGACCACTTCATGGTCATTGCGCAGCTTAAGAAGGAGTTTGATCAAATCGACCGCTCGCTCGTCACTGCTAGCCAGACACACATTGTCTACGCGCAAGTTGCGACGAAGAAGGACAATGGAGGATTCCGAATCATTCGACAGGACTCTGGCGACCACAAACAAGTTTTCCGGTCGAGCGGCGAGCGCATCTTCAGCGTCCAGCTCTGCAGCAACGTTGCTACCAAAGACAACGATGTCGAAACTGTGCTTGGCACTGGAGTGCATGGCTCCGTCTTCTGGACATCCCTCGTTAAGTCCAGAGGAGATTCGTTCCAGGATGACGATGTAGAAGCTCATGGTTTCATCTTGCCTCCAGTAGCTACCGTGGAGGAGAACACCAGCGGCTCCCCGGTGAAGACTCGTGCCAAAATGAGCGCCCGTCATCCCGACTACTTTGCCATCGCACGCGGCAAACATATCTACATAATCGCACCAGATACGGCCAGGAACAGCGCATACACTGACCAGAACACGCGCCGTGTCAACAGCGAAAAGTACTTTGCTGAGCAGACCCTCAAAATCAACACTGGCAAAGCGGGCAAGGACTTCTGCTTCTCCGAAGATGACACAGTCATTGTCAGCCTTGATAAGAACGGGCGGTTCAAGTTTTGGGACATTCGCGATCTCACGGCACAAGCAAATGTGCGCAGCTTCGAGCCTCGCAAGCACGAGCCTGTCGAGCTGCGCGAACCAATCATTCAGCACAGTGCAGTCACATCGGGGAGCAAGCCCGACGAGAAGCCCTCGGTGTCCTCGATCATGTTTCTTGATAAGGAGAAGCCATTTAACAAAGGCTCTGCACTTCGTTACATGCTTGTCGGCTTCAAGCAGAACCATATTCTGCAGCTCTGGGATCTTGGGCTTGGCAAGGCGGTGCAAGAGATTCGTCTGCCCCACGAGAAGGATAGCGATGGTATTTGCAGCGTCACTTATCACCCCAAGACTGGTATAGTGACCGTTGGGCACCCAACTCGCAACAGCATCTACTTCCTACACCTTAGTGCACCAAAGTACAACCTTCCGACCATGGAGCAGGCCAGATTCATGAGAATGTTGGCGACAAACGACGCAGCCCTACCAAAGCCTGAGAGCACTGCCATCATGAGTGGACTTAGGGAGTTCTCTTTTGCCAAGGTGGGCCAGCTCAGAAGCGTGGACATGCTGAGAACGCCAGTCGAAAATGCTGGCGAAAACGGAACAGAGGAGGAGACCCTTTTTGAGCTCTACATCATGCACTCGAAGGGCTCTGTCGGCATCAGCATCAAGCGTGAAGACCTGGGCTGGGACAAGCAGAGCAAGATGATGAACCCTAAGGAAGCCCTAAAGGAGGGTGTCATTGAAGTGCGCGAGCTGTCAATCCCAAAACAGTCGTCCTCAACAGGAGAGCGCACTGAGGCGGACACTGCTTCGAGGCAGCTGCCGAAGTCGACCATTCTCGCCAAGCCAGAACCAGGCAAGACTCCATCGCCGCTAAACGCCGTGAAGCAAGAGACCGCCCGTTCGCCAACACCCCTCTCCAATGGACAGCAACCTCGTCTGCTCTCGCCGGAACCACCTACCAAGCCATTGCCGCAGATCCCTGCTGGCAACCCACCCTTCATCACTGCCGATTCTTACAGCCATGCCGCTTTGCGCACCAAGTCTCCAACTGGTAGCAAGTCGAGTGACGAAGTTCCGCGCAACCTGATAATCTCGCCGAAAGCAAAAGAAGCCGTCCTCGCAACGGCATCGAACGCTTCCACTCAAGCGAGTGCCCCGATTGCAGGCGCAGGAGACTACCAGAGTCTGCTGACGCGCCAATTCGATTCTTTGTACCAGCGCATTGAGTCCGACAAGCGCGTACAAGATGCTGCTGCCGGTGCAAAGCAAGACGCTCTACTCCGTCTGGTCTCGTCTACGCTCACTGAGAATGTGGATCGTAGCCTTAGCAGCATCATTGCCACCCGCATTGAGAAGGACGTGATTCCGACGCTGACTGAAGTGACCAGCAAGGTCGTGGATCGCAAGATCGCGGAATCGCTTCCACCACAACTGAATGCCAGCGTTTCCGCAGCGATGAAGGCCAACCTCTCCAACACACTCCAGCAAGCCCTTCAGGACAAGGAAGTGCACAAGGCTATCTCGGACTTGACTGCCAACCAGGTCGCTCAGCGCGTGCAGCAGCAAGTGTCGGCCATGCTACAGCAGCAACTCCCGGAGATGACTACGAAGGCCGCGCAGAAAATGGTCGGCGACCTTGAAAGCAAGTTCACTCAACATCAGCGCTCCTTTGAGGCTCAACGCCAGCAAGACAACGCGAAGATCGAAGAACTGTCTGGCATAGTTCGTAGCCTGTCGACTACGCTGCAAGGCATGGCTGCCAGTCAGGCTTCCTTCCAGGAGCAGATTCTCAAGCTTCAGCGTGAGACAGGTGCTGGTCAAGTGGGCGCAGCGAGATCCACTTCTACTTCTCCCACAGCCAACCAACAAACCCCTGCTGAGCCAGAGGATGCTGATATCCTCAACATGACTCAGCTTCTGATGGATGGCAAGTACGAGGAAGCAACTATTCAGGTGTGTCATAATGTGCCCATCGCTCTGATCTATACTAACTTCTCGCAGTGGATCTCGTCGGACCGACAAGCGGACATTTTCGACAAGTTGTTCGTTCGCGTTAATCCAACATACCTCTCCCAGTTGACCCCGCTAGTCGCTCTCACCGTCTCGGCAGCCATCACTTCAAGCTTCGACTCCTTCGTTTCTGAGCGTCTCGACTGGCTCACCCGAGTTCTGCAACAAATTGACGTTCGCAACGAGGACATCATGGACGTCGCGCCAAAGATCATGGATGTGCTCACGCAGCGTCTGCAAGGCGCTTACATGGCCATCTCAGAGGCTAGACCATCGGACCCTGCTTTGAGGACCATCAGCAACCTCAGCCGCCAAGTTCACGAGATTCGACGTGTTGCTCAGTGACTCGATGCGGCTTCGCGGAAGGGTTTGAGCATGCTGATTTGAGGGACTTTAATCGACAAGCAGCTTCTCACGGCGCTCTCGGCGCCCCCACATTTTTGCGATTCCTTTTGGCGCGGCGTTCATTGTCTGTTGCCGGCGGCGGATTACGTACTCACGTTCCTGATGCTTACGTGAAACACGATTCAGTGTATTCTACTGTAGCAGCATTCGGCGTGGCGAGCGGTGTAAAAATTGGACATGCTTTGTACAGTCCGGCTCCAAGGCAATGGAGCTGGCACATCCAATGTATCACACGAAAGGAACAAATTGTCACTAATAATGAACATTCGATCAAGAGCTCCCGAAACGCTTTACCTTCCTTTCGATACTTCGCTACGTATACTTCATCCTCTTGTTGAAATCATCCACGATCTGTCTCGCTGCTTTGACAATTTCTAATGCTCCAGGACTGTCACTATGACAGCATAACGAGACATCGTGGTCTCCAATCGGCAATTGGACTTCTTCGCCTGTGACTGCTGTCACGGAACTATTTTCCACTTGGCTCGAGACATGTTTGTGTACATCTTCAGATGTCCAAGGTTTCTTCTTGCGATCGATGACGAGTTTTCCGTCTGAAGAATATTTCACGTCGCCATATCTGATTCAATCACAAGAAGCTGTCAGCAATGCGGAGTATAGCAGGGCCAGGAGAGATAGACAGGACGTACAACTCCGCTGTAAACGGTAATCCCATTTCTTTGGCAACTTCTTCATGGAAAGTGCCCGCAAGGCCGAAGACACGAGTTCCTGGTGGAACACCAGCATAGACAGCGCGACAGATGTCTTTGTCGCGGTACATCATACCGTATAAAACGCCGTGGGGTTTGACGTGGTTGAGGGGAACGTCTGCGGCCGCGAGGAAGGCTTGGAGAGCGCCGACTTGGTAGCGCGTCATGGCTGTTAATTCTTCGGGGGACATTTTGATTTCGCGGCGACCGAAGCCTTGTCTGGGAAGGGTTAGTTGGTGGACGGTTTGAAGATTGTGAAAGGCAGTATGGTATACTTACATATCTGGCAGGCCGGGATGAGCGCCGACGAGGATGTTGTGTTCTTTGCATTTTGCAACGGTTTCGGACATGATGAGGGGGTCGCCGGCGTGGAACTGTTCTCTGTGTCAGATCCATGTGATATGAAGTAGCTGAAAGTGTTTGCTCACGCCACAGGCTACGTTGGCATGATCGATGAGTGGGATGAGTTCATCGTCAGGACCTGCCTTGAAATTTCCGTAGCCTTCGCCGAGATCGACGTTGATGTGTACTTTCTTTGAAATGGGCGGCATCGTGCGAGAACTAATATCTGTATAACGCGAGAAGGATAGATACGGAGAGTAAGAAAGAGAATGCGAGGAACTATTCCCGTGAAGCAAGATGAGGAGGTGAGGTCCAGGTACTGCGTAGAGCTACCTTTCTAGTGCTAGACTCGCGTGACGGTGTTATGGATACCCCTCGATAGGTGAGGAGGTTATGATGCTTATCAGTGAGATAGCTCTGGGACCTCGCTCGTGTTGGTTGGAAACCTGGATGTGTGCGGAGAAGTGGCAGCAGCTGCACACTGCCACCCTGGGCATCAGGAAGCATAAGAAGACCAGTTGTTACACAACCTCTGTCTTTAGATGACGGCTTCATACCATTGACAGGATGGAGAAATTGAAGACGTTGCTGATTGCGAACAGAGGAGAGATCGTGAGTGCCCCGCGATCATGAAGAAGTCGAGTCTTGGCATGCTGATGCAACTTCCTTCAATCTCGCCAGGCTGTTCGTATCATCAGAACTGCCAAACAACTCGGCATCAAGACTGTTTCTGTTTACACATCGGCCGATGCTGCGTCGTTGCATGTCTCCGATGCCGATGAAGCTGTCCTGCTGCCAACGCTGCAAAGCTATACTGACGGCGATGAGCTTCTTCGAATTGCAAAAGAGAAAGTAGTCGATGCCATAATTCCCGGATATGGCTTTCTCTCTGAGAATGCAGCCTTCGCGAAGGCTGTGAGTGATGCAGGTCTAGCTTGGGTTGGGTATGGTTCTCATTTTCACTATTCCAAACTCCAATGCAGGCAATTCTGATCGCAAACATCTGTATGCAGACCACGCGAAGATGCAATCAAGGCTTTTGGTATCAAGCACACGGCGCGAGATCTGGCTAAGCAGTCAGGTGTCCCTATTGTTCCTGGTACAGAAGGCCTTGTCGAGAACGAAGAAGATGCTGTTAAGCAGAGCAGTTCGCTTGGTTATCCTGTGATGCTCAAGATTACAGCAGGTGGAGGTGGTCAGTGGGACTAGAAGTGGACATATTGTCGATGATATTTTGCCACTGACTGTGGGAGCAGGTTCCGGATTGATAACTTGTCAAAACGCGGAAGAGGTCCAGGATGGATTCAAGAAAGCTCAATCTCGCGGTCAAGCTCTTTTCAAGGACTCTGGAGTCTTCATCGAAAAGTACTATCCCGAGGCACACCACATTGAAGTCCAGGTCTTTGGCAACGGACTTGGTCACGCCGTCCACTTTGGAGAGCGGGAGTGCTCGATTCAACGCAGGCATCAGAAGGTCATCGAAGAGTGCCCTAGTCCATTTGTGCAGAAACATTCGGGCTTGCGTGAGAAGATCTGCAGTGCTGCAGTAAGTCTTGCTCAGTCAGTCAAATATGGTTCTGCGGGGACTGTAGAATTCCTGGTGGACGACAAAACTGCCGATTTCTTCTTCCTCGAGATGAACACTCGCCTGCAAGTCGAGCACCCCATCACAGAAGCTTGTTATGATGTTGATCTTGTCGAGCTCATGTTGAAGCAAGCTGATGCGCAACTTACTGGGCAAGGTGGCCTATCTGCCGAGTACCTGGACTCGTTACAAAAGCCCGGGCCTTTCGGAGCTGCTATCGAAGCCCGCTTGTACGCAGAGAACGTGCTCAGAGATTATGCACCTTCGCCGGGTCTGTTGACAGAAGTTTACTGGGCAGAGCGTCAAAACGCTCGCATCGATACATGGGTGAGGACTGGCCTACGAATCTCGCCCAACTACGATCCGTTGATCGCCAAAGGTAGGAGGATACCTGCTCTTTCGCTCATGCAATCTACTGACCTTGTGATAGTCATCAATCATGCGAAGACGCGCGAGACTGCTCTCAAAGGTATGAGTATGCTGTTGGAGCAATCAGTGGTTTCAGGCCCACCAAACAATCTGGATTTCTTGGGCGCTATCATTAAAGATGAAACTTTTCAGTCCGGTCGAACGATCACCTCGTTCCTGCAGAGATTTGAATACAAGCCGAATGTGATAGATGTAGTGACCGCAGGCGCTTACACTCTGGTACAGGATCTGGAAGGCAGGCCAAGCGTGGGCAAAGGCATTCCTCGAAGTGGAGCCATGGATCCAATCGCTCTTGCTGTGGCTAATGCTCTTGTTGGCAACGAACGTGGCCAGGAAGGTCTCGAGATCACACTCTCTGGCCCCGAGCTGAAGTTCCATGGGCCGGCAGTTATTGCGGTGACAGGAGCTCCCATCGAGGTTGCACTGGACGGCGATATCATTCCGATGTGGACTCGCAAGCACATCAAACCTGGCCAGATTCTGAAGATTGGCAAGACAACTGCAGGAGGATGTCGCAGCTATCTCGCTGTATACGGTGGCTTCACTTCCGTGGCGGACTACTTCGGCAGTAAATCGACTTCACCTATAGTTGCCATTGGCGGATATCAAGGACGACAGCTTGCACCTGGAGATCAGCTCAGCCTTGTCAAAGAGATTCCATCGAATCTACACTCTCATCCTAGTGTTCCAGAGTCACTACGACCCGGCTACAGCTCACCGTGGACGATCAATGCTCTTCCAGGCCCACACGAGGAAGGCTATTTGACCGAAGAAGACATCGAAATGCTCTACAGCACTGAGTGGAAGGTCTCTCACAACGCTAGCAGGAGCGCAATTAGGCTGATAGGTCCCGTACCGAAATGGGCACGAGCAGATGGCGGAGAAGGTGGCTCACATCCTTCTAACCTTGTCGAGTATGGATATTCATGCGGATCACTCAACTGGACTGGCGACGAAGGCTGCATCTTTGCCTTAGACTGCCCCAACTTTGGCGGCTTCGCGAGTTCAGCTACAGCCATTCGTGCAGACTACTGGAAACTAGGCCAGCTCAAAGCGGGAGACTCTCTGAAGTACCAACGTGTATCTCTGGAAGAAGCTCTTTCGCTGCGAAGGAATGTCGAAAACTACATTGAAGGCATCAGCAAGGCTGTACAGACGAACGATTTCAACAATGTCAAGCCACTCGCTTCCGACTTCAAAGCCAGCGGGAACTATAGCAAAGCTGTCCTGTGGGAACGTCCAGCATCAGGTGCCCAGCCTCAAGTCCGCTACCGCCAAGCAGGAGACGACTACCTCCTCGTCGAATACGGCAACGAACAATTCGACCTCAACTATCGCTGCCGCGTCACAGCCCTCGAAAAAGCCATCAACGACTCTACCGCTCCATCCTGGCTCAAAAAAGATCTCATCACCACAGTCGGCTGCTGCACATCCCTCAACATCCACTACGATGGCTCTCAGATGGACCGCACCCAGCTCATCGCTCATCTCCAGACCCTCGAAGACCAGATTGGCGACCTCAGCACGACCAAAGTTCCCAATCGCCGCTTCAAACTCCCGCTATCCTTCGAAAGCAAAGAACAAACTGAAGCCACAGAGCGGTACATGTCGAATCAGAGACCTCATGCTCCGTACCTTCCAGATAATCTTGACTTCGTTGCGAAGAATAACGCTTTCACGGCTGATCAGTTGAAGCATAACATGTTGACTGGCGAGCTGATGGCTGTCGTCGTAGGGTTCTACTGCGGCAACACCGTGTCATTGCCAGTAGATCCGCGAATGCGAATGAGTGCCCCCAAAGCCAATCCTTCTCGAGTCTTCACTCCCGAAGGAACATTTGGATGGGGAGGGAGTTGCGCATCGATTTATCCCGTGGATTCGCCTGGAGGGTATCAGATGTTAGGACGCACAATTCCTTGTAAGTCTTCCCTTCTCTCCTTCTTCTCCTATACACCCATTGAATAATCACTAACCTTCTCACCTCCCTCCTCCGCACAGGCTTCGACTACTACGGCTTCAAATCCGGCTTCACCCCCACCCGCCCCTGGCTCTTCCAAGACTTCGACATCCTAACCTTCCACCGCGTCACCGAATCCGAACTCAATGCCCAACTCGAACTTTTCCGTTCCGGACAATATGAATTCACCTACGAAGACTCCGAATTTGATATGGCAGAACATAATAAATTGCTCGAAGCAACGAAATCCGAGGTTGAAGAAATTCGTGCGAAGCAGAGGAAAGTCCAAGAGGAAATGATTAAAGCGGAAAATGAGAGTTTGAAGAAATGGAGAGAGGAGAAGGAGAAGAGGAAGCCGGATTTGAGTACGATTGAGAGTTTGTTGGGACAGGAGGGGGTTGGGGTGGTGGAGGCGCCGGTTGATGCGAATGTTTGGAAGGTGGAGGTTAAGGAGGGGGATGAGGTGGAAGGCAACCAGGTTGTGGTGATTTTGGAAGGTGCGTTCTTACTAGATCTCTCCCTTTTGTTTTCTTTCTTCGCTTGTCTTGTGCTGACAATTTGGGTGTAACAGCGATGAAACTCGAAATCAATGTGAATGTGCCGGAGGGGTTCGTGAGTGGTGGGAAGAAGGCTGTTGTGGAGAAGGTGCTTGTTGAGCCGGTAAGTTGGTGATTCTTGTTTGAGCTATAGGAGGCAATATTTGCTGACATTATCCGTCTTGGTGTAGGGAGAGACGATCAAGGTATGCGTAACCCACGGTTTTTCCACGAGGAAAATCAGTCATTCTCAGAACGTTGTGCTGACACCGATTGCAGGCCGGAGGACGCATCGCGCTCATTCGTGCAAGTTGAATCATGTAGGCAGTGTAATTTGTTTGGTCGCTTTTGGACAGAAAGAGGGTGCTCGCTGTGTTGTGCTCCCCAATTCGTCAGCTCAGTCCGACTTCACTGAAGTCAATCATTCGTGTTTCTAAGTGACCCGTCTGCGATGCTGAGCCATGCACGGCACGCGTACAACCGGCAGACTAGATGAGCGCAGAAGCCATGAGTTCACATTAGTCACACGGTAAAGTCGATCATACCACGATTTAGCTAGTCCGGTATACGGCCGTACAGCCGTCGCTTGTCTCAGATCTGTGACCTAGTGTAGTGCGCTGCGTTCTTTGAAGAAAAAGCTTCTGTTTGCAAAATGTTTTTTTCCCTTACCTCGCATACCGCTTCGTGACGTCCTTGATTGGGTCCTTTGTTCATCATGCAGCAGTCGCGGTGCTCGCTTCAACATCAGAGTGGTCAGCTATACGCAAAAAGGCGAAGCATCGGTCCCGAGGCGCTATGATATCAGCGTGTCAGGGACAGTACTGCAAAGTGAATCTGAAGCAGGGTCCGAAGAATTTGGAGCTTGCCGCGAAATGGTGCAAGTCTTGGAAGTGAAGATCTGGGCACTTCTAGACAAGAAGATCCACATCATTCTCGCCCAGGGCTGCAGCAGCAATGGCGCATTGCACATCGCGCATTTGTGGAGAAGCAGTGTGGCTCGTGTAAGATGGGTCTGAGTCCAGTCATAGGCCAATGCCACGATCGTCGCACGTAAGATGTACTGGGGTGGTCCGCTCCAGTGGTGTCGGTAAGGAGAACAATTGAGATAGACTGCATGCGGCGCAGTAGTCCAGTCATAGCAGAAGATCCTTTTGGCGTTGGCGGAGATGGAGCCTTCTGCCGACATGTCGCCAATGAAGAACGACGTCGAGGCGTTGAAGGCGTCGTCGGTGCCTGCTCGGTGTAGTTTGTATCTGTATATTGAATGATTGCTGCTGCAATATCGCAATACCGACTGCTCGTCACAGCGGGTTTGATGCCCTCGAGCTTACCTAGTAGAGGCAAAAGGCAAGCAACGGGAGATCCACTGTAGAGGTCATGCTTGATCCTCCTCGTATATTCTCTGAGGGGCGCCGGTCTGCTGTTATCAGGTCTTGTTTAGCATAGGGATAGCTACGTCTGCGGGTTGCACAGAGAGCATCATTCGGGGCCTAGGTTGTGCACGAAGCGAACCTTGTGCCCGGATTGCCCGCTCGTTCGCTATATTGCACGCAGCGGCCAGCGCCTGCCAAGGCCTGTCAGGCAATCGGTATAGCCGGGCCGACTCCACTCTCGCCTAATGGAAAGAGCAAGTCGCAACAGGGAAAACGATGTGGCCCAGGCAGGCGCGGCTTGACCTGTCAGAGAGAAGGTGCTGATTGCATGCAGAGCAGGAAGCAGTGCGGTCATGGCGTCGTTTGAGGAGTTACCTCCTAATGTCGATGGCGGGATCCGACAGGCGAACGGGAAGCTGCACTGCTGCGTGATGCTTGGGCGGCCAAGGTGCACGCGCTCGAGTCTTTTCCCCGTTCCTGCGATGGTGAAATGGTCGGAGTTCTCCGCGGACGCGACAACCAAGATCTGGCAGTGGCCGCTGCTCGGGGAGATGGGGAGGTGGAGGTGCGATAGGAGAGGATAGGCAGGAGGCCATCGTCCACATAGGCAGTGCGAGATAAGCGTGTCCGGCAGAGCAGGTGGACGGCAGCCGGCGGGAGGGCGTGTCTGTCGATATAAGCAGTACCACAGGGTCGAGGCGTCGCACGCTGGAGCGCTGCAGGGATGTCGGTCGGTCGACGGTGGGGAAAGCAAGCTGTACACGCCTGGAAGCCCTCTGCGGCGCCCGTCTTGCCCTGCCCTGCCCTGCCCTGCCTCGTCCACGTCGGACTCGCGGTGGGATGGATACGCAGGCGGAGCGAGGGGCGCTGGAGTAGACGACGTCGCCTGCTCTTTTCTGCGCTCGCTGCTATTACGGGAGCGCATCCATTATTGCTACCACCGCACATGCAGTACATGGTACCTATTACTACAGCTTACTGACGACAAGGTTTGAACTTAGCGGGCTAGCTTTGCCTTCAGCCACCGCGGTCGTCTGCTAATTGCGTGCTTCCTTCTTGGGACTACCGGCTCAGCGACGACAGCGACGGGACGGACGCGTCGTGCACCAGCTCTCGTCAATTTCCTCCTCCTCCGCACCCACGTTCGCGGCGAGACAGTCGAGGCCAAGAGACGGCGGTGGTGGGCGCGCGTTGCGGGAAACGGTATGCAGCCGTTGGCGGCATCCTAGACACACGCAAGGCCAACTCTCGAGGCGCCGTGCGGTGGCTTGCCAGTGCGGAGTCTTCTTCGGCGCCCGCTGTGTGCGTGAGCGCTCTGCTCTGCTCTGCTGCTGCGTGCTTGCTTGTTGCTTGCTGGCTCGCCTGCTCCCACGTCGTCCACGCCAGCGCGGTGAGTCGTAGCGCGAGTCGGCACCACCATGGACTCGCGGAATACGGGGAACGAGTGGGAGGACATGGACATGTTCGGCACCACCGCGCCCACCGGCTTCGACACTCCCTCTGGCTTCGACGCCTTCAACGACTTCACCAACCTCGACGCGCAGTATGCCGAGTCGCCTATCGGCCTCGCCCTACGCACCCCGTCCAAGTCGGGCCCCGATGGCTCCACCTCCGCCGCCGCGCAGCATGCCAATGGCGGGGCGGCGCTCGCCATGACCTCTGCGGAGACCTCGAGCCAGGACTCCTCCTCCGACACGTCGAGCGGGCGCAAGAGGAAGACAGGGCAGTCAGAGTCGCCTGTGTCCATGGACGACTCGATGCCTCATCACATTAAGCAGGAGGACAGCAAGATGGACATGCAGCAGGTGCGGAGCTACGATCACTTCTCCCAGCCCATGCACAATCTGTCCCTGGAGCAGCAGCAGAGCCAGAACAACATGGGTCAGCAGTACTTCAATAGTGCCGCATCGAGCCCGGTGCACGCCAGCGACTTCAACTCGGCCATGTCGCTGGATGCACAAGTCGCCGGCAACATGGCTGTCCAGTACCAGCAGGATTCGCCCGTGCAGACCATCAACCCTGGTATGTTCTCCATCGGCGGCTCGCGAGATCAGTCTCCTGCCACGAATCTCATGTTCAATCAAGCCTCGCCCACTGCCATGTTCTCCACGCCCTCGTCGGACAGCCCCGAGGCCTTTGCAAACACCCAGAATTGGCCGGCATCACTCGCACAGAACCCACAATGGCCCGGCGACTTTGCAGGTCAGCTAACATCACCAGGTGGCATTGCCTTCACTCCATCACCTGGCGCGAATGGGGCAACGCCGGCAAGCACGACGCGAGGTGCTGCTTCCCGTGCTCTGCTGGGCAGGTCACCACTGCACATTGCCCCCATCTCGACCAAGTCGCGTGTGGAGACACAGATCAACGTGGTGATGACTTTGGAGAAGCCGCCGCCTGGCATTGAACATCTCCACCTTCCGCTTCACACCATAGCCAAGTCAAAACTATTAGCAAAGGAGGAATTTGACCCTGCAAAAGTACTCGAGCTCCACACCATGCTCGTGTGCACCAGTGCAATGCACAACCCACAGACCAAGGAAAAGGCGCTGAAGCGCGCTGCGGCCCAGAATAATGCAGAGATTCAAAGGCGAGCGGAGCTTGCTCGCGATGTGCCGCACGACGAGGACAGGACTGATCAAAAGAACTTGCCCGAGGATGAAAGGGTCGTCAATGGGGCGAGGTCAAGATCTGCAACAACTGCATACAGCGGGAACGGAAGCGTGCAGGTCGCAAGAAGACAAAGCGCGAAGAGGAGCAGCAGCACTGGGAGCGTTTCGAAACGGAACGAGTGGTGGTGTTCAACTCAAACGAATACCTGCCATTTAAGCCGTGCGATCCGTCACAATACCCGCAGCGAGATACTAACGCTGATGGTGAGCAATACATGCCTCCCGATGGGGCCCTGCACGTCACCGCTGCCATGCGGATTGCATGCTACTGTAGGCACCAGAGCGAGAAGGAGGGCTTTCAAGTCATCTTCACGCTCAAGGACCATCAAGGCAACGTTGTCGCTCAACAGTTATCCGACTCGATCCTCATCACGGACGATCATAAAACACATCCGCAGAGTTTCTCGGCCACAGTCGGCAATGAGGGCTTCTATCAGAACGCGGCTTTCCTGCCCAATGGATTACCGATGTCGCATTCGATGGTGGACATGTCTGCTCACGTCCAACCATTTACATCCTCGCGCTCGGCAGGCAATCTACCCGCGCTTGCATACAACGCGGAGTACAACCCACACAGCCATGTGCACCAACTCCCCGGGTCTGGATACGCATCAGGAACAACATCTGCCACTATGACGCCGACCAGTCTTTCGAGGCCGGGATCGCCAACTAATGCAGGACAAGCAGGTCCCAACAAGAAGCGCAAGTCTTCATCGTTCCACAGGAAGGTACCGAGCGGCCTGACAATGACTCCTCGAGTGGACACCAGTCAACCACCATCGTCCAACATGCCATCTGCAGTCTCCATGAACACACCGTTCTCGCCATCCGGGCAGTTCCCCGTAAATCAGTCGTACATGACGATTCCGAACAATAACGGTCCGGCACAATATTACAACAGTGGTCCGCCAACTCCTAGCGAGAATGCCCCTTTCAACTTCAGCCAGCCACAGGTAGATATGTCCCGCATCCAGCAGAATCTGAACAACCAGGCCTATTTCTCTCATCCATCGTCGGCCGTGCCCAGCCGTGCATCGTCCCCTGTGTTACAGCAAACCCGCGCCAATATGGCCGCATATGCCAGACAACATCCAATCCAGACGTCGACCAACACCATGGGCAATCGGGCGCAACAGCAACAGCAATTTGCAGTCCAAGTACCTCCTGGATCTGCTGGACACGATGGTACAATGTCGTCTTATCCCACGATTGATCGCATCACACCCAACGAAGGCCCGATGAGCGGTGGTACAGAGGTCGCTATCTTTGGGCATAACTTTGTCAATGGCGTGCAAGTCCAATTCGGTGACCAGGTGGTCTCCTCGCAGGTCCTGTCTCCGAACTCCATGATTACAATCTCTCCGCCTGGCAGGGTAGGATCCGTCCATCTGAATCTCCTGGCACCGCCAGGCGCAGCGCCATACCCTCAACTCGCGAACCGCCCCATCTTCAGATACACCCAGTACAACGAACAGATGATGGTCATGGCGCTCAAGTATCTCAGTGAGCAGCAATATGGACAGACGGACAATTGGCAAGCGCTGGCGCAGCAGAGTGCGACTCAATACGTGCAATCGAACGTCGTACGTGGCGGACTGGGACAGCAAGGAACGTATCGCATGGCTGCAGAGTATGCAGATGTCGAAGGAGCGATAATGCAGATCTCGGGTGCCGTTGATCAAGACCGGCCCGCTTCCATGCTCATCGCCCTTGCTTCCTCTAATGCAAGCGCAAGTATGCTCGATGATGCCTCCTCAATCGGCATTCATCATGTAGCAGAACAATTGGTGGGCCGAGGTGCACGCTTCAGTTGTAGCGACTACAACGGCTACACGCCTTCGCTGCGCGTTGCCCTGCAGGGACATCGCGAGATCTTCGAACGCCTTGCGGCACCCAACGGGCATCCATACCTGCCCGGGCCACATGGATCCAACATGCAACCGACCACACGCACACGGCTCCTGCGCTATACCGAACATCTGCGCGGCGTCAGACGCTATCCAAGTTCTTCACGACCACCCATCGACGATGAGGTGAAGCCCCTATCGAATGCATTGAAGACCAATGGCAAACCCACTCACATTGCTGCAGTGCACAGCAAAGCAGGACAGCACGTCGCACTGTTGTTTCCAAGATCTCGACAAATTGATATTGTTCCCGTGCCAATTGCAAAAGTACAAAGTGCCCCGGCGGCGTCAGGTCGTGCGGTCTGCCATGACGACAAATCGGCGCAAGCACAGGAGACCACACCCAACGCGGATTCCCAGTCCCAGGCACCGCCGAACGTGCCCGAGAGCTCAAGTCACCACTGCTGCACCTCTTTTGCCACCGCCATTGCGTCTCCGGAAAAGAGACGATTGTCGAGGACGCCCACGCCCGCGACGCTCACCAACCTCCTCACGGCCTCGGATACGGCTTCCGCAGCCCCGACCTATCACAGCATGCTGTCAGAGCAAACGCCAGTTGAGCTACCAAGGACAATTGCACCCAGCAATCTGGATACTGTTGCAGGGCAGAAGTGCGCGACCATGTTTGAGACCCCGAGTGCAGCGGATCACGTTTCCCGTGATTCAGGTTCTTCCGAGGACCCCTCACCGAACATGTCCGCCGAAACGCTTCGATGGCTTGTCACGACCGGAATCTGGGTAAGTCGTTCATTCGTCCCGCCTTCCGGCCCGAATGATACATGTAACATCCTTGCTAACCTTCTTTCTTCCAGGTACCGGGTTATGCTCTCACGACAACGAGTATCATGATTCATGCCATTTTGCATCACATCAGGCCATCTACCACGGACATGTCTGGCAGTATGGCCAATGGAAATTTGCCTGGCGCGTCTTCTGTCGTCTGCGCTGCTGCTTGAGCGTGCGAATCGTTGGACAGCAGTAGTGCAATGCGATGAACACTTTTTACCTTCAAGTCCCTCTTTCAGTACCTTTCAACGAGGACGACGGTTGCAACAGCACGGCGTCTCACATGCAGAAGAACAATTTCTGTGTTGTATAATTTTTGGTCACTACCTACTACCGTTTGACGTAGTAGGGATGTTGTGTGTTTGAGGCGAGGCGATACATTTTGATTCCTGGGGTCAAAAGCTTTGAGCTCAAGGCGAAAGGACAGGCGGTGGGTAAATGGAGGGAGGCATGTCAATGATATCTATCGAAGCGGCGAAACAGATGGGAAAGGGAAAGGCCAGGCTTTCGAGCACCAAAGGAATGAAAGAATGGCAGTGAAGGTACGGTGCTTTCTTCTTGCCTCGAAAATTGATTTGAGGCATTTCGATGGAGAGAAGGATCTTTGATGATGATGATTGTACATTTTGAAGGATGAAATATACCACACACACATACATACACATACGAAGAGAGTGATGTATGTTGTGTCAGGATTCTGCGAATGGTGTTCGAATCATTGCTGTCATTGTGAGCTACGATGATCGGCTTCGCGTATGAAGCGCGAATACATGCCACTAATGCCAGTCTAGTGCGGAGCAAAGTGAAGTGAAGGAGGATTATCATTCTTGTTTGTTATTCTTCCATGTAGATCTGTGCTCTCCTGTTGCAGTCTATTTGGCGCAGTGCAGTATCCTGTCGCAGTGCATCATTGCAGGGCCTTAGTGCAGTGCTTCGTTGCAGTGCATCATTGTAGTCTATCATTGCAGTCCGTTATTGAAGTGCCTCATTGCAGTCCGTTATTGCAGTTGATCATTGCAGTGCCTCATTGCAGTGCCTCATTGCAGTGCCTTATTGCAGTTCGTTATTGCAGTGCCTCATTGCAGTGCCTCATTGCAGTGCCTTATTGCAGTTCGTTATTGCAGTCCATTATTGCAGTGCATCAACGCAGTGCCTTATTGCAGTGCATCATTGCAGTGCAACAGCGCAGTCCATCATCGCAGTGCCTTATTGCAGTCCGTCATTGCAGTGCATCAATGCAGTGCCTCATTGCAGTGCCTCATTGCAATCCGTTATTGCAGTCCATCGTTGAAGTTCGATGGCGCAGTGCCTCATTGCAGTTCAGTATTGCAGTGCATCATTGCAGCGCGTCAACGCAGTGCTTTATTGCAGTCCATCATCGCAGTGCCTCATTGCAGTCCGTCATTGCAGTGCATTATTGCAGTGCGTCCGTCGCAGTCCATCAACGCAGTTCCTAGAACCTGTCGAAGCTCCTTAGACCAGTGATAATCCGCCATACCCGGCGCAGTTCACAATCCAGTCGATCGAATTTCACCTGGCGCAATTCATAGTCTAACTTAGGCCAGTCGCAGTTCAAATCCAGCGCAACTCATCCAAGTTCTAACATCGTCCATTAGAATAACTCTGAATATGAATAGAAGATCTTCCACGAAGAGAGCGAGAACAAGGTCAACTACTGTATCTCCTACACTCCAACGTAACACGGGAACGGAACGAGACGAGACAGCAGGTAGTAAAGAAGCGAAAAGAGTTGTTGTGAGTTTTGTTCTTTCGACTTGCCAAAAAATCAGCTGCCTCTCACGAAAGAAAAGATGACTAGATCTGGTATGGGCCTGGATTGCTTCGACTTCGACTTCGTTCGTTGCAGGTGGAATGGAATGGGATGCAGTGTTTGTGCCTGTACAACAAGTATGTCATCGTTGAGATTGTAATGCTCCCTTTCGTAGAAGATTATGTTCTCGCAGCGCATGCACTGAGCCGTAAGCATATAGTGCTGTTTCAAGGCCCGACGTACGCCCGTCCTGCGCAAAGCTGAGCCAGCGTTAGCATCTTCGTCATTGGTAGTCATGGGGTCTGTCTCTATTGTACTTCGATCAGAACGCCTCATGACCAGCCGATGAGATGCGGCCTCAGAAATTCTTGCTGGTTCACGACACATTCTCCTTTCCAGGACGCAAAATCGCCAAAGTAGAAAGCGCAGCATATGCTGGTGGACCTGTACTGCCATTCTTTTCAGCCGTTGTCCTACCATCGTCGAATGCATAAAATACGTACGATTGTTCGTGATGTCCACCGTATTGAACTTCCGTTCAACTCTCTCCCACACAAAGTCAGCTCAGAAACACACAACCATCCAAAAACGTCTCACGATGTATTTCCGCGTCGCACCACTCGCAGCAATCCTCCTCAGTTCCATCGCAGAGCTGAGCACGGCCTTACCTCAAGAATCCTCCCCACCACCACCCCTCTGCCACTACATCCTCAGAAGCAGCAACTCCTGCGGCGGCGGCAGCCCCTACCAATCCCAAGTAAACAACTGGGACTTCTCCTTCTCCATCGTGGACGCCAAAGACCACAAAAAGAAACGCTTCACGAAGATCCTCCCGAACGACCTCAAACCTTGGGAATTCTCCATCAGTCGCGAAGACTACAAAGGACCTCACAATATGTGGGTTCGCGGTCAGCTCTGGCGCGGAGACTATCATTGGAATCTTTGTCGCATTTCGTTTGATGAGGGAGAATATATCGAAGGCAAGCGAGAGAAGGTTGATATCGATAGTGGTATCGTTTCTGTTGTCACGAGTAAGTGTGTGGTGGAGTATGAGTGTTGAAGAGTGGGGGCGAGAGATGTGAAGGAGGAAATGCTTGGGGTGGCGATTGGCTGTGTGTCGCAGAGTACGAATGTCGACGAAGGGAGGAAAGAAGAACGGGAAAAAGAGAAGGCTTGGAGTGGCAACTTGCCGTACGTGGCGAGAGGGTAATCGGAGGGTGCACTTCCTACATTCGTTGTCAGTGCGTACAAATACCGTTCGATGAACACGCTCATCATACTGAACGATGTCTCAATGTTCCGACAGTATCACATCGTGTCAAGTCAGTTCACGTCGCTCGTACTTCGCTCGTACTTCGCAGATCCAGAAACAACCTCGCGATCTTGAAGTGAGACTTCGATTCCGACCACACAAAGCACAGAGCCACTTCGCGCCCAAACCAGGTCGTCCAAATCTGGAGTTTTTTGGTTTCAGGTGTGAACATCATCACACCCACTTTCTTTCAAACCTCTTCACACACGTGTTGCGTGTGCTCGGAAGACTGGCACTTTTCTTCAGCGCGTGATCGCAAGGAGGGAAGACCTTTCGGAACCATGGTGCAGGATTCCTCAGCAACTTTTCAGCCACTGCTATATTACTGATCAATGCGCGTTCACACGTTGTGTTTGTGTGATCACCACGGCCACATCGGAGTCAACACCGAAAACATTCAGGATAAAAATAAGCACCCTATCGTCTGGTCAGTGCTTTCGTACGACGCTTCAAGTGCGGTACTCTCGAGCACGATTGAAATTGTGATGATCAGAGTCGTCCCAGAGTACTCTATCTCAAGGACAGAGCAAGCCCTAACTGATCGTCAAGAAAGCAAAATTCGGCAGACGTGGGATGCCAGAATTCCCTTCGCCATGGGTCATAAGGTGTGCGCGGTATCGTTGGTACGGGCGTGCGACCCTGCTTTCCCATGGCGTGAGAAGTGGTGATAAAGGGTCATAGCGGAGGTAGCGTTCGACCCTGCTTCTTCTTGTGTGCCGAATTGAACGTGTCCCAAATTTTCTTGACTCGGAGATAATAATTTGCGTGGGGTAGGATAGAACTGCAGTATGGAGCTCTGGCGGAGATGGCATGCCGAAGCCGAACCCTTCGTTTCCAGGTGCTCAGAAGTATACCATTGAGACACGGTCCTGTGATGTGATGGCATCATAAGAAGCATTGCGGAGCTTTGGCGAGCTGTCATGCATCGGTTGATCGAAGCGCTGAGAATCTGTCGAGCCGAGTCCGTTGCGATGAATAACGGACCGAGTACAATCTCCATTAGACGATGTGAACATGATTCAGGCCTCGCTCCTCACCAACGCGTTGCCACTAGGTGAAATTTGTCCGCTTCTTCAGCTGTTGTTGTCAGAAATCGCGGACGAACGTCAGTGTTTGCTGTATCGACCCATTGCAGGGAACTTGCTTTAGGACAGAGAGGAGGTGCTGCGTAGATAACGCCATCTCCTTCCCTGCTTAGCGCACTCGCTAACGTTGTCGATAGACTTGCGCACCGAAAGCGTGAGCAGGCTATACTCGGGATCTCGGGTAGTGCAGCTAGAATGTAGCTTATGCATGCACGCATGTTCTGCATAACATTTTCCAGCAGGCCTCCGTGACATGGCGACACGGTATCATTACGTTCGACGACACGACAAGCAGGTCATTTGCTGTCGTGCCGGCGAGGAATATAGTTCAACGACTCCGCTCTGCCACGGTTTCGTGAGGAAAAAGTGTGATGAGTGCTGCCACGTATGAAGCTGGCCCGCATAGCGATGTCTCTAGCCACCTTCAATCTCCTTTCTGTCCTTTGTGCATGAGTGGCGCACTGAAACGGTCTTCACACCGTGTACGTCGTGGAACATCAGATATGATCCCTGCTTGTGCGCCGTGCTTGACGAAAGGCTTTCTGTGAAAAGTGGTTTTCGTGGTGGCAGACACAATGGCCTGCTGTAGCTGACCACGCAGGCGCCGTCGGCGAGAAAACCGACGAGCGCCAGACTTTGCTGCGGACAATGATCTCGATCACGAACGTCGAGGTCAGCAATGCTCTCCCCTCGCTAGCTGAAGTATGCAGTCCTCCGGAAGCAGTAGTGATCGGAGGCAGGTTCAAACGAGTGAAGTGGAGGATGCTCTGCTGGTGCTCCAAGATTGCGAGCGAGAGGAGCGGTCCGGTAGCTTGCCGCGCGGTTCGGGCGACTGCATTGACACCTCCAGCACAAAGGTATTAGGTAGAGGTCGTTGATGGAGCCAGAGTGGGGAGTTTCTAGTGTCAACGAAGAAGAGCGGCGTCGTCCCTGCACTCAGGAGGAGCACCAATTCCAGGTTGGACTGCATGATCACACGGTAGCGAGAGCCGAGCGGGTAACGAGTACCGCTGGCTCAGCTGGCTGCGTCGGGTGGACTCCAGCAGCAGCACGTTGTCTAGATCAGTCGCCGACGAGGTGACGCGACGGTGTCGGGCGAGACAGATGGCAGCAAGGCTTGCTTATGCAATTTGCGCCGGTGGTGAAGCTCAGCGGCTCGTTGTTGCGTTGTACGGAGACGACATGGGTCGGTGGGGCTCGAGCATGGGGACCTGGCCTCGCTTGCGGGAGGTGGCAGCCCTGGTAAAATGGGAGCCCCCAAGCGAACACGCAGCGGTGGGTGACGATGGGCGGGCGATAGGTGGTGTTGATGTCTAAGACACCCTGGCCCAGCAGCTACGCATGCTATTCTCCGAGCTGTCTCCACGGCCACGGCGAGGCAGCGGGCACGGCGAGTGGTTCTGCAGGTGCTGGGCGCATCGGAACCGAGCAATGTTTCTGGCTGCGGTAACGATGTCGCAGGCTGCTGCTGCTGCGCTCAATGGCTCATCCAGCGCCACGAACGAGAGGCTTTCCTGAGACACGGACGCTGCTCGACTGGCCGGAGCGTGCGATGGCGTCCCGGTGCTGTGGAAGATGCGTCTCTTCGCCGTTTCCTGCTCCTTGCAGCCAACGGGCATGCATGAGGCAGCGGATTGTGCATGGTGGCGATCCGCCCGGCGCTTCCACGTGTGCTGCTCCCGGGCGCGAGCCTGCTTCGGGCATGAAGAGTGGCAGTAGCAGCGGTGTCGTCGCTGCTGCTAGACTGCTCGTCTGCTAGTGCGGCTGCGTTTCATGGCTGGGTGTAGAAACACGTCCAACATGACTCGCGCGCTGCGCTGCTCGCAGATGGTGAGATGACGAACCTTGCCCGTAGTACGATTGGGTTTGGGCCGCCTGCTCGGTGCGCGGCGCGTCGAGCGCCCGCGCGGGAGCAGCAGTAGTAGCGACACAGTACATCCAGTACAGTACGGTGCAGTACAGTACAGTCCACACATACACAGGACAGACGCTGCAGGTCGCTCCATCGCTCCGCCGTTGATGGTGATGATGCCGATCGTCTGCGCTGCAGCACTCTGCAATGTGCAGTTCGCGGGCGTTTCTGGTTGGCGCGGCGGAGGGCCATCTGCGCAAGCCACAAGCGGGTAGGCGAGTGGGGATGGGGCGCCCACCTTTCCAGGCGAGGGCTAGCGTAGGATGCCGCCGCGCCCTTGTTCGCTCCCTCGCGCCGTCTTGCTCTCTTCGCACGCCTGGGTACCCCTTCCCACTTCTACCATCACTCTCCCAGCCCAGCGGTCGCTCTTCTGCTGCGGCTCCAAACCAACTGTCACGCCCAGCTTCATGCCTGGGACACTGCTCGACTCTCTGCCTGCGCTGCAGCTGTGATTCTGGCCCTCGCAGCAGCTCAAGCAGTTCACTTCACAACCCACGCCCGGTCGCTAGCGACGCTCGCTCGCTCTTCTTCCCTGCCCGCCCGCTCCCACTCACTGCCACCTGCGCAGCACTTCTCTTCCGGTCACTCGGTACCTCGCCCCAGCGCGCACCTTCCTCACCTCTGCCAGCGCAACTTCCTTTCTCACGATCCTTCGGACGACATTGCTCGCCATTCGCGCGACCGCCGATTGTGAGTGAGTCCCTTGCGACACTGCACCGTTCCTGCCCCGTGGGCCGCAATCCAACCAAATTCCAGGCGTTTGGGAAACGCCGCTTGCCAACACACCGGACTGGTTCTTGCTCTTGCATCCTTCCTACCACGCACGCCAACCATCAACCACCGCGCCGTGACTGCCATTGTCGCGCACGCGCAGAGAGTATTCGCCACTGACCACGCAGTGCAGACAGATATTCACTGCCCGCTTTGGATTCCGTCTTCATTGTCCTCGGACGACACGCCCTCCGCCATGGAGCGTCCGACCATCATCCCGGTCGACAATGAGACCAAAAGCTCCATCTCCAGGACCACGGCCGAAGGCAGAGTCCTCACATACGAGATGACAGTGCTACAACAGCCCGTCCGTGCCAGAGCATGTGGACAAGGCGCCAAATGTGAGCACGCGTCACAGCCATCACCCAATGCGCAACACTGACAGTATCTCTAGCTTCTGCCGACCGAAGACCTGTGGATCTACCCCCGATTGTTGAACTGAGAATTTATGAAGGCTCCGGCCGCGAGCGCGCCGATGACATTACCTTTACCATGCATGCCAATTATTTCTTGTTCGCCACCCTGGAGGCCGCCCGCCCAATCGCACATGGACGTGTTTCTGCAGACCGCCACACCCCACCGGTTCTCACAGGCACGCCCGTGGCAGGAATGGTTTACCTAGACCGACCGGACCCCGCTGGTTACTTCATTTTCCCAGACTTATCGGTCCGCCACGAAGGAAACTACCGGCTGAGCTTCAGCCTGTACGAGGAACTCAAGAATGTCAAGGACGAGGACAAGATGTCCGAGGAGCCCAAGGCCGCCGGCGAGGGAGCTCCAGTAGTGAATCACCGCCTCGAAGTGAAGTCCGAGCCATTCCAGGTCTTCAGTGCCAAGAAGTTCCCAGGCCTGACGGAAAGCACTGCTCTGAGCCGGATGGTCGCAGAGCAGGGCTGTCGCGTACGTATCAGGAGAGATGTGCGCATGCGACGCCGAGACCAAAAGAACAGTGCCAAAGATTGGGATGAATACGAGGACGAGACTGCCGCCGCGCGCGCACGCATGTCCAGCACGCCCGAGTCGCAATCGCAACCACATCCAGGCATGATGCATACTCCGCATAGCTATATGGACCCAATCCCCCGTCCTCGGTCTACCAGCAACACCAGCCACCAATCTCTTGCGCAACCCATCTCACGTAGACCATCTGCTCAGGATATGGCTAGTGCGTACCAAACCACCCAATACGGCAATGCACCGCAACCTCCACAGCCCGCCTTCAACCAAACTGCACAGTACGGACCCTCACCAACCCAGTCTTACCAACAAGGCCCGTACGTGCAACAGGCCCCTCCAATGCAGCCTCCACCGCCGCAATACCAGCAAGGCTACGCAGCTCCTCCTGCACCTTCACCGGTCAGCGCATCTCAGCCAGGCTACTATGGTTATGCACCAGCACCGCCGCAAATGAGTGCTCCACCGCAGGCATCTTACGATCCTGCCGTCCAGCAGCAACATCGCGGTAGCATTGATTACGCTGCGCATGCCCAATCTGATTCCCGTCGCTACTCTGTGCAGCAGCCGGCTTTGCCTCCGCCGCCACAACCTCAAGCCACTCTAGCGCAGCAACCACAACATTCAAGCTACCCACCGCAGATGTCCTCGCAACATCAAAATTACCAACAGCCACCTTCATCGCAGGCACAGCAGTCCGGTCATTCACATTCATCCTCGATGGACATGTACAACAACAGCAGGCCACTCCAACCTCAGCCCATGCAACCTCAAAGCCGCTCGACCGCGTCTGGTACGCCCATCTCAGGGAGAGCATTCGACTTGCCGCCTCTTCAGACGTCTTCCAACATGCTGGCGAGTAACAAGTTGGAGGCCTCATCGCCCAGCTCCGCTGCGCCCTCTCACTCCTACTTCAGTGCCACCCAAACACCCGTGGACACCACGCACAAGCGTAGCTACGGACACGTCTTCAGCGAGAAGTACCAAGACCAGCCACTTCGACAAGGCGCCCGGCCCGGTGCCAGTGCAAGTGACTACAGCTTGGTCGCTGGCTCATCCTTGTCGGCAGCTGACGATGATGACACGAGCGGTGAGCTTGATCCAGATACATTGAGCATGCATTACAGGAGGGCAGATGGTCGCGCAATTCGAAGAGCACTCCCTGGACATGCTTAGTTCGGCATGGATGAAATGGCCTCCGAAGTTTGCACGCTGGCGATTGGACTGCAATCGTCATACCAGACTGACCTTTTCGGGCTCGATTGCTACGTTGTCGCCTCGATCCAAGCGATACCATGTCTCTCAGGACGACATTGTCTAAGTCCATGGGTCCCCGGACCTTCAATCAAGAAAGTATTTGTTTCAGCTACAGAACTACACGCCGCTATAGGCTGGAGAGGTTATGATCAACGAACGCACGGCGCTGTCGGCAAACCATGACAGCGTTCTTGCGCGCAAGACTTCTTTTTGACAAGCACAAAACTTGTTCACTTCCATTTGTACGAACTCACGGCGCAGCATATGTTGTGGGGAAAGAAAATTTGGCAAGGCTGTGTTTCCTTTTGCCAGGCTTGGTCTCAAAGCCAGGACTTTAAGCCTAATCTGATCGACTCGATCTCTTTGTGTGTGGGAAGACAATTTTCCTTTTTTTTTTCGACTACTATTGGGAAGGATGGACGGAATTGGGTGGTCACAGTCACGTTTACACGCACGTTCCATTCGGCATTCTCTACGACTTTTTACGACGACAACAAGATTGACCCTCGTGCAGAGGAAGACTCGCGCGCATCGAAAGGCCTTGCTCGAATTTACTATGAATGACCAGGGTAGTACTGGATCAGAGAGCAAATGAAGAGGAGGACGCAAAGCGAAAGCAAAAAAATTCTGCACGTAGGAAGTATCTATTACCTCTTAGACGACGAAAACAAACTATCGAAAATTGAAAACATTGAAAACATTGCAAGCTGTGCTTTTCCCGACCCTCATCGGACTGGATTTATGTGCGTGTGACTTGCAATCAAGGTATAGCTAGCTAGGTACGTCTTCTGTCTCGCGTTTCACAAATTGCATATGACAGCTGCCGATGATTTTTTCTCGACCAGGGAGCAGTAGAACTTGGTGTGTACAGCTGACCTCGTTCTATCTGCACCTTGACCTGAGGTGCCAAGAGTCAAGCCGGTTCATGCGTCACTTTGTCGCTGCTAGGAGGGAAAACCTGTTTGCTTGGTATGGAGGCTGGAGGACCATGTCATTATGATGGAATTGGAAGGGTGAGGTGAAGTATGGTGGTAGGTTTCTTCTTCAGCTTCTCTTATGATGCATATTGTTTGGTTGTTGCAGGGACAAGCAGGTTTGAAGAGCAGCGCTGGGAGGAAGAAAGTCCGGAGTCTGGAGAGATTTGGCGGGACGCTAGCAATGATTGCTGACTATCTATTCATGCAACTATTGCGACTGACCACGATGACGACCTATGGGTGTGCCAAGCTGGCAACTCAGTTCCCGTTGAATGGAGACCCTATGGGAAGAATTGGCCAATCGTGTAGGAGAAGTGACAGACAACCAAGCCAAGGAAGAGGATTTTGGGACTTGGACTTGGATGTGCCCCACGACTCCACGGAGCAAACGTCATTGCTGGAGAAAGATGGTGTTGAAGATGGGACTGCACCTCTCTACAATTGTTCTGTCTTCTCTTTCATTTGATCGATCAATTGATACATTGGCCTGCCCACATTGACCTACAAACCGCACTATCACAAACAAAAGAATTTATATCAAACCAAACCAAAATGTCCACCGGAAACCCCAACTACGGCGTCGGAGGCACCGCCCAAGATGGAGGTCTCTCGACCGCTGATACTGTGCGCGACGGAGGTCCAGATGGCGGAAACCGCGGCTCAGATGATACTTTTGTGCCCTCTGATGGTGGACATCAGACGAGGAGCAAGACGTAAGTGTACATGTGAAACGGATTTGGCATTTATGTGTCGAGGGCTAACGCAGGAATGATGAATAAAACAGTAGCGCCATCGCATCCGATGTCTCGGCCCGCGAGGGCAAATCCTCCAACGAAGTTCAACAAGCTGTTTTGGATGGGAATGCGGCGAGTGGAGGGAATGGAGCGCATGTTGGGAATCCGAATCGGAATGTGGGAGGGACTGCGTGAGTTCCGCCTTGTCCATCTGCCATCCTCTGTTCTCGAACAGAGAAACTGGAACAAGTGAGGTTGTGAACAGAGATCGAAGCTAACTGTCAGAGTAGCGGTGACGGAGGCGTGAGTACCGCGGACACGGTGGCGGTGAGTGACCTTTTCTTTAGATCGTTTCGTCCCTGGGTCTTTTACCTGGGATTTGGGTCTACTCTAGCTCGTTGCTGACTTTGGGATGTTACCGATAGGATGGGGGACCTGATCCGGCGGAAGAAGACTCGACATACAAGCCTTGAAGGATGATGAGATGTTGGCATTGAGGTAATTGGTGTCTCGATGCTCGATGCATCACCTGGTATGCATGGAGATCACTTGTATGATATGTGTCAGTTCAATGTTGCATGAGCGACTCTCTGTTTCTTGTTCATCATCATTGCTCGTCACCCCTTTCCGCCTTCGTGATGGACGTGAAGTGCATGGAATGCCTGATACCACGAGTCAGAACGCACGGTCTTCTGAAACATTTTCAGCGTTTCATCGACAGAATCTGCATGGAAGGACCTTTCCGCTTGTGAGTTCCCAGGGACGTGTGCACGACGTAAGTTACCAGTGCCGTGGCTGGTGAACTTCGTCATCTGTTTGGGTCAGGGCAGGGTTTCAATGGTGATCGTGCCAAAACCATAGAGGCGGTGAAGGCAACGCTTCATGGTTGTTTTGAAGAACTTTTTTGCAAGGTCTTGGCATTGTGTTCCTGACGTCGTGCCTTCTTTTTCGGCGTCTGGACACAGCAGAGTGCGTCTATGTTCGGCAGGAGCAGTTGATGATGTGTACATCTGAGAATCTCCTTTCTCGTCTCGAAGGTTGGGCTCTTGTGTTCTGTCCCCATCATGCGGCAGCAACACTATGTCAGCAATTACGTCTACACCTATTCCTTCTCCTGCTGAACAACCCAGCAGCCCAATTCGACAGACTAAACATGTTCAGAGGGAGCATTCTCCGACAGTGGGTCGCGACATTCTCCCAAGAAACCGGATCAGTGGCAGCACCGCTAGCTTCACATGAAAGAAAACCCGGCAGCCTGAACATGACGTCGCAAGTTCCCACTCTTCACTCATGACTCGCGCCCATGTCTCACCCATTCGAACGAACATAGTCCGAGCGATTGCCTTCAATCGCCGTTCAAAACGCCTGTCGAGTCGCCGACGCGCTGGGAATTCCGCTTGCTCCGTCCGACGTTCACGCGGCTGATGTGCAGTAGCCGGACAACGCATGGTCAGAGACCTAGAAGCAAATCATTTTAGTGAAGAACTATGAGCTAGAATGTCTCGGGAGAATGGGGTGTGGCGAGTGTGAGTGACCCTTGCGGACACGATTGTCCGGGATTTTCTGGCCGGATGGCTAGTTTGGCCTTTTGTTCTGCCTTTTCGAGGACGTTTGCAGGGCTGGAATTCGGCATCTGGTGTTAGTGGGAGGCTAGATTGAGATGTGTGAGAGCTTGCGCTGGATGATGTGCTGGTGTGCGGCGACTGGGATGTTGAAGTTCACGGATGGAATGCAGAATGGTCGGGCGAATACAATAATATCAGGTGAGGTGTTGCGCATTAGGCTCAGTGAAGGTGTGGAGAGTTGACGACTTTCCACAGATGAAAGCTGGAACGGATGTGCGATCTTTCCGATCCGCTGTATGAAGGAGCAAGATCAAGCGACCCGGCTGCCAACGGTCTGTGTGAATGAGGCATGAATGTTCACTATCACCACCCAGGTCATTCCAGGGTAAGAACATCCTGCAGCATCTCGACTGAGATTGTTGCTCGCACGTTATGCGGAAATGCACACGCGGAAGCAAGACATGTCAGACACAGTGACATGCATCCGAATAGACCTGGTTTCTGGAAAACGTTACCCGCGTGTCCTTGCAGTATGTCTTGGAAACCCCTAACACACTTGCATACAGTCAGAATGAGGTCTCATCCCTTGGCATCTAAGACATCTCTCGCGAACAGAAACCCAAGGACTGGGTGTCACGTAAAGCAAGACATCATTGCATGGCAAACAGGACGAACTCTCCGCGACGAGGAACAACGAATGTTCCGCCACGAAGATCTCGGCAAACCAGAGCAATAGCCAAGAGTTCATCGCTTACCCACACTCCTTCGATGGCACGCCATACCACCAAAACACAAGGCGAACAGGAGAAGTTTCGAACCCAGCAGATCAGAAATTCAGACTCTGGCTCCTCCCCATCACGCCTGGCCATCGCCAAGCCTCGAGGTCCATGTGAAATGATCCCAGTCACGCACTCTGGTCCAGATCTCTGTGCCCTTCCGAATACCCCAAGAAGTAAGTTCTCCGGACAATCCTAGGAGGGAGCAAAAAGTCTACTTCCAGAAAGGAAATCGCATTGCCCCGAGTGTCCGTCATCCTCCTCTATCGATCGCGATTCCATGCCGCTGCTGTGCCATCTAGTCTCACTCTGTCACAACATCAGACTTGCCTGTCACCAGAAGCCGAACGAGACCACATTCGCGTGCGAGCGATGCTCGTGCTAACGATGCCGGGAGGTGTAGTGGAATAGGGAGAACTTCCTGGTTCCTTGTCCGTGATGGCGTCAGTCCGTTAGCCATCATCACGGGAAATCGGTGCCGTTGTGCTGGGGTGGAAGGACGGGGACCAGATGTTGATAAGCTTAACTAGGGACCTTGTGCGCTCATGGGGGCCTGGAAGGTTTGTTAGCGAGCTTGCCGGGGTGGCTTGTTAGGGCTCTGAGCTGGGTGTCGTTGGAACTGATGTTTGTGCTTGATCCTGGACCTACGGAACGGGAGGGAGGGAGGGAGGGAGGGACGATAGGATAGAAGTGTGGCTGGAGAGCTCGTGGGTGCTAATGCAAGGTAGGGAAGCGAGAGAGGATGAGATTGGAAACCAGAGCGAGTATGTTGTTGATGAAGAAGTAAACAAATCCTCGGCCAGCAAATGCACAACCTCAATTGCTGTTAGGACTATTTATACCCGCCTCGTCATCGTTGATGGTATCGCTGAGGATTATCGTGTGATTCGTTGTCCACCAGATCAATGGACTGCGCTCTCTTCCCACATGCGGAGTTGTGAGACGTCTAAGACCGGATGCTTTTGGAGCAGCGAATAGGGTGAAGTTCTGCAGCTTGATTGGGAAGACAGACTCGAGTACCTTGTCCGTGACGAGAGCTAGTCTACTTACTGCAATCGACATAGTCATGGCGTTGCAGTGACCACTATAAGTGCTGTTGAGGACGGTATCAAGATCACAGATGGGTGGCTGGATTGCAAGGAGGTGGGATTGTAACTGAGCGTTCATGCGAAAGAGACGGTGTATTTTGTAATGTTGACCAGTTGATGTAATTCAATCTTATTGTGTTGATTTCCCGAAGACTCCAATCTTCTTCACTTCGCAGTCGTCCAACAAGCTCGGCTTGAAGGTGATCTCTCGCTACCTTTCTGGGTGTGCTGCTGCAATAGCCCGGCCTGCCAACTGTCCCAACTCCAGCTCTTGACATTTTTTGCCGCGAGTGCTCTAACGAGCTTCCGCCCTTCCCGTGTTATATCCAGAATCGCCTGAAGCGATTGAAGATACTTCGTATCGATACTGCTCCATTGAGCGGTATATGTGACTTCGACACCTGTCTGCTCACAGGACTCAATCCAGTTATAAAGGTCCCGTTGCTGTTTTGTTCGAAGACTTGCCATGCTTTGAAGGTTTACAAGATTGACAACAATATTCCCGTTCCGACTAGCAGTCTTGATCTCGTGCGGTCGGAGTGTGTTGACGAAAGATATAAGTTGTGAAAAGTCGAAGTCGTGAACGGGAACAACAATTTTGGTGCCCGGCGTGAGGGCCGCTTTGCGGAGGAGGTAAGAGTATTCAGCTTGTAGTTGTTTGCAAGTCGAGGCTAGTCCTGAGGAGGTTTTTGACGAAAGACCTGAGGTCGATTTGCAATTCAAATGAAATGCTTGGTCGTTGTTGTCGATGATGACAATTGACGAGATCACTAAATCGTGTTAGCGATCATAATTAGAAGACGACGTGCCACACCGGAAGCCATACTATCTCGGATCTCCCTTGGCAGCTCCAGAAGCTGTGAAGCCATTGTGATGGGCTGAGATGTTTGGTTCGTGACACCTCGGGTGTTATGGTTCTGGGCCGATCTACACCAGGGCAATGACAGGTGCTAGGAAAGAAAGCGAATGCTTGTCGCTGCTGTGTTCTGTGCTGTGCCTCTGAACTCAAATGAACAGAGATCACGTCTATTTTATATCGATCGAGTGTCCTTCGAGGTACAAAGTGATCGAGCGATTCTGTTACAGCTGTCTCGCAGTGGCGCTGGCTAGTCGCTTTGTCTCGCCCCAGGGAGCGCAACGTTCGAAGATCGTCCCAGACTGGCCTCGGACGTGCTCCCACGACTCGACAAAAGAAGGGTCCTCGTCGCTCGGGCCGCGCTCAGGAATGCTATACGACGCTATTGCTACCGTGCGACGATCGGTGCGTTGCCCGCAGCTTCTTCGTTCCTTCCAGAAGATGGGACTTTGCGCTGTGACTGCCCGTCTGAGAACAGCTAAGCGAATTAGCGTGTTGTCGATTGGCACAGATATGGTTTGAACAGGCCAGTGAAAGATGGTACACGAGGGGCGTTTGAAGCATTTGTAGAAAGCCCGTAGCACGATGCCAGCGGAGTCAGCCGAAAGTGTGTAGTCTCTGCTTCTGACAGGCGAGATTTCCTAGCAGCCACTTTAGTTGAAGGTAGGGCAAATCAACCTTCAGGTACGACGGGTGCCATATGGAATTCCAGCCATGTGAAGCGATTGGCCATACTCACATCTACATCGGGCACTCACGTACAATACTCAGCCTGTCGCGGTCGTTATGCTCCACTTCTCGCGCTCGTATCCAATTGTACTTGGGCCGAATTCCTTCACTACTCAGTGTCGTCGCAGCCGATGTGCTCCAGATCTCGCTGCCGCGGAGAAGTGTAGGCAACACCTAGCAAAAAGGTTGTGGCAGCACAGGAGAAGTTCCAGACTCACAAAAAGTCAGCCCAAGCACGCGGCAACGAAGCACACGCCGCTTTATACGGCCAGTCTCGTGGCCGCCACCGGCGCTGCTCTGTCAACTTCCCACGTGGTGAGTGAGAGCGACATCGAGACAAAGACCCGTAGCTCTCATCGCAGCCCTTCTGGACGCCACTGCGCGCCTGAAACCAGAGCGTTGGGCGGTGTCATGCTGGCAAGTCGAGCTCGGAGTTCTGGTTCGCTTAATCCATAGCTCTTTGGTGGTGGACTTGCGCATATGCTCGTGCCGGATGCGGGGAGCACATGGTCTTCATGCCCATCCTTCGCTTTGCCCGCCAATCGCTTCAGATGTCATCTTTGCTCGCTGCAGCAGTCAGCTATGTCGTGCAGAGCGGTTGCTCAATCCTATCATGTTAGATGATGCCATAAAGGCTTGTGAACTTGGAGGGGCTTCCGCTCAACATTGCTGTTCCACTTGTCGGTTCAGTGGCTGCCACGAGGGACAGCCACGCTTCATTCTCACCTATGTGCAATTGCCCTAATCAGCACCCCTCTCTCACTGCGCCGGATATGCATCTCTCCCGCGTATTTGTTTGTTGTTGCCGCTGTTGTGTGTACATTCTATCCTCTCATTCTTCGTGAAAAGTACCCGATATGCAGCTCATTTCAGTGTAGCCATTTCTCTTCCAAACCCTGCCTGTCCATAGGCACGTGAACGCCTTGCAAGAAACATACCACAAATGCTCATCATGTCGTTAAAATTCTCTCTTTCATAAACTCATTTGATCCGTCGATATCCGGTCGGAGCTCTTGTCTCGTTTGACCATGCTCAATTTGTAGTACCGCTCTTCGCCATTGGAAGTCAGCCCCCCGATGAACCACTTTTCGCTGCCATTTCGCACTTCCCGATATCCTTCGGTGCTGCTGTCGCTCCCTCGCCTCGATCGCCGCACATCTTGAACCGATGGGTAGTTTGGCTGTGGTTTGTTCTGTGGACCGGGCGAAGGAGGCGATCGTGGTAGATGAGTCAACGGACTCACGCTGTGCTCGAGAGACGGAGGATACGCTACTAGTTGTCGGTCTGTCGTGTGTGACGTAGATGACTGAGCGGTGTAAGGATTTGTTTTGGGGTTGATGGGCTTAGGACTTGTGACCGTCGTCTCAGGTCCAGGTGAGGGATTTCTGGCGGGTTGTGGTGCTGCTGTCCATATTGTTGCTGTGCCTGCGACCGCGGCCGCTGTGTTCAAGGAGGAAGCCTTATGTTGTGGAGAAGAATGTGCTCGGAAAGCCGTGAGGAAGCCACCGAGGAAGGACGGTCTTTGTGTAGGCATGCTGGTAGATGTGTGACTCTGTCCGGTGGTGTCGTCACTTTGGGGAACGATATATCCTCGACTGTCCAGCAGCCGAGGGCGTATGGCAGATTCTGTCTTGTCCCGGTCGGCCGCCGAGGATTGTACTCAATGTCGCTGTACTCGTCGGGCCACGCTGAAGTCGTGGTGATGTCGGGAGCGAGTCGTGGACCGGCGTGTGGTGGTGCTAGTCGATGTCGTGCAGCCGTGGCAGAGTTGCGGCGTGGAGAACATAAGTCTCCAATCCGCGTCTCGTCAAAGGTCACTGCCGTCTGTGACTGCAAGCTTCCGAGAAGGCCCGAATCGGCACGCGATCGATCCTTGCTCCGAACAAAGACGTCGTTCGTCCTTTCTCAATCACAAGACTCTTTGTCACGACAAGACATGTCCAGCGTCACGACCACCGAGCGACCTTATACCATCACCGTCCATATACCTGACTACGCCGCGGACCGCCTTCGTAATGCATCACTATTGCCGCGAAGGCGGCTAGTTGTGGTCGAGCTACAGCTCATTGCTTCTCGCGCCCCCCACCATCTCATCGCGCCGACCGCTGCGAACCAATGCCCACGCGATATAGCCGAGCGCGTTACGGCCATGGCGGACGCCATCTGAGATCTGCGTACCCAAGTATTCTCGCAAGCAGACGTAGCTGCCTTGCCCGTCAGCGGAGAGCATGATTAGTAGCAGCCTTGGGCTGCAAGCCAAGTTCTTTTTACAATACTCGCTTCTACTGCCTGCGAGCTACCAGATTGGCGTTGAAATTTCCGATGTCCGGGTGACGAGGTGAGATTCATGCATTCTGAAAGGCAGCTGGTTGGCGAACCGGCAATTCTGCATCGCTTATCAAGTAGCATGAGACGTTGTGCATCAAGCACGCTGATTGCAAATGTTACACAGCCTGCTGATCACGAAGTCAAGTCGAACGTCAGCTCAAGCTGAAATGGGCCGATTAGAGGACCATCCAGAACTCGCCACGATATCGTGATCTGAAGTGATCGGCTTACATGGCGCAGGTATCCTCGTGGGGTGCACATTCGAACTATACAGAACTACCGGAGAAGAGAAACATGTCTGGAAAGTTTCAAAGGTTTGAAAAGAGGCATCATTATTCATTGCTGCAAGTCACCAGGACCTACAATTTTCGTTCACATCTAGATTTCAAGTCGGGCAATATGTTGCTCACACTACTCTTTCAGCGGCACCTCAGAACTTCTCCCAGCTATCCCTTGCGCGCGAACGCTCAGGATGCTCCTGTCGCTGTACGCCAGCCGGAACCTCAATCACACTACCTCTGACCGGCGCCTTCTCGAATCCAGCGTCCATCTCAGCATGTCTTGGTCTTGCCCATTGCCGCGCGTGACTGGCACCAGGTTTGGTTATCACTCCCATATCGTAGGATTGTGGAATACGCTGGCTGCCCAGATCGTACTCATCTGGATGCGGGAGCCTCTGTCCAACGAAAGCTGATTGCACAGGCTTCTGCTTAGCCGCTGTCCGTGGATTCTGTGTCTTACGGAGGGATCCGGATTCGAGGTGAGCCATCTGTCCTCTGACTTTGCGATTCAAGCGACGAGCTCGAATCTTGCTGTAGATGTAAGAGACGACTGCGATGAGGCTGAAGATTACGGCGAGTGCTATGAGTACTTTTCCGAGGATTTTCCAGGTGGGTTCTTCTTTGCCTTCGCCCGTCTTGGGCATGTCGCGAGTCAAGATTGAGGATTGGTAGAGCTCCTTAGGTACGGAGTAGTAGTCGCTGCGGTGCACAGCGTGGAGATGCATGTTGGTTTGTTCCTTTGTTGGGAGAAAGTGGGAGGCGAAGATGATCTTTCTCAAGCTGTTAACCGGAACTAGCTCGAGTGTGTCGGTCGTGTTTTGGTTCAGAAAAGATCGCAGGGCTGAGTGTGCGACTTGTTTTGAGGGGTTTGAGACACGGTACTGCGAGCGTGACAGCGTAAGTGCGAGAGTGTTTTCTTATACCGTATTCACAAGAGGCATTGTGAGGGAAGGTTCCTTTATCTGTTAGAAGAAAGAGGTGGGAGAAGAACAAAGCGTGTGAATGGCGCATTCGTGAATAGCATTGTCGTTGCGATGAGGAGGTAGTGTACAATAGAGCGTGAATGTCGCTTCGCTTTGTTCAGTCTTGAATCGAGGTGGATTCATTGTTCAATGTCGCGCTTTCCGTGAAACGGGTCTCTGCCGTGTGCGACGACGGGGTATCTGAGTTTCTTGGATGGGAGCGGTCTGAGGTGTTGGTAAAGTGTATTCATCCCCAAAAGGTGTGCTTCCTTCCATGCCATCTATGTGAGCTAGTTCGTCGGTTTGGTTTTGAGAAGGGCACCCGTGTGCTGAAGGCGCCTGGCTCACTTGGCCTTCGCAAACAAGGCATTGCGAGCTCGGCTTCACATTTGAGAGGCGGAGACATGGTCAAGCTGAAGACGTACAGACTACTCGTCTGAATCTTGTTGTCGTCAGAGTGTAGTCCATAGTGCTTGACGAATCTGCAACACTGTCGAGAGTTGATGGTCAGGAGTCAATGATGGTAAGTAATCGAGTGAGACTCGGATTTGCCGAGCCGAGGTGAAGCTCAAAAGTTTGCCGACTTCAGCTCACTTCACATGTTCTTTCTTCGTCTCTCACACTTTCCCACAACTCTCTGGAAGGTTCGTTCACGTCAGCGTTCTCCTTCGCAATGGGCTGGCTGGACAAAGTGCCGCGAACAGAAGGTGGCGGCCTCTGGATCGGCGGCTATGCAGCGCTGTATTCACAGCAGCCGCTGTTTCAACAGTCGAAGATCACGCATGTGATTAGCGTGCTGGACTACGAGCTCTATGAAGCAGAATACCTCAACGCATACAAGCGCATGCACATCAAGCTCGATGATGACCCGAACGAGAATCTCCTGGAACACCTCCCAAAGACCACAGCGTTTATTGACGAAGCACTAAGTAAAGGCGGCGCCGTTTTCGTCCACTGCGCGATGGGCAAGAGCCGGTCCGCAACTGTCGTCATCGCATATCTGATGTGGAAATACGCCCTCACTCCTGATGAAGCTCTCGAGCAGCTTCGTGAAGGGCGTGGTGTTTGCGAGCCGAATCCCGGATTTATGGAGCAATTGGATGTCTATCAGCGCATGCTCCAGGCAGAGAATCAGGGGACAGCGAAGCAAATCTATGAGACTTGGGTGAATGAACGCGATGTCTATCGTGACTGGTATTCTTTTCGCTCATATCGACGCCAAGCGCCTGTGCCTAAGCTCTGAAACAAGCTAATGCGCGCTAATTGCTCATTTTTGCCCGAGCTGGCAGCTGAAGTTGCAGCTGAGGATTGAGTGAAGCACGGCGCTGGGAGAGGTGTGATGAACAACTGGGACAGGCTCGGGACAGTAGTCGACAATAGACCTGGGCTGTCTAAAGAACAATACCACAATGGCTGGAGATATTGCACAGGAAGCTATGGTATTACAAGCTTATTGGCCATTGGGCTGTCTATACTGGCAATCGGATTCCCGGTTACGATGGAGGTTTCTGGTAGTGCTCGACCAGGTCTCCCAACACATGCCTGGCGGACTCCCACCACGACCTCAAGGCCTTCCCGTTTGCTCCCCACCCCCATCATGCAGGCCATTGGAAGCTCTATACTTCACTCTGCCACGTGAAACTGGTAGCGCCACTGGTAGCAGGCAGCCAGCTGGCATGCATGGTCATCTACCACCGTGTCTTCTGTTGCTTTTCTTGCTGCCACTTGAACCACAATCTCTTTGCAACAACAATTTGTCGCTCACCTTCAGCCATCTACCATCCACCCAAGGCAGCGATCTATTGAGCAGCAGTGCCAGTATTGCTGTCTCCAGCATCCTCGTCAGCACCGTTAGGCACAGTTGACCAGCAACTGCTCACTGAACAATGGTAAGTCAATGTCGGCCGTACGTTCCACTGGCTCCTGGCTCCTCATGCTGATTTACATTCAACGTAGGACCGCGTAACCTCCAAGCAGCTCTTCGAGAGCAGGCGGCGGGTCACTCGCTTCCAGGTCAATGTCATCAAGAAGACCTTTCCGTTTCTTCTTCTGCCACCAGAGCTACGCAATATGGTCTATGCCTTCGCCGTCGATCTCACGACCCTAGATCAATTCTTCGACAAGGAGTTAGAGAAAGCTGTCTGTGTCAAGAAGACCAGATCTCCCCGCAAGCAACGCACGTCGCTCAAATCTACGCCTCCGATCTTCTTGGTCTGCAAGCAGATCTCGAGCGAGGCATCGTGGGTGCTCCAGAAGCAAGGGTTTGTCGTCCTCGATCCTGTATGACAAACACAATGGCTGACCCTATACAGTGCCACCTTCCAGCATGGACTTCTGGGCCACAGACTTGAGGATGTCATCTCCCCCAACGTTATTCGCAAGCTATCCAGCATCGAGATCACAGATGCTGGTCATGGCACGACCGATCACTGGGGCCGAACGGTGAGCTGGTTTGGGTACATCAACCTACTGAAGCAACTCGGTGAGCTCTTGAGCACAGGCGAGCACAAGCTCAAGAAGTTGACCGTCGAGCTCAATGCCCCCGGGCTGGTGGAGCATATGACAGTTTGTCACGAAAGCGGCAGATTCAAGTGTGGCTTCCGCGACACAATGACCAAAGCCCTTGCGACTTTGAGCAAAGCACGAGGTATCGGCGAGGTTGTCCTCCGCGGTCTCAATGTCGACGAAGCTGCTAGAGCCAAGGAGCTCATGGCAGGTCCAGCATGCAAATTCTTCAGCCTTCCTCGAGAGATCCGCGACATGATCTACGAGCACTCTCTCGACTGGTCAGACGTTTCCAACAAGCTCGCTGATGGTCTTTCCGACTGGCCGGACAGGACCGCGACATTTCCCTTCCCAATTCGAACAACACCTACCGTCCTCGTCGTCAACAAGCAGATGCACGAAGAAGCCGCCGAAGTCCTTGCGAAGAAGCCACTGAACATCACTTTCCCGGCAGACAAGACATTCGATGATCAAGACTGCAAAATCCCAAGCGTCCTCGGCCTCATCCCTCGTCGCACTCTCGAGCGCGTCACGACGATACATATCAATATGCAAGGCTGGTTCTGGGTCTTCAACTTCGAGCCGTGCTTCATCCGCGCTCTCGCGAACAGCCAGGCGCTTAAGCATCTCAAGATCACCTTCAACGATCACAAGAAGCCCGACTTCTTGGGCTTCCCAGGCCAAGTCTATCCAGATAACGTCCTTGCTTCCAAACTCAAAGCTTTGACTGAGATTCGCGGACTTGAGACTGTGACTTTCGAGGGCGATTTGCCGGTCGTCTACACGATTCCACTGGTTACCATCATGACTTCTGGACCCGAGATTCCTCTTCATTACTTGCCTCGTCCGATGGGTGTCAACTCTGAAGGTCAAGTGCTGGATGTTGATGATCTGGAACGTCCTTGAAATGCTGCAGCACTACAACGCGACCCGATCTCACACGAAACGGCCCAGTATGGTATGAAAGAAGCAAGCGCTTCTACGACAAAGCTACGAGCTACGACCGCTTCTTTTCAAAGCTTCACCTGCTACGAACTACGACCACACCTGCTCTTTCCCTCTCATCCTTCGCAATTTGCAGCACTTGCACGCAAGCTATGGAGCCTTCCGAAAGACGCACAGCGCAGCACAGCTACCATGCTATCTCTGCCACTTGACATGACGCTTCAATTCCAACGCATCACGCAACACCCAAAAAAAAAGCAAAGCAACGCCATGACTTCATCCATGTATTTGCGCACTTGAGGCAGCTACTGCTACGACCACAACGACGACCAGCGAACTAGAGCAAACTTGCAAAACACGATTTACTGGGCTTCTTCGCGATCTCTGAGCAGCACTTGGCTTCACGCATAGCGTAGGGAGTCAAGGCTAGTAAACATCAGGCAGAAAGGAACTTGGTAGACGGAGAATTAACGAGAAATCTTGGATGAAAGGAGAACGATATGGTACGGAGCAGCGAAAAATGTGTTTTCGCAGCATATGAAATGAAGAGCTATGATGCCGAGAACGAGTAGAGAGATTTTCGACGAAATGCAAAAGTAGGATTGACTTCTTTGAATCGCTTTCCTCTGTTCTTTTGTCTTGACATCATTCTTCTCGCTATTTGTCTTGACGTTCAGTACGGGGCTGTGAGGAAGAGAGCACAATCTCTCCACGAGTCACACGCTGTTCATGAGCGAGGTATGGACCACAAAGGGCGACTGATGGTATCGTCGAGCGTTGGCATAAGGATAGCATTCCCTCTCTCTAGACTGGCACTTGATACTGCGAGCGCCTTGAAGAAGAGAGCAGGTGAAATTTAGCGAAATTTAGGTGAATTTAACAGCTCGCTTCTGTGGAGCGATGAGATTTATAGGGCAATTTAGATGCGTTCAGGCAGATTTAGGCAGATTTAGAGCATCTCAGACGTGGAATGTTCTTGCTTCACGCACAGGGTCGCCAAACATCGTCTCCATGACTCTGAATCTGCTCGTCTGCCTCTACTTTGGTCTTAACACTCAACCATGATGTCCCACCTGCTCTGCCTTCTGTTTCCCCGTGTCTACATCTGTCGCGGCCACCCAAGCAGCCAATTTCGGGGCCATCGGGAAGACCTGTCATCACGTTAGTGCGTCTTGGAACTGAGTTGCTCGAGCTGACGACACTCACCTTGGCTCCCTTCTGGGGCCCTCGATCCCCCACCTCCAACCACTGCTCTTTTGACAACTTATTCTTCGTTTGCCAATTTTTCATCTGCTTGTAATCAATGCACTTCTTATTGATTGCGAAGTCTGGGTAAGGATTGATTTGTGTTTCGACCCACTGATGTGAAGTGTCAGCGACCGACCACAGTAAAGCAAACATGCGAAGGGTACTGAACTTACATTCATAGTAATCAAATCAAATGAAGGTTTACACGTCAGCGTCTGCAGCAAAATATGCAGACAATGACTCAGATGTGCCTCAGCCAGTGGTGAGAAAGGACTCTTGCCAGGAGTTGTCGAGGCTGTGAGGTTAGGGTAGAAGTATTCTCGATAAGCATAGCGTCGGAGAGTGTTGAGGCAGTGGATGGCATGCTGGCCATCGAGCATCGCGAGGTGGGCATCGGGGCCATAGCCTAGACATAGAAAGGTCAGCAAGCAACTCTCGCAGACTGAAACAGTCGATTGATGGGATTGAGACAAACCGAAATCCACAGGAGCTTTCACAGTCGTGCTAGGGTCTTTTCCCAGTCGTCGAACATCATCAGAGGAGATGATCAGAGTCCCTATTTCTTCGTATTCGTCCCATAGAGCTTCGGTCTCAGGAGACGGGTAAGCGCGGAGGAGCGCCTCTTCGGGTGAAAGGCTGTCTTCGTTGAAGAGTGGTCCAACGACAGTCTTTTGTTGAAAATCTATGTCGTAGCGAGTATATATTGGGGCTGTGAGAAGTGAGCGTCTCAGCTATAATGTCTTTTCGCGGTCACGGGATCGTCTTACAGTAGAAAGATGTCTGTTGGAGTAGCCAGTTATTGCTGCCTCCGGAGCGAGAGAAGGACAGTGTAAAGAATATGCATGATGTGACGAATAGGCAGATGTTCAGAATTGTTATGCAGTGGCGGCGAATGAGACTAGGCGAGGACGATTGCTGTGGTGAAGTAGCAGCCTTTTCCCAGGCTATACCGCCCAGCAACCGTGCTTCACTGCTCGAGCTTGTCGTGTCCAGGTCGTCGGAAGAGCCGCGTCCACTACTAGCTGTCTCCATATGGTGTGATGTGATTCCTTCAGCTCGATAGAACAATTGCTTTGTAGAATGGTCGTGGTGCTTGTCAGAGTTCACCTCAGTGTTTGCGAAGCCATGTGGTAGGCCGATCTTCTGCCTCGTCAACGGCGTCTCTTGGTCGATTTGAGTTATACATGTTCATGCACGTTCGCTTAATACCACTTCACCTGCCACTTCTGCACAAGCTTCGAGGCTGCAGCCAACCACTTGCAGGCGAGCTGGACACCAAGCACACGGCTAGCTTACTTGGCACTACTTCAACTGCATGTGTACAGACCGTATGCGAATGCGATTATACCAGAGGCTTTCCCAGGATGAACTGTCAACACAAGTGCTCGAAGAGATCTCCGTGTGCCTTCGCCAGCCTGGCTGCAGCGGTGAGAGGTTGTCAGGATGTACTGCTAGCCGTTGCGAAAAGTCAGGCTCACGCAGGCAGACATCTCGAAAGCTCGAGACGCAGAGGAAGAGCTTCAACTGGTTCGAGCTGTGCCGATCGCATACCGCCTCCCGAGGCTCGCCATGCAGCCCAAGGCCCTTGCGCCGCAGTAGGATTAGCTGTTACTACAAAAAGAAGCACATAGCGCTGGAACTTGGTAGAGTGAAAAGAGCGTGACTTCCAGACCTTCTCGAGCCAGCTCACCACCATTCTCACCACCATCTCCTCAACTCCAACCATGCAGTTCCTGTACTTAACGGCGGGCCTGGCCGCGATGATCCTGTCAGTGGCAGCAGCACCTGTGGCTCCCCAGGCATATAGCCGCCCTACCAATCTGATCGCAGCAGAGTCCGCTGCACAGGCCTATGGCAATGAGAGGGCTCTCCGGATCGTCGACGCAAGAGACGCGGATGCAAAGGCCGCTCAAGCATACGGCAACGAGAAAGCTCTTCGGGTTGTTGACCAGAGGTCCGCTGGTGCTGAAGCTAAACAAGCTTACGGCAATGAGAAAGCTCTCCGGGTCGTTGATCAGAGAGACGCTGGTGCTGAAGCTGCACAAGCGTATGGCAACGAAAAAGCTCTTCGGGTCGTCGACCAGAGGGACGCTGAAGCCGAAGCTAAACAAGCCTACGGCAACGAAAAAGTATGTCCACTTCATTGCGTACCGTGTCGCTCATAGACTAACACCTGAAAGGCGCTTCGCATCGTCGATGATGCTTAAGGTCATGGCTTGAGACCGCGAGCGAGTGGAAGGATGTTCGAGGTCGACGAAGTTGCCTTTGTATGGATGGAAATCGCTAGAAGCAGGGCTTGGAAGTCGCAACAAACTGTATCTTTGAGAATAAGCAGAGGATATTCTGTCAAAATGCAAAGAAGGGACTTGACTTCCTTGAAACGCAATCTGTAATGTCCAGGTGCGAAGGAAGTTCAGTTGAACAGAGCGTCAAAGTCCAAGTCCGCAGTGCTATTGTTGTTCTCATCATCACCCATGTTCCCGTCGAAGTTAGCAAGGTCCATGAGGTCGTCGAATGTGGTGTCTCGTGCTTCATCGCCACCGGCAGAGCGAGTCGCCTATTGTGAGTTATTAGCAATTGTTGTCTTTGTGTCATGCTCTCCTGGGCACGATTCAAACAGCGTGCATGTGCGCGGCGACTCATGGCCAGAGTGATCCATGGGGAGAGGGCGAAGCACGCAGGAACTCTTGACGAGATTGTGCAGTGTTGCTGCAGCTCCGTGGGATTGATTTTGATGTTCCACGGTACCGCGGTCTTTCGGAGAACGGGAACTCGGCCCCAACAGTGCTGCCGTGATTCGGAAGTATGGTTCACATACCCCGAGTGATTTGTAGCAAGCATATGTGCATATGTATATGTGCACAGTACCGTAGAAGGTTTGTGCGATGGACGAAGGTGCTTTCCACGAAGTTGAGGAAGATACTTACATTATTTTGCTCGTTAGTGTTGGTGAAGAACGAGTTGAGATCCAGCTCTGCGCCGCTAGTGTTGTTGGTTTGTGTATTAGCATAGTCCTCGAGGCCTGGGAGTAGAGATGAGATGTTGTCGTTGTCTGCGTTGTCGCCGTTGAAATTCCCAAAGTCGCCGAAGTCGATCTCTCCCGTGGCGTTCTCGTCAAAGCTGAACTCGTTTCCGCCATCGTTGGTATTGTCGCCGCCACCGAACAGAGAGTCAAGGTCATTGTTGATGCTTTCCTTGGCAGTGTCGGGTCCTTTCTCATCTTCGCCGCTGGGCTTGCTCGGAGCTGTGTCGACTTGGAGGCTGGATTCTGCTGGCTTGGCATCGTTTTGAGGAGCAACTGGGACGGTTGGCTGGGTAGGAGTTTCTGATGTCGTTGTCGTCTCGGGAGCACTGGCTTCGGGTTGTGTCTTCTGATCTGTCTTTGTGACTTCCATTTCCGCTCCAGACGGCTCGGCTTCGGCGCGTTGCTGTTCTGGCTGTGAGTCTTCCATGGTCACGTCCTCGTCTGCTGGAGCTGTGGTGGTAGTCTTCTCGGTCTCAGGCTCTACTTCCGGTTGTTGCTGATCAAGTGTATTGGCAGAGTGCGGTCCTGGAACCGGCTGCTGGACAGATGTGGCCGGGGGCTCTGTTGCAATTCCTTGGCGTTCACGAAGCAGTGCGAGGTCGCGTCGCATCACCAGTTGCGCCAGTTGCTAGAGCGAATGTTAGCACGTCCAATGAGTGGGCATCTTGATTCGAGGACTTGCCAGCTCCTCTTCCAGCGCGTCCAGAGCATCTTGGAAATTGGCCTGAGCCTTAGGCAGGATTTGTTTCAGCTTGTTGACTTGAGTTGTTGGCGCTTTCTTGGAGTTTGGGTCGACGGCGGCAAACACTCTTCCAGTTTGCTCGAGCTGGAAGGGTCAGTGAGGGCTCATCGCCAGATGATTAAGATCGTGCATACAACGAGATTGACTTGAGCTTGCAGCTGGTCCAGCAGCGCATTTTGATTCGCAGCCGCCATGAGTATCTGATGTTGTCGATAGTAATGCAAGCGTAGTCGGTATGATGGACCGTGACCAGGCGTGAGTACCGCTGTGAACAAGATCAATGGCTTGGATATGTCAGAAGATGGTCAAGAGGTGGATGATCAGGTCACAGCGAGTCGTGGTACGGCGCGCGCAAGAAGCACTAGTGAGCGCCGTCCCGCGTGCAAGCGGCGGGTAGGATAGGGTTCGGCAGGAGCAACCGAGCCGGCGGTGGTGCTTCCCCTTCCCTCGAAAGCGGCTGCTGGCTTTGACCTCTTCTGGTGCTGCTGCTCAGCTCATTCTGCACTCGCCAACTTGCGCATTTTCCGCGCCCGTCTTTTCTTCCATCTGTCTCCTTTGTCGGTCTGTTCGTTTGCTGTACGACTGCTGTGTCTGCTGCTCGACCGTATACTCGCGCCCGCGCAATTCTGGACGTTGCCGCCCCTGGCTTTTCGCACCGCCGCCGACAACCAAATCTCTCGCGCAGCCGTAGCAAGCAGAAGCCCCACCTGGTAATCACCATCTCTCCACTGCGGTGTAGGTGTTGATTCTCCCACCGTCCATCAAACGGCTGCTGCTCCTGCTGCTGTCTGTCCATCTCCTTGTCAGTCTCCTCACTCAGCCTCCGCACCGCTCTCCTTCCCCGTCCCCAGGGATTCCTTCTGTACGGCGCCTAACCGCTCCGATTCAGCTTTTTCCCACTCACGCCCTTCTGCATTGCGACTTTCTGCAACCTACTTCCGCCCCCTCTCATAGCGCTCTGTCTTCGCCATGGCCGATACCACGACTGCCTCCGAATTCGACCAGCCCACCGCGGGCCAAGCGCCGGGCACTCAAGGCCATCAGAATGGCTCTGGTAGCCACATGCCCCCTCCGCCGATGCCTGCGCTCAACGTCAGCATCCCTATAAACTACCAGCCTCCACCCTCGGAGATGATGGACATGATGTCGCCAACAAGTGCAGGAGGTCAGGTGCGGCGTGCGGCCCCGGAGCCCAACAAAAGGGCGCTTTACGTGGGAGGTCTTGACCCGCGCGTCACGGAGGATGTGCTGAAGCAGATATTTGAAACGACTGGACACGTGCAAAGCGTCAAGATCATCCCAGACAAGAATGTGAGTACAATTTCCTTCATGTGACAACCTGCCGCATTCAGGCGCAGCACGTGGGCGCCTGCTTGTGCGTGCGTGAGTCCGACCATTGTCGCAAAAGCGTCAATGACACTACTTTCACACTGCGACAGCTCAGTCATGCGAACAACAATCAGCACTGCTACCGTCCGGGACCCACCACTGACAGAATCAGTTCCAATCAAAAGGTTACAACTACGGTTTTGTCGAGTACGACGACCCAGGCGCCGCCGAAAGAGCCATGCAGACCCTCAATGGAAGGCGCGTGCATCAGCAAGAGATTCGCGTTAACTGGGCATACCAGTCCAACACATCGGCGAAAGAGGATACCTCGAACCACTTTCACATTTTCGTCGGCGATCTCTCGAACGAGGTCAACGATGAAGTGCTCTTGCAAGCTTTCTCCGCATTCGGCAATGTCTCAGAAGCACGTGTCATGTGGGACATGAAGACCGGACGATCTCGTGGATACGGCTTTGTCGCGTTTAGGGACCGCGGCGAAGCCGAAAAGGCACTGAGCTCGATGGATGGCGAGTGGCTCGGATCTCGCGCCATTCGCTGCAACTGGGCAAACCAGAAGGGCCAACCGTCTTTCTCTCAGCAGCAGGCTATGGCTCAGATGGGCCTGACGCCGACAACACCTTACGGCCACCACCAGTTCCCCACTCAGGGAACTCAATCCTACGAGATGGTCGTGGCTCAGACGCCGCAGTGGCAGACGACCTGCTACGTCGGCAACCTCACTCCTTACACCACCCAGAACGACCTCGTACCACTGTTCCAGAACTTCGGCTACGTCACTGAAACGCGCTTTCAATCTGACCGCGGCTTCGCATTCATTAAGATGGACACACACGAGAACGCCGCGAATGCGATCTGCCAGTTGAACGGATATCAGGTCAACGGTCGCCCGTTGAAATGCAGCGTGAGTTTGCAGAATGACCGAGAAGTTTTGTCGCAATACTGACAACTCGCAGTGGGGTAAAGACCGTCCTCCGACCGGCCAATTCGATGGCTTTTCGCCAGCAACCGCTCAGACACCAGGCTCTGCCTTCTCCGCTGCGACGCCACAAGCCTTCTTTCCACAATACGGTCAGCCGGCTGCAATGTCACCTCAAGGTATGCTTTTCTCCCTCTTTGTTGCCTTTTGATTCGTTCTGACGGACTATAGCAGCCACACCAGCAGGCTTCCAGCAGCAAGGTGCAGCAGGCTGGCAACAGCAAGGCATGACACCTTCGGCCATGCATCCGGGAGCGCCAGGCTGGCCAGGCGCTCAGCTTCCTCCCAGTGCTGGCGGCTTCAATCCACAGTCACCTGCTGGATACGGCATTCCTCAAACTAACCCTCAAGCCGCTCCATTTGGACGGGGTTACGGTGGCTTCCAAGGCTAGTCGCGGGAGGCCAGGCGGACACCATCCCGAAGGTCACGAAGTCCAATCCGCGATTGCAGATGACGGCACGTTCTCTTTTCTTGAGCTGATTGCACTTTTGGTTCTGCTCATGGCGATTTGCATTGCTTTGGATACCCAACAAAAGCCTTCCGTACCCCTTCATCCGGCCACGACTCTAGAGAGCGTCTGAAGTTTGTTTCTGAAAGTACGATCTAGCGTGTATCTCTCTGACAGTTTGTTTTGAGGGCTGAGGCGAGGACGGATGGCATAGCGTAGCTCTACTCACTGATATTGGGTATGAATCGAGATTGAGAAGTTCTCCGTTAACTTGCATGTGACCCGTCGCGCATAAAATGGAACCGCTGATGGACACCAGACTTGAGATGATGGGGAAGTCGCAGCCATGCGGTGTGGAAAGTGCGCGTCTGCTCCTTCCACAATCCAAGGCCCGACATCCGACCACACTTCTGGTCTTCCTTTCGCAGATTGACGACTTCGACCTCACATACAACGAGTGCGACTGCATGCATTGCCATCGCCATGTGTCCCCTACAGACGCCGGCTCCCACCTCGGAGGCGCCTTCAGCACTTGCGGCGCGCCTTCCCAGCAAGCAAACGATTGCCTTCGCCATGACTGTCGTTCGTTACAAGCCTCCAGAGCTCAGTATTCACGGCAAGTGCATGTCATATGGAAGATGGCGCTGAATCTGATGTGCAGCTAGAATACATCAAGCTGCTCAGACAACACATTGCCAAGGGACGTCGAGAGAACGCGTTGAGCAGTGTCTATTCTCATCTGGACCGCTCTGCGTATTGGCGTTCCGAAGCTGAACGAGGGCGGGCCGCTTTGCGCTCTGCAGAGAAGGAGGCCATCGGATTGCGACGCGAGATCGCCACGTTGAAAGGCAAGCTGGACGATCGCCCCTCAAGCCCGGTGAAGAAACGAAAGAAGGTAGACACGGATGTCGTTCTCGTGCCTCGTAGCCCGAAGAAGACCAAGAGAGCTGCTTCGCCGATGAGAAGCGGTCCACTGGTCACTGATCTGACTATTGAAGAGGAGTACAGCCAAGCTGGAGAGATTGGTCAGTTTCTATCAAAGGAACGCTTATATTCTGCTGACTTTCACAGGCAACGAGCTGCTGAGGGCAGTGTTCCACATCTTGGAAGCCTTGAAGCCCGGTCGGCGTACGGAGACAGATGAATTGTCATACCACATCGAGCGAGCGTGCTCAGTCATTCCTTCGATCGTGCAAGAAGAATTAGTCAAGCTGACCGCAGATCCAAATGCTAGTGGGGAACAGTGCAAGGCTGCGCTTACCGTCGCTACTCGCGCATTGGCTACCGTTCTGGCTGGCTATACTCGACTCGGAAAAACGCAGCCGCAATCTCCAGGTTCTGCAGTGCCTGGGAAGGTCACGTATGCAATGGTCGTCATGTTCAGGAACCTGGTGGATCAGTTGACTGTTCTGTCCGATCGAGGTGCAACCAAGAAGGAGAATGTCGATGATAATATTTCTGCTTCAGCCAACGCACGACCAGCTACAGCTCGACCAGCTACCAGTCATGCACAGGGTGGTGCATCGAGACCTTCGACAGCACGACCGTCTTCTCCCAAAAAGGCCAAAGCCAAGGTTCCAGGCCGCGTGAAGAATCCAAAGGACGAGAAGGTCAAAGAGAACCCAATTCTTGCGCTGTACACTACGTTCCTCGGCAAGGTCATCGACATGATCGACCCGAAAGTGGAATCCAATCACGCTCTTTTCGAAGGCTTCACTTACTGCGTTCTGAACCATCTGGGCAAGAGACTCTACACCATCGTATTTGGGAAGACCAGAGCGCCAACTCTGGAGGCTGAGATAAAGCAAGGCTTCGATTTGCACCCCGACGAAACTTCACCGAATCCGATCCCCACGCAAGAACTCTCTCACGAGCAGAAGCAAACCAGACTCGAAGCTCCGTACTTGCTCCACCTCCTGAACCGGGTCATGATCGCCGCGCCAGCCTTCTATGGAAATGTCCACGGTATCAAGAACAGCACTAAGACGAAGAATGTGAACAAAGCCCCAGCGAAGAATACGCTTGCCATCTCAGCGAAAGAGTGTCTGCAGAGGACCCTGGTCAATTGCATGTTTGGCACGGAGGGTGTGGTGGACGATCCGTTCAAAGAGTACCTGAGAATGCCAGGTCCTGGTGAAGGGACAATGACGGTACAGAAGATCAAAGAGGTGGATGTAACGAAGCACTTTCAGGAAGAGATTTGGCGGTGTTTGGGGTGGGATATTCTAGCGAAGGAGGGAGAGTGGTAATCTGCTTGAGATTTTGGAAGAGAGGCGGTGAGGTGCGTTTACTTTATGATGCTGGAATCGCTACTGAGATGTGCGGAGACTTTTGTTACTTTTCGCTGCCTGTCACGAAATCGCTAATGTAGATGTTAAGTGTATGCCAAAATTTTGTACATTCTACTGACACTGAACGCTCCAAAGTCGCTTTCGCAACGCCAAAGAATGCATGAGAACACATGTCAATCTGTCGTTCCGTGGGCTTTCGAGGTCATAGTCAACCGTCTACGCTTTTGATCTCAAGTAGCCGTAGCTTCAACCAAAAATCGTTTGCCAACACTTCTCGTGCGCAACATCAATCCAATGAGCCCCTCCGCCACCTCCAGCATTTCCATTCGCGGTACCGGGATTATCAGCCCTTTCCCAAACTTCTTTCACAATATCGAGTGCACACAGTTGTGGTCGCTGAGCATATTTTCTCGACAAAACGAGCATTCTTTGCTCGACGAGATATCTTGCTGCGACGAGATCGTCATATTGTTGTGTTGTGTCGGGGTCGGCGTGGTCCGAGCTTCCTACTTCTGCGGCTGAGCGTGAGGTTGTCGTGGTGTTGTGACTGTGGGTGATGTTATCAGGTAAGCGCAGTTGAGATCCGGCGATGAGCATTATGAGTGGGAGGAGGCGGCACGCGCCGGAGGAGATGGGAATTGGTTTCACGAGGTCGAGTGTTTGGGTGGCGAGCATGGTGAGGTGGTAATCGAGGGGAGACTTGTAGCTTTTGGTGCTGTCGCTGTTGATGTGGCTGGATTTTGTGTCTTCAGAGGAAGGTTCGGGCAATAGGTCGAAAATCGAGGAAGTCTTGGTCCTTTGCCAGAAGATGTTTGGAAACGCGCGGTAGATCTCGAGGAGGCCCACGAGGCGATAGGCCTGGGAGATCAAGATGAGATCGGCAAGAGGTGTACGTTTGTCGCCGGGGTCGTTGATGGAAGAGGCTTCGGGAGGAGACCAAGTGTACAGCAGTTTTTCGAGATGCGTGGCCCACTCTTCGTCTCCTGTGCCTAGCACACCATTTCGCACACGGCGACGCAGGATACGGCCGACTTCAGCGAGGACGAAGAATATCTCGCTGCTGATACCTGTCCATGGGTGAGGTGTGATGGGTGCTTGGCGTACGGGCATCGCTAGGTCGGGTGATTTAAGGCCTTGTAAGGCGGCCATGGGAACTGGGTCGATGAAGCTGGCAAGCATTTCCCAATACATTATGGCATCCAGAAGAAATTCGTCGTGGGGTGAGTGCTCGTTGCGTTGGAGTTTGACTTGCACTAGATCCCGGGCGATGAAAAGGTACTGTAGGCCGAGATTGGAAGCTTGATGCCACGAAGACGAGACGCCCAGTAATAGTAGACTCAACAGCACGGTGTCTATTGAGCTCTTGCCGTTGCGAAGTAGTTGAAGATCTTGCTGTAATGACTTCCACGCTCGACCACGTTTCGCATTTCCCAGAACTGCGATGTGGGGGTAGAAGTTGGCGAGGTGCCCGATTGCCATGCTCTCAATGGTAAATCGGACTGTGCTTGATGTGGCGCAGTGTTCTGCGACTAGTGTGCGGAATTGGTTGGCTTCAGAATCAAAGCAAGAATATATTGCGCAGACATGATTGAAGTAGTGGCTAACGAGATCGTCTTCAGAGAAACCAGGTACCTTGTTTGGCACTGCAAGACGATAGAAGGTCTTGAGCAAACTGGCAGGTCTGGACGAGTCAGCTTTTGGTGGTGGTGTCGGCAGCTGCTTGGCAATCGCATCATCTTTGATAGCATCGTCACCCGAAGCAGTCATGTTGCCTCCACTAATGGGTTCCGCGCCGTTGGGAATGAGCTGCGACAGCCCGCCATATATGCCGCCAAGGAACGGTTGTGTGTCGAAAGACGCATCTTGTGCTTCCTCAGGTGACGGTCCTGGGAATAGAGTTGAGAAGGTCAAGTCCTCCAGCCCATACTGCTCCATATCGGGCCAGCCATACATGTCCAAGGCGCTGTCATCGTTAAATCCCAAGGCGGTTGCCACTGGCGCTTGATAAGACGCTCTTTCACTGGCATCGCTGGTCGGCGGGCGAGCGACATCGCCTTCAGCTACATTACTGTTTGTCGGGCTTAGAGATGTATCTTGTGACGTTCGCTGCCGTTTTTGGGGCGGTCCAGTCAGAATCTCATGCTTGCTTGACCATCGCAGCTGCTTGGTATATCCAGGACACTCGGCGCCTTGAGCGATGCATATTTGGCAGGCAGGCTTCGTCTCATCGCATTTGATGTGCTTTGACTTGCATCGCTGGCACCCTCCGCGAGACTTTGACGATTTGACAGTCCGCTTCATGATGTCGTAGTCGGAGCAAGGTGTCGGGATGTCTTGGAGGCTGGGATGACCCGCCGGGTCTGTGCTGGAAGTGGAGGCGGTTTCCACTTCTGCCGCTTGCTCTCCTTCCTTCGCTTCTTCTCTCGACAATCTTTCTCACTCTCACAACGCTGACCTTGATGAAGGAGAGAACTGGCGTGATGGAAAACGACGATGAACGCTGCTGACCTATGCGAACACTGACCGCCGTCAATTTGCCGCTGGTCACCACCCCGCCTCCACAAACACACGATGGACTCATTATCCTAAAAGGGCCAATCGAATCCCAGGCGAACCTCAAACATCCAGCTATCGGATATATTGCAACCGCTGCATGCGATGAGAATTTATGCGATGATTCGTCCTTACGTCAATACTTATCAACTATCTTTCACAATCTTGGCCTAGCATCTGAACCGACTGCATTCAAGACCTCCTTGGCAACGTTCTCGCCAGAGCACAATGCACCTTCCATATACCCTTTCCATTCCGTAGCATACTCTGTGCCGCAGAAATGGATGTTCCCAACAGGCTTGCCATACACATCCGCATGCTTGGTCAAGTCGCCAATCTTGGTGATGGGTACCAAAGCGCCTTTGGAGTATTGTTCATGTTTCCAGATCTGGTCGAACACCTCGATTGGCCGCCAAACTTCGGAATCAGGACCTGCTTTATAGATCTTGGCCAACTGCTTCAGAATCGTGGCGCGTCGCTCATGAGGTGGTAGTTTGGACCATTTGCGCCCCAGATCACCGTTCACGAAACAAGTCAAGCAGTAGAGACCAACTTCCTCGACGCTAGTGTCTCGCGCCAGCGGGCTAGGACCACTGTAGCTCATGAAGAAGCCATTGTAGGACGAGTCCCGCCACCAAGGTGTGTTGTAGCATACGATCATCTTGTTGTAGTCTCCCATTGTGGCATTGTCGGCAAGCTCTTGGAGACCGGCAGGCAGTGGTGGAGATATTGTCAGGTCTTGATACATTGTGCTTGGTACCGAGATGATGACCTTTCGGGCTTTGAACATCTTGCCGCCGACTATGGTGACGACCACATGAGCGCGATTATCTTCGACCGACTTTACGGGCGAATCGAAGTATACGTTGTGCTTGCCGACAAGCTCGTGGAGGCCATTCGCGATGGATTGGGTGCCTGGTCATCAGTCAATCCCCACTCGGATGACGCATTCAGCTTACAGTACTCACCACGGTGTAGACGCTGATAATTGCCACCAGTCTTGTCATCAGCACGAATCGACAGAAGTCCTTGGTTCTTCCGACAATAATCGATGAAGAAAGCTGCTGACTCTTCCGTAGATTCCACGCCATGCATCACTCTAGCCCAAAGGTTGACCATTTTGATTGTTTTGTCGGTAGCGCCAAGATCCCGAACATACTGATCCAGACTGACAGCATCATCTTTCGATTCCGGTCGTCCAGCTTTCAGCGATTCAGCTTGGATATGATCACGGACGATCCCCAGATTCTTCTTCTCTTCTTCACTGAACTGTGTCTTCGTCAGCACACACGCTCGCAAGAACAATCACTCATCACAAACCTCCGGCATAATACCATGCGGAAACTCCGAAATGTCACCCTCAGCACTCTGCATAATTGCCGTATGCCCCAGCCGCTGTTCCACTCTCTTCAAGTCCCATCGCTTCAAATACTTCGTGATCCGTGGCTGCAATTGATCATTCACCCATGCAGCGCCCAAATCCACCACTCCTCGCCCAGAAGCCAAAGGGACGCTCCAGACTTTCCCTCCGACTCGATTCCGAGCCTCTAGGACAATGACTTGTAGTCCTGCCTCTTGCAAGGACCGTGCAGCTTGTAGACCGGAGAGACCGGCTCCGATTACGATTGCGTCGAGCATGATCTCAGATCTCCTTTCCGCGAGCAATTTGATATAATAGAAAGCGTCGAAGCAGAAGTACGAGAAAGATCAAAGCAGTTCAGACCGAAACACTGCTTGCAATAATATCACCTCTACCCAAGCACCACTCCACTTCTCCTTCCATCACCCTCTTACTCAACAGAAACTAAAGAGTAATCCTCACACCACCTCCAGCTACAGCACGCGTGCGAGACGCGACCAACTAAAGACCTCGCATCCCGATCCCCGAAGTTGACCGCACTTCTTTTCTCGGAAAGCAAGCTTTCGCGGACGGCAGAAAAGTCTTGCTGCCACGTGGCCACGAGCTGGTCATTTGAGAATAGTGGCCTGATGCTTATAGCGGGAGAAGAGGAGTCTGGTACATGCAAGTGGTGTTTCGTTGGCTGACTTGCCTAATGTGGTCATATTTCACATGGAAGTGCGCTTTCGCGGAAAGAGGCTAGCCGGAAGAGGAAGGAAGCTGTTCTTGTGGGACTCTCTTTATTAGGCTTACTACTGCTGATTGTTGTAACCTGTGTGAGAGATGGACGTGTGCAACGAGATCGATGTGTCAAAAGTGCGCTTGTGTGTGTGTGGCAGGAATCATAAATCCGAAGAGGAACGCCAAGAACCGGAAGTCTGAGGTGTGGAGTAACACTGGATGCTTGAACAGTCATAGACGTGTTTCTATACACAAGCTGGGTATCTTTTGAATATACATATCAAATCCGCTTTCCTTTCATTTAATTCCCGCCGTCCTGATGACTCCACTGACGATTTCTGCTTCAACAGCACAATCAGAAAAGAGGGAAATTGAAGTTGTACTTCATGTCCACGTTCTCTTCGATAACCTCGATTCTCCTTCCACAAGTTCCAAAGATCTTGTCCCAGAATCGTGTTTGTTTGCCATAGTTGCTGCTCTTCCTCCATCCCTTGCGGTGATGCAGGTCGTGGTCCTCGATGACGAGCTCCATGCCGAAAAGCTTAAGGAGCGGCGAGTGGACACCCGGAGTGCAGGAATAGATTCGTAGTCCACTGTGACCAAAAGGCTCGGCGAAGATAATGTATTGATGGCACAGCCACCAGTCATGGAATCCCATGGGTAGCTGGAAGACGTACTTCAGCGTTGCCCAGGTCAGGAAGGGGATCAAGGCGATCTCGAGGAACTCCTGCTCTTCGTCGGCGTATGAGGACAGAAGTGGGTTTGGATGTTTGGTCAGGTGATGTGTGCGGTGGTATTGCCACAATCTATCGACCTCGTGGCAAGAGCGGTGGTATAGGTAGAAGAACCCATCGAGGACAACGGAATAGAGCGCTAACTCGAGAGGGATCCACCAAGAGAGTTGCAATGCTCCGCGACTACGCCACGAGAAGATGATGGCGAGCATGGGTCGGATGGTGGTAGTGAGTTGGAGCGAAGCGAACGTTTTGTTCACGCCCACATCAGGCACTTCGTCGCGCTGATGCTTGTCGCCGTCCAGGTAGCCATATCGGTATCCCAAGCGTCGAAGAATCTTGACTTCGTGAATCGCGTTGATTTGCATTGCAGCCGTGTAGAAAAAGAACGCAGCAATCGCGTGCATATCGTGGCCAGTATACCAGATGTACAGTTGCTGTAGCGCCATCGGCCAACCTGCGTGGACCAGAATCCACAGGTGACACGACAATTCGTTCATATAAGGTACTTTATCTGTCTTCGCGAAGACTGGTGGCGGCGTTTGATCAGGTGCAGTGTGAAATGCGTCGATCAAATTGAAAAACTTGTGTGAGAAGCCCCATTGTGATTTGTCGCCACGCCAGGTGGACTTCATCGAGTCTTGCGGTCGTCGATCGCCGTGCATCTTGAATGTGGCTCAAACAGATGAGTGTGGTATTGTGAATGGCTTACATCGATGAAAGACCCGACATATATGTATCGCAGCCACATGAGGTATCAGTATGGCCACTCCGCATCTCTTGGAAGACCGAGGACGCATGTGAAGGCGCTGGGTCATGCCGTCGTTATCGGACAACGGTTGTGCGGAGAGCATCGTCATTCCGAAAGTAAGACGATGCTAACCACAAGCATCTTGACCTGTCGATCGCTGGGTTCTCCGCATTTTTGATTGGATGATTCGTTCAACTCAAATGCTTCTCCATTCTTCTTTCGGCGGTAGGGCAGGTTCCAGCTGCCATTTCAAATGTCAGGTACCTCAGGCAACAGCATGCTGTCCAGTGAGAGAGGTTGTCCGTCTGTTTGAATAGATGAGGTCTCGTTCCACGCCAAACGACTGTTCATGTTGCTCGGCACTCCTATTCATAGCCTGTAACACTTCACATGTGTCTCCTCCAGGCTGCAATATACCGACAGCTGCGTTTGGTCCCCTCGCTGCGAACCTGCGCATATGAAAAGAGGGCACCCCAGAGCCTCCTCGGCGGTCACTAATCAGCACAGAGATTTGACCTATACAGCATCACGTCACGGTCAAATCAGCGGCAGCTCACACTGAGTGTGCCCGGTCGAGGAGTTTCTTGCTCATGCGATCGCAGATTTTGGACAACCGCAGCCGTGATCTCGACCTCACGACGAAAATCTAGATTTCGGTCGGAAGACGTGATCTCATGGGCGAGGTCATCCGCCTTTCGAGCGCAGACTGCAGCTCGATGTCATTCGAGAGCTCGCTGCCGCTGACGTCCACGCTGGTGGCCGATGAACGTAGGGCATGATTGCACGAGGTTTTGCATCATCGTGGCACATGATGAAAACATGCGATCTAGTCCATCATCAGATCAGGCAATGTTCCTCGCAGCCTTGTGAGGCAGATGAGCGTGTATGGTCAGACAACCTGAATTCGTCTCTGCAATGCGCAAAAGGCCGAGTGCAACGACCTGCCACAGTCGCAACTGGCGTACTTGCGTCTGGGATATTCCGACGCTACTCATGTTCGCTTGCAAGATCCGAAGATGGATGGATTGGAATTTTCGAGGGTCCGTGAAATCGTGAGCTCATAAGCCGGTCTAGAAGAGGTGAGCTAGCGAAGACCAGCGACCATGTGCGTGGCGTCGTGGAATAGTAACAATTGTTGCCACTGGAAGTTTCTTGTGCACAGGTCTAGCAAATGTGTTGCGTGGTGCTGCCTTTGGCACCGATCAGACCGTGGCAATGCACATATTGCCATCTGCTTGGGCTCATCTCCGGCACTTGAACACACAGCAAGACTGTCTGTCCGTTTGGTGCTGTTGTTGCTGATGATGTTGTTGTTGGTGTTGTTGGTATGCTCAAGTGCAAGGCCGTGGCGAGGAAATGGGCAGCAGGAAATGCGGGCTGAAACGGAAGCGCATGTGTGATCGGCGCTAGGTTTCGCCGATTGTGTCACGGTCGCTGCCAGAAACGAAGTTCAGCGTCGCATGTGAAGTAGAACTGCAACGCGATCCACAATCACGCCAGCGGCCATGGCTGCTCCCAGACTGCCGTTCCTTTGGCCCATGCTGGCAAGAGGATTTGAGAGTACCTCACCCTCTGTCCGCTCCGCCAGAGCTGCCCAGCGCATTCAGGCCTTTCACTCCTCTCCCCGCCGGAGGCGACCAGAGGTCACACCTCCTCAGCAACAGCGTTATGGCACGGCGAACGAGCCTCTACCTCATCTCGCAAACGGAAAGAAGAGGAACAAAAAGAATGCTCCCGCCGAACAGCAGAAAAGACTGCCCAAAATCGGCGAGAAGCTCCAAACGGCAGGGGAAGCAGAAGTGAAGGCCGAGCGTCAAGAGTTGCAGACAGAGGATGTCAAGAAAGAACCGAAAACAGAAGACGTACCAGCGACATCGAGAGCGCATTCAGACCCGCTGCTAGACGGGGCGACCCCTATCCAGAAAGCCCCTGGCGCACCAGAGACACTGCCCGAGAAGCCCTTAGAAACACTCTTGGAACAAGTTCCTGGTCCCGTAGAACACGCAGAAGAACAACAAGCTTCGTCCTCAAAAGCACCGCCTGAAGAACAATCAGCGCAAGCATTTGATGAACACGCGCCTTCGACGAAGGCTCCGCACATCAGCACTCCTCGCCATGTGCATCACTTTGACACTTATGGATTGGTAAATCGATTGAAAGATGGAAATTGGTCAGAAGCACAAGCTATCACCACAATGAAGGGCGTACGTGTTATGTTGGCCGAAAATATGGATTTGGCGCGTGAAGCGCTGGTCAGCAAGTCGCAGGTGGAGAACGAGACATATCTCTTCCGCGCTGCGTGCGCAGAACTGAAGACGGAGGTGACAAGTCGGAGGAGGGCGGAGCAAGAGAAGATGAGAACCGAGCGGGCTCAACTACAACACGAAGTTGAGATTCTGACGCAGCGACTGGGTCAAGAGATCGCGGCCATGAAAGATGACATTAAGGGTACCTTTGATGACCGCAAGATGGCTGTGCGCAACGATGAGCGCTTAATGGAGTCGAAGATTCAACGATTGAACTACCAGATCACAGTCGACCTGCAAGCTGATGCGAAGTCAGAAGTTGAAGGGCTCAGATGGGTCATGACCCGTCGTGTCATCCTGGCCTTGGGTGTGATTGTAATCATGGTGGTGGGATCGCTGAGAATATATTCCAATGCTGTGCACGAGCAAGAATTAACAGCAAAGCGACTTGCCAGGATGAGATCGGGAGGCACACAGACGGATTCTGGAAGTGGGAGAGGAGGACCGTCCAGCGGCGATTCACCTCCCGGTGGTCAAGGAATGAATGGCGGCGAGATGCTTGTCGACTCATTACCTACTGGGTAGCGATGATAGCATGTGAAATTGTGCGCGGCAAAGCTAGAGATAGACTATGATACCCCTATCACAATGCATTCATCTTTCTTTCGTCCCTCCCTCCAGATGAGGATGGTTTCCAGCAAGCTCAGCCTGCTTCCGATGCAGACCCTGCCCGGATCGCGAGTTCAAGATTCTATCCGAATGGTCACTGCCAAACACTACTGGAAATTTGGAGAAAATGAGCAGCTGCTCTGTCGCAAGATTTTTCCAGCACTGCATAAGTCTTATTCCGGCGAGGCTCGGCGATTATTCGAGCGAAGCCGGAGCTTCTACAAGCACGCCCTATGGTTCATAGCTGTTAGCGTACGAGCCGTGGGACAACAAAGATCTAGAGGGGTCGATCCTCTCAAGATTGTCTGCACTTTTGGTCTAGAGTCGCTGCTTCCCAACGATTTTGAGATTTCTCTGCCGGGAAATAGCATATCACACGACCTTGAAGATGAGTCCTAACATAGCGGAAACGGCAGATGCTGCTGTACAAGCGCACAGTCGCATCCGCCAGCATATCTATGAAACGCCACTTATTCCTGCTAGAACAGTCGGGAAAGATCAAAATGCCAAAGTCCTTTTCAAAGCAGAGAACTTTCAACTTACTGGATCATTCAAACTGCGCGGCGCCATGTCAAAGATGTCCAGCATGTCTGACGAAAGTCGGTTGATCACTGCATCCTCAGGAAACCATGGCATTGGAGCAGCATGCGCGTCGAAATCACTCGGAAAGAATCTTACTGTCGCTCTGCCAGAGAATGTCGTGCCGTCTAAATTGGCAAAGATACAGTACTACGGCGTGGAAGTGATTCTACATGGAGCAGAGACTGGACTCGCGGAGCAGCATGCTCAACACTTGGCATCTTCGGGCAATTACACTTATGTTTCTCCATATAATGATCCAGAAATCATTGCTGGACAAGGCACCATCGGCATCGAAATTCTTGAACAGTGCGACAGAGTGGATAACGTCTTCATCTCAATGGGAGGAGGCGGGCTCGTCAGTGGGATTGGATCCGTGCTCAAGACCCGCAGTCCGAAGACCAAGGTGTACGGCGTCAGTGCCGCCAACTCCAAGTCTCTTGCTGACTCAATGGTCGCGGGTCGTGTTATTGAAACGGAGCACAAAGATACCCTGGCTGATGCAGTCGCCGGTGGCATTGACAACGACACTATCACGCTTCCGTTGGCGAGAGCTGTCATTGATCGTGTCATTGAGTGTGATGAGGCCGAGATCAAGGCGGCGTTGAAAGAACTTGCTTTTGCTGAAAATATGCTTGTGGAAGGTGCAGCCGCTTTGGCTTTGGCTGGGTTCACAAATGTTGCACAGGAAGTCGCAGGACAGACGAGCGTCATCGTACTTTGCGGTGCGAACTACAATCAGCAGGTTGTTACGAAAGCAATCTTCGAGAGCTAGATATGGAGTCGTCTCCGGACCGCGCTCGGAGGACTTCACTATGATGTGACAATCTTCACGAACATCATATCTTCACCACGCCATCTGTCGGATGCTCCAGGCGCTCAACAATGTTGTCTGCGAAAGCCGACGTCAAGAAGATGCGAAGGCCATGGACGTGTCATGGCATCGCATCGCATCTCATGAAAAGAGACAAATATGACCTTCCTGTACCGTCCTCCACCACTGAAGCACTGACCTCTCCACACGGCCCATGAAAGCGGACATGGAGGACTTTGGTATTTCCCTCTGTAACTACAACGACTGCATAGATGGAATTGGCAAATTAGATGGATTTATCCGCATTTCGGGGCCTGGTCTGCGCTATGACGGTGCTGTTGTACATTGTCTATTTTATTAATTGGGGATTCACGATGTGGGTGATCGTGGATGGCAGCTTAATCTTTGGGAAGACCGAAGATGGAATTGACAGCAAAGGCACAAGGGCAGAAGAAGAAGGAAGATGTTTAGGTGTTGGTACTGCTATCCGAGCTGTCGATCTTGACAGCTGATCTAAGAGACTGGGCTTGCCATCAAGCCCACTCATGCTGAACATGTCTGGAAACGACTCATCTTTGCACAGAACTGATTCCACGGGAAGCACATCCAGCCGGATCCGTACCTACCGACCTGGCCTGACCTCTAGTCATCCAACAGACCAGCACCTGAGACACATACCTGTCCAGTCTAGACTGTCTGCGAACGAACACATGCTGTCGAGGCAAGCATTGGAATCGTTCATGCATAACCGCTTCTCCCGATCTTGCATGACATCCTCGTCCTCGTCCTCGTCCGCGTCGGAGAGCCTCAGGGCACTCGAAGCAGAACTACTCGCCTCACGATCCAGCTCCATGCTCATTCTCATCTGGGTCCTTTTCGGTTTCCGCACAGATCTCACCAGTGTACTGTTGTGTTACCTACGTCTTCTTCTCGCTCAGACAAACGATAGTCAATCTCTCCTGATTTCTCTGTCAACTTCTGCGTGCGAAAGAAAATATAAGAATATTAGATACGCTGTATGCATAACCATATCGAGTCCAACGTCCCAGTATGGCATCTGATGTTCCTCTCGCATGTCCATACATGGAACGGCGAGGCGTGCAGATAACACAAAAGGTAACCTCCTCGGACAAATCTACAACCTTCTCTCGCTCAATCGCTGTTCTCCTCCTACCCAGCCACGATAGCGATGATTCCTCATCATCATCCCATCCCATCAAAATCAAAATCAAATTTCCGCTTCCCAGAACCTAACTTCTTCCCGTTCATCTCCAAACCTTTTTCTACTCTCTCTCTTTCTCGCACGGTCGCACCTCGTACAGTATCTGATAGGTCAAGTGACGTACTCTGTCCAAAGCGCAACGATACAGTAACAGAGCAGGGTGAAGATGCTTGCCAAAACTTGATCAGGGCGTTAATTCGATTCAAGGACAAGCGAGTCAGCTGATAGACAACCGCAATCGATGTTCCGAACCGAAGTTGTCTTTCTTGCTTTTGCTCTTTCCTCTTTCGCTCTGTGAAATGTGCTTTTTGAGTTCAGAAGTGGACTGTGCGGAGCTTGAAGTGGGCGGGAAGTTCGGGAAGGATTGGAGAACGAGGGCAGGCACAGCAAGGATTGGATGTTTTGCGAAGGTGGTGGCGTGAGGAGGAGCAGGGAATGTGTGGGTGATGGACTAGGAAGGAGGTGGTAGATTGCGGAGATTTTGGGTGGGATTTGGACGGGATGGGTTTAGTGGTAGAAGGAAGGAGGGAAGGTGTGTTCCATCGGGGATTTTTGATGGTGGTGATGATGGGCGGTGTTTCGAGTCGTGTGAAGATGTGATGGACATGGAGCTGGGGGGAGAGAACGTGGGTGTGGGGAAGTTGCGATGTTCATGATTGATACCGCCGCAACATGAATTTTTGTGATTGAACAGTTGAAGAAACTTGATTTGAGAAGCTGGTGAATAATAATGCATGCTATGTTCATGTCCACTCCGCTAACCATACCCATCAGAGAAGTTTGCATGTCGGCAATCGTTCTCTGCCCCAGTAACGCCAATGCATGTCAATCGCACCATCTCTATCTCTCCGCTGCAGTCCGCAGCCCTCGTCACCACCCATGCACAAAGGTAGAAAACAGAATTCCAAATCACCGCCCTTGCTCAGTTTGCAGAACCATGCTTCGAAACGAAACCAAATCAGCCGTTGCCGTTTATCATTCTTCATAATCGTAAACACTCTGCAATCGCCTCACTCCTATGCTCGTCTCATCTCGAAGCGTGAGCGCAAGCGATGCTTTTTACCATTTGCCGGAGTGGCTACCTCCGTGGCTGCCATGAGACGAGTGCTTATTCTTCTTCAGGTAATCTTGACCCTTGGAACCCAGGAACGCGCCGGCAAGAGCACCGATGACACCATGTCCGGCCTTGTGGCCTAACAGTCCACCGCCGATACCACCGGCCATGGCGCCCATGAAGCCTCGTTCACCCTCTTGCGGGTTGTTGGGATCGCGTGGGTCTTGTGTGTAGCCATAGGGGTTGGAAGGATCGTTGGTGGTTGGAGGATGTTGTGAGAAGTATTGTTGCTGTGAGCTCGAGTAGTCTTGGCCGTACTGTGGGTTGGCTTGACCGTGGTTGAAGCCTCCAGCGTTTGGTGGGCCGCCATATGTGGATTGGTTCTGATCGTAACCTCCGGAGCCGTATTGTGGTGCTGGTGGTGCGCCGTAGCCTTGTTGTTGGCCGTAGGGTGCTGAACCGTAGCCGCCCTGATTGTTGTAGCCGCTTTGATCGTAGCCTTGTTGTGGCGGGTATCCTGAGTAGCCTTGCTGATTTTGCTGAGGGTACTGGTTGTAGCCTTGCTGCTGGCCTCCGCCGTACTGCGGGGCTGGCGGAGCGCCGTAGCCCTGGTTGTTGTAATCGTAGGGTCCTGACATATTTGTGATAGTCGTTGTGTCAATCGAATGGCGAGTCAGTGATGGTGATATGGTGATCTGCGGTCTGTGGTTGAGTGTCGAGTCAAGTGAAGAGCAGTCAGATCGCAGCGCAAAGGATCTTATAGTACCCCTCACTCTGAGCAGCACGTTCTCGGAGGTACCGCGCCATTCGCAGTGGGCAGCTGAACATGAAGGCTGAGCGACTGGGCGCAGCTGCCGACGGAAGGCTCGGCAGCGAGCGAGTCGTCATCCAGCCCTACGCCACACTGACATCGTTTAGAAACCATTCCTGCTGCCTGAGGCGGAGTTTGCGCTTTCCGCACCGCGTGATAGTAGCTCCGACTATTACACATCGCTGCCTCTGGATTATTCACACTTTTGCCGCACCAGCGAACGGCTGGCAGACCTTCCGCGATCTGTCATCGTGCCTTCTTCACACCAGAACGCCACATGGCCCCGACCCGTGATGCTCGGCGCTAAGACACATTTGGCCGAAAAGCGGCGGTGGCTTGGCAGGGTCTGTGGCACGCGCTCACGCTGTGCACTTGTCGTCGCATTTCACCACACCAGCCCACAGTCCGCATCATCGCCTTGTCGGCTGTGCTCTCACGCCGCCCGCTCTCCACCCGCTGTCCAGCTGAACATGTCTCAGATGGCACACTTGTCGGTCGCGAGACATGAAGTTGACTGACGACATGTCATCTTCTGCACTCACCACGTTGTCGCTGCCGCCGCTGCCGGCATTTCCCAGCAACAACAGCAGCATCGGCCTGACGAACGAGGAACTTCCAACCTCGGTTCCGCTCTAATATTGCATTGATTATGATAGATGACGAGCGCCATATCACTTGACTCGCACCATCTTGGCCGTTGACGATGCGGCTCAAGCAATATCAAGGCAAATCCGCTGCGTCGTCATGGCAGAATCGGCTGCTGCAATATCGCACCGAGATGAATGTTAACGGATGATCAACAGGTTGGATCAGCACGCCCTCGCCAGGTACAGACCCCACGTGTGGTAGGATGGGCCGCTGCGCATTGTGCGAACGCGATGCCATTGACTACTTGCATAAACTCAAATGGCACATGAAACACCTCAAGGACCTCAAACGCCACGAACATCACTGCTGCACCTTTTCAAAACACCCACCTGCACAGTGACGGAGCGATGCTGGTGGTGCTCGTTCTGATTGACCACAATGCCGCGTGACTTTCAGCGACTCTTCGTGAAAGCCTCTGCTTTGCGGGGCCCGCAAGCAAACCCCAGCCAGATCTGAGAAATCTGTTTCAGCCAAATTGGACTTCGAACTCACCGTGAACTGACTGACAGCCATGATCTCATCATGGCTCGAACGGGCCATCTTCATTGAAGCATATCAGAGCTATACCCTGGCCCGACCAGCAAGTGCGCAAGAGGATCTCCTTGGCATTCCAATGGGTGTCATGTACCTGACGACCAGGATCCCTATTGTGGCCCTTTACAACCAGGGTATTATGATAGCATGATCTCAATCGCCTACGTCGTGCGGCACTGGCCTCACCACTGGGCGATCAGATCCTTCCTGGCTCCCTGTTTCGACCCCAACAGTAGTGCAGGTCAGGCATCTCTCCCGCCAAAGACCACGATACAGTTGCAGAGAGAACGAACCTTCCACTGTGAGCCAGTGGATCGACGGGACGTCCCTCGTACATGTTCAGCACGGTAGAACGACCTCACATTTTTCCGACTTTGTTTCGCAGAGTGCAAGATACTACTTGCAATATTCCTGTGACCCGCTCAATCAACACGGGTCATATTGCTAAGCCCTCACAGATCTGTAGCACTTCGGAGGATAACTTCGTCCCGATCGAGATCTGTGCGAACTGCAGCGCATTGGATTGCTCTCTATTCAAAGCCAATGTGGCTGTCTGCCTGCTGAACTATCGCAAACACCATGCAAGCTATACAAAGACTCCGAATCCGGCAAATTCAGCAGCAGGGCCAGCAGCAGCAGAACGGACAATTCAACGGCCAGCAGCAGCAGACCGGGCAATTCAATCAGGGCCAACAGCAGAATCAGGGCCAGCAACAAGGCCAGCAAGGACAAAACAATCAGCAGCAGGGCCAACAAGGGCAAAACAATCAGCAGCAGAACAATCAACAAGGCCAACAAGGACAGCAGCAGAACCAACAAGGCCAGAACGGCCAGCAGCAAGGTCAACAAAATAATCAAGGCCAGCAGAACAACCAACAGCAGGGCCAGCAGAATAGCCAGCAGCAAGGCCAGCAGAACAATCAACAACAAGGCCAGCAAAATAATCAACAGCAAGGCCAGCAGAATAATCAACAAGGCCAGCAAAATGGTCAGCAACAGGGCCAGCAGGGGCAGCAAGGCCAACAAGGTCAACAAGGTCAGCAAGGGCAGCAGAATAACCAGCAACAGGGCCAACAAGGTGGAGGGAATTTCAATAACAATGACGGCGGAAGGAATGGCGATCAGCGAGGTGATGGAGACCGGAATGGTCAGAACCAGGACAATAACGGCGACCGAAATGGCGACCGCAATGGCCAAAACAATAACGATGGGAACCGCAATGGACAAGACAATAACGGAGATCGAGACGGGAACCGAGATGGGAATCGTGATGGTCAGAATAACGGTGACGACCGAAACGACAACGACCGAAACAACAATGGCGATGACCGAGACCAACGAGGTGGCAATTCCCAGCAGCAGAATTCTCAGGGGTACGATCGCCAGAATGATGATAGCGGTGCATCCGGAATTGATGGTGGTGCGAAAACTGGAATTATTGCCGGGGGTATAGTGGGTAGGTCGATCTCAGCTTGTTGGAGTGTGCCATGGTGGACTGACATTATGCAGGTGCTGTTGTCATTCTGGCGATTCTCGCGTTCATCATATGGCGCCGAAAACGTGGTGCTTCCTACGCAGACATTGTGCGCTTCAGGAAGCACTCTGAGGATGTCGTCGTCGAAAAAGGTAACAACAATGGCGCGGTACTTCCCATTTACCGCAAAGATCGGTTCTCGGTGAGGACTGAACAGCCGCCCGCGGTGCTCAAGGAGATCCCAGATGCGCCCTCCACCGCGGCATCGGATCGTGGATCTGTCTCCGAGCCTACATTGTGGAAGTCTGCGAATCCACCTATACCATCTCCACTAGAAGAGGAGAAAGTTTCCCCATTGGCTCAGAGCAACGACGCATCTGCGTGGCCCCTCTCGGATCGGTCACCCACACTGGTGAGCGACTCACCTACTTCAGACGCTATACATCACAGACTTCCGCACCGAGATCGCGCCCAACCACCGCGATTTGAGCTGCGACGATCTGGATCCGGCCTTGGTCTTGTCCCTGCTCCTCCTAAACCAGACTGGTCTACCAGCGACGATGACGAGCGACCGAAAACCGCAGACACTCTCGCCGCACCATACGCTCCAAAAGCCAAGCGCTGGTCCTGGACAAACATCTCCCAAAACTCAAGCATAGCATCCCGCACCAGTCCTGTCCCATTCTCAAAGACACGCAATCTCACCAACTGGGCTACACGCCAAGACAAAGGCACCAAGCACCATCAGCAACTCTCGCAAGATATCGACGAGCACGATGATCTTGAAGAAGCCGTCCACTCTCATGCCCACGGAGCAGGAGGAACAATCCACACCGCCACACCAGCAATCATAACCAAAGCTCCACCTCTCAAGAACCACGCAGTCAAACCCATCTTAGCTCCACCACCTTCCGCCGCCCGACGAGCCGCTTCTCAAAAGAAGAAAAGTTTCAATCGACCTCATTTGGAACATCATCGTCGCGTCGGAAGTCTTTCCATGATCTTCAAACCTGTTGCCTCTGACTCTTCCAAAGAGTCTTCACCACGAAGTCCGAGATCGCCTGTTGGACCTCCTCCACCAGATATGGCGCATGATGCCGTTCGGTTACGGGATTTGGAGGGTGATAAGCGAAAGTATTCTGCTCGTCAACACTTTGCGAGAGGGTTTGGAAGTTATGGTCGCGGCCAGCATGAGAGGGGGATTAGTACTGTGAGTGAGAGTACGGCGACGACTGCGGAGGATCTGCCTGCGCCAATGGCTGAACATACTGTTTCGCCTTTGATGGAGGATGAGTTGAGGGCGCGATGGAGGTGAGGTTTTGCGGCGAGATGCCTTGTGATGCGTGGCAGCGAAGATGGCGGTCAGTCCTCGTTGGTGCTTCTCAAACAACCTCGACATCACGACTTGCTGCTACTGGTGTCGATGCTGATGGCGTTCTGGATCTTGCTTGCTTTTCTTTTTTTTTCGGGGCTTTTTGTTTTAGCGAGAAGATACCCTACTGCTATTTGCTTACTACTTACAACTACTGTATGACCATTGCGTCTTACCTACGTAGTTTTCGCTTCCCCATCCCAATCGAATGGGGAACAATTACGATCGTTACGAATTTCAGATTGAATGGAGGCTGGAAGGACATTGGGATAACGGATTATGTACTGGTAGCTGCGGTAGTGATGGGAATGGGTAATGAGCACATACATCATGGCACAATCGTACTCTTCATGAGCAATAATGGCTTCATCGTAAGATTGACGTTGTCGCCATCTATGAATATTGCTGTCGTTCTATTGAGCCATTCGTAGTCATCATCGCGTCCTATAAGCAAGCAAGACGGCGTCTGTCTCAACAAATCCGATCACATCAATTCTGAAATGACCACCTCTTGCCCATCGATCAGCTCACTTGTCGAAGCCGCCGATGACTCTTTCCCGTCTCCTGCTGCTACACTGCCCCTGCTGCCGCCGTCATCGACCAACCTCGGCCACTCCTTCCCGCCCGTGGCCAAAACAGCGCTCCCATCCAAGTCTTTCGTGAACCAGCGGTCTCTCCTCGTAGAAGCTCTCTGGCTGCCCTCCAAGGCGCTTCTCGCGGCCCTCGTCGTTCTAGCTCTCTTCGCTCGTCTGGCCTCGCCACCTTCGCCAGCAGTGTCCAGCAAGCTCAGTCTCTGCCTCTGTTGTTCCAAAGCGAAGTCGAACTGCACGATAGATCTCACATATGGTGCAAGATCGATAACGATACTTCTCAATGTGCCATCGAAGACAGAAATCTTGAGGTCCGGGTGCGATAGAGAGACCTCTTCCGGCGCTGAGATGGGATCGAAGCAAGTGAAGTCTGCTCGCTTCAATGGCTGTTCACGAGCTGCCTGGGCGCGTTTGGCCGGAATGCTATTGAGGATACGAGAACTTTGTACTGCGCTGGGGTTGACTTGGTAAGTCTTCCAGGCGGACAAAGTCATCGTGACAAGAAGGTCTTTGCTCATGTTGGAGTAGTCGATCGCCTCGTCAGTCTGGATCAGTGGCATGCCCAGGATGTAGTTGCCACGCGCTTTTTCGAGCATCTCTGGTTGCGTCGGATCGACGCAAGCTGAGCCCGGTATGAGGCCGAGAGATGTGTATGCATCTGCTGCGCTCAGAACGTCAGCAGTAGCAGCTGCGAACGACAGCTTGCGAAGATTCTGTTTTCGATCAGTCGAAGACGGCAGACCATCCATGGTCAGCCTTTGATCGTTGTCTGGGTGCGCCTTCCAGCCGAGCGCTCGAGAAGGCTCAACTCCAAAGTTCTCCCAGGCCCACCACAACGCGTTTTCGGCTGATGGATCAGAGCATGGTGTAAGACCCATGCCTTCTTGATATGTGCCCTCGCTCACGACACGGATTTTGCGGCCAAAGTGGTCGACATCAGACCCAGGCGGCCATCGCTGGTAGATCCAGTTCAAGCCTTCCTTGGGATCACCGACGCCCATCTGGCACCAGTAGTCCAGCTCAGTGATAGTCCTACGCAAGTCCCGGTCATGATGCTCATATAGTGTCCTGACAGCACTTCTGGTCAGGAGGTGCCCCTCTGCTGCAGCAAGTAGCAACATGTAGTCGGTGGCAAGGTCTATAGGTGCAGGTCGAAAGCGTAGAACGGCGTGTAATGGAGGAACATGCTGCCAGGACACTAGGTTCTCGTCGTTGCAGATCATGATGAAAGGCCGCTTCGATGATTTGACCAGTTTTTCGATTGTTAGCCAAAAGTCTCTGTCGTCTTTGAACAAGATGTCGACCTCTTCTAGTAGGATCAGTGACTGTTGTTGGTCTTTCGGGGGCTGCTTCAGGACTTCTTTCACGGCCTTCAGTGTCTTCTCTTGAAGCAGCTTCTGGGGCCCCAGATCTTTTGGCTTTGACGCCTTGTTGATTGAAGGCTTGAAGAAGGCACTCATCTTGCCTTGTCGGCCGCTTTCGAGGTCCTTCTGGAATGCATCTTCCATGGGCTTGGACTCTTGAGGTTCAACCTCAGACGGAGCACCTTCGACCCCATGATGCTTCACGAGGTGATTTTCAGTCATGTCACCAACTTTGTCGAGTACATCTTTGCCATTTCGACGTTCGCTGGAGCTGATTTCGAAGACCCGAAACCCAAGCTCTTTGGCGACAGCGTAAACTGCTGCTGTCTTGCCGCAGCCATGTGGGCCACTCAACATCACCACGTTGTTGAGCTTGGCACCGAGTGGCACCGTTTCCACCACGCTCTTCTGCGCTTTACGAGATCCTAACGGGCTGACCGGCGCACAATCGACGATTTCATTGAGTCCTCGGTCTTCTTCATCACTATCGACCAAAAAGTCGTCCATCTCGTCAGATTTCTTTTTCCGCTTCTTCTTGGGCTTTTCCTTGAGAGGCACGGCTGCTGACTTCGCCATAGGCGCGGCACCACCAACGGCTTGCACAGAGAGTGAGCCCAGCCAGTCTCTCAATATTTGAATCTCATTTTGAGGTTGCAGCACATCGGAACAGGTCTGCGGGGTGTACTTCTGCGTCCACGATGCATTCTCCCCCCGAGATTCATCGAACCCAGTCAGGACCGTCGGGATCCTTTCGTACAGCCTCTGCAAGGCTGGATGACATTGGTGTTGTGACGAACTCAAAGCCAGTTCGTCAGTGTCTGGGTTGGCAAGTGGAACTGAAAGCTGAGCGGAAACTCTGTAGGCGATGTCCTGCCCGGACAGCATCAATCGCTCAGGCACACTGAGCTGGGCGTGGGCCTCGTGGAAGCCATCGCTTCGTAATGCTCGCTCTTTCTCTGGCCTTAGCTGTGCACAGAAGCGTCCGAAAATAGATTCTTCTGGAGTGATCGGTGCTCTGGCGTTCTTTTGCTTGCGCTGGACAAAAGTTGAATTAGACGCCACACCATGCTCTGCGTGATCGCAGGCAAGAGCTCGCACATGCATTTGCTCACGAGGAGGAAATGGTGCATCGCTAGCACCAGCATGTCGAATCATGAGCCGGTCCTTATTCAAAGTAGACACATATGGTAGATGGTCTCGCGGGTCGTAGTTACGATCAGCTAAGGCTTGCATCCTCAGCTTCCCAGGCGTGACAGCGGTTGACTTGCGAGGAGAGTCATGCTTCGCGGGTGCAGGTTGGTCGTTCGCTTTGTTTAGAATAAAGAAGGGATGTGCAGGTTTATCCAACCTTGCTGGAGTGCGCTTCTTGGGGGTTGTGTTCTTTGCCGCAGCCTTCGACCGAGTCTTCCTGGGAGTTCTAGGGGAGGTTTCGATCGTCAAAGGTATGGTCTCCTCACCAACGAGGACTCGAGAGATCCGATCTCCGGTCGCAGCCCTCGACGACGCGTCTGCACCATAGCCGATTTTAACGACAAGGTGCTTCGCGGCAATGACAGCTGCTGCTCTCCGCGGCCTACCGCGCTTCGTCACTGACTGTGCTGCAACCTCTTCCTGCTTTGGCTTGCTGGTTGAAGGCGAGCTGAATTTGCCATTCGCATTGAGTCGAAGGACTTTCTTAGGTTGCGCCTTTGGAGAGGGCGTTCTTGGTGCGATCACACTCCTGTCCAAGACGTCACCGGCGTCGCGTGCCGCAGCTTCGACTATCGGTGGTGACGACCTTGGTATCACGACTTGAGGCGAAGGTTGTCGTGATGCTGGTACCACAGCTGGCGCATCATCTGTAGCGCCCACACCGACCTCGACAGATTCATGCTCGCTTGTCCGTCGACGCTTCTTGCGTAAATCATTTTGATCAACTGTCTCCAGCGGTACCTCGCTGTGGCATTGCGCAGTGAGCTCATTGATACCAGCCACAGGAGTATTCGTGCGTGCATCCAGTGTTGTCTGAAGCTTGCTCTGCCCTTTCACGTCCTCCTTTTTCGGTTTACGTTTACTGTTGGTTCTCTTCGGCTTCGTCGCCGAGTCGGCGGTTCGTGTGTCGGGTGTATATTCTGCATCCTCGGTCTTGTCGTGCTCGTCTGGTACTCGGTTATTCGTTGACTTATCTGTCTCAATTAGCAGGCTACCCCGTCCGTCCCGCGAGAATGAGCTGACCAGTGGTTCGTTGAAAGAACGGATGCACGCTCTTGCTATCGTCAGCGCTCATGGCACGAAGGACTGCGGTTGCTGCCATCCAGGAAGCATTGCAAGAGAATGTGTAGGCGTGAGTATTGTGAAGGCGTACAGTTATGCCGCGCACGGGATGACGCGCAGACGAAGACGCGCAGAGACGCGACCGTCGGAGGTCGGGATTTGGGCCGCCAAGACTTTTCTCGTCCGGGTAAGCGAGCGGCTCGAGGCTCCACCAAAAAAGTTCATGTCGAGCTTCACGAGTGTAGAGCTGTTGCCGTTGGACCGCTGCAACCATGTCGGGCGGGATCGAGGAACCATATACCATCGCAGCGCTGCCGAAGCCGCTGGACTCGGAAAATGGGCAGATTCAGCCAGCGACAGTATACAGCTTGAATGGCTCGCGGAAGAGAAAACGACATGAGATTGCTGTGGGCATTGATGGCGAGAGTGTCAACATCTACAATGTGCGATCCAACCAGAACGCTTGGTCTCACAGAACCAACAACTCACGAGTCTACAGATCCAAACGCAAAGCACCGTCAGCTCCTATGCGCTTCCACCACAATCGTACCTCGCCGCTCCACCTTGCTCGATTTATTGCAAACGTGCAAAGCCTTTGCAATCGCAACGAAATACCTATTTGGCCTGTCAGAGCCGTCCGAAAGACTCGCGATCGAAGCTGGTAGCCTTCACCGAAGATATTGGCAGACCGCAAAGTGAAGATCATGAACCACGGGCACCCGTCAAGCGAGAACGAAAGCTGCGCGATGGAAGGGTTGTTGGTCTAGACGTCGTGCCCACAGCTGACTCGAGGCATGAGTCTGCTCCAATTCTGGTGTCGTATCAGAATGGAGATGTAGACTGTGTATCCGGGAACTTGAACGAGACGCGATGGGAGCATACAGCGCAAGAAGAAGTCGTGGTGGAGCATGCAAGCGTTGTGGATTTGGACGCAGCGCGGAGAGGATTGCTCAAAAGCCGCCAGGATGTGCTCGCGCTTCTCGATCCCAGTATATCAGAGGAAGTAACCGGAAATGCTTCCACCTTGCTGTGCCAGGTCGTGCGACTCGGGCAACAACGACAGCTTCGAGTCTTCGGGCTGCGGAACGTTGGGGCGACAGGCCTTCAGACGCAACGTTCGCCGCTTGAGCTCGTTCTCACCCACGATTTGCCTGAGAAATATGGCGACGAAAGCTCGAGCTTCGAACTGCATCCAGCCTCTGGCATGCTTTACCAGCGACACGGTTCGCGCCTGACCATCTTCGACTTGTCCAACACAACGCCTAAAGTCTCCTTCGAGCTTGGTAAGAAGTCGGGCCATGTCCAAAGCTTTGCTCGACTCTCAGCGGGAGCTGTCATCGTCTCTTTGCAAAACCGCATTGCAGTCTATGATACCAAATTTGCCTCAGTCCTGGACTCACTTACCCTGCCGCAGAACAAGGACGAGCAAGCAACATCTTCGCCGACGCTGCTGAGCCATTTCACTGATCTAGGTGTCGTCGTTGCGATCAAGAGCACGAGCCTTGTTGCCTTACAGCTGGGAGATACAGTGGAAGACGTCAAACGGCAAAGGACTCAAGGCGCATTGCTCTCTGATGTTTTCGCTAAAGGTAAATTCACCAACGATGCCCTCATAGTTGAGACAAAAGAAAAGAAGCGCAAGAAGTGGGATGACTGGAAGGCGAAAGTCGATACTATTGCCCAACAGCGCGACCTTCCTGCTCTGGAGAAACGTGTCGCAAAGGATTTGCACGTTGGCAAATACGCGAAGCACAACGATGCTGAGCCACTCACAAATGGGGCCGCTAACGGCAGCGAAGACGATGAAGAGTGGGATCTTCTACCACAGCATTTCGACCCTCAGCATGTCGACAGGAAAAAGGCTGTATACATCCTGGGCAAGATCTTTGCTTGGAGATCGAAGACGAGTGGCTTCATCCTTGGCCAGCGACATTTGCAATTGATCTTCCCTTCCAGGAACATTCTGCGATGGCTCGCTCTTGCTGGACTCCTCAAGGCGATAGAAGTTGAGCACGCGCTTCCGCAAGTAGCAGCAGAATTCACGGCTCGACCATATGTTGCGCCCGGCGACATAACTACCGCAGTGAGCGAGGCGGACTCAAGCTTCGGACTTCTTGACAGCCTGCTCTCCCTGCCTGCGTATTGGGATTTGTCCGAAGTAGTACAGGCTCTACAAGTCCTGATTGCCTCTTTCGAAGATCAGAACGAGTCCACAGAAGAGGCCCAACAGTTGCTTACCAACGGAGATGTGGACATGTCCGACAATGGCGCAGACGACAAATCCGAAGCCAACCTGGAAGCAGAAGAAGCAGCAGCCCTCGCAGAAGTCGAGCGAGCCACGAAATTCCTGGAAGCAGGCCTTTCAACCCGCAGCGAAACATTCAGAAAATGCCTCGATCGTCTCCAAGAATTTCCTCCAAAAGACATTACCAAAGCAATGCGAGCCCAAATGTCCCAGGATGAGATCATCTTCTTCATTCACATCATGCGCATGGAACTCGCCAACGGCGGCTGGACCAGGCCTTACGACTGGAGTAACGCCGAAGAAGAAGACAACAACCTTGACCAAGACATCTCCATGATGGACAACGGAGTCTCAGCTCCGCCGCCCGCCACCAAAGACCTTCTATCACCTACTGCCTCTACACCCAGCAACCACGCCATACGCACCATTGCCCACCTCCTCTCCTGCTCAATCGACGCCATCGGCCTGAGCGGCTGGCTCGTAGGCCAAAGCTCCAACGTCTGGGCCACAGAAGACCTGATCGAGAGCCTTGTAAACGAAACTTCCGCCATCGTTGAAGGAATTTACCACGCCGAGAACCTCGTCACGTATCTCCAAGAAATCGACAAGACTTCTGCTACGACGTTGAAGAGTGCTGGTAGTGAGAAGAAGAATAAGAGGAAATTGGACGAAATGGAATGGACGCCCGAACTGGCGCTTATGCCTGTTGGTGGGCGGAGTGAGCCGCCTGTAGTAGCTGGTGCTGGTACCGGCAAGGGAAAAGTTGCTGTCAAGGCTGTCATGGCGGAGCAGAAAAGTCGCGGGTTGGGAGAGTATGGGTTTGAGAGGATAAGGATCTGATGAGTTCGCGCTGCCGAATTATGTATGTGGGATGTGAAAGATAGTGGTAGCGTATTGGCGGAATTGTACTGGTGTGAAATCTGTCTTCGTTCGATGCTGTGAGATCTTGATTTGTACTGCCGTTGTCGTGGTTGTATGCTCGTTTTGCAGTCCACTTGGTGTTTTTCATTGCCGTTTAAGGTGTCACTTTTGCTGGTTGCGGATGGGTTCACTATAAGGAAAACCTTTGCAGTGCATGAATAGACGCGAACGAGACGGTGGAAGTGCTTTTTTGCCGTTAAGCATTTGGTGCTGTTGACCTTTTTTTTTTCATGTTACCGACAGCGATGCGATTCTAGATGAGATATTGAAATTGAGATCAGTGTACGAGCAATCCCCTTCTCCTACCAGCGTATTAACTCGACAGCCATGAACTTGCCCAATTGAGCGCAATCGCGCTGCAAAGTCCTGCTGGCAGGGAAGCAAGGCGCCTACGGCTATTTCTGGTTGTGGGATGTGGGATGCTCTCCGCAAAGGAGTCTTGCGATCATGTTGACTGTCACTACAATTTACTGCTGGGCTGTACACTTGCGTTCTTCATGGGCCGAAGAGCCTGATCTAGCACCGCCATTGCTTCGACAAGTTTCCTCTCGGTCAACCTTGGAGTCACGACCTGCACGCTCAGCGGGCTGCCGAGGTACATCTTCCGATCGACCTTTGTCCACTGCTCCCTGTTGATCTTGTCCCATGCGTTGAGGGGGTCGGAGGAGGGGAGATCGCCCTTGAGGTCGTCTTCGCGGACCTGCCGAAGTGGAAGCACGCCGGCGGGGAGGTCGAGGAGGTTCAGTGAAGCGGTGTAGTTGACGGTGTTCCAGCGATCTATGCCTGGGATAGGATGAGGAGCCACAGGCATGAGAAGCACATCTAGAGTTCTGTCACCCTTGTGTAGCTTACTGTCATCCGTAACCCAGTAGCCGCCGGCCTCACTCCATACTTTGAGGAACTCGGTCTGTAGTTCCGACTTCTGCGCCTGCAACGCGCGTACCTCATCTGTGGATTTTGGCTTTCGTCTAGTGAGTCTGCCTTGCAGCCATGGCGACAATGGTTCTCCCGTTTTTTCCATGTGGTCAAACCAAGCATTGGCGCCGTCAATAGATACTATACCATTGAAAGTTTTCAGGATCCGTGACAGGATACGAGAGGCGTCGACCTCAACGACTTCAATGGACTCTTTCGAAGCGCGAAGTGTCTTAGCGACTTCGTCCATCAAGTGATCTATTATCGGAAGCGGTCGGGCAATGGCGTCGGTACGGATCAGCCCAACACGGAGCTTTCGACCTCTCAGAATCAAGGGAATTTGCCGTGACCAGTCCTGGGCCACCACTTCGACATCGTAGATCTCCGGTGCGCTATCTGCAACGACGCGCAGTAGCAGCTCGCAGTCTCTCAGAGTCGTCGCGATTGGTCCCGCAGTTGCTTCGATTCCAAGCTTGCTGCTGCCCGGTTTCTGCCCGCTCTCTTGTCCAGCATATGGCACGCGTCCATGAGAAGGTTTGATGCCCCAGAGACCATTGCAGAAGGCCGGAATGCGAATAGACCCTCCCACGTCTGTCCCCACGCCCAATATAGAACCGCGCATAGCTACGAGGGCCCCCTCACCGCCGCTACTGCCACCGGCGGTGAGTTCGCGGTTCAATGGATTGAGTGTGCGCCCAAAGACATTGTTGTGCGAGTCAAGCGCCATCATGGTAAGCGGGATATTCGTTTTGGCTAGTATGACAGCTCCGAGAGATAGCAGTTGTTCTACAAGCGCCGAATTGCTGGTGGCTGGCTTGAAGCAAAGACTTGCGATGCCAACACTCGCATCGTAGCCTTTAACCCGGAAGCAGTCTTTGATGGAGATTGGCAAGCCATGGAGGGGGCCGATTGTCTTGCCAGTCTTGGCGAGATGCTCGTCTAGTTGCTGAGCACGCTGGAGCGCGTCGTCGAATAGCAGCTCCGTGCAGCAATTGACTAGCTGGTGAGCTATGGCAGTTCGTTTTGCGAAGGCTCTCACAACGTCGACGGATTGGAGGCGCCCGTTTGCTAGCTCGTCCAGTAGACCTACGGCGTCGAAGTCTTCAGTTATTTTCAGCTCAGTCGTCGTAAGTAGGCCCAATCGTCGAGGCGCGTCCAGAACGCAGGCACCGCAGCTTGAGACCTGGGACGCCTGCAGACGCCATTCGACGGGTATGCGCGAGGCTCGCTCCTGCTGTTTGCGAGCGGCGATGGATCGCCACGAATCTCCCATGATGGTATGGATGCTTCAGTTGACTCGTGCTAGGCGCTGTTTCGGCGTGTGATAGATGGACCTGCACATTGTGAGCATCATTATCGCGCTCAGACTCCAGCTTGAAGTTGTAGCCGAGGCCACGAGCTGGGCCGCTTGGCACCACCGCTCGATACTTTGAGTCGGGTCGAGTCGAACCGACAGCATGTTCGCGTAGGCCAAACTCTGTCTGGAGCGAAGCGAAGCCCAAAGGTTATGCTGCGTGAGGTCCGCCTCGTCCAGCCTTCCAGAAGGTGTCTTGCGTGGCGACCATAAACTCTAAAGTATTGTCAAGCCGGTGGGTGAGCATATTTCTCCACCTTCCTCCGCCTAGATCGTGTATTGGCATGCATGAGTATCCGAGGGATTCATCCGATGTTCCGGTCAGCGCATGAGCATTGTCCAAAGCCGAACCGTTGCAAGGCGTCTGTTGATCTGCCGCAGGAACAGTGCTACCTGTTGCGAGGCTGAGAACCTGGTGTTGCGACCCCATGCGAGCAAGGAAGACGTTGCAATTCGACACCACATCAGCGTGCAAATCGTGCTGCAACACAAGAGAGCAACTGCACCTGCAATTGCATGCAGATCAAGGGTCCAGGATTCTGACCTGCAACGGCAAAGCTACACTGCAAAACAACCATGTCTATCAATGGCATGCTCTGGGTTTCGTACTCGTCTCCCTTTGAGAGTTTTCGTGAATCTGTGCTATGAGGCCCGTTGATGAAACTCCCGCCTTCATCACCCTGAGGCAGTGCAAGACGAGACGTCGCAGTGAGGTGAAATTTGGTCTCGGACATGACCGAATGCTTTCTTTAGCCAATTGTAATGGCAAACAAGGATTCGTACACAAGACGTACTAAAATGGTACTGCTGGACTTGCCGGCGACATGCCCGGAGCGGACACGTGGGCGATTAGTCGCACGCGGCTGTATGTGTTGGTGAATGTGGTGGCAAGCTTGGCTGATAATAGCCTCCAGGCATTGTGCCTGTCCTGTGCGGTATGTGTGTAAGACAGAGGTCCAAAATTGCAACAGTTGGACAATAGGAGTACGAGCTGTGAGGCTGTGAAAGGCGCGAGCAGAGCAACGATATGCTATGTGAGCATCGTTAAGGGTGAGTGCCCGCGATTTTGCCAGGTGCAATTGTCGGGTGAGCATGGACAATGTCTGTTGTTTTCTACCCCCCGGCCTAAGCACACCGACCGCATCACATGAGATGATCTCGTCCACTCGCTCAGATCAATTGCATCTGGGCGCGGCCCGAGACGTTGCGAGAGACGATGCAGATGTACTGTTCAGCATTTGGCGGATGTTTGTCAGCGGTGATTTCTTCTTCGAATGGGTCCTGACAGCGGCGGGATGTCGGAACGGTCGATATAGCATCACCATGCCTGCGACGCCATGTGGAACAAACAGTCAGCTCGGCTGCCGGTATAGCGAAAGCCTTGGTGGTGGTTGGCAGCGGGTTGGCTGTTGCATCGAGCGCCGAACCGATCTATTGAATCTTCGCCCCGTTCCACGTCGCCATGATGGGCAGTCGCGCAGCGTGCATGCCTGTCGGTGAGCATGCGGCGGCGAAGGCAGGTGCCAATATCAAACTCGTAGAATTGAGCATGATCTCCAGGCAGCGCTACTGCGGCCACTAGCCCTAGCTGATCTGCATAGCGTTCGTCAAGATTGGAGAAGAGTGCTTTTAATAGAGCAGAGTGCGGGTGAGGCGCTCTCTCCCGATCTGCGTGGCTTGAAAGCTGCCGAGTTCTGGGAGCAAGTGGCACGGGTGTGTCGACTCCTCGTGCACTTCAGCCGTGCGTGTCACGGCAATTGAAAGCCACTGCGACCGGCGTGGTCGAGAGATAGAAACATGATCGGCGGAATACGAAAGGACGACATGGAGCCAATGAGCACTCCAGGGTCTAAGGTGCGCCCAATGTCTCAGACAGAAGGGGAGGCTCTTCGGTCACACAGAGATTCCCGACGTCATGCACTCCACGACGGGATGTGGCCCTTTGGGAATGGTTACCGTTACATGCATACACGCATGCCAGCTAGTTCCTTGCGTGCATCCCGCGGAAGAGATCAGAAGCACGATGCACAATGCGTGAGGAGAAATGCAGCTCGTCAGTGTTCGAGGAAAAGTATGTGGCGGAACATCACCGGCGTCTTCAGCACTGAGCAGGGCAGCCCCAGACGCCTCTGAACAATGGAACAGTCTAGACGCTGCTGAAGACAACATCTCAAAGTGCGGTGGCCGGGTGCTGATGGTCGAGGACAGCTCTTAAGCGAGCGGCAGGCGACGCGCTATCCAATGCTAGCTGGCGTTCTGCATCTCCAGAGTCCTAGATATAGCCAGCCAACCTAGCGAACGACGGCTTCTCACGTCAGGCGAGAGCACGTCGCACGGCACCGAGAGTGACAGCAAGTTTCCGTTTCCGTGCGACATCCGCAGTCGCCGGTCTGCCGACGAGTGGTGTGGGAGGCCTGGCATAGTCTGGCACGCACGAGGCAGCGCCGACAGCCACTCCCGGGGCAGAGGAGCGGGCGGGAGCCATGCGGCACGCGAGCGCTGCTGGTGGGCACGAATCGCGGGCAGCTGTAGGGCAGCATCATCATCGTGTGGACTGGCGGACGGCGGGCGAAAAGGAAGAAGAGGATGTGTGATGGTTGACAAACGAATATTGAACGTCTCAAAATAGATTCGCTAGTCCTGTGCTGTCCTAGTCGGCTCGTGAGCGAGCAGCGGGAGTAGCCCGCCCGCTAGCGGTCTTGGTTCAAGATTTTGACGTCGGCGCCAGTCTGGCAAATGTAACGTCAACGATGGGTGACTGGCGTTCGCTCTGCCTGGGCCACCACGCGAGCAGCCACCGCATGTGCGGCCAAACGGGCGGGCGTGCGAGCGTGGTCCAGGTACGAGGCGCACAGGTGAGTGCCGGGCGGGCGTGCTGACGGGCGATTGCTGTGCCCGGTGGCAGTCTGACAGAGGCTGAGCCAGCAGCACAAACACGGAGGCCCGGGAGTTCGTCGAGCGTGGCACTCGCCCGTTCTGCGCTGCTGGAGCCCTCAGTGCCTGCAGATCGCCGCCCGAAAAGTCCACCTAGCTGCAGCCTGCCCGTCTGTCTGCTGGGCCAAAGCATGCTCGCTGCTGCTGCCAGGCTAAGCGGATCGCCTGCAGCACTGCAGCTCGCCGGAGGATGGTAAATAGCTCGTCGACTACGGTCTGGCGGCGGCGGCCACGTTCGCTCCCGGCGACGTTGCGCCCTCATTGGGCCACGCCGTCCATTTCCACTCGCCCTCTGCATACGTGCCGGCGACGACAGTGGTGGTAGTGGGTGCGCACTGAGGTGGCATGGGCTCTCACGGCAAACCCTAAGCAGACGACCAGTGCCCCGAGCGTCTCGCCGCCGCGGTGCCCGCTAGCGAGCAGTGGCCTCGTCGACCCAAGCGCGGAAGACCGCCAGATGGAGTGGACCGCGGCGAAAAGCTTCTTTGGCACGCTGGCGGCCATGTTCTCCCTCTGCCCATGCATGCCGATGTCATACACGAGGACCCTCACTGACCTCGCGCGGTCACAGGCTCTGGCACGCAGGCCCAGGGTGCTGACCTACCAGCACGCTTCCAGCTTAGGCTGACCGCTGTCTATTTCGAGCGTGTCGACTGCAGCTCGTCAGGTACAATACCACGCTTCGATCAGTCTTGGACGCTGCTGATCCCCAAAGTGCTTCGACTTCGACACATCTACATAGTGTGCCCCGTCGGTCTGTGTCGGTCCAAGAAGGCTCGGGAGGCAAACACACATTCGCTTTCTGCCGCTCCCACTATCGCTCGCCCTCTGCCCGCCTTGGGCCCTCGACTGCTTAACATCCACGCTCGCTTCCTGGTGGCCTTAACTGTCTACTCAGCACTGCCCTCGAACGGCCGCACCAGTCGTTCCCCACTTACGAACCCAACCACGCCCACCACTTGCCCTCCGGACCGCAGTCCAGTGTTGCCAAGCACCAACATACGCTGCTACTCGTCCATCCTCCCTGGAGTGCACTGCTAGCCATACACAGCCATGGCAGGTCAAGGAACCGGGCCCTCCCGCAGGAGCCACACGAAAAGTCGGAAGGGCTGCAAGACTTGCAAGCGCAGACACATTCGCTGCGATGAGACTTTTCCACAATGGTACGTGCTACGTGAAAAATTCAAACCCCACTCGCTCACCAGTCACAGCCGAAACTGCACCAAGCATCAGGTACGATGCGATTACATGGAGACCATTGGATCAGAGGTGGAGAGCCAATCGAGTCCGGAGCAGACACATCTTGCCTTCTCCCCTGGGACCGAAAGCCGCATCGATCTCTGGCAACAGACTGGCAGCTTTCCCTTCCCCGGCCTTCAAGTCTTTCCACCACCCCAAACGCACGAATACTCGAAAAACGACCTGCGCCTGATACATCACTTGTCAGCCATCTCACACGATCTGATGCTGAAAGGTACCACAAATTTAACAATATGGACCGCGAAAGTGCCCAAATTCTTGAGCCTCGCCGCATCATATCCTTATGTGATGCACGCGCTTTTATCATTTTCCGCGAACCATCTTGCTTGGAGCCGATCATCAAACGAGACCAGGAATTTACACATTCAGCATGGCACAGTTGCATTACGAGGGCTGCACGAAGCCATTGGCAACTTCTCCCATCAGAATGCAGACGCGGTACTAGCGTGCTCGCTTCTACTACTTTGGCAAGCAACTGACTGGTAAGTCCCCAAGAGGCAGTGTAACCAAGTCCCAATCTGATGACGTGTACAGGAAGAGCTGGTCATCCTTGCGCGCCGGCATACAATCCGTACTCTCAGCCATGCAAACGTGGAAGCAGGAGTCGATTTTCGCCGAATACATCAACGACGAAGATCTTTGGGGTGGTGCATACATGTCGCGTCGACCCTCTCTCGATCAAAATGACCGGAATACGATACTCGCAAACACCGTGCACGCTTCGCAACAACTATCGAGATTCGTGATGGGTCACGAAGCAGAGTCTTACTGGATGGGCCAACTCCTGCAATACTTGCAACGACTGCAAGCTTCGAGCCCTGCTCAAACTCCTGATGAGCAATATAGCCACGTATACCTTCTACGAAAATGGCTGTTCTGGGTTCCGGCTTTGTTGCTGCAGACGCAAGGTGGCCATGGCCCTGCGATGCTCACCCTCGCCCACTTCTACGCTACCGCACTCGCTCTGGAGCCTCTCTATCCGGACCTGGGCCCAGCGTTCTGTGCGAGAATAGCACTCCCACCTCTAGAACAAATCATCAGCGTCACAGATGCTATGCAGTCGCAACGGGCGATGGACCACAACTCGATGGAAATCGCTTCACTGATGCAGTTCCCGCAACAGATGGCGCACAACTTTCGCGAAAGAGTTGTTCAGACACAACAGATGGCAATGCAGCAATCCGCTCCGATGATGGTGAGTCCGGACACGCTCAACTACACTTCCATCGGGAACATCAGTCCCGCGTTCGCGCCTTCCCCATTACACCCGGTTTCGCAGCAACCGGCTGCCGCGCATACTTCTTACCTGGAAGTTCCTTATCCGGCCGGCAGCTTTAGCACGATCCAGTCTGGCTGGGGTGCTGTGCCATCACCGGGGTTCCCTCCCCAATCTTACACTGCACATGATGAGCAGATCTACGGGTATTCTCTGGGAGGATTTCGAGGAGGGTTCGTACCATCGCCAAATCCGATTTGGACCTAATCCACCCCGATCAAAGGCTAAGCGCGTATTCCAGGACACCTGCCGATGACTCTGGCGCTGAGGCTGGCCCCTCCAACTACAACGTACAACATTACCAATGAACGGAACGAAACAAAAAGACCGGTCCCCACTGGATCGGCGTCAGCCTTGGGCTGGAAGGAAGGCACGCGAATTCCACCCTGTACAGAGCGATTCACCCACGGAATCTCGCGGAACAAAGCAACGACACTTTTAATGTGTGAGAGAGCAACAACAACTACAAACGGCCTTGACGAGAAAAGCAACAAACGCGCAAAGCGAATGATCTGCAACGATTCTCCTTTACAATTTTTCTCATCTTTATATCGCGGCAGCAAACCAGTCAGACATACAAGATGACAGACTATTAGCGGCAGCACTGAAACAATCATGGCGAAGCACAAAGCGGCGTAACAGGCGCAAGGAACATTTTTTGGAATTTGAGATTTTAAGGAAACCATATCTGAGGGATTTGGCCTGAGCGGGAAATGGACAGCATGGGGATTTTTGCATTGGGGGGAACAAAGGGAACAGGGCGACCTTTTTTTGGTGCGTTGCAGCGATGGGAAATTTTTGAGTTACCTGTGATTTGTTTTGGGTCAAGAGCGCCTTGATGTGCGCACTTGCTGTTTTGTGCTATTTAGAACAGGAGATCTGAGAGAGAAAGATTCTCCGGGATTGAGAGTTTTGAAGGCAGTCATCATCATCGGAACAAATGTGAGAACTGTAGCATTCATCATCATCAGAACAATGCATTATTTGTTATGCAGTGCCAGAACTTGATGGCCTTGAACTGTGAGAACATCATGGCCTTCGGGCCAAGAAGAAGAAAATGCTTACTATCAATCTTATATTACACCGACCGATTGTTCCATTGACTACGATCCCTTCCATACCGATTGTTTGCTTTGTTGTGCTGACTTGAACGACAACGCCAACAGTATTACCCCGATATTCTCGTTTTAGATTCTGAGACTTCGGCCGAGCATGGCGGTGATAAATGAAGAGGAAGAACGACATGGATCGAAACCGGTTCTCGATCTATGAACAACCCATCTGTCTGTAATCAACAAGCAACAGCAACAAACAACACTAACCAAATTCCGTGAAGCCAAAACAGTTCTGAAACTTCCACTGGTGTGCTCGTGACTCAAGAACAACAACAAGCAACGAAGAAAACACAATCAACAATTGAGAATGGAGGCCATCCAACAGTTCTAGAACTTCTACTGGTGTGCTCGCATTGTAGATTGTCCAAGCCAGTCCATGGATCCTTGTATAAGCATATGCTGATGATGAGAGTGCGAGGGTGATGGGCTGGACCTTGCTTTTGGTGTGTCTGCCCTCTTCTTCAGATCTTCTGCTTACTGTACTATAGATACTGATGATGATGATGAACACATGGATCGGGTCGGTTGTTGTCACTATAATGACTGCCATTATTGTAATCGGACACCGGAATTGTTGTCATCAACTGCCATTGCCATTACCATTGAGATCAAAGCACCGGGATTTATGCGGAAATACCAACAATCAATTTTTTCTTTCCCCTTCTCATGAGACGCGCGGCCGGAGGATTTAATTGGGCGTTTGGGACGCGTCCTCAATGATCAGGAGATCATGTGGTGGACAACATGATTTCAGTATGGCCCGAATAGTCCCCATGGGAGCGCGCTCGTGGAGAGAGAGAGAGAGCATTGTCCGTCCTTTCGCCCGCGAAATTTTTTTCTCATCTCTCTTCACCAGATCTCATGTCGGCGAACGGCCGAGATTCTCACAAGTTTACTTCCCCACGGATTAGGGCTTGTATCATTATATCATAAGATTGACGAGTCAGAATACCAGCAGATCAACTTTGGAAGGAGGATGTTGGGGCTTTTGCAGATTCGGCATTTCCTTGATGAGTTCCAACAGGTTTCTGGATTCTCGGCCGGAAAAATGGCTTTGTTGGCATCGATTCCTTGTCTATCTCGGGGGAACGCCGATGTGTTGTTGTTTGTTCGGAGAAGCACATGACAGTCACGTTCTGGCAAAACTGATCCTTACATTTATCCGAGTGATGACAGGCGAGGCCTGGAATATGAGGTGAAGAGAGTGAGATGAGATTTGGGCGTCATCAACATCGGCAGCCAGGAAGCTTTGGTTCTTGCCGCCCGACTGGGGGTGTCGCGGAATTGCAATTCATCATGTGCCGCTGTCTTTTGGAGGCTTGTGGTGATGATGACATGAGCGCGAGTCAGCACCGCCGCTTTGTCGCGTGGGTGGTGTGTGCGACATGGCTTGGTGGGAAGAAGTTTGATATGGTAGAGTTCACGTAAGGCGGCTGTGGCTCACTGATCATTCCAGCAATTCGGTACACTACTATGGTGTGAGCGCCGGAGCGTAAGCTTGGAATTATCCTTGGAAGAAGGGAAGAAATCGCTAACGACGAGAAGTTCGAATCGATCGCTTCATTGCAGGGAGCTTTGGAGGAAGTGGTGAGTTGTCCCTGCTGCCCGGGCATAAGGATTCGTTTAGCGAACGACCCAGCACCGTGCGTCGGAACTCTTTCCTGCTGCCGCGGTAAGTGACGGTCGGACAGAAGTGCGGTCTTGGCATGTCAATCCTTCTCAGCGGAGAGCTTGTTGAGCCAGATCAGCTGTGAGCCAGGCCTTCTACCACTTCTTTCAATTTCAACAACATTTCGTCTTTCCGAGATCGACAGCACCAGCTACCCTCAATCGCATTCCGACAGATCGTTTCCCATTCTACGGCGGTAAGACCGAAGGCTTCTTGCACTGCGACGTAATTGTCGAGGATGTAATTGTTGCCAAAATATGCCGGATCATCCGAGTTGATGGAGAATTTGACTCCAGAGTTAATGAACTTCCGAATTGGCAGTTCCGAAACCTTGGTCACGCACCGCAAGAGCACGTTGGACATGGGACAGACAGTCAGCAGCGTGCCTGACTTGGCTACGCGATCAAGCAGATCGGGATCCTCTGCGAGTCGGATGCCATGATCGATGCGTTCTACTCCGAGAACATCAAGGGCGTTCTTGATATACTCTGCCGGACCCTCCTCACCTGCATGAGCAGTGCGTCGAAGACCCAGGTCTCTTGCAGCCTTGTAAATTCCCTCAAAGTTCTCCGGAGGGAACCCATTCTCGCTCGAGTCGAGGCCGATGCCAAGGATATCTCCGCGATGAAAGCTGTCCTGGATCTCGGGGAGATTGAAGGTGGAGTGACACTCCGGCACAGGAAGATGGCGCAGGAAGCAGCAGATCAGCTCGCTTGTAATACCGAATTCGGTCTGTGCGCGCTTTCGAGCGGCGCTGAAGCCCGTGAGGATGATGTCGTATGATACGCCACGGCACAGGTGGGCCTGAGGGTCAAAGAACAGCTGCGAGTAATCAGCATAAACTCCAACACGAGGCGCCATATCGAAGTTAGGGCACTGTTTGCTGACCTCCGCATGAACCACGCCGTCCGCGTGCGCATGTTTGAAATAGTCCCATGCCAGGCTCTCGAAATCGGACGCGTCGATCAGGACGCTCATGCCGATGTAGTAGTAATGGAGAAAGTCGTCTAGAGATGTGAAGTTGTCGTAGCGCTGCAGCAGACGCTCCGGCGAGGCGAAGGCTGGATCATCGCAAGGCAAGGTGATATTGTTCTTGCTGGCTAATGTGAAGAGCACTTCAGGAGTCAGGGCACCCTCCAAGTGCATGTGGTGCTCGCATTTTGGCAGGGACTTGAGGAATGATTTGACTTCCGGGGAACACATGATCGTGGTCGTTTGAGATGACAGGTGAGATGACGAGCAGCACAGCGATCGCTTTGTGGTACGCAGCGGTAGGATTCAAATTGTTACAAGCATTTTTTCTGGCGAAGTTTTACAGCGGACGTGTGATGGCATTGGGGCCTGGCAGCCTCGGCGGGCTCCGAAGATAGGTGGACACATCAATGCTGTCCTTTCAATTGCCAATGTGCTCGTCCGGTGCAAGACCCGTCTGTTGGCGCGCTTTTCGCGCGTCGTACTTCACATCACTGTCGTGCGGTGGTGTAGTAAGCGGGCATTCGAGAGTGATCATGCACAGCGTACTCGGTGTACCCCTCTTGTGCAGCTTGGCATAAGAAGCATCCGCACCACCCGCAGTGAGATCTGCTGTCAAGTGCGACCCAGCCAGTCGCGACGCATGGAGAATACCATGAAGACGATCGGTAGCCGGCCGGTTTCATGCGACTGCAGGACACCATCGGACGGTGTTGCAGCTGTTTTCGGATCCGTCGCCTGTGCTTCCGAGGGCGATCCTTGTCGGATCGCTGTTCTCTCGGCCACGTCCACCGACAGGCACACATCTTTTCCCTCATCCCCACCAGAGCTGCACTGATGGCGAATCCTCTCTGAATACGGGAGCCCTTGCATGCTCTCGACCTCGCCAAGTCGGTAGTTGCAGAGGGAAGAGGAGGTGAAGTCGGGTCGTGCATCCGTCGGCCTAAATTTGACAGTGCTAGTGATCAACAGCAGCCCTACCAAGATGAAACAATGTGGAGCCGGCAATTGCGGTTCGTGCTGTGAGCATTCTCAACGCTGATGATCCATGCCGCAAAGCTTTCTTCATCTTCATCGACTGAATTTGATGTTTTCACGCATCGGGAATAAAGACACACCTCTTTGCAGTCTTCTCCTCGCCGCTCATGTAGTGTTATGTCTGACTGAAGTATGATTTGAGTTGAGCGGCCGCATGGGAAAGGCTGCCACTCACGTGGAGCGTGGTCGCCACCGCGTGCAACCCTACAAGGAATAGACCCGATTGCGTACGAGGATGAGACATGGGCCGAGCCACGGTATGTTCCTGGTGTGTTCCTGCACTTGCCGTTTCCTACTCCGGCAGAGATCTGTCTCTCGAACACGCATGGCCTCGCTGGTGGTGCGCTGGAAGCTGGCACGGATGAGTCCCCTGCTGGCGACCTTTGCTGCCCATGCACGTCGTCACGAATGCCCTGGACGCACAGCCGAGGGCCAGCGTCTCAGCATTTGATGCTCGCACGACAAACTTCTCGCGGGGGTTTGATGAGAGCTCCACGATTGGCCTGCTGGCCACCGGAAGAACCGCCCCTTTCTTCTGGAAGCGTGCGCAGAACAACGGCTGCGGCTTGTGCATTCGGCTCGTTCGCGTGGGATCCTAGCGTCGCTTTGCCTTCCATCCTCGGACGTCTGGCGAGGTCAGCGCACAGAGCAGCATCATCTGCTACTGTGTGTCGACGCGGCGGCGTGCAGTGGGTGGCAGACGGGCCTCTGTGATGGGCAAAGTACACCCCCTCCGGCGCTCCGCAACACCAGGCAGGTTGGCCGCAGGCGGTTGATCGTCGTCCCTCTGCTGGGTGTGCCGCGAGTCGAGAACGGCGCATCCTGGCACCAGTGCGTCGCTTGCATGGCAGCCGGGTCGGTCTCCGAGCATCTGCTGGTGCAGCGCTGCTCCCTTGCCAGGCGTGGGCAGGCCCTCGCTGGAGCTGCTGCTGTTCGCGATGCGCGCGCGGGTCGCAGCGCACTGCCAGGCCTGGGCCGTCCCACTGGCCATGGACGTCCGCATCTATATATCGTTGCCGACTGCAGCGCTGCATTCTGCGCGGGTTTGCGCAGTGAGAGCCGCACATCCTTGCCGACGGACCCCTTGCGCATCGCGTGCCTTTTGTGCGCGTCTGGCTCCTGATCTCTGCTGGCGGCGAGCGCGGCGGGCGACACCATCATCATCATCATCACAATCGAGCAACCATAATCAACCCGCCCGCCCTGGCTCTGTGCGGACGGCCGACGAATTACACGCCGACGCCAGTGCCCGGCTAACTCTGACGATGCCTGCCAGACCTAGTTCTGCATCTTAGGCCAACTCGCTACTGCCGAAATTCTGTCTCGACCTCTGCTCTTCACAAGCCGACGACACTTTCCCTCTTCCGCGCCCTGGAGCACCGCACCTTGCTTCACACGACCACTTCTTTCGCCCGCTGGCTCTGGCTCCTCCCGCTGCCTTCACTGCTCGCTGGACAGACACTCGGTCCTTTGGCCGACGTGCTGGCTGCTGCTTGTGGTGCCTCGGCGCCTCCACTGACTTCGGCGCTTCTTCCTGAGGCTTGCCGCGCGCCGACTTTCTTGACCAAATCCCACTGGTCTCTTCACACCCGCACGCGTGCAGAGCTGCACGTGTCACCGGACCAGTTGCGAAGGCTTCAAACATTTCACTGAAGCCTCCGCCACCACGCCTCGAGGCTTGCACGCCCGCCTGCATGTCTCACTCGGATCCCATCACTTCTTCATCCTGAGGCATCGGCAGTATGGATTCCAGCAATACTCCCACTCCACAACAGGAGCCGCCGAGCGTCAGCCGTGGTCCTGCGCCCTACCCGACGTCGGCTCCCTCACATGGCGCGAATTCGGTGCCTCATACTGGGTCACCATACCCTCCGCCTCCACCGGAACACCATCCGCAGCAGCAGCAGCAGCAGCAGTTTCGAGCCCCCTCGCCTGCTATGATGCAGCCTGCGCCGAATGGTGTCCATCAACAGCAGTTCGGGTACATGCCCGCACCTCCGCCAGGACAAGGACTCATGCCGGACGCGTACATGAACAACGAGTCAGGATTGTCAACCCCAGGCATGTCTGCAGCGCATACGAGTGCCGCAGCGCTCTCAGCTCAACAAAAGCGCGCGTATCGCCAGCGTCGCAAGGACCCGAGTTGCGATGCATGCCGAGAGCGCAAAGTCAAGTGCGATGCAACAGACACCTCGAGTTGCTCCGAGTGCTCGAGTCGTGGTGTTAAATGTCAATTTACCAAGGAGACGAATCGCAGAATGTCCTCGATCAAGCAGGTGCAGGATCTGGAAAAGCAGCTTTCTATGGCCAAGCAACAGATCAACCAGCTTCGGGGAATGGTACAGGAAAGTGGAAATCAATCAATTCCTTCCACGTCCAACGCTCCTGTTCTACAGCTTCCAGAACACCTCGCCAAGGAACGACGACCCTCGCCGCCGTTGATGGAGGGATTCGACGAGGTTCGACAAAATATCCGAACCTATGGGAAAGGCATCTTCAAGCCACCTCCACCATACCACCAGTTTGGTCCTCAGCCAACATTCCCTCACACCAATCATCCTCTGCCACCAAAGAACGTGGCCGAACATCTGATTGCGAATTACCGCGCCTCGGTGCACCTCTACGCGCCGCATTTGCACATGCCGACGTTCATGCAGGAGTTCGAAGATCTATACAGAACAGGAAGTTTCCAGCAGTCGCGCCATATCTGGGTTGCTCTGTTCTACGCAGTACTGGCCTGCGGAACTTTGGGCGATCCAGCTCCGACAAATCCCAATGAAGAATCTGCTGGTGCACAGTACTTGAATCACTGCATCACGAGCATGAATACGTGGTGCGATGAGCTGACGGTAGATCACGTACGGTCCACTTTACTCGTCAGCATCTACTTTGTGGAGCTTAATCTGCGCTCTGCAGCGTGGGTTTGGTTGGGTTCAGCAGTGCGTATAGCACAGGATATCGGTTTGCAAACAGATCACGGCCCATACTCGCCGATGGATTTGGAGATGAGGAGACGTGTGTGGTGGAGTTTGTACAATTGGGACCGGTAAGCTTCACCACGATGAGCAGTGTATTCTGGATGCTGACGAACGCAGGGTCGTGTCGATGGAATTGGGCCGACCCCTGATGATCGATGACAACGACTACGATGTGAGCGAACCGGTTCCGGTTGACGACGAATTCATACGTCCGAATGGCATCGTCATGCCTCCGCCGAATCAGCCGCCCACAAATGGCCTGCTCGCAATGATCTTGGTCACACGGACCACCGCACAAATCAAGAAAACACTCAAATCACCAACGATAAATCCTTCAACTCTTGCTACATGTGACGAACACTTCCGATCGATAGTGGCATCATGGCCGGAACCCTTTGTCAATACATCACAGACACCTTTGGATCCGAGACTACTCACAGCCGCCAGCTGTGTGCAGGTGCAAATGTTTCATCTTCATCGGCACAATCTCTCACCAGCTTGTCGGATGGCAGATCGGCAGGACGCGATGGAGAGGTGCGCGAATATTGGAAAAGACACGGCACATTACATTCAACGCACAATGCAGCATCCTGCAACTTCGATTCAACAAGGCTACATGTCTCCCGCACACCTGGCGACGTGGGGATCGATGATCCGCACCATGGCTCCGGGGTTCTTCTGCGTATTCCTATGGAGGTGTCTGCTCGTCCTCACCCTGCGAGGCGAGTTTGGGGCCGCTCTGATGCTAACACACGTGTCAGTTGCCGTGGGAGATCTACGCAAAGTGAATGTGGCATGCGGCAGGAACTTGGCCTTTTTCTTGGACAAGCTTATCGAGAAGATGCGAGCAGGGGCGAATCAGCAACAGCTTCAAACGGACGAAGAACTGTTGGCATATGCCAGCGGAGATATGCAAGGCAGCATGCACTATTCGTGGGCGTGGACCGGCAGCGAAGCGAGAATGAACGTGCATCAGCAACAGGTGGTAGTCAATGGGCATCCCGGGGACAAACCCGTACTGGCAGCAGAGCAGCTGTCCACCAGCACTCTGACTGAGCAAGAGGCGCGAGACTGGGGCGGATGGGAGCATATCCAAAGAACACTGGGCCAATTGGAAGAGCATCAGAAGGGTCCTTCGAATCCGCCACAGGCACCGCAGCAAGCCCCTTCTGCTCCGCCAGCACCGATGACGGCCGGCCACCAAGCACCATACCCGCCGCCTCAGCCTCCGCAGAGCACGGGACCTCCTTCGTATCCCTCACATCCCCCTCAGCCAAGCATATCTCCCAATCCTCATAATGGGCAACAAAACAACCAAGCGAACACCAATGGCATGGGCAACGGGGGCACTGCGAACGGTGCTCCGGGCAGCAGTCGCATCAGCATTCAGGACATCATGTAGAGTATGATTGCATGGGAGCGAGATGGTTTTCAAAAGCGGGTGCATAGCGTATCTGGCGGCGCGATGGCATGGGATCAATGCAATGATGATGCTTTAATGGGTGGCATACACAATGCATTCTGGGAAAGGCACGCACGGATAGACAGTACGTGATACACATAAATGTACCAAATATCGTGGCATGAGTTTGAGAGATGCTACATGGCATCAGAACTATCACCATGCGCTATGCTGACAGCGAGAGTTGTAAGCCACATGTCACTCTACACGTACACTTCGGCAAGGTCCGCGTCCGCGCGCGCGTGGTGACAGCTGGAGCTGGAGCTTTCAACCTTTTTTTTCCTTTAACTTACCGCAAGCTTGCTTACGCGTGCATACTTTCACACGGAAGTTGCGGAACGATAGTAACAAGCTTCTCTTCGCGAGGCTTGTCTCGAAAGTGACTAGGGCCTTGCTCTCGTCAGTCGAATCATCGCGCGAGGTTGTAGCGGTCAAGCTTGCTGCAGTGCAGAAGGTGGGTCGGGGCTACTATCGATAGTGAAGAGCGGGCGTGCCTGCTGTGCTTGTGCGTTCGTTCCTGACGTTGTTGACGTACTCCTGCGCGATTAGTTGCGTCGTTCGTGGCAGGAAGCAGCTGCGAGCAAGCTTGAGCTTGACGTTTGGAGCTTTGAGAGCTTGATTTGGTTTCAGTGAGGTTTGGAGCTTTGTCTTCTTTTTCTACCTTTTCAATAGCTTTCGCTGTCTTGCTTCATTTTCACCACCTTGGATATTCTCAGTACGTACTCAAGAGCCTACGAGACGATTGACGAAGTCGGTGGTCAGTTGTTGAGACACGGAATACCGCCACCATGGTGCACCTGGGCAGAGTTGCAACGAATGCGGATCTGGGCAACAAAGTGATTCCTGGCCTGGAAGACCTCTCGTTTGATAAGGTTCCAGGCGAGGATGAGTTCACTTCCAGTGTCTATGGCTCCAGATTTGCGGCTACGGATCTGCCAAAGCATGAGATGCCTGACGATGAGATGCCGAGGGAGATTGCTTACCGCATGATCAAGTATGAGGATTTCATCTACGTGAATTGATTTGCCGACTGACACTTCTGCAGAGACGACCTCACTTTGGACGGCAACCCTACGCTCAACTTGGCCTCTTTCGTAACGACCTACATGGAAGATGAAGCGGAGAAGCTCATGGTGGATGCGTTCTCGAAGAACTTCATCGATTACGAAGAATATCCTGTCAGCGCTGATATCCAGAACCGATGTGTCTCTATGATTGCCAGACTGTTCAATATTCCTGTTCATGACGAATCGACGAATGCCATGGGCACTTCTACCATTGGCTCCTCCGAAGCCATCATGCTTGGCACGTTGGCTATGAAGAAGAGATGGCAGAATAAACGCAAGGCAGAAGGAAAGGACTACTCCAGACCCAACATTGTTATGAACTCTGCTGTGCAAGTTTGTTGGGAGAAGGTACCGATCCCTCGATACTCGATGCTGTGAATGGGGGACTGACAACTCGTGTTGATGTAGGCCGCGCGATATTTCGACGTCGAAGAGAAATACGTCAACTGCACCGAGGACAGATATGTGATCGATCCAGAAGAGGCGGTGAACCTGGTGGACGAGAACACGATTGGTATCTGTGCTATTATTGGCACAACGTACACCGGCGAGTATGAAGATGTGAAGGCTATCAATGATCTGCTCGTTGAGCGCGGCATTGACTGTCCTATCCACGTTGATGCAGCATCTGGTGGCTTCGTGGCACCTTTTGTTAAACCTGATCTGGTCTGGGACTTCAGGCTGGAAAAAGTGGTGTCAATCAACGTCTCAGGCCACAAATATGGACTTGTTTATCCTGGAGTGGGTTGGGTCGTGTGGCGGGATCCGGAGTTCTTGCCAAAAGGTATGTCTTTCGACGCTGCAGCTGTCCAAGGAGAGGTCGCTAATCGTGTCAGAACTGATATTCAACATCAACTACTTGGGTGCCGACCAGGCTTCCTTCACGCTCAATTTCTCCCGAGGCGCTAGTCAGGTCATCGGGCAATACTACCAGCTCATCCGGCTCGGCAAGAAGGGCTACCGCAGCATCATGTTCAATTTGACCAGAACCGCCGACTACCTTGCTTCTGCAGTACAGAAGATGGGCTTCCTCCTCATGTCCAAGACGAAAGGTGAAGGTCTCCCACTCGTGGCCTTTCGTCTCGATCCGGACCACGGCCATAAATTCGACGAGTTCGCTATCGCCCACCAGCTCCGCCAGCGAGGATGGGTTGTGCCTGCATATACCATGGCACCAAACGCAAATCATGTCAAAATGATGCGTGTCGTCGTTCGCGAGGACTTCTCTCGAAGCAGATGTGACGCATTGATTTCCGACATCCAGATGGCCTTCAATGAGCTGAAGAAGATGGACGAGAAGCAATTGGCGGAGCACCAAAGCCAGCAGAGAGCTCGCAATGCGGTCAACGTGTGGAAGAAGAAGACGAACGACCACTTTGCTGATGAGAAGCATTCGTTGAAGGGTAAGCATGGCAAGTCGCACCCAGTGTGCTGAGTGAGAGTCGAGCCGGGCCGACAGGTTATATGAGAACCAGTGTTCCAAGATAGACAACAGAGGGTCGGTTGGTAGCTTCTTCCTAAGGTCATGAGAAACGAGAAATGTTTTATGTTCCTGCTCTGCATCCTCGGTCCATCACTTTCTCGCGGCCTGGGACGGTTTCTCGTAGCTTTGACGCTGGCCCAATATATCCATTCCTTCCACGGACCCCGTACATTCCGGCTCCTGCACTTCAGCGAATATCAGGATTCATCATCCAGTCTGCCAGCTTGATATTATTTGCCTCTTTCTTCAGTGCCCGGCTCGGAAGCTGCACGGCATTTCCCTTCCCGGTCTTTTTCACAGCAGGCACCGTTTTCCCTCCACCAACCAATTCCTTCTTGGCACTCTCATCATCCCTCGCAAAGATCTGCACGGCCCGCAAATGCGTATCTTTGCCGTTCTGATGATTCTCCAAAATCCGGACTTGCACCAAAAAGGCGCGTAAAACTGGTCTCTTACTCCAGTAATTCCTATGATTCGGATCATTCTCATCAGCCCAATCTTCCTCATCTCGAAAATCATTCGCAGATGACGAGTCAGTATTACTTCCTCCCCCCACATTCCCAAAATCCACATCGATCCACCCCGTCGGCTGCTCGAAACTCATTTCCGCAAATTCGATGAGATCGTGGATTCCCATTCCAGCGAGGAATTGAATTTTTGTGGGGGTGTAGGATTCATCGGATAAAAAATCGAGGAAGATTCGAATGCGGAGGATTGAGACGAGTTTAAAGAAGTGGATGTTTAAGGTGTGGGGTTGGGGACCGTCGGATTGCCAGAATTGAGTTGTGGAGGGGTGTCGGAGGGCGAGGACGCCGTTGCCGGGTTTGGCGGTGCTGACGGTCCAGCTTGCGAGGGAGGAGATTTCTTTTAGGCCGGGGGGTGGGAAGGGTTCGTCAGTGGGGAGGTCGAGGTCGAGATCTTCTTCGTCTTCTTCTTCGTCTTCGCCGGGGAAGGGGGCGTCTTCTTCTTCTTCGGAGGGGAGGTCGGCTTCTTCTAGATCTTCTTCTTCGGGGTTGGAGTCTGGGTGGCGGTGTTAGTGGGATATGATGCCTCTGAAGAAGGGTTCGGTGGCGGTGATGGTGGGTTTGCGCATACCGGGAAGTTCTTCATTTTCTTCCACAGCTTCCTGTTCGGCGCCAGACTCGGCGTTGAGATCTTCGTGAATGTGTGATGCGTTTAGCTCTTGGTCATCATCGTCTGAAACGTATTGCGGTGTTCGTGCTGGATGCCGGTCATCGTTCATGCGAGTTCTTGCGTATGGGTTCGCATGTCGTGGGCGGCGAGTCGAAGGCGGCATATTTGCATATGATCGCCATTGGACAGATGCCCGCTGTGTTTTGTATTACGGTCTGCACGAGCAAGTGTTCCTGCCGCGAAGTCGCGTTTGTTTGTGCCAAGACTCGGAAGCGCGACAGCCAGCGAACCGGTTCTTCTCTTTTGCCGACTTCACGACTCAATCCTCCGTGGCCCTGACATGTTACAACGCCAAACGCGAAGCCATCTGACCTATATTAAGGTGCACATGCCTCGACTCAGAGCAGATCCACCTTGCATCAGTCTAATGCGTATCAGCGCATGCGGAGAGCGAGCCCGCCTCGGCTGAGGTAGAGGCGCAACTTCCGGATTCGGGTGGCCAGAACGACAACTCCCGCCATTACTGAGTGGCGGCGCCTCACCTCAAACATACTGCTGCAGGGGGAACGACGTGACTGTCATGTCCACATCCATAACAACGGCCGAACCTCATTATGGCCTCGAGGTTCGTCGCAAGCACCAAATGCTTCGAAACGTCGCAGCTGGCTCGTGGCGAACATCTCCGGACTTGGACCGGTCTGAAGAAGCGTCTCACGCGGCTCAATCAGTCTGCCTAGAACCACTCACATATCAGGGATTGCATGCCTGTCTGCACTCTTCCGAGAGACCCTCAGGACGACGAGACTTTCTCATGACAGCTTGGTGAGCGCGACAACTTGTGGTTGGCCCCCTTATGTGCCGCGCTTGGCACTGTGGCTGTTTTAAACATGGCTGCTATAAAACTGCACCTCCAGACGCCTCGCGGGGAAATGTCGTGGAAACAACCACGCTTGACTCGCAGAGACCCTCGTTTTGAATCAGGCTCATCCGGATATAGAAGACGCCGGTGCCATTCGTCAGAATTGACAGACATGAGCTCAACCGAACGTGTGGAAGAAGACGACATGTGCCTGGAATCCTTCCGGTGAGAGGTCCAGATGAGGTGCATACAGTCATTAGGCTTTCAATCCGACGCCCGAATTACGACCAGTTCAACCGCTGTAGACGTGAACGTGTTAGAGATTTCTGCTGACTCCAGTGCTTTTGCTGACATGCCAAATAAAGCACTTGCGCTATCTCCTACACTCGACGATTGCTTTCGAAACCTTTGCTCAACGCCTGACCTCTCTTGAGACCTTGCTCTCTCGTTCCTTTTAGAGCGATAACGACACTTTCATGAATTCATTACGATGACTTCGAGCGCTGCCGGGATTGACAGCCAGCGCATCGGCATTTTCACTGCAGTCGCCATCTCTCTTTCCGCTGTCTGGATCTCCCTCTCGTTACGAGCCTGGACTCGTATAACTGTGACCAAGAATGTCGGCCGTGACGATGCTTTTCTACTTGGCGCCACTGTAAGTACAGTTCAGCAGGAGGAAAGCTAGTGCTAACGGGACGGCTAGCTTTTATTCACCGGTTACTGCATGACGGTCATCTTGATGATGTTGGCCACGAACGGTGGTACCTTGAGTGCTAGCGAACAGCACTCTACACTCTCGGATGCTGCCATAAGCGTAAGAAGAACTGCTGGCATTTTCATCTCGCAAACGCTGATATTTTCTGCAGATGGTGATCTCCAGTTTTGGCCTCTACGTCAGTAGACAACTTCCCTCGCTCGTAGAACATGTTGCTGACTGTAGCCAGATATCAACCATGATTGTGCTCAAGGTCTCACTTGCGTTCTTCTTCCTCCGACTCCTTGCCCGAGCCTGGCAACGTTTGATCGTCATCGGTATCGTGACCGCCAACGCCATATACGGGATCATTGTGTTCTCCTCCATGTTGTTCAGTTGCGGTGAGCCCGAACGATATCTTAGCAGCGACATCCAAGGAAGATGTCTGCCGCCACGCACAAACTATATCCTACAACTCGAATGGTGCATCGTCAACGGGGTCACTAATTGGATGTTTGTGATCCTACCGGTCCTCCTACTGATCAGGGTACCGATGACGCTGGTTCTCAAACTTTGTACTGGCCTTATTCTGTTCTTGGCTTGCTGTGCTAGCATCGTTTCCTTGGTCCGCATACGATATATCGGATACGTCAAACCCGGCCCGGAGCTCTTTGTTACGGCTGTCAATCTGTGCATTTGCACCATCGCCGAGTGCGGGCTAGGCATCACGGCAGCCTCTGCAGCCACTCTACGCCCGCTATTTCGCAGACTAGACGATCCGGGGTTCGAACCAATCGCATCGCCACCGCCGCATGCGGGCAACTTTCGACGCATGATCGCATCCTCTTTCTACTCGACCTACATCGACGGGTATTACGGGACTTCCGACTCGCCACGCGCGTCGAGCAGGCCAGAATTCATCAGCCGCTTCAGTCAATGGAGTACCTCATCTGTCGGTAGCGCGCGACCAAAGCAGAAGTCCGAGAAGGCCAAACGAGCTGAGAAAGCCCTGTCAATCAAGACCCCTCATCGAGAGATGACTACGCCTCCCGTACCCGCAATGCCACCACAGCAATTGAGCCCACCACCAACAATATTCCGGACGAAGAGCGAGAAGGGTGAGAAGGTGAAATCAAAGCCGCTTAGGAGCGAGTCGAGAGCACCTCCACTGGTCCGGAAGATATCTGCCCCATTACCACAAGTCGCACCTCTACAGCCACAAAACGCCGCGACACCCTATACCCAAATTCTCCCCGCCTATCCGCTGTCTTCGCACCCCGCAGGCTTCGATCACACGTCAACTGCAGAGAATCGTGGCAGAGTTGCGCATGGCTGGGTTTGAAAGACGATAGGATGCCACAGCAGCTACACTCGATCCATGATCAAAAGACAATCCGCCTCGCCAGCATCGCGATGGCACATAGTCGCCTTGCTCACGCATAGAGACGGCACCACCTCCGCGAACTCAGGTAGGACATTCTCTGCAGGACAGACTTCGAGACGTCAAGGCTAGAAGCCTCAGCCCTGAACGCCCTCGATGGGCATATGCAGAAGAAAGGACCCAACTATTGCCAAAGAGCGCGGTTGATGAAGTCAAAAAGGTTGAAAACAACTAGAGTCCTCAGACACTACCCACTTCCGCCATTGCAGTGGACCATGAATATTGCAGTGATACAGACGAGAAAAACTGAAGACAGATATCATAAGAGATGATCACGAGATACCCAGAAATCACGTTATAACATTAACTGTAGAGAACCAACAGAAAATGAGCAGAATAGAACGATTTGGAAACGCGCCAGTTCATCAGTGTCTGTAATCCCAACATACATGTAGCCCAAAGATTGACGGAGACACATTTACTCCTTTGCGATACAGACACACACGTTCCAGTCCTTCATTTCGGAGGCGTTCACTGCTAATTCCGACATGTGGACCAACTGTCTTCTCTGGATGATTTCAAACTCTGTCCTCCCTCACTTGCTTTCGAGTCAATGCCCATTCACCTGCACACTCTGCTGCCCAGCATCCGGCGAACTCTCCGGCGCACCATTCGTCTTCTGTTGTGTGAGATCAGGTCCCCCATTCGCACCAGCATCCTTCCAGTCCTGCGTGTTCGACCTCTTAGGTCGGAACGGAACGGGAGTGCCAGGTCTGCTGGTCAAGAACTACACACAATTCGTTAGCAAACATCCTTGAACAAGGTTTTTTTTTTTTCGGACTCAACATTGAGAGACCGGGGGAGGGAAAAGACTCACCGAACTCGCCGCACCCAACAGAGCGAACAAACTACTCTGCACCACGTCTTCGTGGATGCCCACACCCCAGACCTTCTGATGCGCGCCCGCGTTCGTGCATTCTATGTACGTCGCGGCTTGCGTATCACGGCCTTTACCGGTGTTGCGTTGCACAGCGTGTTCCGAGTACTCTGAAATATCGAGATCGATACCCAAGTTCTTGAGAGCGTTTGCGAGAGCGGAAAGAGCACCGTTGCCCACACCGATGACTTCGTGTTCTTGTCCGTCGATTTCGATGACACCTTTGAATCGTCTTCGCAAGTTCTTGTTCGATGTGGATTTGGGCTTTTCGCCTTCCTTTGCGGCCGCAGGAGGGGCGGGCGATTGTGAGCGGTCGGTTGTGATGTCGTAGTCGACGAGGGAGAAGCGAGGGTTACGGTTGAGGTGGTAGGAGTCCACGAAGAGGTCTTTAATCTCGTTTGCGAGGAGTTCGCGACCCAAGGCGTCGGTTTCGCGTTGCACGATCTTGGAGAAGGCGACTTGAAGGCCTCGCGGGAGGTCGAGTTCGAGGGTGCGCTTGATGATCCAGGCGACGCCTCCTTTGCCTGATTGGCTGTTGACGCGGATGACAGCTTCGTATGTTCGGCCGATGTCTTCCGGGTCGAGTGGGAGATATGGCACAACCCATGGGTCTTCGTGACCCGCTCCTTCCTTGTCTCGGATGTGGAAACCCTTCTTGATTGCGTCTTGATGTGATCCTGAGAACGCGCAAACGACAAGAGAGCCACCATATGGTGCACGTGGATGTACCGGAATCTTGTTGCTCTTCTCCACGATGTCGATGATGCTGTTGATATCGGAGAAATCGATGCCGGGATGAATGCCTTGTGTGTAGAGGTTCAATCCCAAAGTGACCAAGTCCACGTTGCCCGTCCGCTCACCATTGCCAAAGAGCGTGCCTTCCACTCGATCAGCACCTGCCATCTGTGCCAATTCTGCTGCCGCCACAGCACATCCTCGATCATTGTGTGGATGTAAAGACACGCAGATCTTCTCTCGCTCCGAAATATGCGTGCAGAAGTACTCAATCTGATCCGCATACACATTCGGCGTGCTCATCTCCACCGTTGCCGGCAAGTTGAAAATCAACGGGTTCTCCTTCGTAGGTTCCCACGCAGCCTTGACTGCTTCACAAATCTCAATCACGAACTCCGGATCAGAATCCGAGAACGTCTCAGGCGAGAACTCATACGCCCACTCTTCCACTCCAGAATTTGGATCATCTTTCGTGATGCTTCGCGCATACTTTGTGCACTCCACCGCCAAAGCCTTGCTCTGCTCATTGTTCATATTAAACACAATCCGCTGAAAGCAAGGACTCGTCGCAAGATAGAGATGTAGAATCGCCTTCTTCGCGCCCTTCAAGCTCTCCACCGTCCTCTTGATCAAATCTTTCCTGCAAGGCGAGAGGACTTGCAACCACACATCGTCTGGCACGACGCCTGGAGTTGTGACCAATCGTCTCGTGAAATCGAAGTCGGTCGCGCCGGAGGAAGGGTAGGAGATTTCGATTTCCTTGTAGCCGAGTTTGACGAGCATTTCAAAGTATTTCCACTTCTGATCTGCGTCCATGGGGTCGACTAAGGACTGGTTGCCGTCTCGGAGATCCGTCGCGAGCCATCGAGGCACTTTGTCGAGCTCTTTCCCAGGCCATTGGCGGTTCTCGAGCTTCAATGGCTTGAATCGGCGGTATTTCTAGGCTGGTGTCAGTACTATTCTGGCGATCCGTCCTACACCGCGTACTTTGCTGGGGTCCTTGAGCCTGGAGTTCGATGTCAGTATCTTTTCGGTGTTTGTCGTACAAAAGTGACGTCGGCATACATGGTCATTTTGGCGGTCTCGGCTCAGCAGAAGCCGTCGCGAAGTGTGTGAGGAGGAGTAATACGTCGGCCACTTCACTACAAGTGAAAGTGAGATCCAGTAGAGAGGGAAGGAATATGACAGAGAAGGAAGAGACTGAAGACGGGCACCGACGGGCTAAAGTCGACAATATTTTGGGGTATGACTGTAAAGAGGGGCCCAGGCACATTGGCTCAGGCAAGGATGGCGCGGGGAAAATCATCGGCGGGCGTGACACAACAACGCCGATGGTCATCTGGAAAACAGAAATGCTTCCATGTGGTGGCTATATCAATGCCGGTGTTTGAAGTTGCTATAACATAGTCGCAACATCGGACATGTATGCCCTATTCTATATGCACCACGTATGGTAATCTGTCGCTCAGCACAAAGGGTATCAAATCACAACTTGGAATCGCTCTTAGGCTCTTGTTTCAACCGCACCACGCCCTATAGTCGGTCAGATTAGTGAGGGCCCCACAGCAATGCATAGAGTCTTGGAAATACTCACCTCTTGCGTACAACTCGCAACCAACGTGCCATCTCTCGCAAAGATCCTTTGATTCACATAACCTCTTCCGTCGCCAGCCCAAGGCGTCTCCGCTTCAGCAAGCAGCCAGTCATCGGCGCGGAACTTGCCCGGGTTGTGGAAGTAGATGCTATGATCCAGACTGACCATCATTCCGATCTCCGGCCTCTTCTCCTTCAGCCCTACGATCTGCCCATCCTTGATCTCCAACGACTGCAGCTGATTGATCATGTCGTCGTCCATGCCCTCCAACTTGCGCAAAGTCTCGAGATCCATGCTCTTCAATTTCTGTAGCACATCTACCGTAACGAGCGCTGCTTTCTGGTCCTTCGGATCATCGCTCTTGGCTTGCTCATTCGTCTTAGTCAAGTTTCCATATCTCCATAGACGATGTGTCCGCGCTACGGTTCCGATGAAGTACGAATCACTCATGTACGCCAAAGCGCTCAAGTGCGCTTGTGTGCCGCCCTCTTCGCTGATCTTCCCTCGGCATTTGATCCATTGTCTCGTGCGCTTCTCGTGCGGTTTCGTGCTGTCGTTGTTCAGGATATCGACTCGTTGTGTGACGAAGGGGCTCTTTGCGCCTCGAAACATATCCACGGGCTCGATGTCTGCGGGATCGGCAATCTTGGGCATGTCTGCTTGGTGTTGCACGGTCTGCTTGCCTCCTGACCCTTCGCGCATAAAGGAGAGTGTGGTGGTGAAGATGGGTTGCCCGCGCTGTCTCGCCTGTACTGTTCGGGTCGCAAAACTTCGGCCTTCGCGGACATGTTCAACGTGGTAGATAATGGGGATTTCCGAGTTGCCGTTCAAGACGAAGTAGCAGTGCATACTATGCACGAGGAAGTTCTCTGGGACGGTCTTTTGTGCTGCGGCAAGGCATTGGGCGATCACGGCTCCGCCGTAGATGCCTCTGGCTCCGGGAGGATGCCATAGCGGCCGTGTATTCGTGAACAGGTTCGGGTCGATATCATTGAGATGCGTGAGTTCTAGTACGTCTTCGATCGGCGCTTTGTCGTCGGATGGTGGAGGAGGTTTGATCAAGGTCGCTTTGGGTCGAGACATGCTGGGCAATTAGAAGAAGTGGAAGGCTTTGCAGAAGAGTAAAGGAATATAGAGAGCTGTCAAGACATGAAAAGGAGTAGAAGATTGGTTGAAGATACTCGTCGCGTTCGTGATCCCTATCATGCACGTACCGAACACATGAGAGCAATCGCGTTCCTGCTGACGGCATCTTCATGTGCCGAGGTTGACTTTTTTCGGCCCTGCCCGGTCGTCGCTTCTTCGGAGGCACGTTCTCACCTTTCACCAGACAACCACGGCATTGCTTACGGCCGACACTGTCTCGTGAAGCTCGGCTAGGAGCTGCTATTGGAAATTATAACAGATCCATGGACGCACATGAGTCTGTGGAGGGCCGTGCTGGAAACGACAACGAGCTGAAGAGATGCCCTTGCCCAAACTTCATGCTCCCAGGGGTATCGCTAAACGGTGCTGCGATCAGGCAGGACATACGCGAGTGCGAATAGAGCGTCGGTTATTCCGCTCTATCTTCACAAAAAATTCAAAGCAGGCACCTGTCGAAGAACGGCTATTGGTGTTCATGCTGATATACCGCCTCCGTGGGCCCCGCCAGGAGAGGGACCACACATCAGTGCCAGCTATGTTCGGTAGGCCGTCTAATCATAGTTTCCTCGCAACCCAGAACACTGGCCGATATACGTTCTGCAGCATACTCGACGGATCTTGAATGTACCCGGTTGGACTCGCCTGTTTCTGCTCAACCATTTCAAAGCCATAATGCTTCACCAAGGCGACCACTTCATCATTCGACAGCTCAAACGAGCCTGGCTCTCCAATCCCATCATCACCACTCCCCGCTCCGCCCACAGTCCTACCTCTCTGCTTATCCCGCTCAGCGGGAGTAGGCGCAGATTCAAAATGCCAAAGCAACGGACCCAGATTGATCCAGAAGCCACCTGTTCTCAAACAGTTCTTGATCGTCTCGATGTAGCTGATGACATTCGGTGCGGTGTCGATGAAGAAGCAGGTCGTCACTGCGTCGAAGACTCCTTGGTATTCGGGCTTCTTGTAGAGTACGCAGAAGTCGCCCGAAGTCATTGACATTCGCTCGCTGTAGTGCACTTCCGATTGTGTTTCTGCTTGTGCATGTTGTAGTGTCGCTGGAGGGCTGATGTCCGGTACTGCCACGGACTGCAATTGGGAGGATCGCGTGAGGTGGTTACTGAAACCTAGTGCCCATGGGTAGAGCTTGTGCTTGCCAGCTTGTTGAACGCAGTTCAAGATGTAGTTTGATGCCAGGAGTTGGTGGTAGGAGATCTCATTGCCTTCGACTGTGTAGCCTGCCGCACAAATGTCGAAGACGAGTCTGCCGAGACCCGCTCCTGGTACAAGGACACGATTGTGGTGACGCTGAGCTGGGCTAGCTGGTAGATGGCGCGTAAGTGCATCTAGTAAAGACGAAAATGCAGCATTTCGCTCTGGAGTACCTTCATAAGACCAGTCTCTGTACAACTGCCGTATCGTAGATCTTGCTTTGTCGAGATCATTAGGCTGCGCCGTACCATGCCACGAGTCGTCTGCGCTGTCAAGCCCAAAAGCCACAGGCCCTAGTTCAAGAATGCCTTCTGCAATGTTGGCATTGGAGTCTATGGCTGCATCCACAGCTTGGAAGGTCTTGATGAGGTCGAATGGTGGCGAGGCCAGAAGGTCAATCTGAGGAGCTGGCAATGAGTAGAACGATTGCCGCCGGAGATGGGTGATGTTGAAATGTGCTGCTTTCCGATATTGCCTGCTCGGAAGGCTATGTGTGAGGAACGGACTCCAGATGAGATGACACCTACTGGACACACCTGAAGGAGTCTAGAGCAGCATATAGCACACGTCGTTCTTCGGGATCATCGAGGGGGTCGAACACTTCATCTTCCAAATCTGCTGCATGTTCGCTGTGGTCAGCTTCTTGTGACATTGTGCCACTTGTAAGAGTATGGGAAAGCGGATGTTGTGTCTCGTGGTCTTCAGAGAAGCCGATTTCTTGTGGCTCGAGTCACAGCCACGCCAGATCCACAAGCACCTCTTCAACTCCAGCTCCATCAAACGTGCGACATCAACAAACGGCAAACCCACAAACATATCAAGAACACCGACCCAAGCTAAGAAGCTAACCAAAATAAATACACAAGAACAAAATGGCAATCAGCACAGAAACACAAGCCACAGTAAACGGCACCCACACCGACTCCAAACCTCTCGAACTCGCCATCGACCTCCCACGCAGTCCCGGCCTCAAGCTCAACCTCCATCTCACAATTCTCGCCAACTCCATTCTGCTCTTCCTCACAAGCACAGACTCAGACGCGTTACCAAATTCTGCTGTACAGATGGGAAGTTTCGTCTACGCACTACCAGACGTGAGTTTTCATTATCAAACTCCTCTCACATCATCCTTCCTTCATTGTAACAAGCGCTAATATAATTCTCGTCAATAGCGCTACAACCCTTCACAACCTATGAGCACAGCACTGTACACAGCTCCCTCATCATTAGATTTCACAACGCGTATGGCGAAAGTTTTGACGAGGAAATTGGCGAAACCGTGTTACGTGAGTTGCAGTGTAAATTTGTCGAGTGCGGCCGGCGGAGGGTCGGTGGAGGAGGAAATGGAAGCTTTCCGACTTGTGGTGGAGACGGTTGTGAAGGTTGCGGGGGAGAGTGGGTTGGGGAGGTGAGAGGGGATCGAGTGCAGAAGGGCGTGTGCGATGCTAGAAGGGTCGTTGGAGGTGGAGAGGAAGGTACTGTCCAGCGGCAGGGGATTGCAGAAGCTCACGCGACATGAGAAAATAAGTTTGTGGCAGTCCAATGTTGCAGAGGAAGTCATGGAAAGCGAGACGAAGGGTTTTGTGATAACCAGGTACAGACCTGGCACAAGCTGCAGAGATCTTGCTTGAACGTAGTCGCCCTTTACTTAGCAGTGGTCGCATGCATTATTGACTCCAGGAGATAGTCACGCCAAACAACACCTTCTACATACGACAATGTGGGAGATGGACAGCGAGATAATATGTTCAAACACTTCATGACAATGCCTACATCAGTCTTATACACGCCTATTATTTTGCGCTCCTCTCCAGCTTGTTCCATCACTCCACCATGCTCATTCACTCACTCAATATACTTCTCGACGACTGGCTGCTTCTTGTGCCTTGGGATGCAGCAGTCGATGCACCACGCGAGTGCCGTAACCAACAGACACGCAGTCGCAGCCCATGACAACGCCAAGAATTTATGTCCTCCAGAAGCGTGCACGCCATAATCAGAGCCATATTCGTTGATAGCGGCTTTGCCGACGACGACCAGCGCCGTCATGAGTGAAGAGATCGCCGCGCTGATCAAGAATGCCAGCAGGTTGAAGAAAATGTTGCAACAGGCGCTCACGCGTCCAGATGCGAAGAAGGCCACCACTGCGGAGAAGAGGCAGACGAAGATGACGACGCATTCGGCCACGAACAGAATAAATGCGGCGCGGGTGATAGGTTTGACTAGGTCCAGCGCGTCGTCAAGAGATTGTGGCCACCATCCCAGGTCTTTGACTTTGACATCCGAGAATCCAGCATCGTCCAGAGTGGCTTGAATTTCTTCTCTCGGGTCGAAGCTGTAACCGGCTTGTTCTTTTGAACAGTGGGTGAAATTCTTCTTTGCATTTTCGGCTTCTGCGTTTGGTTCGTATTCGCCTTCACACCAGGTCAAGACGTGCGCATTGTAAAATTGCGGAAGACCGAGAGCTTGCACTGCCGAGTTGGCATTTTGTTCGACAAGAGTGCGGACATCGGCTGGGAGTTCATTGACAGCTCGTCCAAATTCGCTGGTGCCGGCCGACGAAACTGTTTGGACGCTTCTCAATCCCAGCTGGGAGATGTTGAGGTTGAGAATTTCATAGTCTTGAAGGAAAGTTTCTCTATGTCCAGCAAAGAGACCAAGGAATGTTAAAACAAGAGCTGCTGTAAGCAGTAGAATGGGAACGATGGCGAAGAACCGCATGGCTGACTGATCTGCCTCAGTGAGGAGTAGCGGCGAGGTGAGGCTGATGAATATGAGCTCGGAGGATTGCACAGCGCTTGTATGACCTCTTTGATGTCTCCGAAAGCTAAGCGACTGTCTTTCTGGTGACCGTTTGTCGCATGCCTTGGCGATAGCGTGGAAGTCTTTCGTAACATTGCAGGGGTGTCCGGCGTTTGGTATATTTCGAGTATTGCTACTTCCTTGTTTTCGCAATTCTGCGTAAACGATATCATCAACGGTTCTTGCCTTTCATTCGCCCAGCGACTGTCCGCTACATTGCGCGACCAACGCGATCGCGAAGGCACGGTCCCAAAAATATATTTTGGTGTTGGCAACAAGATCTGTGGCGTTGCCTTGAGAGTTTCACGCGTTTGGGGATGTTCGGCGAATTCGTCGACTCCGCAGTGCCACGAAAGCGTACACAAATTGTTTCGAATTTTTTGCTAATTGTTCACGGCCATTGTTTCATCTTCACTGTTGCTGCTTGGGAACTGCAATTCAGCATATAATGGAACGTGATCGCTGGGTCCTCTGTCGGCCGGAGTCGCCATGATTCCAGCCGAGATCAAATGTGGCTTGAGAGATCGTGACAGCATGATCAGATCAACTCGATCGCAACTGCGACCAAACTCGGTATGTCGAGGGTAGTAGGTATAGCCGGCTTGTAGAGGGTGAAGGTAGCGGAAACTGTCAATCATGTGTAAGCTGTCTGGCCCGGAGTTTTGCAGGAACCTTGTCTCAAAGTCTGCGCGATTCGTGCAATGCTGTAGTGGATGGGTCCTGAGGTTCGGATGGCCATCGAGCCTTGATCTCGCGACGTTCATGTCACCTGCGAGGATTACAGCCACGTTATTGGATTCCAGCTTGCGACATTCGGCTTGTAGGAGTTCGTGGACGCGTAGCTTCCTGTCATGTCGCGTCCCTGCGATTACTCCGCTCTTCGAGTCCTTGTACGGAGCTTCTGTTCCGTTCACGAGATAGCCTGGAGGGATGCATAAGTATGGCGATACTGCGGAGAGCACCTGCTGTACTGACAATTGAAGATGGCAAGCTTCGGTACGCCTGGCCGTACCTGCGTCTCGCAGACCAGGAACCGACCTTCGAGATCCCACTCCACTCCACGAACCTCGACGCCGAACTCAGCAACGAAGTCTTCGCGCACGATGCTGCAGACACCATAGACTTTGCGGCCGAAGCCGCGCGCGTTGTACTTATCTCTGGGCAGGCAGAAGAACGCACGATACGACGGCCGATCAGCACCTTCATCCGGCTTGCGCGCTACAGCACTCTGCACTGCCCTCTGTGATGCCTGATCATCTGGGCTGATTTTCACCTCTTGCAATTGGAGCACGGTTGGCCAGTCATAATTCCGCAGTACATCCCGCAAAGAGCTCTGGACAGGACGTTCCGCTTCTGGAGAAGCTGTACGCGTCGGACTAAAGAAAGAGGTGATAGATGGCTGCAAAAAGGATGCTATGCCGTTCACGTTCCAGGAAAAAACGCGTAACTGCGTGCCGTCTGGCGCGAGAGGGGTGGGAGGCGTAATGTCGGATGCTGGCGCGTAGTTGGCCAGCTTTCGACGCTTTAGCGGAGGGGGAGAGATGGTTCTGGACATGGTGACCGGCCGCGAGTCCGAAGTCGAATCGAGTCAAGAACTGCGACGACACTCAACCCCGACTATCGCTTCCGTCCAGATCCGGAATCTGGTGACGACGGCCGGTTCGCAAATTCGGCTAGTGGCGACCCATTGAATTGAGACATTTGCAACAAGCACTTCCGCCGTAGTCTGATGGCACCTGGTACCATTCCAGTGATGGTGCAACGACAGGCGACGAGGCGGCCAGCGGGCCGGATCGGACATCGTCAATTTTTCGGCTTCCGTCTCGGCATACCGAAATCCGCGCGCGATGCCATAGTATCCGTATATTAAAGACCAAAGGGCGGTACCGATGACAGAGCAGACCTCGCGGTGCCTCTGCCTCGTAACACCGTATGGGCACCGCACGGCAAGCTCCGCCAAAGGTAAACTCCCTCTGCTGTCCAGCTGCAAGCTGCGATTGGCTTTCGATCGCTCCAGATATGGTAATGAACCTATCAACAAGCGTTGCGATATGTACGAACGCGCGGGAGTCCCGGGGAAGGGTCGCAAAAAATGTTATTCCACAAGATGTGGAATCTTGCACCGAGCCACAACTTGGGGATAGAGACGTCGCAGATTTTCTGACCACTTCACTCGCAGCAGTAACCAATGCGGTATTACAATGCGAAGGTCGGTAAGTGGGATGGAGGCCACCCTATCCCGAATTAGCCCATGGCCGGTTCCAGAAATGGTATTTTCTTGGCACACGGCAGATGTCGCTGCAAGGTGTGCCGTGTCGAGCTCTAACGAACTCAAATATGACTTCTTGTTGACGATCGTCCAGCTCCTCAAGGCAAAGGACTTCAGGTGAAACGGCAAACGCCAATGCGTGCGCTATGCGAGCCACGATGCCATTCGATCGAGTAATCATGGGGAGCTCGAGGACAGCTTCATCCTTCCAGGCCCCAGCTCGACGACAAGATCAGCATCCTTTTGCATTGTTACCATTCTCGAAAAATACTGTAACGCGGGCAGGAAAAACCGGCTTGAGGCTGACTCGCCTCCGAAGGCAATTGTAGAGACGCAGACCAGTACCTGAGGTATTCATTCCTGGATGTCATTGGCGGATGCGCGTGATGACTTCGAGACGACGGCCACTAGATAACCAAGCAGTGAGCTTTCTGTGCCGCTTGTACTCGCGAGAAAACACTACAATGACTGCGTGGGAACTGTCGAGGCGTAGTAACACAGCATGACGCACGAGCGGAGCGCAAGCGCTGTTACTTGTCATTGGCTCGCCCGAATGCTACCAGTGTTGTCGAATGGCGACGTGCAAAGCGTGCGAATCTGGTTGTAAGCGAGCCGCCAACAGCTGAGCACTCTGGAGGACGGAAGGATTCTGCGCACTTCTCCCCGTCGAATCGCAAGGTAGAGTGACCGGAGCGCCCTACGATCAAATCAGCAGCCCTCAACCCCCTACGGAACTACGACCGATGAGGCTGGGCATTGTAGGACAAGATGGTAGATCGGATGAGCCATACATTCTGTGCCATAGGCACGAGGCACGCACACCCTCTGGCAACAGGTTTCGAAACAGTCCACATTCCAAATGAAGGCCCAATGACACCCGCTTTCTCTGACCAGGTAGGCACGACGTACGCCATTGCAGGAACAGTGATACCGTCACATCTCAGAGCGGAAGGATCTCCTTCGTAGCCACCTTCACAATACAACAGCACCGAAGTCGAATGGTCAGGCGTGACGGGCCTGAACGCAGGAATATTTTTGGAGCTCCAACTCATGACATTGCGGAGCGCGCAAAGATCGAATGTTTATGCTTGGCCCAACATCTTCTGATGTGGCCGTTGTCAAAGGTGAGGCTGATGTGGACTGAGCTCCGTTCAGGGTTTGCGGCTGACCGTGGCTGGATCGTGGACACGATCTGGATCTGATCGTCCCAAGATCAATGCTGCTGTGCAGCTCCGACTTGACCACACCGCAAATACAATCTCGCGAACCAAGGAAACATGCCACGTAAGCGGGCCAGCAAGCGTGTAGGAATTCGTTCGTCTGCGCGCCACTGTAGCAATGCGCTTCTGCCCAAGCAGCGTGATGCACCAGAGGCACTGGAACTCCCCGATCACGCAAGATATTGCTGTATACCTCTCCGGAGACGGCCATACTCCCGGATCGTCCTGACTTCTGTGGCATGTAAAATGTGGCTGCTAGTTCCGGACAGGGATCTTGAAGCTACTAATGCCATGGCTATGACGGTAAAGTACAGGGCTCCACGTTCTGCAGGATGGTATCGATTCGCAGAAGATCGCGAACGTTCTTCAACATGATGCTAAGGAGCCACTCGGCCCGTTCGACGAACGCTATCCCTGCAGCCCGGTGCGGATGTTTAGACTTCCGTAGCGGAGAGTCTAATATCTTTAGCTTCAGACAATCCCAAGCTATTCCGTGGGCTTCGGGCCCATGAGACGTGGTGCGTCCAGCCCAGCAATGCAAGACGAGACTCCGGCTACGAATGACCTTCACACTGCTGCTCCACACAGATGACCATTAGCGATTTCGAAAACGGCCAAGTTCTGACGAACCGCTACGGTCATATAATGGCTGCGTTATACCTCATCCTGACTACTCAGGCGTTCCTTGACTTTCTGTTCACACCTTACCCAACTTAGTATTCTGTTCAGTCATTTCCTGCGAACTGTTTCTACAACATCGTCGCAATGTCACCGTCAATACTGCTCCCCAACGAGAGCGACCTTCTCGACAAGGAAGTCGCTGTCTTCAATGGCACCGACTCGCAGAAGCCCATCAAGTCTGCAGTCCTGCATCGCACCCTCCATCACGATCCTCACCGTGTCATTGCATCACAAGGTCACTTCCTCCAACTAAGCAATGGACAAGAGATCTTCGACGCAACTGGTGGTGCTGCCGTGGCATGCCTTGGCCACGGCGACGCTCGGTATGCCTTTCGACTTGAAACAAAACTGCGGCTAACGAGATAAGGATACAAAATGCTCTCATTGAGCAGATGCGAGAGGTGTCATATTGCCACTCTCTCTTCTACGCTACGAAAGCCGCCGAAGATCTCGGCAAGCTCCTGGTCGACAGCACAAGCGGCGAGATGACGCGGGCATTTTTCGTCAGCAGCGGCAGCGAGGCCATGGAAGCGGCTCTCAAGATGGCAAGACAATACCACCTGGAGAAGTCCGATCCAGAGCCGGAACGATCACACTTCATCTCACGGCATCAAAGCTATCATGGCACGACACTGGGCGCATTGGCCGCAGGTGGTCACGCTGCACGCCGGGCGTTGTTCGAACCTATGCTAGCCACTAATTCATCCCGGGTATCCCCTTGCTACGCATACCGGGATATGGATCCTATCGCCGACACCGAAGCCGATTACGTTCAACGATTAGAAGCCGAACTTGATGCCGAGTTCCAAAGGGTTGGTCCGAAGAATGTTGCGGCCTTCGTCGCCGAGCCCGTTGTGGGCGCTGCACTGGGCTGCGTCCTCCCTGCAGCAGGTTACTTCAAGGCCGTGCGCCGACTGTGCGACAAGTATGGAGCACTGCTCATCTTTGACGAGGTCATGTGCGGCGCTGGACGTGTTGGACCTGAACCGACCACCCGGTACCCTCGACCCTTGCACGCATGGCAGGATCCTCTAATAGATGTGATCCCGGACCTCCAGACATTGGGAAAAGGTCTTGGAGGAGGGTATATGCCCGTCGCAGCTATGCTTGCGAGCAGGCGTGTCGTGCAGGTGCTCGAACACGGAACAGGAGCCTTCATGCACGGGCAAACGTATCAAGGCCATCCGCTCGCCTGCAGAGCTGCGCTGGAAGTACAGAAGATCATCCAAGAAGGCGATCTTGTTGCCAATGTTCGAAAACAAGGCGCTCTACTCGGCGAACTACTCAAAGAACGATTGGGCTCCCATACTGCCGTCGGAGATATTCGAGGCAAAGGACTCTTCTGGGGAATAGAATTTGTAAAGTGCCGCAGGACCAAAGCACCCTTTGAACCGGATCTTGGTGTAGCGATGGGATTGCATGAACTCGGTAAGTCCTCCTGACCATTCACCTGCACTAAATCCCCTCTACCGGTTCTTCCGTGCTGCAGCTGCACACCCGCGACCATGGTAGCGGTAGTGGGCTTGCGCACGAGCATGCAACGCATGCGCTGCCTCGGGCCCCAGTGCAACGTTGACTCGGTTCATTGGTCCATGCACTTCTCAGGCGCATTGCTATACGACACGGGCATTGTTGCTTACATTATGTCCGGAGTTCCTGCAAGCTGACTCAATTGTTCTGTTCTTAGGCATGCAGAAGCCGTTCAACATCAGCTTGTATCCAGGTACAGGCAGCGCCGACGGCCGCCGTGGCGATCATATCCTGCTCGCTCCTGCATACAATGTCACGAGCGATGAGATTCGGCACATCGTCGAGATTGTCACGGCAATCGTGACGAAATATTTCAAGACTGCCACCCTCAAAGGAGGTGACGAGGCCATTTCTACGGCAACGAAAATGTTGCCCACTTCCACTGGTATTAGCGAAGTGAATGGCAGTGGTGCTGGATTGACCACATTGATGACGGAGTAAGTACCTCGCACGAATAGGAATGGAAGCACGAGGCAAGAATGGACTACGGGATTCTGCATACAATGGCGTATTTGGATCGGCTCGCGAGCTTTTTGATTCGATCTAATTGGTGCATTAATCAAGTGGAGGCTGAAGGAGGTGCCGGCATGAACACGAGACACGGCAGAAGACCCCGAGGGTGACGTGGAGAGGGCGGCTACATATTCACTTGGATCAGATAAGCTTCGGAGCTGAACTCTACCCAACTCCCCTCCTTCTCTTCTCCCGGGGCGAATGCTCTACCCCTCACGCATGAGGAAAGACGGATCCGACCGACATTGCTGTCGATCAGGTTAGTCACTCACGACATCCGGCAGCCCAACGCGTTACACATGACAATGCCAAGCCCGAATATGTGCAGATCTCTTTAACAGCAGGGCCGGCCCTCCGCGCCCCAAACCTTTTCTTGACGATGTCAAGAACTGCTGACTGGACCGTCGGTCGTCCGATTATTTCAAATAGCTCACTTTGCATCCCCTTCCAACTTCAGAAGACCGGTAACCGTAGCCCGTTCGACCCCTAACCCGGATTCACTCTCGACATCGCATGACTTCCCCACGTGTGTCCAAACTCACCTCCCCTCCCCTAACGCAAGCCAATGATCACGAACAAGAAATACACTAATTCTCTGCACATGGTCCTTGGCATAAGCCGTTTCCATCTATCACCACGCGACGCTATTGAACGGCCGATATGCTAGATTACTGCAGTTCGAGACTCTCTTTCGATGCTATGAACGCCTCTGCAGTCGCAACATGAGCCATAACAAGATTGGTGTCCGACGTGCGACTCGATGATCGTGAACAACGAGGAAAGTATAACGGTGCAAGAGGAGGAGTACAATGTCCAGAAAACGACGATCATCAAACCAATGAAATCCAAAAAAACAAAACGCTTCCAAATCTTTTTCAACAACATCTACAATCTGAAACACGACCTTATCACGTCTAATATGACGTCCAATCTCATCTACTCAATTCTCGACACATCCTCTCATATCTTCCCGCTTTATCGCACTTTGCGCAACGATCATGACCATACAAGAGAGCCAAAGCAGGCCCTTCTCCAACGAGTAATGCCGAGATCTCGGCATATACAGTTTCTTTAGCCCCCCCATTCTAGCTCTGGCTAAACTCTTTTGGTATCATGCAATGCACATGCAACATGCAACATGCAACATGCAACATGCACATGCACATGCACCTGTCGGTACATACATATCGCCGTCCCACAAGTAGACAACAGGAAGCTAGCGCGAATGAGAAAAAGTCTATCGTGCAGAAACACCCGCAACTCGTCGAGTACGGGACCAATGATTGATGGAATTTGGTTGCGGATGATGCGACAATGATGAATCATGGGCGTTTTGGGGTGGTGCTTTTGCCATCTCTCTGCGTGTCTGTGTGTCTCTATTTGTCGTGGAGAAGCTCGAGAAGGCACAGGGAATCCTTCACCAGATATATCCTCTTTCCTAATTCGTAGTTCGTGAAGAAATTATCGCTACACCGAAGTATAATCTGGATTTCTTTTGTGGAGAGTCGAACGCATTCTGGAGTCGAGTTTCCAATGCCTTGCCCGTCACGACCCCGCCGCTATAGTACCTCTTCGTGCCTTCTGGACTAAATCGATGCCCGCATCTAAGCGCCAACGCGGTTGCACAGCGAGCGATGTCGAACGGAGTGGCGCTGAACAACGTTCAACGGCGCCGCACATCCGTGCTCGGCATCAACCAACGTGACAGCATTGGCAAGCGGTCAGTATCATGGCTTTTCTTGTCCAGCCGCGTCTGGAACATGAAGCGCTTAGCTTTGCAGCGAAATAGGACGCGCTTAGCGAAAAATAATGACGCTCGGACTGAAGCCTCGTCAGCCCAGTAGAACAGAAGATTCTGCAGCTAGTGAATTTTGCGCTGCGTGCTGGACCTCTCAGCATCTGCATGGATGAAGCGAATGTGGGAACACGTATCACGAGGCATCCTGGACAGGAGAATTTTCAACCTTTGGATGGGTGACGACGGGAAGCGGGCAACCGTGCAAAAGCTGTGCCGTGCCGATGCATTGTCGGCAATAATAAGATCTGCCGTTCTATGCTGCTGTAGTTCTGTCGATCTAGGTGTGGCTGTCCCGTAGCCGTAGACTAGGTAACTCTGTTCTTGTCTCCGCACAGACGGCTTCTTCCAGCAGCTTGCAGATTTGCTGCCTGAGGATTTGAGTGCTTGCGAGTCTGCGGACATGCAAGCCAATTGCGCGATTGCACGCGGAGCGCCATACGCATAAACGAGAACAACCCGGGAGTGACTTGGAGAAATCTTCGTCTTCTGCAATCGCTCTCGAGGCTCCTGCCTTGCACGAGCAACTCGGTCCTTTTGCGCATGGCAGTAGTGCAACGCGGTCTGAAGTCGGACGAATCTCCGAATGCGAGTCCCAGAAATGCGAGTACCAGCGATGCACCTTGCTGCATCCCGTGCCGTGTATGGGAGGGCTTGACGGCGGTGCGGTGACAACTCCGAACACGATGGATCGATGAAGCCATTGTGTACCGTGTCAGAGCAAGACGGATGCCCGGAGCAGCGGTCCGGAATGCGCATCGTCGCATCGCACATGCAGCGTCGAAATGGGGATGCTGCACAATTGACGCTGACCGTCGGAACCGCAACCCGTTCGAGGTCGTGCAAGACTCAGGAAATGCTGAAACGCAAGCCGGTCAATCGACCATGAACAATCACCTCTTCTGCATGACCTTGATCTTCTTTGGCTTTTGCGGCTGCGAAGGTCCAGCATCGCCTCCTCCCATTAATCCTTGCATACCCGCAGGTAATTGTCCACCCATTTGCTGCATCATGTCTGACATCATGTTCTCGCTCACGCCACCACCCGACAATGCGGGTGAGTGAAGCGGGAGGATCGAGTTGATCTTCATGCCGCGTGGTATCGCAGGAGGAATCGGCTTGCCGTCTTTCGGCATTGGCAGCCCAGGAACTTGCATCTTGAGTGGCGTCTTCTCGTCCGCGGGGTGTGATTTGAGGTACGCCGAGATGAGCTTGTAGAGGTGGTGTTCTGCGAGAGACGATCATTAGTCAAATGAACGCGACTGGCAGCCATATCTTTGAAGCCCCGAGCATGCCGACATGGCTAAGAGCTGTAGCAGAAAGCGAGTGGCAAGAGTACGAGGCAGATGAGCGACCCGAGAGCTTGGGTCGCCCGAAATGCTAGCGTTCTGTGCCCAAGCACACGGGTCGGTACTTTTCTCCCTCCAAGACCCGCAAGACTCTCGATAGGAGAGTCAATCCACAGTCGCCGCGGAGCAGTCCACGAGTCTATGAAAGTCCCCAAAGTTGCCAGAGTGGAAGTACGAAGGGAAGAAGATGTCCATGTACACGAGCTCTTCGCATGTCCACTCGCGCCCCGAGGAGCTCCCAAGCAAACCACAACCACAAGAACAAAAGAAAAGGAATGCACTCACTATTCTCCACCCCATCCCAAACTTTCTTCCCCTCCTTCTTAACCTCAACCTTCACTCTGCCCGGATTCGCCCAATCCTTCGGATGCGTCTTCATAGGATCCAAAGCAATCTGCAAAGCAGCACCTTTCTCATTCCCAATCGAAGCCAACGCCTCCACAATCTCTCTCGCAAGAGGATTCTCCACCGCATCTTCTTTCGAGACTCTTCGCCCCTGTGCTCGTGTCCGTGAAGCGTCAAAGTAGACAGGATATATGCATTGGTAGTTTTTGATGCGGTCTTGTTGGGCGCGTTGGAGGCGTTCGCGGTCGGCAGCGGATTGTGGGACTTGTTGTTGGGCGCCTTGCCCGGAGAGGAGGGCTTGGAGGGCTTGAGGGGTCATTTGGGAGGGGACTTCGTCGTCGTCGCTGTCGTCTGCTGGGGCTGCGCCGCCGAGGGATTTGCCTTGTGGGCGGGCGAAATCGAAGGCGTCGAGGTCCATTTCTTCGGGGTCGTCGGCGATTTCGTCATCGTCGACTTCTTCGATTCGTGGGTTGGACATTTTGGGCGGAGTACGTGGGATGTGTTGGTGGTGGGAGGGCGGTATGTCGAGTGGTGGTGGTGTTCGTAGGGACAAGTCAATGTGAGGATATGTGGGGTGAAAGTGGAGACCCAAAGCGGCTCAAGTTGCTGTCCCTTGGCACTGCTCACGAATGCTCACACATGCACGTCAATGACTCGCCATACGCTTACGTTCTCGACCACAGCTCAGAGAAAAGTGCTTCAAATGCTGGACTATCCTACAAGTTCTGCTCAGCAAGACTTTACTCGTCAGAAGAGAAGACCACAGCTTTTCTCTGCATATGTCTGTATCAAGATCGATCCACAATTCAAGACTAGAAAACGCCTCGCCTATGCCAGATTGTCGAAATCCGCAAGCAATGCATCGTTTCATGCCACTCTTCCACCATGAGAGGGCGATCCGGAAGTAATGGCTGCCGTCTGTCCACTAAACGGAACAGACCGCGTCAAACATCCGCCCTTTGAACTCCGACGGTACTCCATCATTTCATCATTGCGTCCGAGCAAGCGGCGCGTATCAGCCAAATCGCACTTTCTGCCAACATCAGAGCGAGACCAAAGGTCTTGCTCCAGGCTGGAAATTCGTCACTCCTACCGCACTCGGCCACCGCCGTTCTCGACCATTCTCTCCCGCTCAATCCTGATGCGCGTAGCTTCTGTGCCATCATCCTCCACAAGTTCATCGAACCATGGGTGCTTCAGCGCTTCCTTCGCTGTGATGCGCTTCTTGGGGTCATATACAAAGATCTTGCGAAGCAGGTCCAGGAACAGCTTATTGAACTGATTTGTTGCTGGAATAATCTCCTCGAGCCGTTTCATGCCCCGCACGAACTTCCTAGATTGGCGCGGTGTATCCGGCATTGGATATTGCAAGTGGCCGTTCTTGAAAAAGCGTGCCGCGGAGTTGCGATCTCCTCGCTTGGACAGTCGGTTGACTTCCCGGATCAAGCTGCGGTCAATGCTATGACCAGTTACAGCCTGCGAGATGTTAGCTTCTTTCTGCGTGTGCGTATTATGCTTCGATGTAACTCACCTCCATCATGCCTAGATGCTCACAACAGTCATGAGTCTGGAAAAGCGCGTCACCAGTCCAGCACTCCACAAGGATGCACCCGAGTGACCACAGATCGATGGGGTGCGACCATCCGATTCCAAGTATGATCTCCGGCGCCCGGTAGTGTCGTGTGCTGACTACGGAGCTGTGGTACTCGTCATCAAAGGTTGCGCTCCCGAAATCGATCAGGTTGATATGGGGGCTGAGCAACACTCTCCGGAACTTGGCTGACCTCGAGGTCAACGTACTTGAGGAGGGAATGTTGCGGTTGTAGGTGAATGTCTGGTACGTATGACTGAGCAGCAGGATGTTCTCAGGCTTCAGATCGGTGTGAATGAGGTTGAGGTCATGCAAGAATGCAATAGATCCGAGCAATTGACGTGCGAAGGCTTGGATGTGTGAGCCCGGAAATGGAACGAAGCCGCCGCTTTTTAGGAAGTCGAAAACTGAGAGTCCGAGCAGAGGGGTGACAATGCAAATGTGCCCTCGCCAGTCAAAGCAATCGCGAAGTTGAATGCAGCGATTTCGGTTGTGTTCGTCCGCCGCTCGCAGTGTCTGCAGCACTCTGAGCTCAATGCGGCTCGCATCGCGATACTGTTGTCTGTGGTCAGTCATTTTAATATGGATGGGGTTCAGCCCGAGCGTACCTTAGGCACAGCGCGAATGATCTTGACTGCCACCTCCTTACGAGTGCGGGTATCAACCGCTCTCACTACCTTGCCAAAAGTGCCTTGTCCCAGCAGAGAAATTAGATTGTAGCGTTCACCAAGCTTGCTGTTCTCCTGAACGATATAATGACCATCCTCGTCATCGATCTTCTCGTTCGGCTTTGAACGCTGTGCCCCATTGTCAGTGCTCGTGCGCCTGTCACCTCTGGTCGTTGTTCTCCTTACGTCTGGGATCGACGGCACCACCACCTCTTTCTGCTTCTTGAGCTGTCGCGGCGGTGTTTGGTACTCGCCGTATTCGGCCAAGTAACCTTTGCCAGCGCCCGGACGGCTGGCCTCTTGCTTCTTGCGGTCAATTTCTGGTGCTTTGGCATTGCGCTTCCTCTTGTCACCTGCTCGCGCACCGGTCAACTGCTCTCTTGGCTGCTGCGCTCCTGCACTGGCTTGAGACCCAAGCGAAGTGGGTGCTGTTGTGTTGTGTAGGCTCTCAGTAGATCCACCATTGGTGTAGGAGTAAGGCGTGTTGGTGGTGCTATATTGTGGCACATCACCGCCGCCTCCATTCGTACGTCGTCTCTTGTCGACGTGATGCGAAGAGGATGAAGCATTCGACGCCTGTGGTAGGCGCTGAATCGTAGCTTCAGGCACAGGGCTGTCATCGTCGTGGATGGTGATAATCTCCGCTGGCGGCTTGCCTCCATAAAACTCGGCCCAGTCTACAGGTGCCCGTTCTCGCTGCCGGCGCTTTCGTCCTCGTTCTGCTGAGTCTGCTCTCGTGTAGCCGCCATGTGTTGCGGGCATCTCGGCACCACCTGCAGCAGAACCACGTGATCCGGGTGTGATGTACTGCTGTTGTGCTGGGGGAGGCGGGAGTGTTCGATTTTGATATCCCACAGCAGCGTCGGTCTGCCTTCTCATTAACTCGTCAAAGCCGCCCTGCTGCGATGTGCTGCTGGAATAGCCGTACTCGGCCCCTCCAGTTGCTTGTGACTGCGAGTGTGCATGCGAGTATGCACTATTGCTCATGCCGCTGCCCGGACGTGGTGGAGGTGGCAGTTGGCGATTGGAGAGGTTGCTCGACGGTCTGGTGGGAATTTGCTGATGGTAGCCGGCGCTCGCGTTGCTCGAGGGCCTGGGAGGAGGCAGATAGCGGTCTTGAGGTGAGGGGAGATAGCCGACGTGCTGTCGGTCCATGTGCTGGTGCGGTGGCAGCAGTTGCGTGAGTGTCTGTGGTGTCGACATGACTTTGCCCGTTCAGTAAGTCATTGACCGTCAGATGGGAGTGTCGCTGCGCACGGTGTGAAGAGAACGGTGCCCGGTGGGCCCGCGTGGTTTTGCAATGATGTCGTCTCGAGTGCCTTCGCCGCCTTCTCAAGCGCCGGGCTCGCTGCACGCCGCAGAGGTGCGCAGGAAGGCTGCCGCCGGCGCGGATGTGCTCTGTTACGGTGTCTGTCGCGGGCGGTGGTGGTCGATGTGGGTGTGCAAGTGTGAAATGGCAGGACGAGCCACGGGCGGGCCTGGTCCTTCGCTGTATGGTGAATTGCCGCACAGCGTGAAGCTTCAGGCCTCCGACGGCTCGCTACGTCTGCATACCGGGGTCAATGCTGGCAGTAAGGTGCTGAGCGGAGTGATGGCGTCGCGGCGGAGCGGAGGAGCAGCAAGAGGGGAGTGCTGGTGCGTGTGGGCGCAGTGAACGGCGACGGCGAGAGGCTCGTGGTTCTAGCACTGATCACGGTGCATGGGTTCCACTGAAGCTCACCACACCCGCCGTGTCGCACCTTTTTCGCCACGAGAAAGTGTGCACGAGCAAGCAGTTGACGAACCGCGCTATCTAGTCTACGTCCACCCATGTGCAAGTGATATCGACGTGCTCCCACCTGTTCGAAAGACATCACGACGACAAGCCACGCGAACAGCCTCATGACGGACGAAGTTGACGCCGCGTGCCAAGCCCTCACTCGAAAGCGGAGGTCCCTTCTTCTTTCATTCTCGCCCATCGCATCCTCCGACATCAACTTCTGGCACCACTTGCCGCCGCGCGCGCCTCCATTGCTCAACATCCAGCAAATACTGCACGCAAATACAGTACAATCCTCTCCAATATGCTCTCACAATCTTCGCCCTCTCGCGTGACGCGTCGTGACCGCGAGCACCGTTTTAGCGAATGAGCGAGCCACTGACCGGACCGAGCGTCAAAGAGTGAAACTTGGTTGATCTCGTGGCACGCTCACGCTTCTCGAGGACACGAATAACCATCTTCGACAACAAAGCAGGTTTGCGCGGTCGATCTCGCACTCTCCCGGCGTCGTTATCAACGGCCGCATGCCTTGTGGCTTGAGACATACACCACGCAGAGCACCGCACGTTCCAGACTTTTTCACTCCCAGGCGTTTCTCCGACGACCGAAAGCCGCATGGGCCGTTCTCGCGACTTCGCTTACTGTCTGTGTCAACAGCTTGCAAGAACATCGCAGTCATCGAGTTCTGACTTTGTTGTCTGCCCAACACTGGCAACATGTCTGGCATACCCGTGCCTTTTCGGCCGTCATCACCGAGCGTTGCATGATGATCGAGCCCAGTTTCGACAAAACAGCCGAACCGATTTCCTGCATAAGTCGCTTTTTGTCGTCGAGGACGGCATCATTCGCCCCCGTCGAATGCTTGCTCTTTCAGCAACATATACTTTTCAGCGTTTATGACAACCTAAGACGCGCGCCGGCCCATCAGGAATGAAGGAGACAGGCATCAAAGTCAAACTGTTGCGAGCTTTCCAATGATTTACGCCTCGCCGCCTTTCGTGAGAATGAAGCTACACAGTGGACAAGTTCCTTACATAGTACTTCCGCTCTTTGCACACGGGCAAGCATGACAACCTCGCCGGCTACCAGAAGTCCAAGAGGAGTGCTTCCTGAAACTCGACGCTCTTGCAATCACTGTCTCTCCCTCTGTGCCATAAGCCCGGGGCTGTCGTGTTGTAGCCAGACATTCGCGAAGCCTGAATCAACACGAGCACTGCTCGCCAAGGCGAACGCGATGCTAAGCCAGAAAGTTCCGCACCATAAGTATCGGTTGCTGATATCTTGTACTCCGACACTTCCCAAATGTCGTGCTGACCAAGATGCGGCCGCACTCCAGAAACTAAGCCAAGACATGCTCCACCAATCCTTACGGCCTCAAGAAAATACGATCTATGCCATGGTCGCGCTTCACCAGAAGCAGACATAGCCTGGGCGATGGTGCTAGCTCCGGCTACATAGTCGCTGTCTGCGCCCGCGACTCTGAGAATATCACCTCAGCAGAGCATAGATTCCTCTCTGCATGGATCAGCAGCTTTCATGATGCTGTCCATAGAGACCTTCCCTTTGAGAGACAACAGCAATAACACCGCCGCCACGCCCATCGGCAGGTCGCAGCATCGCCAGTCATCGTATTTGGCGAAGAAAGACCACCGGCAGAAGTGGTCTGCGAAACTGTCCGCCAAGCGACGTCGTTGAACTAGCAGCTTCTATGTGTGGCCGAAGACTAGGCATCGCGCATGTGAAGCACGGTTTTTCTCATGGTTTCGATCGCCGCGCGGGAATTCATTCTCCATTTCCCTCCTACAGATTGGATTCAAACAGCTCCATCTTTTGACAACGCTCCATCGACAATTCGCTGAAGGAGAATAGCAGACTTGAAATTCTACTTCTATATCCACGTCAAAAGCACTACCAAACAGCAAGGCCACTACCATGAAGTTCTCCGCCGCTGTCATTGCGTTCGCCACATGTCTCTTCTCGTTGAGTCTGGCGCAGAATGTATGTATTCGTCCTGCTTTCTTTCCCGCTTCCGCCATCAATTCTGCTCACGCGCGGCGCTTCGCTTCATCCTTTCAATGCGAGGAACTCGTTTGAGACTGACCGAGAACTTAGACTTGCCTCTTGGGCAACGCGAATGGAGTCTGTATGTCTACTGACATTGGGACATGTTCCGCGGTACGTTCCGGTGCCTTGCTCCTCCCTTCATTTACAACGGGAAATCGCATGCAACTCATGTGCTGCAAATTACTGTTTTCTTTTCTTCCCTTTTCCCTGAAGATCTTGCAAATTATTGATGAGGGTGCTGACGTTGATGTTTAGGATGCGCCGTGCACAGGTAATGGACGTCCGTGCGAAATCATTGATGCGTTTCGTGCGATTGCGAGGTGTACGTAAAGGGATGTAAGGGGGAAGAAATTCGAAGAGGGACATGAACACGTTCTTCCGAAACACATGGCTTCAAGCACTTGTACAAAGAAAAAAAAGACGCTGTCTTGGGAATATATGTCTGTCTACCTCCGATAGGTTTCCGGAGGCTCGAAATGGCTATCGATGGCCTACCTCAGAGCGCAAGCTGAATTCCGATCTCTTTGCTTTATTTTCCTCCTCTTTGCCCGAGTACGGAGACACAGCTGCCTACAAAATTTTGACATCGAAGAGACTGCTAGCGAGTTCGTTGTACAACAATCAACTGAACAATTGATTATAGCGACTTGCTCCTGTCACTGACTACTCCAAAAGTAACATGTTGTCGCGTGAAGTCTATGTAGTCTCACTACTGCCAAGGCGTACTAGATCTCCTAAGGGTCTAGATACCACAGTATAGCCAAAGCCCGAGGAATCGGCTTTCGAGCATTTGCGATTACTGATCAAGGTCCTCGGAAGTACAGTGTAGTAGTCAGCTTTAGAGCAGCTGAGACTTGGGTGTGATGAGTATAGGATCTAGATTCTCCAAAAATCTGCTGTTCTGTCTTGTGTAAATGCTCGGCGCTCTGCGAAATTCTGTCTTCGCTTTCTGGTCTACGCCTCTATGGCTATCAACGAAGAAAAAGGGTATTTTCGGAGCGGTGACTTTTATGTGTGCGTGATCAGTGATCAACTTGGCATTTTAGAAGGTATCCTTGTCGGATGGGTCTGGTTATATTCAACGTCAGCTGCTCGTCGGGGGGTTTGATCTCTTTTTTTCCTGGACTATTCTCGTCAACGATGTAGCGTATGTGTATATGAGCACCACGGACGGCGTTGTAGGCCTCTCTCGAATTGCCGGGAAGAGCCATTCCCAAACGACCAAGATCGAGCACGCGACCATTTGATGTTGCACACTGTTGACAGCGATTAGATTGGCTGAAGCAGTCAAGCTTCTGCTAAGGGATCTCACATATGCGGAAGCTCTTCGCGGATGATGATCAGTCTGACTATGCATGCTCGCTCTTTCCAAGTCAAGAAGCTCCCAAATTCTTCCACGTTATGGTCTCAGTCGACTATCGCTCTCTTCTTTCTTTCTTCTGTTCTGGGCTTCTCAGTCGAACCACCCCAACAAGCCGCCAGCGATTCCAACTACGACCGGACACCACATAACATGCTTCCAAGCTCCCCCTCCAGTCTCTCTCACGCTTTGCACCCCATCACTGATCGCCACCAGTGTTCCGCAAAGATATAGCCAGCCCAGAACTCTCCCAGCTCCTTCATACCATGCAGCTAATGCAGTGAGTCCCATGTAAACATCGCGAGAGCCCCAGAACATCATCAGATTTGCGCCTTGCTTTTTGGCTTGAGGTGTTGTGGGCTCGGGCAGGCCAAAGAGTTTGAACCCGCTGTATGGAGAGAATGTGCCGATTAAGCCCAGCGTGAGTGGGAAGAAGGCTCCGAGGCCAGCGATTTTGAGGAGGGTGGGAGATTGCGAGTGGAGGATGGGGGAGGCCATTTTTGTGTGAGCGTTTCCTCGCGCAGTCTGGTGTCTCTACATTCAAAAGCTGTCGCTTCAAATCCAGGGCCTGGGTGCGGTCTCGGGGCTTGGAGGATGTCGCTTTGGTGGAGAAGTGTGCTGCATGGTGAAGTTGACGCGTCCGATGCCCTCGTCCTAGATGTCAGCTTGGCTTGTGCTTCTCTCTCGTGTCGTGTTGTGCTTATGTCTGTTTGACTTTGCAGGGTTGTAGGTCAACGAGAAGCAAAGCCAGGGTGGCACTGTGATATGTGTTTTCGCGCGCTCGGCGGAAGGTGCATGGTCGCGACGGTCAATCTACAGCGGTTGAAGTGGAAGACATCTTCTGTCCTCGACGCTCACTAGTTCTTCTCTTTCCTGATCAAGAATGAATCTACTCAAGTCAGTCTCCATGCTCGGTCAGAGCTCCGGAGCTTTAAGCCACCGGCACTTGTGCAGGGCATCGAGGTTCGCAGAATGTGGCCGTGCAGGTCAAGATTCTGCTTTTATTGTCGGAGAAGATGTCTGTGATCTCAGATCTTCACAATTCATGCAGCACGACGAGCGCTGAAAGTGCCGGCGGCCTCTTTTGTGCTTGGCCAGAGTGAGGAGAAGAGGTCAAGTGAGGGACACATCAGACCACGTTGACGCCACATCCGTGCAGCTGCTCGTAGTCAGCATGCCCGAAAGTATGCGCTGCTATGTCGAGCTGCGGAACGAAGTGGTATCACTGCATGGACGGGGAGTGAAGGATTCGGGATTGCCGTCGTTGATTGCAGAAGGATGGATGACAGTGATGTCGTCGTGGATGACAGTGAAGAGGAGCATTCAGCCACTCGTGAGCCCTGCATGTGCATGTGCATTTGCGGTTGCATTGGCGAGGAAGCTGCGCCACGATCCACCTGCCACCAGCTGAACCTGTCTAGTTCCATTCAGTCCAACACGCACTGCTCCGACAGCTCATAAGATCTCACGACTCTCGCCTCCTGCAGCGACAACACCACATCTTCCTTCTTCCTCTTCACACCCTCTCACGACTTACCCCAACCCGCGAGCGATCACTGAAACAAAGTCCATCAGCATGGGTAAGTGTTCCGCGTGTACCCCTCTTCCTCTTCCGACAATGGCCCCGCTGTCGTCATCCCCTTCGTTCAGCTGAGCAGTCAGGTTGGACGGACTGCGCGATGGCATGACTGACGTTGGCACAGGATTGGCAAGCAAATTGGCCGCAGCTCAGGGCGGAGCACAAGCTGTGTCCAACTTCACCTCGGGCGCTGCCCCAGGAGGATACGTAAGTCGGAGTCCATGTGACGCACTGCTTCACAAGCTTTTGCTCACTCTATTACACAGCCCGGGCAGGCGCCGCCACAAGGCCAGCAGCAATACTCCGCTTATCGCCCTGTGAGTCTTTCTTTTCTTCCACTCTAAACTACCTCGACATCCCACTATCGCCCATCCTACCCCTCACTCGACATGCCACTTGCGTCGCGACTCGCTGCTGGAGGCGCGGGACTGCAGCCTGGCGCTGTGCCCAGTGCGCTGCAGCCGGCGGGAGGCTACCAACAACCTCAGCAACCGTATGGGCAGCAGCAACAGCAGCCCTATGGCCAGCAGTCCTACCCTCCGCAGCAGCAGCAGTACGGGTCGCCGGCGCCGCCTCCGGGCGGGCAATACGCCAGACCTCCGCCTCCTCCGCCTGGCAGGCCTGGCCAGACAGCGAGCCCATATCCAGGCGCTGCACCCTCGCCCTATGGTCAGCCCGCGCAGCCCAATTCGCCCTACCAACAGCAGCAACCCTACCAGCAACCTCCTCAGCAATACGGCTATGTTCGTGACCACATTCGATTTCTGGAAAATTTGCGACTCGAGCTAGACTAACATGTGGTTGAAGCAGGGTGGCCCTCCGGGAGGACCTCCTCCGCCGCAGCAAGGCTACGGCCAGCCTCCGCAAGGCCAGTACGGTGCCCCTCCGCCAGGCCAGCAGCAATATGGTGCGCCTCAATCCGGTCCCGGCGACGTCGCACAATACCAGCGCCAGCTAGAGCAGGCTATTCAAGAGAAGAACTTGCACAGATTCTATGGCCCAGGAACACCGGGAGCGCAGAAGCTGCCACAAATTGCTGCCCGCGCGGCACAGTGCGTTGACCGCCTCTGCCAGGCATGGCGCGTTCAGAAAGAGATTGCAAATGATATTGTCCGACTTGCGCTCTACGATGTCGTAGTCTACGTCGATGACTCTGGTTCGATGTCCTTCGAGGAGAACGGCGAGCGTATCAAGGATCTGCAGCTTATTCTGCAACGAGCTTGCTTCGCCGCGACACTGTTCGATGATGACGGAATCGATCTCCGCTTCATGAACGAGGACTTGCCAATGCAGAGCGTGTCGCACATTCGAAGCGAACAGCAAGTCGAGCAGATCCTTTCGCAGAAGCGCTACAAGGGTCTCACTCCATTCGGAACCGAGCTGCGCAAGAAGGTCATTGATCCAATCCTCATCCAGAAGTTGAACAGCGGACAGATGCAGAAGCCACTTCTCATCATTAGTATAACCGATGGTCAGCCTGCTGGCGAGAATCAGAACACTTTGATCGAGACAGTGCAGTATGCTGTCCAAGCCGCTCAGCGATCACAATACGGTCCTGGTGCTGTGGCATTCCAGTTCGCTCAGGTCGGAAACGATCAAAAGGCGACTGAGTTCTTGGCCAAGCTCGATAACGACCCAATGGTCGGAAGAGAAGTTGATTGCACATCCAACTACGAGAACGAGTCTGCGGAGATGGCACGAGCAGTTCCACCAGTTGACTTGACACCCGATCTTTGGATGATCAAGCTCATTCTTGGTGCCATCGATCCGAGCTATGACACCAAGGACGAGAAGTCACATATGGCTCCGGGCGCTGGCGTTCCACCACCAGGACAGTACGGACAGCAGCAATACGGTGCTCCCCCGCCACAACAGTACGGTGCACCGCCGCCAAACCAGTATGGTGCACCACCGCCGAACCAGTACGGTGCTCCACCGCCAGGACAGTACGGACAGCAGCAACAGAGACCTCCACAGGGATACCCAGGACAGCAGCAGTATGGCGCGTGAGTATTAGCCAACTCTTTCTGCAAGAATATCTACTGACAACGAACACAGCCCACCACCAGGACCACCTCGGTACTAGACGTTCTGAGTTCATGACGGATTGATCAAAATAGCGTGTTTCCTTGACTTTTGGAATGAAACGATGGAATTCAGAGAAACCGAGGAATAGGCACGACGACCGGCATCAAATGAAGCATGGAACAGCATCCATTAGCATAGCTCCAGCAATTAGGAAAAGAAATGACCAAAGAAATCACGACTCTCATGACCCTTCCTGCACCGTCTGCGGCTGCGGCTCCCTCATCATACAATACAACGTAATCGCATCCCCATCATCATCACACACCATTTCTTTCTTCAACTCAAACCCCATTTTCTCATATATTCTCATATTCGGTTCTGCGCGACTGGATTCTAAATAACATTTTCTCCCTTCGTTATCTGCTTGATCGGTTACGTGTTTGAATAGTTTTTTCCCAATTCCGAGACCTTGGGCAGAGGGAAGGACTGTGACGATGTTGCAGAAGTAGTATCCCGCTGGGTCAGTCCAGAGGGTGGATTGGGCGGAGGCTTGGGCGGATTTCCAGATCCAATAGCGGTGCGTGGAGAGGCCGCCGCGGCCGTGGGTTAGGAGGTTCATTTTTACTTGTTCGAACCAGAGCCACCAGTCTCCGAAATAGGCTGACCAGGTTTGTGGGGAGTTGAGGGGTTTGGGAGGGAGCCAGCAGGCTACGCCGAGGACTTTGGAAGGGGCGGAGCTGGTGGGGTCTTTTGCTACGTGGAATAGGGCGTGTTTTTGACCCCATTTGCAGCGGAGGGTGAGGGAGTGTGTGTTTCGGGGTTTGGAGAAGGAGGAGAGGGGGTGGAAGACCTGGATTCGTGTTAGTGTTGAGATGAGGTTGAGATGAGAGATGATTGCACTTGCCCAGTTATTGTATGGGTCGTCTTTGAAGGCTTCTTGAATGCATTCTACTGCGGAGGGAATGTCTTGATCGGTGATTTGGGAGATTTCGATGGGCATCTTGAAGAGCTTGAGAGTGGGTTTGATATGTGGTGATGTGGAATCTGATTTTGTTGTGGCATTTGTGGAGTTGAAGAGGTGGAGGCAAGAAAGAAGCAAGTTGCCCAAGACTTGAACATTGGCATGGATATGGGTGGCCCGAGCTCTAAGCTTAAGATTATGCATGTGAGAGTCCACTTTTCCTACATATCTCATCAATTTCTACAACTTGTCACGCACTGTGTCGATTGTGCGTTGGATTTATGCAAATGCCATGATTGAAGTATCCTGGGAAGAATCATGTCCCAGGCAGCACGATTTCGTTGTGTCATCGATAAAGATGTCGTATTCCAAGCTGATGGACACACCAATCCGCTGACATTCGCTAGAAGGCAATTGCAGCTTGCATATCACGTCCAGGATCTGCCATCAAGTAGCCTTCTTCTAAGTCGCATACAGCCAATGAAAGAAAACACAACGACTGTCAACGGTATACCAATCGCGAAGAAGAGCCAAAAACTATTTTGCGATGTGCTGAAGTCCGGCGACATGCTCAGGAAACTTGTGGCAAAGTTCAGAGGGAGAAATATCGTTGCCAAAAAGGATAGCCAGCCAAGACTTCGGTTCTGCTGTATCGCCCTTCTGCTGCGTATGGCTTCTTCCAGCGAGCTTGACGCGGATGCCCTGTCAGAAACTCGTTCAATAAGTTCCGTAATTTCGTCCAGTCGTCTGATGATACGTTCGAGGTCTGGTATCAAAGCTTCAAGTCCATCGATATGCGCGAGGCTCGTTCGAGAAGCGCTATAGGCTGAGTGTGTATCGGCCTGCTTGTCGTCCGCGGCGATCACTAAGACATGATCCAGGACGTCTCGCACCCAGTTCTTATAATGACTGAGGTTTTCTCGCCAAGGAGATGTTGTCTTTGCTGCAAAGAGCAAGTCGAATGGATCTGATTTAACGAGATTTCCAGGATCAAGAAACCACTGCATAAGCGTCACTTGACTCCTCATGTGTTGCACAACCAGAAGCCATTCCTTGATCATGAGTTTCAAGGCAGGTTGTGCAACCGTCCGTATTCTTTTTGAGATGTGCTCTATCTCAGACGGGGTGAGCGACCCATACGCTTGCGTAAGCTGGTCGAACAGCGATCTTTCGCCTACTAGCTGAGCTGTGTCGATCGAATTCGACGGTCTTAGCACACCTGGGGCAGTATTGTTCCCCATCCAAAGAGGCTTGCCTGGCACCACTGTAGGATCACAAAGACAAATGGCAACAACAGGCGACGCATCATTTTCTTTCTTGAACCAGATGGCCAATTTAGACCGCGCTAGGGCTACACTTAAGGTTCCCTCTCCGCCGTTGAGCAACCGCTGTAAAGCGATTCGGCTCCCATCACTGTCCAGTCGTCGCAAGACGTCGAATTTCCCACATTGTCTATCGGCTTCCTGGAAGTCGCTTTCATCCGCGTAAAAGCGAGCACGCAGGAAAGCAAGTGTCATGTATGATACTCTGCATGCGTCTGACAACAGACTTGGATGCAGAACCCATGGATCTATTGGAGTTTGGAATATGTAGTTATCGATAAACTGCCGGAAGAATCGAGGGTCCACATCCAAGGGTATGCCCGGGGTTTCGATCAGGTCCCGTGACAGGTCTTCGACAATGATAATACGCAGTTTGCAGTCCGGAGTCACGGAGCTAATGGTATCTTTCAGAACATTAGCATCCGCACAGTGCTCAGTACGCATCAAGATTTGGGCACTGTAATCTAAGACGCAAGCTTTCACCCTGCGAGCCCGTTCCTCGCGACTATCGGGAAAGTTTCGAAGAAATCTCCATTTCAATGGGCTGGTCGATACTTCCATCCAGTGTGCGAGATATTCAAGTTGAACGTCTGCCTTGGACGCTTTTTTGACGAATCGAAGATACTGACCGGGGCTGTAAAGGTTCAGTAGACTTCTGCGAGAGGCTAGAGAGACGTACTGCTCTAGACGCCACTCCGCTGCAACCAATGCATTCGTTCCGTTGTAGACGTCTCCAATATAATAAGGATATCCACCTTCGCGCGTGTGCGGTTGTACGGCATCTTCCCAAGTGTGCAATTTCTCTAGATCTTCCGGTTTGAGCCGAGACTCATCAACTTTGCACAGAGAGTCAACTGCTGCGCGCTCCTCTTCATCACGTTTTGGCGGGGTGTCCGAGTAGAGCTGATGTAGATGGATGCCGCCTTGCTCAAGGTCAGCGGCCATGTCGCTAGCTTGGGTAGGCTGTGTGATGTGATCGGTCATTCCAGATCGCAGCGTGTAGTCCTATTGTGTTGTAAGAACTGAGTTGAGCACAAGTCTGAACAAGGCTGTAGACATACGAGTGATCTAGAGAATTTTGGTCACGGAGACCGCAGTCTGCTGGTCTCTCAGGGCTCGTCGCGCAGGAAGAGCGGCTGTGGCGGGGAAGATTCTACCACAAGCGAATCCACTGGAGAGTGCTTCAGTGTGGGATGTGTGGGTGGCCGTATGTAGTGTAACGCGAAGTTCTGAGCTGTTGTACCTCCATCGGCCGAGAGTAGAGGCCATCGCAGTTCAGATGGCTGTCGCTTCGATGTTCTATCAATTGACCAAATCACGTCTTCGTAACGACTGCGGTGTAGGAGCATATTCGTGACGATCGGCCACTAAGAGGCCAGCGCTTTGTCGCTGAAGTGTTGATCATACAAGTAGGAGTGAAGATCTCGGTCCAGCCTTCCAGCATCTCAATGTTGCGATAACTGTCCGGAAGTCGGACCTCGTCTGTGTAGGACTAGTTCAAAAGAACTTGCGGTCGCGACATTGGAATTCTACGCTGAGAAGGACATTGAAAGTCGAAAGAAGAACAAGGAGCAAGACCTGAACTTGAACATTGACTTGTGAGTCTTGGAGAGAGGTGACAGGGAGAACGCGGAGTGCTTGGCAGTACGAAACATGCACAGCTCCGTGACTCAAACTGCTGAATGTGATTTTCTTGAAATCCTCCATATCCTCCTCAGATGTCTCCTCCTCTCACACTCTGAGAAAAGCTCTTTCGAAGATGCCGCCGCACACCAGCACACTGCGACTTCGGGCTATCGTAACTGCGATGTTTGACCGCCGCTAACTTTGAGCTGTCTCCTATGGCATCGCGACTATCACGCTACTTTCAGGCGACAGCCGTTGGTTTGCCCCGGAAAGAAGACGGATCCTTCGCGGTGTAGCGAGCCATCATCCGTTACGAGACATTCTGGGTGCTTAAAGCCAATGGCTTGCTTCTGTGCGACTATCGCGAGGAACATGGTGTTGATGTGCGCGCCGATCTTCACCACCCAACCAAAGCATTCAAAACTGCTGCATCCGGAAGCGATAGATTCCCACGGCATGATGCGATCAGAGCTGGCCAAGGAACGGCATTCTAAGAGCATCATCCTTGTGAGATGACCGAAGCCTGAAGACGAGGCATACTCGCTGAGAGGCCAGCCTATGCTTTCCTCAGTACCCACGCGTAGTACTCGAGAGAGCTCTCACTGGGCTTGAGCACTTCCACTTCCATGTTCCATAGGCTGTCCTGACTCAACAAAGGCTTCACGAAATGCGGCTGTTGATAAGTGATGGAGAGGAAGATTCCTCGGTCTTTCAAGACGCGTGCAACCTTGGGACGTATCAGCGTTGGCACTACCGCAGATGCGAGACTGAGGCCTTACCTCTCTCATGTATCGACTCGCGTTCTTCTTGACCTCTTCAGGCGGCTCCCACGCGCTACCGTAGACCATGGCGTCGAGTGTACTTTTGTCGAAAGCTACATCGACAGACTGACTTGCAATCATAGGCATGTCACGGACATCTTCGCATAGCCAGGTTATACCATTGCTCTTTTCGGGCTGCCATGGTGTCGACAAGGACGCGAGAGAAATCGACGCAGATTTGGTTCTGGTATCCGAGTGCAAGCAGATCTCGCGGTACAGTCTTCCATCTATCAGCCACACTGAAAGCCTATCGTCATGGTCTACTGGCGATGCTTACGCTATCTCCAGCTCCCAGATGAAGGATCTTTGGATCCTGCGCTGGCTGAAAGGGCGCGAAGAGGTGCTTCTCTGGGAAGGGCTGAAGGTCGTTGTATGAGCGTAACCACTCGTGCGTTGTACTCTTGCCATCGGACTTCGCGTATATGGCGTCCCAGTATTCGGAACGCGCCAACGCTCCGACTTCTCGGTCAACGACTGACATTTCGCGAAATGCGTACATGGTGTGTCGTATGGCTATGCGGGACTTGTAGACGCACTTGGAGGTTGAGAGCTTGCACTCCTGGGAGCAACGAGTCGTACCAATCTCACCATTATGCTCGGATGTCGTGTACAAAGGACGCTGCAAACAAAGCTTTGCCCAGGGGTGCTGAACGGTCAAAGGTTGGAATGTACGGATGTGGGGCTCCTAACCGCCTCAAAACCTCCACGGCGGGACAGGAAGGAAACGCTTCGCGGCAAGCTGTCTGAGGCGGCCTGCGCAATCACACCGGACTTCCCGACTCGCCATGGTCCCTGAGCTACTCTATCTCATCCAGGAAACCATCTCGAAGTCCGGGGCAACAAAAGGTTCGCAGGCCGTACTGTTGTGTGGAATGTGAACATGCGAAGATCCAGAAAGGTCGGTCACTTTGTCCAGGTCTTTTGCTCAACTGCTGACACGTTCCCGCTGCTGCGTGCAGATTAATCGCACTGGTGTGCATAGCGAACCGCCCGGCCTCTTCAGTGCTCTCACCTCGCCTGATCTTGATATCCCGCAGACAGCAGCACCGCATCAGAATGCGATGAGTGGACGAGCAGAAAGGAAGCCTCAGTTAGTATCGCGCTGTCCGACGTCGACTGGACGCGACTGAATCCATGAACACTGAGAGCTTTTGCTCCTTCCTGCTGCACTCAAGAAGGACCAGCATTTCTCTGAGTTCTACCTGCTCGATTGAACACATCAAGAATGAAACGCTGGGCGTGCGAGTCACAGCAAATGAGTCGTGACCGCAATCATTCGCGTCATTGGCCCTGATCATGGCCGACGATACTACAGCAGAGTTTGCCACTGGTGCGGACGAACAAATTGTAGCCCAGTAGTCACGATCTTCTGCATTTGGGACGGCCAATGTCGAAGACGTTGTGCTCGGCAATGACATGTGGAACAGCACTTTCCGTGGAGCTTGTACACTTAGACCGGCCGAAGAACGTCAAAAGCTCGAGCGAAGTACCCATGTGAGCCTCTGCAAACAGAGTACAATCAGCACATTCCCCTGAGATGCGCTGTTCTCAATGGCTATGTCGAGTTGTGCCGGTTGCTTGTCGTGTGTGGAGGTGCAAGTCCATGGACTGTGGTTGGGATATCCGATGTTGGGATATCTGTTCTGCATGAGCACGTGCAAGCTCCTAGCGACTACGCTCTTCAGATTGAGCAAGACGTTCTGACGGAGATATGCTCGCCTATACCGCTTACAGTCTCGTCGAGCTTGCTTCCATCATCGAATCTTTCGATCTAGTCAGCTCTAGTGGTAAAGCCGTCCGGCCATCGTGGGAAGCCCTTCCTTCTTGGCGATATGACACAGTTTGAACGCGACCAGAACAGGGTTGAGGCGCAATGTGGGCGGTGCAACAATTAAGAGTTTGTCCCTGAGCGATCGTGTCTGCATGAAAGGTGTAGCATCGATCCAAGTCACAGCGGAGAAGATAGCCCATTTCCCATGTCCAGATGTGCGAGTGGCATGCACTCTCGAAGAAAGCTCACGGTTGACAGACGACTGACACGGGCGCTGTGGAGTGGATGATAAGCAGCAACGAAAATGACATGCACTGTTGATGATCGTCTCTGCCTACACATTGCTTCTTGCTCTTGGGACCCACGTGGCGGGCGTCGACGACAGCGAGGCAATGAAAAAAAACGACCAACGTCATACATGTCTTCAGGAAGAGTAAGAGCAAGCAGTGGCCAGGTGGAGCGTATCCTGACCAATGCCAAAGTTGCGACGCATATTTCTCAAATCGCTTACCTTGAATTCACGTTCTTGCTCACCAATCCCTGATGAAGCTGCAATAGGAGGTGAAGGTTGAGCTGTGGATGGTGAGGAAACTACTTCGCTGTGCCCGCATAAATAGGTACCTTCTGGTCGTGCAATTGCTTCGCAACTGCTTCGCAACTTCTTCCTTCTTCCAGCTTGCACAATTGTTGCCAAAGCTGGACTCTTCCTGTAGGTATTCGAGGGATGTAGCTAGTTAGTCTAGCGTTCTCGGCGTAGGATTCTTTGCGAGCTTGGCGAAATGCACAGAGCAATAGGAGGCTGTGAGCGGCAGACTTCCATCATCAAGCAGTAACCTGTGCCGCAGATTACCGCGCCACTCTTCCTGCTCAAGCGATTAAGTTCCATGTCTTCCGCACTCTATGCCTTCGATGCTTCTGGTCGGTGAAAGAGGTTTCATGTGAGCAGTATTTCGTTCGATTCAGCACAGTTTTGCAACTATACTTGTGTTCCCTACGATAGAGTGTGTCGCAGAGATGTGGTGAAAGTTTGACAGCAACGGTAACACGTGAATACCATGATCTCCTTGTCAGAGTAGGTCGATGACTGCGGAATGGATTCACCCCGAATCTCGTCTCTACTCTCTTCCACGCCAGAATCATCTTCAATATACCCAAATGACGATTTCTTTCCTCAACTCTGATATGCTTCTTTTTGTCGTTCGCGATTGCCACAACAAGCGCACAAGTACTTCACCAATGCACAAAGCCTCGTTATTGGCGCTCTCATGACCGATCACTTCGCTCAGGCGCTTCGTAGAGTTTCTTAGTAGAGATCGACGCTGCTTGGCGTCCATGCGCTAGGTCTTGGTAACCATCAGAGGTGCTGTGCCGCCCCCGCTGAAGCGCATTGGGTCTTGATCGACAAAATACTATAATGTATTAGAAGCTGCTTGCAGTCCTTGCACGCTTCGTCTCTTCTTCATCAATCGCTTCACCAGAACGCCAGACTCAAACACAGGAACGCGCAGAGACATATCTCATTCGACCAAGAATAGCCGCGATGGCTTCCATCAAATCGACCTCTGTCGTGATCCTGCTGGCGGCAACATGCGCTGCCCAGTCTCTGCCTCGCCAGCCGCGAGAGCTCGTTGCTGATATTACTTTGGCCGAACAATCCGCGGTCAACTCCAGTATTAGATGCGGAAGGTACTTCGACGATGCCATGCCTCAGGGTCTCGTCGTACGAATCGCGAGCAATTTCACATCGGGAACCTGCTTGAACATCGCAGAGACTTTCTCCTCGAATTCTTACCCGAACGACACTATCAGCGAATTCGAAGGTGTCACCGAATCTTGTAGCCCTTTGAATTCGACCTGCTATGCTGCCATTCAAGCAATAGGCCTCAATCTTTATTCTCCGGAGGTCAACTATACCCATGTCGAGATTAGTTTCCGCACCAGCAATGCTACCAAGGACTTCACTCTGAAGGCTTTCGCCGGAGACCGCTGCGAGGAGGATGCGTCAGAGCCATGGTTTTTGTGGGGTGGGTGCAGCCCCGAGGATCGGGGCCCAGAGTGTGAGGAGCTACCGTACAATGTGAAGAGTCTAAAAGTCGAGCGAATGGCATCCGATAATAGCACGGAGTGTCTGATCGCAGCTGAGCGTGGTGCCGGTGCAAGAATGGGTCAGGCCGGTATCGCGGCGGTTGTTGGAGGTGCGGTGGTTGCAGGACTTATGGCCGTAGTATAAGTACTTCGGCGCCATGAGGGGGAGCAGCCGGAAGGACCATGTGGCGGTGTTGCTCGCGAATAGTGCTTCTCCGTTTCGGAACTGATAGTCGTTGCTTCAATGCTAGTGCGTATGTGCCTCCAGCATGTTCTTGGGTATTCTTAAAGCAGCGGTAGCTGCGAAATACAGCATAGCGATCTTTTCGCGATGCCGCCTCGACTCACAGGACATGCGATCATATCAAGGTGACCGGGCTCTTGATGTCTTGGTGTACAGTATGCTGCATCGTGTGCTATGCGGGATGCCGCCGCGGCTCTCCAAAGATCCAGTCATGCTGCCAGTATTGTTAATCGATATCGTCGCCGCTGTAACAGTCAATGAGCATCCGCGAGGTGGCGATGAAGAAGACAAGAGAGGGGAAAGACTCGGACACAGGCATGAACTCGGGCGGTCCGAGCTCAAAGCTTAAAGTTATGCATGTGGAAAGTCCGAACTGTGACTGTGCTCTTCTCTTACCAACCTGCCCATCACCACATGAGAGCCTCCGCCGCATTCTTCCGCCCTTCCCCGCGAGTGCTCGAGTATCTGATCAGAAAAGGTCGTGTTCCGGCCGCGAACATGGCAGTCGTGGCCGTTCAAGAGCCGCACGAAGAGCCAGAAATTCTCGAACCTCCTCCCAAAGTCGCCGTGACGCCTTGCGATCCATGGCCTCGACCGTACTATCTCGAAGACAATCTCCGACGCGTCGCGCCCTATCACTTCACCTACAATACCTTCTGTAAAGAGCGATGGCGCGGGAGAGGTTTGCTGGATATCTTCACAGACGAGTTTCGTGATAGACCGGTTGAATACTATGTACGTGTAGACAATAGTAGGAGGACTGCGCGCAAGAGAGGGATTGCAGAAGTTTCTGACTTTGTCGTCGCAGAAAAGTGCGATCGAGAATGGCGCAGTGCAGATCAACGGTAAGACTGTACCTTCCATTGACACACCTGTCAAGAACGGCGATGTTATCAGCCATACCATGCATAGACACGAGCCGCCTGTGACAGCGCAGCCGATCGGTGTTGTGCATGAGGATGAGAATGTCATTATCATCAATAAGCCGGCTGGAGTGCCTGTACATCCTGCCGGGAGGTATAACTACAACTCGGTTGTGGAAATCATGCGTGCTGAGCGGGGGCATGGATTCGATCCTCTGCCTTGCAATAGGCTAGATCGTCTGACGAGTGGAGTCATGTTTATTGCTAAACACAAGAAAGCTGCTGTGGACATTACAGATCAGCTCATGGGGAGGACGATAAAGAAAGAGTATGTCGCGAGAGTGAAAGGGAAGTTTCCTGAAGGCGATGTCGTGTGCGAGCAACCCATTCTACAAATCTCCCCAAAGCTTGGGCTGAACCGAGTCCGCGCGAATGGAAAAGAGGCAAGGACTGTGTTCAAGCGACTGGCGTACTACCCTCCCCGTGAACCTGGACTGGATGCGAATGGCAATGTGAAGGAAGGATACAGCATTGTTCGCGCTCGGCCGTTGACGGGACGAACACACCAGTTGCGTGTACATCTTCAATTCCTCGGACATCCCATCACCAACGATCCCATCTATAGCAACCAAAGAGTATTCGGCCAAGATCTCGGGAAAGCTTCAAGCACGGGCGACGACGATGAAGACATCATCTCTCGGCTCTCCCGCATGGGGAAATCAGAAGTCGCAGAAGCAGTGGCATACCACGACGAAATGGTCGATGAGTATAATCGGAAGAAGGCGGAGAAGATGACGGGTGAGCTGTGCGATGTCTGCCAGACTCCACTGTATAGTGACCCAGGCGCGCATGAGTTGGGAATCTATTTGCACGCGAGAAAGTATAATTGTGCGGAAGGGAGATGGAGTTATGAGACGGATCTACCGGAGTGGGCATTGCCGCCGCCTGGGTATGAGGGCCCCAAGGAGGCTACGCAGGAGACGGATCCGTTGGCTGTGGACTTGGAGAAGCTGAAGGTTGCTGGTGACCAAGCTGATGAGGCGAAGGCGGAGAACAGTGTTGACGGTAAGACGACCTGAAAAGCTGCTGGTGTGTGCGACGTAACGACACAACAGGAACGCCGTCCACAGCAGCGAAGGACGATGACACGCATAACAATTGGTTTTGCAGTCGCGATGAAGCCAGCCACGCTTATCAGGCGCAGCTGCAGCAGATGCGGACCTCTTACTGGACTGGTGATAATCTGAAGTTCTTCGCCAAGGTCTGCACGTTTGCCTTGGTGAAAGCGTGTCTGGCATATTGTCAATATGCCTTGACAGCTCATACACCGATCCCTTCGATATGTTCGCTGCTGTACAGAACGACATGCTTGCAGTGATTCCAGACTAGATGCTTTTCGCCCGATTGCCATCAAGGTGGATTTGGAAGTGGAAAGTACAAATTGAAGCTCATTCCCGCTCTTTGACAGCCTCTCATTGTCCTCCCGGGTCTGCACTACCAACTATTTGACCGTACTTCTCTCTAATGGACTCGCAACTGTCGTATATGCCTTGTCTGTACTCATAGAAGCAGCCTATGTGCCCCACTTGCCCACCTTGCGACGCTCCGCCAAGAGAACACGAAACACGCGCACCTCCTGTGTGCGCCTCCACGATCCTCTGCACATCGACATCACCTAGGGCTCATCGCCATAATCGCGGAACGAGAGCAACGGCCCCAGCAAACGACCATCACCAAATGTATCATATGGTCCTCGATGATGACAGATCATGCAACATGCGACAATTCTCCGCCATCCCCGTGCGACCGCACTTGAAGCTTGCTGCAACAAGGCAAAGCAGATCCCCATCTAGCTATCACAGCTTCTGCTTCCGGCATAGTCGTTTTCCTCCAGTTTGGCCCTCCAGCTCATGACGGACGCCGGAGTTACCATTGCTGGAAGCACATTGGCCGGTTGCACATGCAGGGTGAGCGTACCGCATAGCTGACCAAGTTCCTCACCTCGCTTTTGCCATGGTATAGCTTCCTTTGATGGGAGATTGTGTGCTGGCGATTGCCTGGACTTAGCATGGAGGTTTGTGTTATCGCCGGAGTTAGGTGTAGGAAAAGAGGTATAAAGAGCTGGTAGGTTGTTGACATAATTTGGGCTTCGCAGAAACATCCGCTCCGGCAACAGCTCTGTTCAGGTTTGAGCTAACATTTAGAGCAATCGGACTACTGAATCAGCTTTCTGGAAGGACGACGATCACAGGCGATAGCTATAAGACTGTCGAAGCACCAAGCTTGCGAAGTCCCACGAAGCTTCTTCAAAACCTGCCAGCCGCAGATCTACTTTCAAAACAGCTCATTCACAAGTCAAATCTATCACAATGGGCTCCGAACTTCCCAAGACCTTCAAAGCCGCCGTGCTCAATGGTATCGACCAGCCACTGGAGATCAAAGAGCTCCCAATGCTCCAGCCTCAAGCAGGAGAGCTCTTGATCAAAGTCCACGCCTGCGGTGTCTGCCACTCCGATCACCACGTTCTACATGGCGACTTCGGTCCCCCAGGTATCGACGTTCTCGGCCACGAGTTCGTCGGCACTGTCGTAGCTGTGCCTTCAGAAGAGAAGAAATGGGTCGTTGGCGACCGCGTCGGTGGAGCCTGGCACGGAGGACATGACGGCAACTGCAGGCAATGCTCCCGTGGACAGTTCCAAATGTGCGATAACAAGACTGTCAATGGTGTATACCGCAATGGCGGTTACGGCGAGTACGCTACTCTGCGAAGTGAAGCTGCTGTTCGCATTCCTAAGGATGCCGATCCTGCTGAGGTCGCCCCTCTACTTTGTGCGGGAGTCACTGTCTTCAATGGTATTCGTCGATTGGGCGTCACGAGCGGAGAAGTCGTAGCTATCCAAGGTCTTGGTGGCTTGGGACATCTTGCAATCCAGTATGCCAGGAAAATGGGCTACCGAACAGTCGCTCTGTCGAGAGGTTCAGAGAAAAAGGACTTCGCCATGAAGCTGGGTGCAACGGACTACATTGATACCCAAGCTGAAGATGTTGGCAAGGCATTGCAAGCTCTCGGCGGCGCTGCTCTTGTTGTCGTGACGGCACCAAACCCAGAAGTCATCTCACCTTTGCTCGGTGGCCTGCAGCCTGGTGGAAAGCTTTTGATCCATGTTGCTGTGGGGCCCGTTCCAGTGGATACTGTTGCCATGGTTCTGAACGCGCTTTCCGTTCACGGCTGGCCGAGTGGGCACGCGTTGGACAGTGAGGAGGCCATTGCCTTTGCGAGGACACATGATGTGAAGTGTCTCATCGAGAAGTTCCCATTGGACAAGGCCAACGACGCGATGGCACACATGATGAGCGGGAAGGTCAGGTTCAGGGCTGTCTTGACAATGGACTAGGACAAGGAATAGCTTGTGCGAATACATGATAGCAACGCATGTAGTACTTGAACTATCACCAAGGCGAATTAAACTAATGCACTCTCATCAATATATCGCTCTCTCCTTCCTTGAATTCTTGCGCGCTTGTGCCCCTGCATCACCTTTCGCTCCGCGGATCTCACTCCGTCGCTGTCACGTCTCGAACAACCTTGCATGAGGCTAAGATCTGAATCTGGGACTACCAAATCACATGCGTAGTTCCGCGGTAAGTAAGGGACCTCGATCGAACTCTTTACTACCCCATGATGCAATACAGATAAAATAGATATGCTTTTGTGATGTGATACTGCCAAGGTAGCGTCCACGCGGACGAACTTCATTCTTAGCGTCTTCAATAGACCATGCGGCATTCTCCGGACAACTTCAAATACAGCTATTCTTGACTACTGCAGAGCAGACGACCGGTGGTATGGAACTATTGATGATGAGAAGGACGGCTCAAGGACGACCGTGTGGTGTGAAACTATTGATGATGAGGATGAACGGCTCAGAGCCAGATCTTTGTTGTCTCGCGACGGCTATCTGCCTTAGTTCGATGATGATAAGAATAGTTTGTTGTTCTAGTTATACTTCTGCAACTCTCTCTCAACGGGCGTTCATCACAGCCCAGGGTATCATAACGTCGTCATCACTCCTTGTTGCAATCAATCCATGATAAACAAATGATATGGATAGTTCGGTCTTCTTTCCTGCTTGAAATTCGCCTGTTTCGCCTTGCGCCTAGCTTTTGTGGTTTTCTGTCTTCGATGAATTGTATAATGAAATGTTGTTCGATCGTGTGTTACGATTCGTGCGTCGCTTTTCCTATCATCTGTCGATGAAGCTCTGAACCGTCATGGGGTAGTCGGTAGACGATAGAGATGTGGAAGGTCGCTTGCTGTGAGATTCGGGCACGTAGCCGTATGTGTCGGCGAATGTATCGTGGGGTTTGTAGTTTTTGCTTTTGTAGGCTGGGACTTCTTCCATCATCTGGTGGCCAGTAGTCAGTACAAAGTTCTGCATCTCGAAGGTAGGGGATGGAAAGCGCTCACCTTGTCGACTTGCTCCAGCGTGAGGCCTTTCGTCTCAGGCACAAACACCCAAGCGAAGAGGGCACAGAATGCACATGTAGAGCCCCAGACGAAGAAGACTTTGACGCCGAAGTCACCCTTGTCACCGTCGACGATGAAGGGCACTATGATGCCGATGATGCAGTTCCAGAACCAGTTACTTGCTGTCGATAATGCTACTCCTTTTGATCGGATGGGCAATTGAAAGATCTCTCCAATGACGACCCCTGAAAGGCATTAGTTGCGGTTGGAGCACAATGAAGAGGATGAAACGTACATGCTGCAGGTCCCCATGTGGCAGCGAAAAATGCAATGTAAATACAAACGAACGTGATGAGGCAGTAATTTGCTGCCTCAGAGTCGGGTGCTGACACGCCAACGACGGCAACTGCGTACTCGCAGATGCACATGGCCACAGCTCCCCAGATTAGTAACGAGCGCCGTCCGAATTTCTCGATGGCATAGAACGAGAGTGGTGTGCAGACCACGTTGACCACCGTTGTGATCATCGATATCAAGAAGGCGTTCTCCATGTGGACCGACTGAAAGAATGTCACGTTGTAGTAGAAGATGAAGTTAATTCCGGTCCACTGCTGCATCATCTGAAGGGCGGTTCCGATGAATATCTTTCGCATATTCGAGTTCGAGTTCGTGATACCACCACTGAAGACACCCATCCAGGAGACCTCGCCTACCTGTTGTTCGTATTGGTAGTTGGCCACGATCTCGGATAATTCGTCCTCGATGTAAGGTGAAGTAACAGGTTGTCCTCGCACTCGGGCTAATGCTTTGACTGCCTTGTCGTATCTGCCTTTCTTGACATAGAAGCGAGGAGACTCGGGTAGCAATAGAAGACCGATGCTCAGTATTAGCGCCCACAGGAACTGGATGCCGATAGGTATTCGATAAGCGGCCGAGGAATCGTGGTCTCTTGAAGCGTATCCGACGCAACTTGCCAACATGAGGCCGATGGTGATGGCGAACTGGTATGCTGAGACGATAGCGCCGCGTACTTTTCGTGGAGCAACTTCGGACATGTAGAGAATGTTGACGGCCGACACACATCCCACACCTAGACCAGCGATGAATCGTCCAGCGCAGAGACCTGCGACATGTTGGGCTGCCATTTGAACAACCACTCCCGCCATGAAGACGCCACACCCGGGTCCGATCAGTGTTGGTCGACGGCCTATCAAGTCGGCAAGCCATCCGGAAGTGAGCGCTCCGCAGAAGGTGCCCAAGGAGAGAATTGATACGATTAGTGACTTTTCCCAGGTCTCATATGAGTATCCGGATGGATCTGTTGTCGATGGACGTCCGTAATCGCGCTTGAAGCTGTCCATACCCAGAACACCAGAGATGTAACCAGAATCGTAACCAAACAGGACTCCAGCAAACGCAGCAAACGCACACATCGCATATGCCTTGAGTGTCACCGGTGCCTCAATTCGTTCCACAGAGGCGATGACGACCGGCGCCACTTTGCGTGGATCCATCGCGTACTTCCCAGGACTGTAGTCGGCCATGATGTGTCGCGTGAACGGTTGCGATCACATCTCAATCGAAAGTCAGACGTCGCGTACTGCGTGGTATTGAATAGGAATGTCAAGGCCAGACCATAGTGGGACATGAAGAAGGATGTATCAGCCTGGGATACCAGGAGGGGCAGAATCGTGAGCGTACATGTTCAACGCTCCGAGCCTGCTTTTACAGGACGAGACTATCGATGGTAGATCCCTGCTGGACTTGTACCTGCAGCAGGTCGTCTGCCCACGGGAACCATGCATCAGCATCGTCTGCTTGGCGCTGCCGAAACAACCACGAATCAGAGGGACGGGAAGCCACATCTCAGCTGGTCGGCTCGAGGACGGATGTGGGGATCAGCCATCCGCGCCATCCACGAAGGGAATCGTGGCCGTGCTACACTTCAAGCGAGTGCAAATCCTCAAAGTCGCACCATGCCCGTTCCAGGGCGGAGGCGCTTCATGCGCTGGCTGCGACGCGCAAAGTGCTCTGCCTTCTGGAAACGTTCCACGGTCGTTCTCCGAGAGCTGTTTGACCTTTCATTTGCTGTGAGCAATGGGCATTGCGACGGATAGGTCTCTCCATGGTACTCTATAAGTGGCTGGTAGTATCCTGTACAGTCATTGCGTGAGAGAGTGTATTGCCAATCTTGGAGACACTGCGCCGCTCACAGCCGGGCGCGTGATATTGCGCTAGGCTAACTGCCGATCAGCATCGAAAGGGCCTGCGCCCGTCTACTCCTCACTGGTCCGCGATCTGCCCATGTCAACGGCAGATACCACAGGGACTACTGAAAGGCAAGCGGTATGGTATGAGTGCTCGTTGTCCGCGGATCGTGATGGCGAAGTGTCGCCTCCTTTTCTCAGTTCACATGCGCTGCCTGTCGGGAGTTTGCGCCAGTGATGCGTAAGATTAGCAACCAGGGAAGTTGACGCAACGGCAGAGCGTGCGGAGATGGGGTTGTGGCTTCAGCCTTCACGGACGGTCTGGACCGCGGCGTGAGGCGTGTTTGCGCTCAGCGCCGTTCGCGGATCACATCTGCTAGTGGTTTCTTTGATCATGTTGTTAAGACCTCAATTCCGCGTCTCCACGGTATTATGAACGTATACTAGCTGCGCAGTGGCGGCTGTGCAGAAAGGTATAGGTGAAAGTCTCATAACGCCGGATGAAGTGACGCCTCCTGGACAATTCAGCCGACGTTCAGCCAGCGCCCACGCACATGGCATTCCTGGTCGAGGCGCAGGTGCTCTCTGGACCTCATGTCCACTGACCATCTGTCTCTCCCGTGTAGTTCACACGGTCGCCACATGGTACCTCTCCGGAGCCCGCGTCTCTCTTGTGGAACATGGCATTTGTTGGCCCTCAATTTTGCCGCACAGTGGCGAACACGGTCACACTTCAGTGCAGCTTATGTGAGCCTGTAAAGGATACCGGAACTCCGAGTCACTCCTTTGTGCACGCGAAGGTTCGCACAAGCATAGTGCACACAGTCCACAGATGCACGTTCCTTGTGCTGCATCTCAACGGCCTGCGCGTCATGTCTCCAGACAACCGTTGATAAGCAGTACGAGATTTGCAAGGGAGAACGCAACCCAAACTCCTTGAACAGGGATCTCTGCAATGTCTACCTATCGGCAGTGTGTATGATGAGCTGAACAAAAGGCACTGCAGCAATCAACGTGCAAAAGATGACTCCGTGCTACTGGCACTTGTAATGGTGCGGCAACTTGCCGGAGAATTCGCGAGTCGTGCAAGCCACCAGAGCTATCGTGGCGTTGCATGTGCATATGTACGACACAAGGTTCTGTAACCAGTGAACAGCTGCAGAGCCGATGGTCGGAACCTCCTACAAGCAATTTCCCTGTCTGGCTTTGCCACATCATCCGGATATGCGAGAGTATTATGCGTGAGTTTCGCTTGTCGGATCGTTTCAGAAGGTTAGAATGCTATACAAGAGAACGGCGTCGACCGACGGGGACGCTATTAGGAGGAAGAATGCAATTCCAGCCGGCGACGCAGTCGCCTTTGCTGACTGCACAGTCTGCGTGCATCCAAGGTAATTCTTCTGCGTGCGATCCGAGTAGAGCAGAGCTACGTCGCATCCTTTCTTACTTCCTTCCGTGCATGGTGGCCTCTGGAATGATCGGCATGCTCAAGGCAGGGCGTGAGCTCACCTCTGCTTATTCATGGTGCTGGTTGGTTCTGTCAGAAATTTGCATCCGAGTGCGATTCCATAATGTCCAGGTCGAGTCCCGCAAGATGTCGGAGGAAAGCTCATCTGTCTTGAGATACAGGCTTCCAAGGCAGCGTACTTCCCGTGAGTCTCCAGCAGATGTCCTCATTTGCCTGCTGGTATTCCCGCGTCACTCGACTGTGCACCAGATGTCGGGGTCGTTCCGAACACATTGTTCTTCACACTCTTGCTCGAAAAACTCTCGGCTCCCTTCAGCACGTCGTCCATGAATCCGCCAAAGAGATCTGCAAGAATATTGGTTGGCTCTCCGTCTTCGCTGAAATCCATGTCTCCCATAATCTCATCTCCTCTTAGCGGCTTTCCCAAGAACATGCCCACCAGCCCCGTGACCACCCTCAACGGAATTAGAACAGTCAATGCAACAAGACTCGAGGAGCCAATGAGCACTGTCCCGAACACCATTTGCCAGGCCTCCTCGGCATCCAGATACTTGAGCATTGGGCTGATGATTGTATCATCCATCCAATTCTCAGCCTCGCTAACATGATACAGAATATGGTTCTTGTTGTCCCAGTAGTTCTTGTTCATGTACTCTCCAAAACGCTCGAATGCCTGGTTCTGAGGATCATATGGCTCGAATTGTTCGTACAACCGGTCGCCCGTCATGATTGACAACATTTGGTTCTGAAACGAAGGAAACGTGGTCCATGGAAGTCCGGTGTATGCGTCCTTCAGTGGAAATTCAATGATTCGCACTGTAACTGGTCGCAGGTCTTCAGCGTTCCCGCGATAGGTGAAGCCAGTCTCCTCTGTATCAAGAACTTCGTCTTCTTCGACCAAGAAATGCACCAGAGCTGGGCTTCGGGTATTCCACACTCCACAGAGCAAGCTTGCAGTGCCGCTGCATTGCGCAAAGTATACACCCGTCTGGTTAAGCTTGCGGTCACCTTGAGCGTAATTGATTGCGTAGATGAAGTCTGAGTCCCATGGGAAGAAACGAAAACCGGAGTAGGTTAGGAACACCCACTGTTCTCGAGGAGCTTCTGGCTTGCTGCATCTTGAGGTGGGCGATATGTCGCGTACAAGGTTCTCGATGTCAGGGTATTTGTCAATTGGGAGGTCCTCACTAGGGACGCCCTCTTCATCATAGTATTGCTGTGGCAGCATAAAGTCCAACTTCGACAGGAAATCATTGCTATTGATCCGCATTGTGTGGAAGTCATTGTGAGTGTCCTGAAATTGGCGAAATGATGGGGCACCGCCGCCTACGCCCCAGTCCGACATGGAGTCTTTGACATCGTAGATAAATCTGTCAGTATTGGCCGTGACTTGCTGTTCGAACCAAAATGCGAGGGAAATGCCGGAGATGATTGTAACGAGCAGAGGAAGGAATGTGACTGGAAGCGTTAGCAAGAATGGCCACTTGAACGCTTTCCAAACGAAGCGAAGCAATGTTCGGATCATGGCCGAAAGCTGCAGGCAGAAATTCTTGCAACGTTGTAGAAGCTGGTTGTCAGTCGCCAATTCAAAGTGTATCTCGCGAATTGGTCAAAAAGCAACAAGAGATGTCAACAAGCAACGACAAGCAAATGCTTGTGATTTCGCACAACATTGTTTTGCTGTGCCGCGTTTGCCCTACCACGCTTTGTTGCCTATCGGAGTTTGCAGGTGAAAGGAGGTGGCGGAAGGATGCAGAATGACCGAATGTTTCGGTTCCGAGCCACTTGCGCGCCGAATGCCAACGTCAAAGCAAGCTGAAGTGCCTGCGCTGGAAGCTGAGCTGCTCATGACGGGTGCAGTGGTCTGGCAGGAGGCGGTTGTGTTTTGCGGTCGAATTGTGTGCTGACTTCCAAGCCCGGCAGACCTTCCCAGAAAAAGGGTTGCCCAAGATTGCAGCTGTCCAGTACCAGCGTTCCTACATCCCATCCGCACATTGCTATTCAGCGTTTCGAAGTTTTCAATCCCGCAACCCGGATGCGGATTTAGAGAAGTGCCCCTTCGCAGACTCAGAAGGCTGTTTGCAAGGAAAGAGCATGGAGATATTCAAGAGCTAGGCGAAGAGGATAGCTGTTTGGGCAAGCACTCGTACCGCCATCGAAATCGCAACATACGGACCAGATATCCAGGGCGCATCGGGAGCAACAGTCGGTCTGCACCAAGTGCAGATGATACGTCCAACGAAACGGCGTCGTGGTCGCATTCGGGCCAGACAAGACTGCGAAGCAGAGTTCAGCGATATCCGCTCCCTCTCCCGGCGTTGGCGGAAACCAGTAGATCTGTCAATATCGCTAAGCCGCTCTGCTTGTCAGTGTGCAGGTCGACCTGGGCTGTGCTGGCTGGGGTCTGCCGCTTGCCGCGCTGCCGGTGTAAGGCTGAGAGCGAGGTGCATGTCGGCCCTGCTTCGTCGAGATCGCATGGACTTCACTGGTGCGATGTGCCCGTCGCGGCGAGTGTTTCGCGGAGGTGGTGTTGTATAGTGTTGAAGTGTAAGAGTGGTGTTGGCGGCGTTCGAGATGTTCGCGCTGGACGACGGCTTGACCTCACCTCCTGTCGGCATACATAAATGTAACCCCTCGCAGCACACCGCAACGCACAACCACGTATCCATACACTCCAGAAATGATGTAGGTATGAGTTTTGAATGAAGAAAAAGTTTTGCGTAGATGTTACTGTTGCAGCATCATGTTGGGGCGCTCATTTTGTCGTCTCCCACTGAGATGTGATCGTAGCCACGCACGTTGTTCAGCAACTCATAACGCTATGTTCACATGTTTAGAGCTGTAGACAGTCTATCTTAATGTTGTAATGAAGAGATGTTCAACAGCTACTTGGTGCCCTCACGCTAGTCACGCGTAAGTCGCCAAAAGTCCCATGTATGTCTATTTGGCAGTCATCACAACATTCGAAGGGTACGCAGTCCGTTTCATACCTGCACAGATCGATTGGATCGTGTCAGGAGCACCAAAACAGTGTGTGATTTTGATCAGAACTTGTCCTGGGCCGTGGCGGCCGAAAAGTAATGTATAGCATCGATATGGCAATTTTCACACTTGTTTGGATTACTGTCTCGATCACTTCCCGTCATGTTGCAAGCTTGAAAGATTGACACAATGTAGCGTTGTTGATTACGATGCAAAAGGCAGAAGTGCCGGTAGAGTGATGGTCAAAGAGTGAAGCAAAAAAAAAAACATGGTCAAAAAATTCATTTGCACCAATTTCGACTGCGGATGTGTTTCTCTACATGCCAGAGGCTTCGAAAGCAAAAAGAAGCGAGCAGCAAGGGGCTCGAACCCTCAACCTTTGGTGTTATCAACTACAAGATGAACTTGGAGAGCCGAAAACCAACCTGGACAATTGTTAGTTTTAGATTGTATTGAACGTGGTGGACTTGAACGTACGCGCTACCATTGCGCCAACCACCCTCAGACGCTTGCAGACAAGCTGATTTGATGGAAGGTCCAGTCGCTAGGATAATATGAGGGTGAAAATTCTGCTCCACGCTAGTCAAAGTTTATCCTACGGATCCGCTCGGCCCTCCTCGATCTTGTGGCATCCTCCACGTCTTTCTGTCATCCTTCAAGTCGATTACCATGATCTGGCTGCAAATATGGCGGATCTTACCGCCTGTGAGCCATTGCAAGAATTCTGGTTGAATTTCATAAAGCGATTGATGAAACCAATTACAGTCTGGCTTTACATTCGTCCACCATTCTACCTTCGATAAGCCAGGACGAAAGGCAAGGAAATCAAACGCGCCCTTGTAGTGTGAGTAGTAATTGCTGACATGAGCAAACATATCATGGAATATTTCGCAGACACTATGGATTATCTTACACTCTTGTATTTGTGAACTAGAGACTCGCAACATACGCTTCATCGCGATGTATTGGGAACCATAATTCAGAAGAGAATACAAGTCTCATTTGCAACGCCGCTGATGAATCATACAACCTCTCTAACATGCAAAGTCGGTCCAAAACAGGACCCCGAGACTGGACGTAGTCTCGTGAGCGATTATGTTTCACAAGACAGCAATAATTTAGCGATAGATGTGGTCATTAGCAAGCTGCTTCAGAATAACAGTCCGGCACCACCCACAACCCTACAGCACCAGATCAACATCATTTCTCCGCATCCAACCAGTAACGTCTCGAGATCTCGCGTTCACGCCTACCCCCGCCACAAACTTCTTAAGCCGGCCTCGGCACAGCTATAGGCAGGTTGTAGCTACATAGCCAAGCCTCGCCGATTTACCGAAACAGGAAGGAGACAAGCCTCGTCGCAAAGCGTATATCCTATGATCACTTCCATGTGGGGAAGAGCTCCCGCTTGCAGATCTATCGCTTGCTGTCACTTGTTGCTCACCTGCTTTTATTGGTCTGGTGAGTTTCATGCTGCGAGCGTGGAAACATGCGGCGCTAGAACTCGCAAGGGCATTGGAGTCGATCGCACATGCTCAAGTTGACGAGGAAGGAGGGGAAAGGTAGGTGCAGCTGGCAAGATAGCTGCATGTTGTTCAAGATATATTTCTTCACTTTCGCCACACCACCGAAGCTTCAGCATCCTTCCCATTTGAATTTGCAAGACTCTATCCTTTCTGCTGTGTGCAGCAGCATTCTTGCCCAGCATGCTTTCCAAGACCCTTGCTCTCCTCCTTCTTCCACTTGGAGCCATCGTGTCGCCAGTCGATAGTGAAGCCCGCCAGGTCCGTCCGCTCACCTATGAAGGCTACGAAGCGTTCAAAGTCGATATCACTTCCAGCACAGCCGAGACACTCAAAGCTCTAGAGGGAATCGACTACGACCAATGGGCTCTCGTTCACAACGACCACATTGATATTTCCATGGCACCAGCTGAGATCGCCAAATTTAAGAAGTTGGGTCTGCAATACAGTTCGAAGATGAAGGACATTGCTGGGGCGATCAGGAAAGAGCAAGAGGTTGCTGGCTGGAGTGGTGAGTAGTCTTCTGCACTCAATCCTCAGAGTTCAAGAATACGAGGGGCTTGGGCTAACGACCTTTGTCGCAGGACGCATGCAAGCCAACGGTCTGCCAGACAGCACATGGTTCAACAGCTACCACAGCTACGCCGAGCACGTCCAATTCTGGAAAGACTTGCAAGCTTCCATCCCACAACATTCGCAGATGGTCAGCTCCGGGACTTCTCTCGAAGGACGAGATATCTTTGGTCTGAAGTTGGGCGTCGCAAACTCTACTCGAACAAAGAAGGCTGTGATCTGGCACGGTCAAGTCCATGCGCGCGAGTGGATCACAGGCATGACACTCGAGTACATCACCTATTCTATGATCAACGAGTTCAACCGCGGCAACTCAGATGTCGTCAACTTCCTGAACACCTACGATGTGAGTCCAATCCCAAACTCTTCCCTCTTCACAGCCCCCTCTGATCAAAACATCTAGTTCTACATCTACCCCTTTGTCAACCCCGACGGCTTCGTCTACTCCCAAACCCGCGAACGCCTCTGGCGCAAAAACCGCCAACTCCCACCTCGCGGCAGCTCTTGCTACGGCGTCGACGTAAACCGCAACTGGCCACACCAATGGTCCACCAACAGCGGCGGAAGTAGCACAAACCCCTGTAACCAAGCCTACCGTGGTGCATCCGCTGGCTCCGAGCCCGAAACAAAAGGCCTGACACGCACAATTAACAACATCGCCTCTGCACAAGGCATCAAGCTGTACATCGACTGGCACTCGTATGGAAATTACATCCTGTCGCCGTATGGATATTCTTGCTCGAGTTTCCCAGCGAATAATGCGAAGCTTGTAAGATTGGGACGGGAGACTGGTGATGTTATTGGTGCTGTTTATGGACAGAGTTTCACGACTGGGCCGACTTGCCAAACGCTCTATGCTGTTAATGGTGGTAGTTTGGATTATGTGTATGATGTCAGCAAGGCGGAATTGAGCTACGCATGGGAGCTGCGCGATAAGGGCGAGTTTGGCTTCATGTTGCCTGCTGATCAGATCCGACCGACTGGAGAGGAGAACTGGAGGGGTATGCTGTACTTGTTGAAGAATATGTAAGCTGGGACTCTCGGGATGGGCTCGCGTGGGAATGACCGGGTTCATGGTCGAGCAATGGATCGATACAGTTGTATGGACAGAGAAAGCTATTCAATTCTTCCTAGATTCAAACTACATGGAGTTCGGTAGTGCTGTGGCTCCTCCGTCAACGAGGAGATCCGCGCCTGTTATGAAGCTGGCTTGGGAGCTCGTCAGAAAAACAACAGCGTCTGCGATGTCCTCTTCGGTTCCCTTGCGTGGGAGCGGCTGTGCTTCGATATACTGAGTAATGGGTCCAGCGAGCTCACCCTTGAGCAAATCTTGACCCATGGGCGTGGAGATAAATCCAGGACTAATAGTATTGATCCGGACGTTTTGCTTCCCGTACTCGACACACGCGGCCTTCACACGCAGAATGTTGGACACTTTGGAAATGCAATATGCTTTCTGGCCTCCGTCTTTCTCGAGATCAATGGCGGGTATGTCAAGGACTTTGGACGGAGGTGCCGTAGTGAGATGCTGCTTGATTTCTGCAGGAAGACCTAGCTCGACGTGGCCTGCCGTGCTGGCCATGCAGACCATGGAGCCTCCTGCGGCGATGATGTCTTTGAAGGCGTCCACGACATGAATGGTGCCGACTAGATTCACATCGTAGATCCGAGAAGCTGGTGCTCCAGTGGGCGATATACCTGAGCTTTGTTAGAGGCGGATGATGTTGTGCGAAGCTGATATGAAGTTTCGGTGATAGCTCACCTGCAGTATGCACAACGATCTCAACGTTGCCCAAACTTTTCGCATGCTCCGCAAACGAGCGAACGGATTCTGCGTCTGCGACATCCACTTGTTTCGTCTCGACATTGAACCCGGCGTCGCCAAATGTGGTGGCAGCTTTTTTGAGAGCATCTTCAGAGTAATCTGCAAGTAATAGACGTCTTCCACTACCCAGACGGCGGGCAATGGCCAAGCCCATGCCGCCTATGCCAGTGATAACAACAGTCGACATTTTGAAGGATTTGTGAGTCGGTGTAAAGAGATGTTGTGTGTTCAGCTCGTCGAAGCGGGGAACTTCAGCTCTCTTATATCGTAGCTATCCTCAACAAATGTGAAGTGGCATCCGGACCCTGTCCATTAGAACACAGCTATTGCGCATAATTGAGGTGGCATGCAAATATTCACCGCAGACGCATAGGTCCAGCGCATTTAGACACCGCCGAGATTGGTAGCACAAGCAGGATCATCGTATGACTCCAGGATCCGACATTGGATTCCGTCTACTAGTGAGGGATCGTATCATTCGTCTCTGGACTGAAGCTGAAAGGTGAGGAAGTCGAGCTCGTAAGTATACGAGTGCCGCATCATAAGCATTTCCTTCGAAACATTAGAGCAGGACTCCGCGCGTGTCGCGCCCAGACTAGTTGTACAGACGCCAATGCATTGAAAGACGAGGTGAACCGAGATTCGAAGCAGAATTTTAGTTGTGGACTTCGTATTGGAAGCGAAGCAATGTGAATATTGTTGTTGCAAAGAGGGAGAACGGAGAAAGGCCGCTGCTCAACTCTCGTCTGAGCACTGACCTCATTCGGCAAGATCAGCCGAGATCGCAGTGGGCTTCGGCGAACACATCTCCAGCGAGCTTCCACCTAAGCATATCCACGACTATACCAACAATGGACGAAGACATGGAAGATGTCGATCGCAAGGCGGAGGAGTCAGGCGAAGAGGAATACGACGAGAATGCCGACGAGGACTTCAATCCAGACCAAGCGAAAGATGACCAGGACAATTCCGAATCCTCGTCCGACGAGGACGACGCAGAGACAGCCAAAACAATCAAAAAGAAGCCCTCTGCCAAAAAACGCAAATCCGATGCCGCCCCAGATGCAGACCTCGATTCGGGCGACGAAGCCACAATTCGCGAGCGCAAAACGAAACGAAGGAAAAAGGCAGCGCAAGATGAAGAGGATTCTGGCGGCGAAGGCGGCTTCATACGAACGCGTCGTCAACGCGCTGTAGAGAAAGAGGAACGGCGGAATCGTAAACGTGGCGTACGAGAAGGCGCCGTGACCATAGACGTGGACAAGGTATGGGCAGAGTTGAGCAGTATACCCGTTGGCCGAACAGTTCTACCACCCGTTGCGAAGAGACTCGGCGAAGCGGAAGATGGCGAGGATATGGAAGTTGATGGGGACGAGAAGGAGAATGGCGGGGAAATGGTGAGGATTCAGAGGAGGAGTCAGTATGCGGGAGAGATCACATATGTGGATGTGGACGTTCCGAGGAACAGTAAAGAGGCCAGGAAGTACTTTGAAGAGCATCCGGAATTGGATCCTGACAGGCACGATCCTGGAGCTACGGGCGATACTGCTGCCAACACGAACTCCGCGTCTGATGCTGCGGCGAAGAACCGTCCACTTCGTCGGCCATCGATGTTCGAGCCAAATCCTACTGGTCTGGTGAAGGGTGTTGCGCCAGAGAAACTACGTTTGAGGACGCCTTCTAGACTGGATGTGCTTATGGAGCAGAAACGACTGGAGGCGAAGAAGGGTGCACAAAAGTTGAACACAATGCAGATGAGTCAATACGATTGGAAGAGCTATGTAGAGAAGGAAGGGCTGAAAGATGAGTTGGATGTGTATGAGAGGAGTGGGAATCGGTTTTTGGCAAAGGAGGCTTTCCTAGATCGCGCTGCGGGGGCAAGAGAGGCGAAGGCGAGAGATGCGAGGATGAGGTTGTGATTGCGATGAAGGAGATCGAAAGGGGAGTGAGTGGCCGCTGCCCGTGGAAGTTCTGTGAAGATGAAGATTGCATTTCTTATGATACCCGGCACTGTCTGTATAGCAGACGGCCACCATTTATAGCAGAGCAAGCGCATTGCTTGCTACATTGGAATCAATGGCGTAATGTCCACAGCTTCGATACTGTCGCAAAGGATCTACAAATGTACCTGGAAGCGTGAATTATGCATTGTTCAGCTGAGGCAGACACAGCGCTGCGCAAATCGTCATTCGGGCCAAGGCACCTCCGAAGGCTCCGGCGAGCAGCTGGGAAGGAAGGAACGGCGACAGCGCAACAGAAAGCCTCCTGCTCCTGATCCCTGTTCCCTCGATATTTCTCACTCCACTTCTAGTCCACTGCTCACACTCCTTTTGCACCATCACTCATCTCCCACTTCTCTCCTGACCACTTCTGCGCAACGCGTCTCTTTCCACCTTCTCTTCTTTCCCGGCCCCGATAAATCCGCGACTCCGACGAACCTGCAGCTGCATCACATTCGCGCGAACCGGAACTGGGCGCGATAGCGATAAGACACGAGCGAACGCGCGCGCGCCATCTCCCGAAGACAGGCCGCACTGCATCTGCATTGTCCCCTCTTTGCGCCAGTCAGCCAGCGGTGGTAGCACAGAGACTCGCCTACAGCTTCCAGACATCTTGCACGTGGGAGCTGACTTTGGAGCTACTGCAACGTCCATCATCTGGAACCTCCTGATAAGGGACCAACTTATCGCTGATCATCAACGCAACATCACGACGTTTGAATCAGCAGAACGCGGGTCATACGGAGAAGGCATATTGGGATATTCCGCAAACACACAAGATGGCTCGCGACGCAGTACAAGAAAGAGAGCGACATAGGGCAAACGGCAACGGCCACTTGAATGGCTCCACGCAACAGAATGGACATCCCAAAGCTCCACAGACTGCAGTGGTCAGCAACGAGGATCAGACGGACGAGAATATCTTCCTCTTCATCCCCAATCTGATCGGTGAGTTCCTCCAGCGCGAACCCATCGCTCCCATAACCTTCCGCAAAGACAGTCCCCCAACTGACACCCCTCCAGGTTACGCCCGCATCGTCCTCGCTATCGCCTCCCTCTACTTCATGCCACTGCACCCACGCCGCTGCAGTTTCCTCTATTCCATCTCCTGCCTTCTCGACGCCGCAGATGGCATTGCCGCACGCAAATACGAACAATCCACACGTTTCGGAGCCGTACTCGATATGGTCACCGATCGCTGCACTACCACCTGCCTGCTCGTTTTCCTTGCAACCGCGAAACCAGCATACTCGGTAATCTTCCAACTCTTGATTAGTCTGGATCTCGCTAGCCATTACATGCATATGTACGCTACGTTGGTCATGGGCGGACAAAGTCAGAGCCATAAAAATGTCGATGCAAAGAAGAGCTATGTTATGCATTTGTATTATACTAATAAAGTGAGTCTGGCACACCTCTCTCCTTTCGCAACCCGTGGAAACTGACACCTGACTTCGCAGACCGTCCTCTTCATTGTCTGCGCACTCAATGAACTCTGCTTCATCGGCCTCTATCTCCTGTGTTTCAGCTCCCCGTTTCTCACTCCAGCTCTCCGAAATCCTATCCCCGGAACCGAATCCGCCACGACGCCCACCTCCAACCCTCTAGACCCTAAGCCCTCACTCTTCTTCCCGAATCCTTTCAGCCCCGCCGCAATGGAGTACGCTCGAGCGAATAAGATGGACTCGAATGTGCCGTGGATTCTATTTGCCGCGAGTGCGCCAGTCATGCTGTTTAAGCAGTATGTCAACGTGGTGCAATTGGTGCAGGCGAGTCGGTGGTTGGCCGAGGGCGATCGGAAGGAGAGGAAGAAGCAGGGATTGCCAAGGAGAAAGAGTGGGAAGGGGAAAAATGCAGGCAAGAAGGGCTTGTGAACAACAACGTGAAAAGGAGGTGTAATATATGAGTTTCCTTCTCTTTTCGGTTTCAGGATTTTCGGATGTCTTGGACACGCGTGATGGATGGGTCTTTTCGTTTTGTCATGGGAACTTGATGGCTGCTTGAGGAATCTGTTGTTTCACACAGTCAGGTGTGAAGTGGGACTATTGAGTAGGGATGGAGATGCTGAACAGAGTCAGACATCTCGAGAAGTGTAGATGACTGGAGTCATCTTCAATCTCCCGGAGCAAGGACAGAAAGTATGTGTGCGATTAGCGAGGCGTTCAAGGCGCGAAAGAGAAAGACAGAGAGGCGGAGGGCATGGACATGGACACATGGGCATAAGGGCATTTGTGGAAGTCAATTGAACCCGGTCGTTGCTTATAAAACCATCAGAAGAGAAAGCCGATAATCGATGCGTCCTAAATGGGAAGCAGAAAACCCGATCGCTAGTGGGACAAAAGCAGGAAAGCACATAGTGTATAAGAAACTGGTCTTTTCGTGCATCTCAAGTTCCTTTCGGCTTAAGTTTCTACCTTTAATGCCTCAAAGGAGGAGACAACATGAGAGTGACCGACCTCTCATGCCTGTCTGCTGTCGTTCCCTGTCGCACTAGGAGGGCATATTACCCATTATTTCCTCTCCTACCACCAGCCTTTTTCCTCCTCACATGCTCCTTCAAAATCCTCCTCTCCTCCACCAAACTTCTCTTCCCCTTCCTCTTCGCCTTACCCAACGTCATGAGGAAATTCTTCTTGCGCGCCTTCTCCTTATTCGTGGTACTCTTACCCTCAGATTCCTTCTTCTCTTTCCGCCTCGCCGTCGTGCTTCGATGATCGTTCTCATGATCGCGGACGAATTTCCCTGTGACGGGATCGACATGTCCGCCTTTGGCCATGGCGATTTTCTCGTCTTTGGTGGTTTTGTGGCTGAGTTTCGCCAGACCTTCGATGTTGGCTGCTGTGATGGCGTCGTCGGCGTGGCGGTTTGTGGGGTTTATGGGGAGAGAGGTGAGTTTGCGGCGTTTGTTGGCTGGCATGGCGGCTTGGACTGCAGCGGATTGTCGGAGTTCGTGGAGTTTGGCAAGATCTGCTGGGGTGAGGATGTGGGTTGTTGCGAGGGTGGAGAGGCGGGCTTCTTCTCGTATTGCGGCGGCGTCGGGTCCAAGTGATGCTGTTCGACGGGATTGATCATCGCCTTCCTCCTTGTTCGCTTCTTTAAGTTTGGCCTTTTTCTTCTTGTCGGCTTCGTCTTCAGAGTCGGAGATTTCGATGTCTTCTCCGTCACTTTCGACGTTAATCCAACCGCCACTGCTCTCGCTGTCGTTCTGCTCAGCTTCCCAGTTCTTCCATGCCTCCTCGTCATCTTCTTCGTTAATGCCCTGTTCCTCTCGCCACTTTTCAAGCAGTTCTAGGCCTTCGATACCACCTGCGACTTCCTCTGCGCCGAATCGCACACTGGCATTCTGGCCCACTCGCAGACCCAGGGCAGCATCTCGTCCACGATCCCTCTTCTTCAGCAATTCAGCCCCGACTTCTCTGTAAAGTGACAAAAGTCCTCGTGCAGCCATTTGCACGCCCTTGTCCTTACTCTTTCGGTACTGCACAAGATCCTGGAGCAGAGTCTCTGTCATCGCAAGCGGCTGCCGCACACACACCTCTCGAATACCATTCAACCCTGCTGAGCACACTTCCGCCGCTGATGCCTCTGAGACAAATTCATTTGCAATCTTCACGACCAGTGGCTCCAACAGATCCGGTGGAACGAGATTATGCGATGCTTGTGCTAACGATGCCAAAAATGATGTGACCGACGGCTGCTTGTGCGAAAGGAATTTGATGAACCAGGAGTAAAGCGGGATGAGGGTCAGCTTGTGCAGACCAACCAGTCGGGACACTAGTTGCAGCACGTAGAGCTTCTGCTCCAGATTCAACTTGACCTTGGGGTTCGTAGGCTGCAAATGCTGTTGGAAGAGCTTCTCGGCAAAGCCTTGCGGATCGTGTAGGAGGTGGAGCGCAGAGAAGTTGAGCGCTTGATGTGCATTCTTTCTCTTCTCCCTCCTCTTGACTTTTGCCTGTGCTGCAGCAAGATCCTTCTCCCTCTTTTTCGACTTCTTGTTGATCCCGACCTGGTGTTTCAGCTTCCCGATATCGACATCACTCTCATCGTCTGTGTCTTCTTTGTCGGCTTCTTCTCGCTCTTGATCTGATCCCAAGAAGAATCGCACGCCCGATGTCACCACTTTCGCGTCTTGTGCCAACGCCGCCACTTCCATGATACTGACCGCTTTCGCATCTGTCCATACCGATCGCTTCCATAGCTCTCTCGTCAATTTAACAGCCCATACTCCTTTCGGTGAAGATGGATCCGAGGCAATCAGGTTGTAGCATATCGTCTGGATATTGCGATTCAGCTTGTGATTTTTTGTTTTACTGTTCGAAGTTCGCAAGTCCGAGACAATCTTTTGGAAGAGAAGTGCTCTGAGTGCTTTTGAAGGCGTAGAGATCAAAAGTGGCCACAGTGTGTTCAAAAGAGTATTGGAGTCGATAATCTCCTTCTTTCGCAGCAGCACTAGACTTCCCACAATTTTGTCGCGCAGTTCGGCATCGAGGGCGGCATGGTGCAATTCGATGAGGTTGATCAGGTCGGTGGGAAAGGCTTTGGTCAAAGTCGGGTAGCAGTCGGCGACATGGGAGACGAAATCGATCAGATCGCGCAGCTTGACTACGCCCGTGTCGTCGGTGGTGGTCGGCGAGGCGAGGAAGAGCTCGAGTAGCGAACGGTATTGGCCATACTGTGCGATGAAGTCTTCGCGATACGACGGCGGGTCGACTTTGATCTTATGCTGCAAGTTCGGCAGATCCGCGTCGACCTTTTCCAGCGCTCCGACCTTGCGCTTCATTGTGCGAGAGTTGTGGTGTTTGCTTGTCTACGCATTCGCAGTTGTCCAAAATTTCCAGCCGACTTTCCTTCATGTAAGCGGAGTCAGGTCCGCCACGGGTCTAAGCGCAATCGATAAGAAATGCCAAGGCTACACGTCTCTCACTGCCTTCCTTCGGGATAGGTACTTGCGCTGCGACAGCACGCCTCACTCTACCCATTGCTGTAAACATGCTTATCAGCCCACCGATGCAGACGTACTAATGCAACCTGCGCGTCAGAAAGGAAACAATCCGACGACCGGGCGATGCAACACGAGCGCGACCGAGCAACGGGCGCCGTGATGAAATAACAACATAGCACCTCCACCTCTCATAGAGCGCCCTACAGGATGCCAGTCTGAACATTGCAGAGTCCCATAGTCTTGCGCTCAACTATAGAGCCCCACGCTTACATACGGCACGAATGCATGCGATATAACGGACCAGGTAAGATGGCAAAAAGCCTACGAGCCGGTACGCCACGAGCCTTTGGTCGGCCACATTATGCGTAGGCAAACTATCTTTTCATGCTGGCTCCGAAACATCAAGGGGTACCTTCACGCTTTCATCGCCAGTAAGAGGTAGCAGGAGTTCAATAGGTACGACTAATCAATAGCGGGTCTTCGATTCGCAATCGGAACATCCTGGCCTCGGGACCCATAAAAATGATTTTGCGGCAAGTATAGAAAGGCGAACATATTCCGCAAACAACCTCCTATGACGACTGCACCTGGACGCTCTGTCACAGTGCACTCATAGCTTGACTCCACAGGCTCAGGTTTTGCACAGCCTAGGCCGGGCTAGCATGGCTACTATGGAAAAGTATGGAAGATTTTGCAATTGGGTTCTGGTTGTAAAGGAAGTCCCATTTCAGGTCCATGCCTCGCGGCCAGCTTCGTCACTCGAATTGCCTTCGCCGGCGACATTTGTTTCTTAAGACCTTTGACGAAAGACCATCGCAGGGTCAACAGCCATGCGCTCACGTGGGCTTCGCGCTGCTGCCACAGCAGCCATAGGATTCGGCAGCGCTTTTGTCGGAGCGGCCAATACCTCGACACTCTTTTCGGGCGGTACTATCATAGCATTTGATAGCACCTCTGAGTCCCTGCGCGTCATCGACAAGGGTGCCTTGCATGTCGTGGGAGACCGCATCGCTCAGGTCTTCGACTCCGTGCCCGAGTCTGGAGCCATACCCAATGGCACAGAGCACATTGACATCACGGGCCAGATCATTACTCCAGGCTTCATCGACACCCACCGCCACGGATGGCAGACGGCCTTCAAGACCATCGGATCCAACACCTCACTGGCTGAGTACTTCGGACGCTATGGCGAGTTCGTAGCTGGGCCACTGTTCAATGCTGAGGACGTCTACATCGGTCAGCTTGCGGGCCTGTACGAGATGCTCAACGCTGGTGTCACAACGTCGCTCGACCACGCTCATCATACCTGGTCCAACGAGACGGCCATTGCTGGCGCCAATGCCTCTGTCGAGAGTGGTGCTCGCGTCTTTTGGGCGTACACTATTCACGAGCTTTCCAACAGCAACTTCACTATCAAGCAGCAGCTCGCGAAGTTCCGCGACATTGCTGAGAGTGATCTTTTCGAAAACTCGCGGACCGAGCTAGCCCTAGCCTTTGACGCCTGGACAGACACTTCCGACGAGTCCGTCCTGCAACAAATAATTGATGCGGCAGTATCGTACAACGTCTCGGCTCTCACGACACATCTACTCCATGGCCCATGGGGAGCCTCGAACCTGCCCTCGGCGTTGCATGAGCTTGGCATTCTGAACACCTCCATACCGGTCGTTTTTTCCCACGGCAGCTTCCTCCCCGCCACTGATGCAGAGCTGCTGCGGACCACCAACCAGTATCTTTCTATCACGCCCGAGTCCGAGATGCACTACGGTCACACCCACGAGCATTCAGCGTACATCCAGGACCAGGCAAGCTTGGGAGTTGACACGCATTTCACCTTCTCCACGGATATTCTGACGCAGGCGCGCATGTGGCTTCAGAGCGTTCGCTACGACTTCTCCCTGGACGTCCTGCGCAAGTGGAAAGTGCCCACAGACACGCCTATGACCGTCGCGCAGGCATTCTACCTCGCTACTCGTGCTGGTGGCTTGGCCCTACGCCGCCCAGATCTTGGAGTCATCGAGGAGGGAGCCAAAGCAGACCTGGTCATCTGGAACGCTCGGGACTCACCTGCGCTCCTTGGTTGGCGTGACCCAATAGCTGCCATCATTCTGCACGCCAGCGTTGGCGACATTCTTCACGTCACCGTTGATGGCGAATTTGTCAAGCGCGATGGGCGTATCGTGGCCACGGACTACAAGAATGTTCGCAAGCGGTTCCAGGCCAGTGCTCGCCGCATTCAGGATAAGCTGCTGAGCACACCGAATCCAGTGCTTGAAGGCGCGTTCCAAACAGGATTCGAGTACGACGCGCCTGACAGGGTGGACACGCTGCGTGGGCAGGGCGATGGGTATGAGCAGCCGACCTTTGTAGACGTGTAGTCCCGTTATGCAGAATATCACATTGACCCAATATCCAGTCTGTGACGGATCTATCCGTGATCGGCATTAGGGATCGGCATCGTTCTCGTTCCTGCTTGTCACGAAATGCCGAGGCTGCACTAATGGCTCGTCTCCCAAGTGTCACATCGTCCGCTGATCTTCAGACAATCGTTGTTTGTATCACATGAATGCGAGCTTGTGGCATTCTATGCATTTTCCACCTTTAGCTGTCGAAAATCTTGCAAGTGAATTGCCATACCATTTCGCGACTCTTCGGCGCCGAATCAAGCAACAGCGGTTCGACTTCACATGCAAAAGTTGTTATTGAAGTGAGAGAGGCGAGACATTGTCCAGAACCCTGGTCACTATTGTATTATTGTTCCCATTGGAACTAGCTCTGTGCAACTCTTAAGTGCATCAGCACTTCGCTCTGCACCTCCACAATCCACTCGCTGTCCAAGAAGCACCAACTCCAAATCATCGCAAGAGCAATCGACCTTCGACAAATTCCAGTACCGAGTCGAGTCGAGTCGCTGCATCCGGACCCGAATTCTTTCCTCGATAGGAACCCACCAACATGGCAGCCGGCAAAGCGCCCGACGGCTTCGAAGTTCTCACGGAAACAATTTCAATCCACCGGCCTGAGACCACTACATCGAGCGACGAAACCCAGCCTCCCCTATTCGTCATCTGCAGTTGGATGGCCGCATTTCCCAGACACATCCAGAAATACACGGATCAATACAAGAAGCTCTATCCTTCGTCGACGATACTTCTCATTCAGTCTACCTGGAAAGATGTCTCTGGGACGGATGAGTTTATGGTATGTTCCCTGTACTCAATGCGAGAAACAAACTCTTTTTGTCTTTTGATTATTTTCTCCCTATCTCCAACTAACATTTGTACCTTCCCTTCGAACAGAAACCCCGCCTAGCAATCGCAATCTCCATCATTCAAGACCACCTGCTCCAACGCAACATTCCATCAACAACCTCACAAGGAAGCATTCCCAAACCCAAAATCTTGCTCCACATCTTCTCCAACGGCGGCGCCACAGTCGCGAACCATCTCAGCATGCAACTCAACAACTCCCTCTCATCATCCTCTTCCCTTTCCACCCACAGCCAACATCCCCAACCCAGCTCAACCTTCTCCCGCCTAATCCTCGAATGCACCCCCTCCCGCCCCAACACCTCCCAAGCCGTCCGCGCCGTCGGAGCCGCAGCCCTCCCCTCCAACCCCCTCCTCCGCCTCCTGGGAAACTTCCTCATCCGCTGCTTCGTCTCCTACGGATTCTGGAAATGCTGGCTACTAGGAAAAGAGAATATGGTTGATAAGTTGAGGAGGAGGTTGAATTCTCCTTTCTTCCTTCTCTCCACAAGATCTAAACCGGCTCCGACGTCGACAAGCTCCATCACAGAGAAAAACGAAAACGGTCTCACAGTTCCAAAAGAGCAGATTTGGGATGCAAAAGTTCCGAGACTATACATGTACTCGAAATCCGACGAGGTCGTTTCCTGGCAAGATGTGAGAGATCATGCGAGGGAAGCGAGGGAAGTTAGAGGGTTTGAGGATGTGAGAGAGGAAGTTTTTGAGAAGGCGCCGCACGTGGGGTTGCCGAGGGAGGATTTTGAGAGGTATTGGGGGGTTGTGGAGGGGTGGTGGGGGCAAAGGTAGAGTAAAGGAGATTTGAAAGACATAGTCGTGTCACGGGCGAAGGACGCGTACGCTGGGATTTGCAGTGGTATTTGACAAGTTCGATAAGGACAGAGGAATCTACTACCGCCAAGCCTCGCGGCGCTAAGCCTCGGCGGCAGCTGAAGGACGCAGTGCGATCCGCAGCTGCAACAGCTCTCAGCCTTGCTGGCGCTAAAGAGGCCGTCGGGACAGCTCTCTTTTTGTCCTCTCTTCAAGCCTGCATATAAGCACTCTAGCAAATGCGGCGCGCAAACTGATGCTCACAGATAAATCAACATGCGTCTGTTGAATGTTAACAGCCTCGAGTTCGCCGAATTCCATGGCGACAACCAACCGAAGTATGTGATCGCGTCGCATCGATGGTCGGACAGAGAAGCTACGTACAAGGATGTCAGAAACGGACAGAACAAGAACAAGGCCGGGTATAAGAAGGTATTAGCATTCGCAAGATATATAAGAGAGAGATTATCGCCTTTGGAGTGGCTCTGGATCGATACATGCTGCATAAACAAGGAGAGCGAGGCGGAACTGTCATATTCAATCAATTCGATGTTCAACTGGTATCGCGGATCCGAGATGTGTCTGGCGTACCTCGAAGACATCAAGGATAAGGAGAGGTACCTGAGCAGTGTATGGTTCACGAGGGGCTGGACTCTACAGGAATTAATAGCACCACGTTTGGTGGTTTTCGTAACTAACGAGTGGCAAGTCATTGGGAACAAAGGATGCGTCTTTTCCCATTGCGACAGCATGTCTTCCGGCGCAAATCTCGTACGAGAGATTGCTACATTGACAGGGATACCAGAGCGGGTTCTGAACGACTGGGGTACTAGCGTGAATCTTGCGATTGGGGATAAGATAAGATGGATAGAAGGAAGAGAAACTCTTCGAGAGGAGGATATGTCTTACGCTCTGTTCGGCATTGTTGGCATACGACCTGGCGTGAACTATGGAGAAGGGAAGGATAATGCTAGACAGCGTCTTCTTCAAGCAATAAAGCAGCGAGATGACATACGGTACGTGGATTGTATCTTGGTACAATTCTGGTCTAACTGCACAACAGGAGCCCGCCGCCGAAGCTGCATAATCCAGTCATCGAACCACAGGGTTCATTCCTATCAAAAGGGAGCAAGAACAACGCTGCTACCTTTGCTGACGGGGACCCAGGGGACTCAAGCACAGCTATTCTTGAAGGCCGCCCATATCCTACTAGTAGCGCAACACTCTACCAATGCTTAGCAAAGAAGGACAGTTGCTATTGTCGATGTCACTCCAAGGTTCTGAAGAGCCCACACAGGAGCCGATACATTTTTACCGAAATGCAGGGCTTACAAGCAATAGGGCAAGCATGCAATGTTGAGACTTGCACAGCTCGCATTTACGGGATAAAATTCCGCGTAGCAATTTTTCCGTCTTTGCTGCCTTTCTCGATTACTGCGGGTCTGCAAATTACTGACAGTTGGATACCTACACTTATGTTGAGGCCAGATCGCGTCTGCGACTACAACGGGCCGGGATTTCGGTGCCTTGAGAAGATTGAGTCAGGACGACCTCCACTGAAGAACATTCCAGAAAATTGCTACGGACAAGCTCTCGATCGATATATCTCGCGAAAAGTTACTTCTTTCAAGCAGTTGTTCACAAGCGGTCAAGCCTCGTTTGAGGATGTGAATCCCAAAGGCGAAGGATACCTTGACCTGCTTCTTATGAGACCCTGGCCTCCGGGAATGCAGAACACGCAGTGGAAGTTGCTTGAGTTCCTCATGCTCGGATCACCAGCCATTGTGCTCCGCAACCCGCGCTTACTTCACCGCTGTGCAAAATGGATCGGCGAGGGACCGCATATGGATATGTTGCTCTCGCTGTTGTACTTTGGCCTGGATCCTGGTTGCCTAGATGCTTCTTTATTTCAAGATTGGCCACAGCTTTGCAGCCCGGCCTGGTTTGCGGAGCAATTTGCGCCCGATCCTATGTTCATCGAGTTTATGCAGAAGTGTCTACAGAGGCAGCCGGGTAAGCATTGAGTGACCTCAAGCTCCGATGTGCTGTTACTGATGGAGTCTTCTCAGGATTTGGTGGTTGCGACTATCTGTCTGAGGCTTTACTGACTGAGAATGACGCTGAGTTCGAACGTGCTATTGATTGTGCACTGAGAGGTGAGGCTCTGCGAACATTACCGAATGCACTGGGACAGACGGCAGTCCACCTTGCTGTGCTTTCTCCCAGTCGGTTGACAATGCTGCTCGAAGCTGGCGTCGATCCTGACTGCATCGACGGAGGAGGCTCAACTCCCTTGATGTACGCTGCGTGCTACGGCGCATCAGCGTCGGCTATAGTCCTACTCGAGCATGGTGCGGACCCATCCGTGAAAGACAGGCGCAACGGCCGTTACTTCATTGACTACGCAGTCCGTCGACGACATCTCAAATTCATCGAGGATGTTTCTGTGTGGCTGAGGGCGGAAACAGGGGCTGCAGAAGCACAGAATCTGCTGGACAGATGTTTGGCATTTTGGTTCATCAATACAGATGATCCTTCTGATACTTGCGTTGAAAAACGTCTGCTCGGTCTCGGAGCGAACGCGAACGTCTTGCTATGGGACCAACTTACTTTGATGCAATTAGCCAAGTCCGAAAACCAGACGCAATTGCTGAAGGCCTCGGGCTTTACAGCCATCAACAGTCGAGATAAGAAGGGTCGTACACCCCTCATGAACGTCGCTTCGCTGTTCGACTTCGACACTCTGTCCTGGATGACCGGCCCAGAGCATAAAGCAGACGTTGCAGCGTGTGCGCACGACGGGCACACCGTCATGCACTACCTATTCTCATCTCCTCGGCTCCATAATTGGGCAGTCAAGGACGGAGAACAGGCCTGGCATTTTACGCAACGAGCAAATATGGTGTCTTCCCTATCCGTCCTGCTTGACCGAGGAGCTTCCGCCTTCACAACAGACAATTGCGATTGCGCTTGCTCCGACGCTGGTTGCACAGCTCTAACGTTCGCCCTGCACAAGCTCAAATATCTGCGTGAGTGGCGATCATATCAGACCAGTACAGGTCCGATGATCGAGCTCCTCGCTTTATTGGCGCGTCGTATCAGCCAACAAGATCTGGCAATGTGTTGCCGTGCGATCCAACGCTTTCGCGACTTTGAGATGCATGGATACACGCACACTTGTTGCCGCGGGCAGACTGAACCCCGGCTTGGTTCTCCACGCCTGCTATCAGACCAAGCAACGTACTCAACGGCGAAGTTGGAGCAAATCGACTTTGACACTACACTGGGGACACCAGTCGATGAGTCCAAGGCCTTAAACTACACTGACGTGATCATCAAGTTTGCACAATTGTGCTTCATGTATGAGCAGCAACCTCTTGACCCATGGTTGCCTCCAACATATCTAACTGTCCGGTCTGACGAGAGCGATGAGGTAAGAACCCGTTCCCACCCCCCCCTAAATTATCGGCACGTTCTTAATCTACCTCGCACGCACAGGATGATGACGATAAGTCACCCTTCGAGACCACTACCAATGTCGACCAAGGACAGGATGTCAAGTGTAGAAAGACCCGAGATCCAACGCCCCAACCTCGAATATACGAGAGCCACGATCACAAAAATTGGCTGCAATGGTGCAGCCAAAATCCCAATAAACTGCGAGTGCAGGGTGGTTCGCAGGCTTTTGTGGAACATGGACTAAAGTTGATAGCATCGTTCGAGGGCGAGATGCAGCGCCTACGCGCAGGTGACTGATGTCCAGCAGTGCAAGAGCGGACGTGAAAAAGGAAGCCGCAAAAGAGATCAAGAAGATTGCGAGGCAGAATTGCGAATGCAAGATCACAAATCCAAAATTGGCAAGATATAATAAGTCTAGCTAGACGTGGGAGCATTGCCGTGCTTCATTCAGTCGGTGGTATGCGGCTTATTGTTTCCTGTCTGCTAACTTAGAACATAGTCAGCATGGCCGGCAGCACCCGTCTACACGAGTGAGTCTTAAGTTCGAGTAGTGCACTAAATGTAGACATCGTAGGCCAACGACTCGAGCTTCATACTATTATTGCTAGTTCAGTAAGGTTTCAATTCATCAATTTTTCCTTTTCTTCCCGCTATCAATCGTATACTTGCTTGTTGGGTATATGTTTTCATCATATGTCATGTTCTCGTAAAATGCGCACTATTCATTCTGATAAATGTTCTCGCCCGCGCTGGATCGCATAGCAGATGAATTTCACCTACGCCGCCCCATATTTGTTCGTCCATACCTTCCCGTTCCTCTTACCTACTTCAATGTGCTGAAGCCGCCTCCACTAATGTACGGATCAACATCGTCCTGTCTCCTTCCCGTCAAGCCCTCGCCTGGCTTATGAGAAGAGGTGTTGTCAGAAGTGGAGTCTTCGCCAGCTCCTACTCGCGAGTGATCACCAGTGGTGGTAGATCCACCGACGATGAGAACAGGCGCGGCAGCTGCAGCAGACGCTCCTCCTGCTCCAGTGTCCTCGGAAAATCTGGACGAATACTGCTTGGGGTCGGCCTGCGGTTGTGAAGACGAGGTGGTCGTCGTTGTGGTCGTTGTTGTGGTACTGCCGATCGCGTTGTTGTTACCGCTGAGGAGAGGTTCGACGGCATGTTGTCTCTGGCCAGTAAGACCAGCGTCGCGATCGGACGTTGTGTTACCTGTGCCAGAAGCAGAAGCCAGCGCTCCAGCGCCTGCGGCGGGGCCAAGGGCACCTCCTGAGGCAGCGGCGTATTGGGTACCGCTGGATGAGGATGTGGCTGTCGTGTCATCACGAGGCAGCGTTGTTGTAGGTTGGCTAGTCGTTGAAGGAACGGCACCTGCGCCTCCAATGGTGTTGTTATTTCCACTCAAAGCAGGCTCAACATCATGTTGCCTCTGGCCTTCAAGATTTCCACTTTCGCCAGGAGCTGAATCGCGGCTCGCGTAGGCGCCTGCTGCGCCAGCGCCTCCCACAGCAGTTGTCGTGCCAGCAGCAGTGATAAGCGGATGGTCCAGAGGTCCGTTATCTTGGTTCTCCTTCAGCTCAGTGGCTTCCCTCGTTTGACCGGGAGCGGAATCGCGACCCGCATAAGCACCAGCTGCGCCAGCACCTCCCGCAACAGTCGTCGTTCCGGCGGCAGTGATGAGTGGGTGGTCCAGTGGACCATTGTCCTTGTTCTCCTTCAACGCCGTGGCCTCCTTGGTCTCATCGTCCTTGTCATCTTTGTTTCTGTGCAAGATTCTGCTGATCAGACCCGGCTTCTTGTCCTTCTCTTCCTTTTCGAGCTCTTTTTCGTGCTTCTTCTCGGCCTTCTCGGCAGCATGTCTACGTTCTTTCTCGTCCTTTTCATGCTGCTTCTCGAGTTCACGCTGTTTCTTCTCTTGTTCCTTCTCAAGTTCGCGTTGTTGCTTCTCGACTTCCTTCTGATGATGCTTCTCTTCCTTGGCGTGCTCCTTCTCGAGCTTCTTCTCCTCAGGCGAGGGCTTGTGGAGTTTGTTGTGCTTGTTTGGGTCTTCAGCGCCATAAGCAGCGTGCGTGGTTGGGTCGCTGTCGCGTGTCGCGGCATATGCTGCACCGGCACCAGCTACTCCTGCAGCTCCGGCACCAGCTACTCCTGCAGCTCCGGCGCCACCAACGATCGCAGCATCACGACCGGAGGTGTGGGTCGTTGATGAGTCTGGGTTGTGATCGACGCCTGAAATAGAACCATGTCGAGCAGAGGCGCTCACGCGTTCGGTAGTATTCGTGGTCGTCTGAATGCCTGGGCTTGCGGTCGTGCCTGTTGTTGCAGAGCTGCTTTGGCCACCAAGTGCGCTGCCAGCTCCGATCGCGCCAACTCCCGCACCTGCAGCTGCTGTTGCTGGAAGAGCAGAGCCAGCAGTGGTGGTCTCAGCACCCGGGAACTGTCCAGCCACGTTCGGGCCGTGGTCCACGGTATCGCCAGACTTTCCAACGTAGAATGAGCGATCGAGGAATGTCGCACCCTGTACGTCAGCCGGAGCCTTATTCAGCTGAGTGATACCCTCGTCGTTGCGAATACCACCAGCAGCGACGCCGGTGGACGGCTCAGATGATCCCAGAATACCAGCGTGGCTGCTTCCCAGCTGCGAATCTCGCGCAGATTGACTCGTCGACTCCCTCAGGCTTGCTTCTGGAGCTGCGACTGGGTTGATGTGGCCGTGCCCTGCTCTAGATGTAAGCGGGTGAGAGCGGTCGCCAAGTGATTGCGAGTTGTCCGTGCTCGAGAGAGTATTGCTGTTGTTGTTATCACGAGAAGCAGCGTACGCCGCGCCGCCAGCCCCTGCAGCAGCCAGACCTCCTGCGATGCCTGCGTTGCGCCCGAGGTTGGATGACTCGGTAGTTGACTGGCCACCGGCGAAGGTGGTGTCAGCAGAATCAGTAATACCGCCAGTTCGCGTCGATGAAGCTCCATAGCCCCCTGTAGACTCAAAGTCCTGCGCTTCGACGCCGGAGGCAGTGCTGTCCCCAAGTGAGCTGGTCTGGCCTCCTAGACCGCTTGAACCACTCTCTCCCAGAGGTCTGGTCTGCGAAGTGGTCCCGGCAGCAGCAAGTATAGTCTTTCCCTTGTCTGGATCATTATCATGCTCTCTGTTTGCAAAGTGCGCCTCGCCAGCATCTCGGCCTGGCCCATGAGCTCCAGACTGGTCCTGAGCAGCCTGCGTCCCGGTACGATTGTCAGCGAGACCGTCAGTCTGGCTGGCACCGGTTGTCTCGTTGTCCCGTCTGCTGTATGCGGTCGCTGCTGCTCCACCAGCTGACAGGTCACCTCCTGCAACAGCCGCTTCTTGGGCAGTTTTTGGATCAGCAGGTGTGAGGTTGGACTGAGTGTTGGATGCGCCAGTGTAGCTATCTGCAGCTGATGCGCCTTGCCCGGTGGTTGACGTTGTGTATGCTGGGGACTCTCTCGGCTGGGTATCTGTTTGCAGCTTGCTAGACTCGGGCTTTTCGGTCGTGGCGGTCGTCCCCATGGCTTGCTCGTCGTACCTGAGGCCGGTCAGATATATGGCGCTGCGCTTCTATGCATGTCTGTTTACTCACTTCTTGCCGCCTGGATTCAATATTTGGCGTAGCACTCCTCCCTTCTCGCCCTGCTCTGTTTGCTGTCCTTCGACAGGATAGAGTGTCGATGTGTCCTTCTTCGCTTCATTTTCTGGTGCATTCTGGAGCCTCGTCTCTTCACTGCCGTAGAGGATCTCATCATCCTTGCTCGAACCCGGTGAACTGGAGAGGTCAATAAATTTACGCAAAAATGCCTGCTGTAGATCTAGCTTACAAGACTTTCTTGAGCTTATCCATGCTTGCTGTTTGTCAGGTCAATGTGTAGGTTTTCTCTGTTACTTGCACGAGTCGTGGCTTCGCACTTCTGATATCAAAATGAATGCTGGAGTTACGCAAACAGGTATATATCCTATTGATCAACAAAGCATGGTCTACCTCTTCACGAGGCTGCGCGGGGCAAGCGCCTCATCTCAGATGGGAGAGCTTGCAGAGCTCATATGCAGACGTCATCCTTGCCACATGTGTCGTAGCAAGTTGGAAGACTGATACGCGGCATGGGCAATGAACTTGGCGAGTGGTGAGCACGCGGTGAGCAACGTGTCGGTGGCTGAGGTCATGCGAGACGGTAGCACAAAGAAAACAAAGAGCGGTGCGGCGCGCGTGCGTAGAGATTGGGCAACGATGGGCGGTATGCAGCGCGCGAAAGCTTGGATCCCCGTCTCATATTCGCAACATTGACTGGCTGTGATGCGCTCGCGATGTGCTCGTAGATCAAGCTGTTGATCCCATTGATCGATGCGCTGGAATATGGGAGATCTTGCAGAGCGTAGATTGGGCTGGTCGATGCTGCAGATGACGTGGTTCGCGTGCGGCTGTCCGTCAATGCAGGGCGGCGGCGTGATTTGTGTTCTCGGACCTGTCTGCGTGTGGTACGCTACGAGTGGCGCTTGGAGAGACAGATACGATGTGCATGAAAGTGGTTGCGATGCAGTGAGGGAGTTGAAGTTGTCGATGTGGATATGCCAGCCCTGCTCGACGCCTGTCGCTTGATCTCGCCATGCCCGGCCGTTCCGACCGATCGGAAAATTCCTAAGGCTCCAAGGCTGCAATGCTGAGTGAGAACGGTGAGCGGGCGTCCGGTGGGCAGGAAAGGCGCTCAACGACATGGCGGAGTGCCACGCCGCCGCCATGCACTCTTATGCACCATTCCCCACCGCGTGCATAACCTCCTCCATGCGTCGAAGCACTCCGTTCCCCATTCGGGACACGAACGGCAGTAGGAGGGCTTGTCGTCACCACGCCGCCCTCCTGCACTGACCTGCACTCACCTGCAAGGAACTGCAGCGTATCTGTACGCCGCGGCGGATGCAAGCGCCGCCGCGCCGCCAGACGACAGCGATGTCCCCAGCAGCGCAGCAGACGTCTGCCATTCTCGGAGGCATCTTCGGGCTTACTTCTACATTCGTACGCGGCCATATTCCTCCCACATTCAACGCGGCGCATCGGCTTTGGCTCTCGCTCTTTGACCCGTCGTCCCATTCTTTGCCGTGACCTCCCGCACCATGGCTCCAACTAACCCCAAAACTGCTTCGTCGACCGCGCGGGCTCAGCGTAGCGCCCTGCGAGCCTGTTCCTCCCCACATTGGATGCCATCCCAATCCTTCCAGAAGCCAGAGACACGCTCTTCTGCTATCTCTTCGCTGCTCCCTGCACTTCATGCGCCCTCGACATAGAACACCCTCTGCCAGCTGAACAACACTCCTTCTCGTCTTCCGAGACACACTACGCCATCCACTGCTCTCCCCGCTCTCGCCAATCGACACCTTCCCAATCCATCTATCGCCTGACGTAACGTCACCTCCCAGGATTCAACTCGCTGCTTCCGCTTCCCAGCCGCGACTTGGGCAACCAACGCGACACTGCTCGGCATTTGCCGATTCAATGCGACGAATATCCGCCTAGGGCATCTTCAGCAACTTCACTTCACTACACACACCCTTCCGCAGACATGGCGATCCGAGAAAAGGTCAAGTTCCTCTTCAAGTCCAAATCCAAATCAGACCGCGACTCCCAAACCTCGAAAGGCTCTTCCAAAGCCTCCGATGAACGATGGCCAAGCAACGTCTATAAACCTGGCGAGCCAATGCCAAGGCCAAAGTACCGAGCGCCTCCCAAAAAGGAGCACAAGGACAAACTAGAAGCATTCAGCTTTGCGGATGCATGGAGGAGGAAGAGTTTCCAGAGCCAGTACAGTCCCATGGGAACCAGAGCACCAAGTCGGAGAAACAGCGTCGCCAAGACTCCACTCAGCAGAAGGAGCAGCTGGATCAGCTTGGGTAGAAAGAGTTTCAGCGGAAAGAGCACAGACGGCGGCAGGAGCAACAGTATCACAAGTGGTGGTGGAGACGCAGAAAAGGGCAGTGTACGACATCGAGAGGGTGCTGCGATGCACATGGGCGTGGCAGTACCCACAACATTGAAGACCGAGCCCGAGGCAGACGGCGATGACGATGTCCACAATGGTGAGTTTGGCTGATTCCAGGAGAGTTTGAACATGGCTAACGCTTGGTAACAGTCGGACTATCACGTGTCCAATCGAAAGACCAGCGCTACCAGCCGCTCGAGCGACCACGAACAGCAGACAGCGGCACGGCTGGCCACGCGAACAACCTTGCGAAAACTATGAGCACAGCACACGACCACCAGCCTTTCACCGAGCAAGACCTGGCACTAGCACTCCACCGCTCTCACCTTGCAGTTCCAGCGCAGGGATGAGAGGATCTCACCGCATTTTCAGAGCAATTGTACATTTTTGTATAGCAAAATACAGACGGGCGCAAGATACGGACACTGGCGCATATTGTTGACATTTCGACTGCAGCATTATTGGCGTTGGAGTTGAGCAGGAGACTCTTTCTGGAGTTACGACATCAGGCGAGCATTTTGGCACCATCATCGGCAACAGAAGAGCAGTCAACATTCGGATGGTCTTCATTTAGCATTGCATCGGACAGCATGTCCCACCACAGTGGACAGCCAGAAGCACATGGCATGGCTGGGGCGAAAGAGAAAGAGGAAGAGCAAGGAGAATTGGACAGCATGGGAAGAGAATCTTGGCATAGAAGTGAGAGCAGATATTGCGCGATCTGAAATCATGCATTTGCAACTTGATCCAAATTCCCTCAAAGTGTATGCTTAAATCGTTCGCCGACAATCACAATTCACCGTGAGCAGTTCTGCCTCCAGAAAAGCCAAAGCCGCCAGAAGAGGGAACCATGTATTTGAACACTCCCTCGGGATCGTATCGTGCTGCGATCTCGCGTAAAGTGTCGAGATCAGCGGCCGGGGACTGGAACTAGACCATTAGTAAGTCAATGCGGCCTATTGCGACTTTCATGGAAAGTTTGTCGGCGAAATGCGACTTGGAAAGTACTTGACTTACCGCATGCTTAGGGTTTCCTTTCCCGCCCACTTCCTCAACCTCTCCTTCTATCCCTTTCCGCAAATCCTCAGCATGTCTCCGAAAAAGTCCATCCTGGCTTGGCTTCCCGTGGAGATTTTGATATTCGAAGAAGGCTTCGTAGAGAATCGCAGTTGATTCTGACTTCGAATCGGAAGTGATTGTTAGGAAGGGTTGGTAAGTCGCGGAAACGGTCCAGGAGCCTATGGCTGTTTCTTCGAGAGCGGTGATTGCGTCAAGAAGCGAATGGTGAGCTTTGAGGAGGAGGGTTGAGGAGGTGGGGAGGACGAGGGTGAAGGTTTTGAGATAGTGGGTTTTGGGTCGAGGTTGTTGGGAGGAGGAGGTAGAGGAGGAGAGGAAGAGGGAGGGTGGGTTGAGGTGGCGTTTGGTTGTGGAGGATGTGTTGTGTGGGATGGAGAGGAAGGGTTGAAGAGTGGTCGGTGGGTGGGCGGGCTTGGTGTTGGGGTCGTCTCCTTTCTGTTTTTGGGGAATGATGTGAGTATATGCGTTCCAGAATTCGAGTTTTCCGGGACCGTTTGAGGATGAGTATTTTTCCATTACGACTGCGCTTGTGCCTTCTGTTGCCTTCAGCTTTCCCATATTCTCCACGAACTCCACCAAAGCTTTGAATTGCTCTTCAGCTGTGCTTTCGGGATATTTGACTACTCCTCCCCAGATCTCTCCTTGTTCAATATTGGACACTTGCAGGTCGAACTTCGTCACTACTCCGAGGTTCGCTCCTGCTTGCAGCCCTTTATACAATTCTGAGTGCTGTTTCGGGTTGGCATTGACCAGCCAGCCGCCATCTCCTAGGACGACTTCGTAATTTGTAACTGAGTCGCATGAGAAACTGCGCTGCGGAGAGGAGATAGCAGGGGCACAGGATAGGAAGAAGTCTGATATGCTGGAGTCGAAAGTGGTGGACGGTGGTGAGAGGAGTAGCGAGGGAGGAGTGGAAATCCATTTCGGTGTCGGGGGTGCCAGTCCGGTCTGATCGTTATCTTCTTTATCATTCCTGGAGTGTGATGCAGATCTTGGAAGCTCAGACAAGTAGGTGTGGACTTCCCTCCAAGTTGCACCGGGACCGACAGAAAGTGTATCGTTCGTCGAATGATACGTTAGGCTATTGAGCTTCCGGATGTCCATCATGATATCGATATTGGATTGACTGGAATGTACTCCTGCACTGTGGTCGTTACCACTGCGTATCGAGAATTTGCAGCCTCGAGATGTGGTCTTGTTAGTGGCGAGGAGTATCTTGATAGCCTGGGCGACTTCGTCCGTGCCATTGGGGGTATAGAAACATGACGGAGTGAAGCGGTGATTGTTGAGATATTGTGGTGCTGTTTGCAGTTCCCTGTGAGATGTCTCGCCCGGATAATGGAGATGAGGAGATGGAATATGTGGCGATAGATATAGAGCTTCGCAGCAGGGGTTGGGACCTAGGAATGATGTTTCGAGGGCTGTTGTTCTGGCGGCCAGGAGTAGGATGAATTCCAGAGGATAATTCCGCGAGAGGCTCTTCATCTTCATAAGAATGCTGCAAGCTCGAGGCCGGTTTGGTAGAATCTCTTCAGGATGTTTTGTCGAACGAGTTGTCTTCTTGTCGAACGAAGAACACTTCCCTTCAGCACACCTGCCAAGCAGAGTTACACCCCTTTCAGCGAAAGCGAACACCTACTGTTCGTCTTGGTAAGTACGAATGGACAGCACTCAACCTGACATCAGAATTGAGCCTTGTCGGTCTGGCTCACCAGGCAACGAGCGAAGCCGGGGCTTCTTCACCGCTTGATCATGCTTTCACCCATTCCTGAGCACAATGCATTACTCTTGCAATGCATAGTACTGGAGTCAATCTGCTTTTGTTAGCTCGCATGGAATTTACCTGATGCACAATTGCAGAAATGCAACTTCGGAGTCTGCGGTTGCGCATTCCAAGCCTGCGAAGTTAGCAGGGATCCGGCGGGGAGCTGGCTCGTAGCCGATGATGGGGACGAAAAATGTCAAGGCGTGCGGAATGTGGGCTCGGCCAATTCTCCATCCTCGAGAGGCTTTATAGATGTCTATTCTGTTCAAGGTGTTTTCGTGGTGGTGATGGAAGAGAGAGAAATAGAGCAGTTGCACTGATGAATCTGCAGACACGGGATGCGTCCACACAGCCGGACTGCAGGTACCAGAGGCGGAATCCACTTGGCACCAGAAAAGTACTGCACAGCACACAGCAACCTCGCTATGGTGTAAGTTCTCGGTGTGTGACTGACCTACAACGGTACTGGCGACTTCGCTGTGGAATTAATGCTTATACGTTGAGTTTATGACGAGACTTTTGTCCAAGTGTCTCAGTCTGCAGGCATCAAGTCCGAGTGAAGTATCCCGCCTATGAGATGAAGTCAGCGCTGAGCGGGAATGGTGGGTGGTATGTGGCTCTCACATCGAGTCGAACACTGCGTTCTGTCAAAAGGGAATCTGCTTGAGCTTCGAAACCGCTCGCGGCTAGATTGATCTTTTGTTTCTGATATCCTTGTATATGCTGTGACTGTGTTAGGTTCTAGCGCCAGATGCTCATGGGAGAATTTGCAGTATACCTTCTCCACGCTATCCTTGTCTTGTATGATGTACCTTATGACCGTGATGGGTTTTGCTTGTCCTAGACGAACAACTCGGCCGATCGCTTGATCTTCTACAGAAGGGTTCCACTGCGGCTCAAGTATGTGAACGCGAGATGCGCTCGTGATGGTTAAGCTGCGCTGTGTTACTGACATTCTCACAGTGGAAAATGTGCTGGCGATCTCACCCTAGTCCTCCTGTTCCGATTGTCATTAAAAGAGCTGAGATGCTGGCATCGGCAGCAAATTGGTCGAGGATACGCGATCTGTCCGCATGCGAAGTTTCGCCATCAATCTGCACTGCACGTACACCGCGCTCAGCGCATAGTTGTCGTGCAAGACCAATAGTCTTTCGCCAGGAAGAGAAAACGATGCTGTTTTGGACATTAGATTTCCTTTGCAAACCTCGTTGCAAACCTCATGGCCGCTGCTTACCTTTTCTCGGGTGGGTCGGCATTCTGCGATGCTGTCAATTCATGCATCAATGCATTGAGTTTACTGGAGTGCTTCATAGCTCCGGAGTTCGCAGGATTGCCGGCCGACAAGGTCCGGGGTCGTGTTCTCTCTTTACAAAGTGGACAATTGTATGCCATTGTAGATCGATTCCCTTCCGACGAATCGCTGTGGCATGCAAGGCATATAACGTGACCGCATTCGCCCAATATGCCGGAAGCCTCGTCTTCGGTCTGGCCAAGTCCTGTTATTGTGGAGAAACACACCACGCACTGATCTTGCTCTTGCTCTTCGAGCAATGTGAAATGCTCATCTGGGTCAAGGTCTTGTTCGAGTGATTCACGGTCATCGCTGTATGTTCCCTGGTTACAGAAAATGCGGAGCTTCAGCAACAGTCTTGGCACAACGTTTCGGGATGATTCTGGTCGTCCGCTGACAGGCGCGTCTAAAGCATCTCTTCCTGCTTTGATTATTCGACGATATTGGCTCAACTCTTGTCGTGTGAAGTCGACCAACTTCTCGATCAACTCCGGCTTTGCAAGACCGATAAGAGCTTGAGTCCGCCGCAAGCACAATGGTGTCAGCGTCTCTCGGAGCAGATAACAACCACGTTTGAAGGACTTCCGCGCTGGCGTTGCTATATGTCGTCGAAAAGTCTTAGCATCCTCAAGAAGTGGTACTCGGCAGAATTCCAGCAGAGCGCCGAGATCGTCTATCTTATTGGAAACAGGAGTTCCCGTCAGACACCAATAGTGTGCCGCATCAAGAGTATTTATGGCTGTGAAAAGCTTCGTTCGTCGATTGCGAATCGTGTGGGCTTTTCTCAATTTAGCACACACTGCCACACCTTCCAGCCTTTAGTAAACAGACCTTCGTCAAGTACGACTCTGAAGAACCTCATGTGATATAGGACTTCCCGTTCCCGTTTGCGGTATTCTCGGGCAATGGTTCCGTATGTTGTGAGGACGATGTCAAACTTCAAGAGATCGGTGTAATGCGTCACTCGATTCTGGGCGTGATATGTTGATATTCGTAGAGCTTCCACGCGCGTGTGTCTAGTATGATTAGTTACGGGTTGTCTTCCAGCAGAAATAGGCCTACTGCTGCAATTGCTTGATCCACGAGTCCATGAGCTCTAGGACAATGATTAGGACCCTCAGCTCTTTTAAGAAAGTTGGTCTGGACACTTACGCGTCGATGGCACAATTATTAGTGTTGCTGCACTAGGCGCTCGAACGATCCTCGGCTGCGAAAAAGCATTGCCGGGTGGCTGACTTCGCGCGTACTGCTCAGCTCGGTCACGGGAACTAATTATGAGTGACAATGTGGTCAATGTCTTTCCCAGACCCATTTCATCAGCCAGAATTCCGCCTCGCGGTTCATCTTGTACTCCTTGACGCTCGTCAGCGGTAATTCGATGGCGGTGACTGTCCAGGCGATCAGCATGCACCCAATCTTTGGAAGCTATAGACCCACACTTCGATCGCATTTTCAGTCCTGTGTGGTAACCAAAATCGCGCGCCGGTGTCCAGAAGACCTCCGCCTAACTCCCGCTTGCGCATAAAATCGAGCGCTTCACCTTGATGGCTACAGAGATGAGACAGTCAGTTCATGGTAGCAACAACGTCAGACATACATACGGCATCAAGTTCGTTCTCACGACTGCAGGGTCCAGATTGACAGCAGTCGAATCGAGGCCATGTTGCGGCAAGTTACCCAACATGTTGGTCCAAGCTGGATTCACATCGATCGACGACGCCAAGGCACTTGAGCCCGTGACAAGCTCTTGGAACAAGAATTCAATATCGTCGACATCGAACTCAAAGAGCTGGGGATTGATATAGGCCATTGTAGGTTCTGCTGGTACCGGATCTTGCAGATACAGGCCCTGCTTTGACAATGAGGTTCCTGTTTCGTGCGCAAAGTATTGAGGCCCGATAATAGTGGCATTGACGAGTAGCGAATTTTTTTTCTTGTTTGTGACATTTGCTTGAAGGAGGAACTCCAGGTCTGTACGCTTCACGAATGGCCTGATCTGAATATCGGCACGTTTCAAGATCTCCTGGAACGCGGCGGTGACTTTTGAATTCAGATGGGCGATGTCGAGGCAGGATGGTGTGCTGAGCACAAGTCTTGCTCCCTTTACGGTCAACTGGAGGCTGACGTATTCTGACTGGCCGTCGGCCGCATTGATGGCATCCAATCCAGCACGATTTGATGCATGTTGTGATGCATCGAGGAGCTGTGCATTGATTTTGGTGATCTGCCGAGGCGATCAGTCTGTCGGCACATATTGCAGAACGGGCCTTTAGGTGGAACAAGATACCGCCCCATAGCAGATCAATGATCCACCGTGCCCGGCGTCGTCTGCTGGTGTTACGCCGCCTGTCGTTGGTGTAGACGCGTCTGGTGTCAGAAGAGGGTGCGATGTGGATCGAGCGTGCCGCTGCCGCTTTGCTGGGCCGTGGTTGACCTCATCGTCATCGTCAAGGTTCCTCCTTGCAAGGCCAGATGCTCCGAACATTCTGATATTGCACAAATCTGAGGTCGACCAGCTCATAATCGCAGCTCTTGCTCCAGCGCGCTCGATTCATGTTTTGCTGCCATGGCCTCCGTCACGGCACATCGACAAGGCTGCGGCTGCGGCTGAGCAGCGGCCGGGCGGCCTCTCATCGCCCTCACGCGTCGGCCTGCCCACCTGTATAAAGCGAGAGGGAGAGATGCTCACCTAGCGCAGGCAGATGCGAATATGAATAGAGAGCACGAGACTCGCGACATAGATCAGGAGTGGAACACCGCCTTTCACCATCCATGGATAGATTCGAAGACGCAGATCCGACTGCTCAGAATCGCGAACGAATATCGAGATCCGTCAGCCATTCTCGAATGCGCATTCGAGATCGTAAAGGTTGACGATCTCGCCACTACTGAATACGCCGCATTATCATATTGCTGGGGAGATGCCAGCACGATACAAGATATCTATGCCATCATCGTGAACGGACAGCATTTCTGGGTGCGTTCGAACTTGGGCACCTTCATCGAACAGGTCGGCAAGAGCTATGACCTTAATGTTCCTATCTACATCGATGCCGTCTGTTTGAACCAGCTGGATAATGAAGAGCGTAGTGATCAGGTCAAGCTGATGGCGGCAGTGTACACGAATGCAGCTACTACAGTGGTGTGGCTAGGAAACCCTCGGGATGAGCAGATGTTGAATCTTCTTATGCTGCAGCAGCAGCTTGTGGAGTCAACATTGGTCCCATCATGGACATCACAAGCTATGATAGGTCTGAGTTACCTATGTTCAAAAGTATACTGGAAACGACTTTGGGTTGTACAAGAATTGCTTCTTAGCAACAACATCAACATCTATTGCGGCGAGCTGGCATTTGCTTGGAATGAGATCGCCCGACTTGCAGCGCCGCAGGACAAGATCAGGCACCTGCACAACCTTGAAGCAGCCTCATGGTGGGACTGTTGGTCTCTTCCACGACCGAGCGCATTAAGCGAGCAAAGTCTACTGGAAGACACCATATGCCAAGGATGGCATTGCGCACTTCGACTCATCCACTATCGCGAGAAGTGGTGGTCGAGGACATCTGCCGATCGCTCTGCCTCTCCGTGCGGACTGCCATTTCACGAGGCACTGACTGCATTCCAGTACCAACACTGTCGCGACCGGAGAGATAAGGTCTACGCCCTTCTTGGCTTACTCGACGATGAAGGCAAGGTGATGATCAAGCCAAATTACCACAGTTCCAGGCATGATTTGTTCATACAGGCTGCCGTGGCAGGCTATGTTTCCCATCGAAGAACGGCGACACAGCACAGTGAAGCAAGCTTGACATACCAAGATCGGAGATTTAGCGATGCGCTTAGTACGATTCTAGGGCTGCCAAACGACAGCACAGGCCCACGAGCGTCAGAGGTTATCAGAGTTGCACAGTCATACCTGAAAGGCATAGAACCCTCAAACGCAGATCACCATGAAGCAGGTCCTCAGCAGTGGAGTACCGAAGATATTTCCTCGCCAGTGAACCAAGCACCTGACAAGTTTCATTTACTGGACCCCGAGAAACCCTCGATCGAGCAGGCATTCCAATTGCTCAAGGGTCAACTAATCGCTGGACCTTTACAGCAGTGTGCCACGGCAGATATCAAAGCTCTACATCGAACACTGGCAGCCATACAGAGAAAGCAGAGGGCCGAAGGTAGATTACAAGACATGACGCGACTCAAATGTCTACTACATACTCTGGGCACGTATGAACAGGCAGTCGATACTTTGCTCGATTGTGAAAATGTTCTTGCGTCCATCTACGTAAGTCTTTGATTGTCAGAACCAAGGCCTTTGAGCCCTGCTGACGTTTCAGGGACCAATGAGATTTCTGTTGCAGGTACGTCTGTTGCATGTTCCCATAGACGCGGATACGTACGAACTTACTCGCTTAAGGTGTCCGACGGTTGGCCAACCGCATTTGACAGCCTCTTAAGGCAATATCAGAAGCTCGGTGACAGCATGCCAACGCCAAATGACCTGCAAAAGGCATCCCAGGGCAGTGCAGCCCACTCTCAAATCCTCCAGGTTATGTTTTGCAAAATCTTTGCATTTCATACGTTGGCATTGCAATACTTTCGCAACGCAGGTGCGTCCTCTCACTTCCCCTTTTTGTTTGTCAGCGGCGGCGTGCTAATCCACGCAGCTTGGAAGCAGCTGTATTCATCTACTTGGAAAGAGTTCGAAGGTAGACTGAGCAATTGTGTTGCTGTGATCGCAAGTCACAAGGAGCTGGTAGAAGCTCAAGCGAAAGCAGTCGACGCGCAGGAATCGCGACAAAGCAGGATTGATACCCGCGATGATTTGGCACATTTGCTCGAGCATGCGGGCCACGCAGAGGAGACCTTCCGCCAGCACAACGCGGAGCAGCTGGTACGACGCAGAATCCATGTACAGACCTGGCTTGACGCATGCGACACGGAGACTGATCAAGATCATCGGCACGAAACAAGAACCACATTTGGCGCTACTGGCAAGTGGCTCCTGGACAGCGCTAAGTACCGCGCCTGGTGCGAAAGCGAATTTGATTATGCTCCACTTCTATGGGTTACGGGTATACCAGGTGCAGGTATGCAAGTTCTCAGCAGGGCACGAGCAATTATACTGAATGTGCCCAGGCAAATCCGTGCTGGCATCTTTGATCGTCGACGAATCCAAGAAGAATGCTGGCATTCAGACAATATTCTTCTACCTGAAACGCGATGATGCAGCCAAGAACACATTTCTAGCCATGGCCCGATCTCTCATCCACCAGTTGTCTCTGCACAACGATGCACTGGTTTCGCATCTGTATGAAACTGCGACCACAAGAGGCGAGCCATCGCTCCGAACGACGAAGCTAGCAAAAGAAGTGCTGGCTACATGCTTGCGAGCGGCAGGAACACCAACTTGCGCGATCATTGACGGTATTGATGAATGCAAGCAAATAGAGCAGAAGCACATTGCCGAATTCTGGACCAATCACGTGGAAAACTCTGGCTCCTGCCGCTGTGTACTGCTCAGCCAAGACGACGCCTCCACCCGACCACTTCTAGCAAGACTGCCTACCTTACAGATTCAAGGCTCCTCTCACAGCGCTGACGTGAGGTCATATTGTCAGTCGTGGGGAAGCATCATTCAAGAGAGGTTCAGGTTGAGCCAACAAGAGACAGACGCACTCGTGATGCAAACATGGCAGCGTGCTAAGGGTATGTTCCTGTACGCTTGTGTGGTTCTGAACAATCTTTATGGGCAAGTCAGCAAGGAAGGACTACTACTTGAAATGCAGGCTTTTCCAGCCGAACTGCACCAGGCGTATGTGTACTCGAGAGGCGACGTTTTGTTCCACAGACCGGCTAACGTGAGTGCCAGGTACGAACGCCTCTTCAACAGAATTCTTTCCGAGACAGCAGCGCAATATCATGCAACCGCTAGGAAACTATTGGCGTGGGTCGCCTGTGCCACGAGGCCTCTGAAGTGGCGCGAGATCCAGGCTGTGGTTGCTATTGACTTTGATAAACAAATCGTCGATCTCAACCACCGACGTCTGGTCGTGGGGCTCAAAGACCTATGCGGCGCATTACTCGAGGAGCTGCCGAACGGTGATATCGTTTTCGTGCACAGCACCGCCAGAACGTAAGCCAGCTGCAACGGAACAGGCTCGGAAGCATCGCTGATTGTGTAGATTTCTCTTCGAGAACGAATACTTTTCAGAGCATCGTGAGCACAGCAATCTCGCTGAGCTGTGCCTGAACTATTTCTGTTTGCCAGGGTTTTCTCTACCGCCAAACGACCAAAACGATAACGAGAGAAATGATCAGAATGCTACGGAGATCATCGATTACATTCGCAACGGGACGTATGCGTTCGTAGACTATGCGCTGGTCTCTTGGACCAATCATCTGGAATGTGTCTTGGTAATCCGAGACGGCGAAGACCTGCCGCCATCGCTCTTGATCGCGATTCGAACTTTCCTCCAGCTTCACTGGAAGAAGCCGCGCAAGCAAATGAAGGCAACGACAAAGATTCAAGCAGTGTGCAATCGTGTGGCCGGCCTTGATATTCACGATAAGCTGAAGGAAACAATGTCCTCTATGCATTGTCTTTTCTCCACTAACTTACCAGACCTGGAGGCCATACAGACATTGGACCTGTTTGACTTTCTAGCCCGGATGCGAACAATGCTGGAAGGCATGAAGATCACGGAGGCACTCGAGGAAACGTACGGTCCCAACATCTACAAATGCCCCAGACTCTACTGCACAGCATTCTATGAGGGTTTCGCACAACTGGATCAACGAAATGCGCATCTCGACAGGCATGAGCGACCCTATTTCTGTCAGATTGAGGACTGCATATTCGCCACAATCGGGTTTCCTACAGCAAAAGAACTCGATGCCCATGTCAATCGCCATCCCGAACAAGAACCGACCGATCAGGACTTTCCAGCCGAGAACGACCCCTTACCGCAAAGCCAAGATCAAGTAGAAGCGACTGAGGTACCTCATCGACACGCCTCTGCACCGTCTCAGCAGCCTACACCCGAGGGGCAAGGACTGGACAGCAGCGCTGAGACCGGTCAAGGTGCCGATAGAGCGTCTGTGGTCGAGCGACCCTCAGCTTCCAAGCAAGGAAGGAGGAAGTATCCCGCGACTTTTCAGTGCAATTTGTGTCCAAAACGCTTCACTCGTGGGGCCGCCCTTCGGGACCATCTGCGAACTCACACCGATGAAAGACCCTATGTTTGCACGATATGTGGCAAGGCATTCGCTAGGAAACAAGATTGCAAGCGGCATGAGGAATTGCATAGTGGCGAAAAGAAATTCGTGTGCAGGGGTACTCTCCCAACTGGTGCTTATTGGGGCTGCGGTCGACGATTCGCGCGCGCTGTGGCTTTGGGCCGTCATTTTCGAAGCGAGAATGGACAGAATTGCACCGCACCTTTGCTAAACGAGGAAAGGGCAGAACGGCAGAAGGCGTTTATGGACGAGCGACTACAAGCTGTTCAAGGCCTTGTTGCACCTCAGCCTATGATGGCGCAACCAAATTCAATATCGAGCAACTTTCTGCCACAGTCGTTACTTGAACAATATCCTGCCCTTCAGAATATCGACTGGAACAGCATTCCATCAGTCGAGCCACCGGAAGACGCATGGCGCGAGCCCTCTTGATGCAAAGGGTAGTGGATGGGCCTCAGAAGGCTTTCTGGGAGTAGCAGAGCCTACAACAGCAGCTGAGAATGCCTTGTGGAATGCAGTATCATCTGCTCAAAGTCCGAAGGCGTGTCTACAAGCACCTCTGCTGGATCAATCTCCAGCATTCGCAGGCTTTCGGGGCGATAGCTCCCCGGGCTTCGCGCGAAAAAGGGGATTCAATGTTGTATAGATCAAGCTATATAGGCCATAAGATCGGCATGCACTGTTTCGTGTTCCTGAAAATGGCCCATTCTCTCGTAACTTCAAATCAGTAGAAGAACTCGCACGCTGACATTCTTGCGCAATGCACGAGCACATTCGTTCAGCCGTGACACAGCTCTGTCGCAGAGAGAAACCGGACAGCGTGCAAGTATGTGGTTCGAGCAGGTCGGGAATTGGTTTTTGAGTATATACCGCTAGAGCTGTTGGTTTCTGATGGGCCCGTACGCCGCAATGAGAACTTCGTCCCACTCTGATGAGATACTGGGCGAGAGTGCGGATCTGTATCGCGGCCATTGAGATGATGGATGTGACGGCTGCGGCTGTGGCAGGCAGACGAAGCCTCAACACTGCCACTGCACTGCCATTTTAAGAGGTAGTGGTGGCGAAGTGTCCTACTTAATCTATTTGCCAACCAGCTTTATCCACTTCTCGTGAGCCCTAACGTTCTGATTGGCCCATACAGCACAGTCAGGTTCTCGCCCAACTTCTGGCTGAGAGAAGGCATTGCGAGAGGCCGCCTTGCTGCGCCCGCACAACTCGGAACGTTCTAATTGGCCCATACGGCACAATCAGGTTCTCGTCCAACTTCTGGCTGGAAGAGGCATTGCAGTGACTCAGTGAGAGGCCGCTTTGCTGCGCCTGCACAACTCGGAACGTTCTAATTGGCCCATACAGCACAATCAGGTTCTCGTCCAACTCCTGGCTGGGAGAAGGCATTGCGAGTGAGGCCGCTTTGCTGCGCCCGCACAATTCGGAACGTTCTGATTGGCTCATCCAGCACAATGAGATTCTCGTTCAACTTTTCAAAGGAAGGAGGCATTGTAGTGCTCGCCCGCATTAGCGCCAATTCCTGCGGTTTACAACTCGGACCGTTCTGATTGGCTCATAGAGAACTAGCACAATGAGATGCTCGTCCAACTCTTCGCTGGGATGCATTGCAGTGGCATTGCTGCGGTCGCACAACTCGGCTTTTTGGGGGTCAGGCGGTGCCCCGTATTCTGACTCTTCTGATGTCCTCATCAGGTTTTTTCCAATCTTAATGATTGGGGCTCGGCAATACAAAGTAGAGGCAACCGTGGCGTGCTTGCCTTGCGGAAGCTGGCGTTGTGCCGTATACTAGGATGGAGAGAAATCTGTTCACTTTACATGCTTCTATTGTAGCATTCTTCGTGCTTCTGCCTACTTGACTCAATACTGGCTGCAATGGTTGAGAACGCGTGGAAAGAGGATACGAGCCCAAGCTCGGCGAAACATGTTGCGCACAAGAAAGAGGCACGTATCCTTCCTCGAAACGAAAGGCCTCGGAATCTGGCCGCAAAGAATGGCTTGGAGTTCACTCCGTTGTCATGGACGCCTGCCAATGTCTTCAAAATGACGAAGGCTATTGACTGATGTGAAGAGCATGGAGGTCTTGACACTGCGATCAGCTCTTCAAGCGTTCCTTTTCGCTGCGAGAGAGTGCATGGCCGACCTGCTCTGCTGTGTTGTCATGTACCTAAACAAACGGCAATTGGTGGCACCTCATACGCCCAGCACATACCATGTGCACGTTCTAAAGGACTTTTCGTGGTAGACTTTCTCAGCCAGCACTACATCATCGGCGGACGAGATGCTTCAAAACAAAGAGACTGCTGGAGCTCAGAAGGCCAGCTATGTCCCTCTATGGAAGGCTCCCTACAGCGACTCCTCGCAAAGATGCACATGGCGCTCATTACTCACCTGGAAAGGGTCCTTAGTACATGCAAGCACATCTTGGACGGCGATGTTTGGGTAGTGGAAGAATCCTGTAGTTATCGGCCCCAGGTCAGACGCGTGCTTTGGCTTGTCCCATATGTCGAAGTCGTGGCAGTGGCATTGTTTTCTTGCCGCGGATGGGAGTGTTGCCTTAGGTGTGAAAGCTCTTGCGACGCCCGGAGCCGAAGTATTGCTCGCTGGTCGACCAGATTGGCTTCGATAAAAGAGAAGGCTCAGATCTGAAAGGACAAGTTCCAGCATGTTGGCAAGAAGTGCATGAGGCTACTCAAAGCTTGACGCAGGGCCCGAATCGTGTTCGTCATGAAGAATGTCGTTCGCCGTTTCCCTGATTGTGAGCGGCAGCGTCCGAGGACATGGTGTCTTCCTCATCACAATGTTGCTGGACTTGGCCAGCCGTGAATCGACCGCTTCATGAAGCAATCGCAACGACAGCATGCCACAGTCCGACAATTCATCGGACCGACACTATCCTCTTGGTGGTCCAGAAATAGCGAACGTCGTCCGTCCGTCGACCCGATGGCATGGCTTGACATGTGGTTTCGTGCAACCGGCAATGGCGTAGCTGCTTCCGTCATCGCCGCCAGCACACGCCGACCCAAGTGCTAGCAGCTGCAGCGTCTGTGCTGGCCTTGTTTGGACTGGGATCGTGGTGGACTGCCGGGGATGTGCCTGGGAGCGCCAACAAGGATGAAGCAGGAGCGAAAGCCACGCGAGAATGCTTGGCAACGTTACGTGCGGCCATTTGGAGGTCCAAACAGCATCGTGACCACGATCTTAACGTTGATGGGAAAGGACTTCGATACCTTGCCCTACCAAGTGCAAAAGGACATCATTGGAAGTCGGGGGAGGGTACGTATCAGCATCTGCCTGGGCGTCGGGACAGCCAAGGAGTTTTGGGCCGCGGACCTCGACAATGACTGCGGTATTGGCATACCATCTCGGGGAGCTACGAGCCGATAGCAACAACGGCATTTCGTCCTCGTGAATGACGCGACTACTTCCAGCACGGCGAGCGTCATCATATATCATAGACGGAAGATACTTCCAACAACGCGCAAAGGAAACCCACAAAGACCTTCAAACGAAATGAGAAACAATCAAGACTGACCCTAGTCGAGGGTCTGGACCATCGCTTCTCCACGTGGACTCACCCATTGATCGACCACTACGAATGCCATTCGCTCGTGTCGAGGCTGGAGAAGACAGGCTATCCATTTCTAGTCGAAGAATGCGAGAAGAACCTCGACTAACAATGCGACGTCACTCTCAATGCTCGCTCGCTCTGCACGCGGAAATGCATCCGGCCAAGGCTGTACAGCCCCGGGGTCGAATCCTCGGTATCATGGTGCTCGGCGAGTTCGGAGGGACATTGGGCCTAGGCGTTTCAGAATTCCTGGAAACATTGATGATTCAGTTCTATACAAAGCTCTCGCATCACGCCTTCTCCCCGGATCGTGCCTCTTTGCGACTTGCTCACCAAGAATAGGACACAATGAACGATATGACTTGAGGAGCTGAACTATTTGCTAGACTGTCGGATACTGGCTATCATCACGACCACACATTCTCTTCGGCAATATGTCTTCTCCAATGGCCCGGAGCACAACTGCCGCGATGCCGGCACCAGAGGGATACGCAGCGAACCTCAGTCATCCGGTGACGACACAACATAGGGACGCTGGAGTGGTCCTATCGATACTGGGGATGATCGTTTCAACTGCTTTTCTTTCACTGAGAATTTACACAAGAGCTTTCGCTTCACGGCGATGGGGTGTCGACGATGCTGCGATTGTCGTGGCCTGGGTACTTTTCCACTATCAGCGACTCGCCCGATGTGACCTCCTGCTGACCACCCTTTGCAGATGCTTTCAATCTCCTTGCAAGCAATACTAATCTACCTTTGGGCTACCGAGCTCATAAGCGTCCACCTCTGGGACATTTCACTTTCTCAAGCCAAAGAGTCTATTCTCTTGACCACAATAAGCGCCGGCGCTTTATACATTGTCACGATGGCCATCGCCAAACTGTCTCTCCTGATATACTACCACAAGCTTTCTCCTTCCCGCTGGTTCCGATATCTGATATACGCTGTCGGGACCTTCATCATTGTTTACAGCACAGCAATGTTCTTCGCTGTGATATTTGCTTGCAAACCGATCGATAAGAGCTGGGATTTCACGATTGAGAACGGACAATGCATGGACAAAGATGCCATCTATCTTGGACACGCTGGACTCAATACCGGCACGACTCTTTTACTCTTCGGCATTCCTGTCCCGATTATGTTGAAGTTGGAGATTCCCAAACTGCAGAAATTCGGGCTAGCTGCGATGCTCTTCGTTGGCGTGCTAACACTTATCGCAAGCGTCGTCAGACTTGCCCTTCTGCCTGCTGCACTCCACTACGCAGACACGACATGGAGCATCGCAAAGCCAGCCATCTGGCTTTGCATCGAGACCAACTTGGTCATCATCTGCAGCTGCCTTCCCAGCATGCGGTCTTTCTTCCGACACGTTGCACCGAAATATGTCGGCGAGCAATATGATGACGATTACGAAAAGAGCCTTACCGGAAATCGCATGTCTGGTGGAGCTGCAGTCTCCTCACTCACTCTCGACGAAATGGCCAAACTGAACCGATTGAGCAAGGGCCAGCCCAAGATCTTCACCAGCTTCGAAGCATGGCAATCTTGGTGGGAGAAAGATGTCGAAGGGAAAAAGAACGGCAGTCGGAAGAGCTTGTCGAAACGCGCCTCGCAGGATGATATTCTGGACGAGAAGAATGGTCAGCGTGTGCCCAGAGCACGAGGCAAGACTTTCTCGGCGATCACAGAAGAGCAAGAGCATCATGACGGCCGCAAGAGAGCACTTTCTGCTGCCAGCAAGGGTACGGGATCCACCCTGACGAGACCTTCGACTGCCCGCAGCAAGAAGAGCTCTGTCTCGCTGCGAACGAATTACAGCGGCACGACAGTCGGGTCGGTGATATACGAGAAGACATCTGCATCAATACCGCCTAGGCCCATTCAGCCGAGACTGAGGTCAGATAATCAGTCAACAGTTCCTGAGACAGTTGGCTTAGGGATCTATGGGTACAAAAGCGCGCAAACAACGGAGAAGCCTGCAAGGATGTCGATAGGACAATAGGAAGCCTGGTATGAGGAAGGATGCACATGACATTTTGGGCATCAGAATGAATGAGGAATGACACGAATATGACAAGGGAGGCTCAAAGAGCGCTTTCGAGCAAATTGAGCGAATTTGGAGGATGCGGAAGGAACGAAACGAGCGATGAGCTCGGCCATGGAATGATGAATGAGATGAGATGAGATGTGATGCGAAGAGTCACGAATCTCGCTTTTATACGATACCCAGTGTGTACATAGCATTTGTTTGAGGAAAGTGTCATAGAAATAGCGGGCTGCAGCTCGGCTTGTAGTCACCAGAGTCGTTGTGTTATAAAATTCAACAAAGGTGGAGTGTGGGACGGTGGCTGTGCATGGTATACAAGTACGTCAACGCAAATCGAGACATAAAAATGCTTACATTTCACAAACCTACAGACACGCTTTCTGAGGAAGGATTTCAGCGCGCTGGGGAGAGGTAGATGTTTATCTCGAAAGCTTGACCAGCAGTGTTGCCCAAAACATCATGTCAAACTCAGTCATGTGACACTCTGCTGTATCGCAGCAGGGTGTAGCCGTAAGTCGTTTTCGTTCAGGAACTGCGCGCGAGACTGCGAATACCTGAATTGCGCGTATCTTCTCATGCAAACAACCTTCCGCTCAAAAAGCGAATTGCGCATACTTCCGCAACAGCAATCCCGTAGGATCTTTCTCATGAACATGAGCCCAAGCACCAGCCATATGAATCATGAAATCTCCTTCTTGCCAAGGCCGATCATCCTCGTGACAATGGATCTCGGTCGGGAAAGCGTTCATCTTGTATTGCTTGACAAATGTGCCCTTGTGCTTCATGTTGTGCAAGTCATTGGCGTACATGTCCTGTGGCATGTCAGTATTCAATGCGAAACACTCATATTCCGCGAGGAAGGAGGTGTACCCTAAGACAATCCTGCAAACTCCTCTTGTTCCCTTCCTCATTTTCGACTTCCTTCTCCTTCCACATCTCCTCAATCCAACCCAAAGACCACTTCGTAGTCCTCAAAAGCAAACTCCCGCTGTTCATCGGCCAACAATCCGGAGTCATGATAATATCAATCTGCGATCTACGAGATGCGTCTTCAATCTCGGCCAACGCATCTTCCACAATTCCTTCCAATTTGACCGAAGAATTGGTAATGATCGAATCATAATCACTCCACCAGATCCACTCATAAGAATTGTCTCCGTTCAGTTTCCCTTGAATAACCTTCTCCATGGAGGACAAGCGGGCCCAGTCCTTGTTGTACTTGTGGCTTTTCTCAAGATCCCAGATAATGTCATAACCTTGCTTGGCAGCATAGCGATTCTTGTTGGCCATTACGAGCCAGTCATAGCTCGTTTCTTTATCGGACATGGAGCCCATCACGAACTTGGAAACTTCGCTGGGCTTCTGAGTAGTCGATCTGCATGTCATCGGGTTCTCTGGAGCTGCGCCTTCAGGCGGGGAGTAGTTGAATGCTGGCTCTTCATATTCTTCTGGGATGTCTACGGATCGCACGCCGAGCTGATATGCGAGGAAACCTTGGAAGACGAAGGCGAAGAGGAGGATTATGCGGCCGCGGTTGATGTATCTTGTGCGGCGGTTGTAGTCGCCTTTATCCAGATATGCCATGTTGCTCAATGTTGACGCGTGGAGGTGGTCATTCGGCGCGAGGAGAAGCTGAAGCTCCAAATGCTGGGCCTAGAACGGGAGGAGAGGTGAGACTGGGTGGCGCGATCAGCAGCCAGAAATGAGGTTCAAGCCGTGGCTTGCATGTCGGGAGCTGATGCATGAACACGGGTGCCAATATAGCTCGCCTGGATTCTGTGTAACGACACATGCTCGCAGCAGCATTGAGATCTCCTACAAGCGGAGTGCCTTGTCTAGAAGATGGAAGAATCGCTGACCATGGGAGGCTGTGTTTCTTGAGATCCTCATTCTGCCGGCGCAATCATGCTTTCAGCATAGAAAGCATCGCAGCAGCAGCAGAAGTATTGCTATTGGCGATGCAAGCGATCCGCTCGGGTATGGCTTCGGGTAGCTCGTGCGTGCCACCAGAAATGCGGAGGTTCTGGAACGCCCTTATAATAGGTGGAATTCAGTTCCTCTTCGTGTCGAACTGGCCGCCGGAGCCCTTGATTGAGCTGCAGCTCGCGTGTATTCTCGCTTCCTGGATGGCATTCGCATCTGCATGATTTGGAAGTATGAGAGGAAAGAAAACACAGTAAGAGTGAGCACGCCGCAGTCGCATGACCGCCAAGCCGGCGACAACCGGACTGCCTGGGACTTCATCTGGACATTCGATGCACGACAAGGAAACCAAGAACGAAGCAAGACGACATCTGCGTGCTGTTGATGGAGATTCTATTCGGGGCTGGCAACAAGTCCATTGATGCAGTCCATGACGGTCCGCTCAAAAGCAACACCTGATCCGCGATCAAAGGCGCTGCCATCATATCCTACAAATGGTCCACATACTTCATGCCTTCGCCATCTGTCGGAGTCGCGCGCCTAATATTCCAACTTCACCATTCCGAATGGGCTGACTTCAAAGTTCTTTTCAACCAGCACCATGAACTCTGCCTCCCTGCCCTCAATTTTTGCCTCAAAATGTGTCAACAGGGTCGTTAACTCGAGGGTCTGATTCGATATGAAATCGCGAATATCTGCAACTGAAACAAAAAGCAACCCAGAGTAGGTCGTATTGGTCTTAGGGTTCGCTGCTCTCGCCGGCGGAGATGGGTCATTAAGCAGCAAGGCACTCAATCCCCTATTCGCTCGCCCAATCTGTCGATCTTTTTTGTCGTGTTGCTTGTTGGCGTCATCATTCCTAGCAAGCGCATTTTTCAAGCTGTCAGAAGTGGCGGCGTGCTCGCGTTGCAGGGTGGCAAAGGGGTTAGCGTACTGTGCCCTCAAGCTAGCAACACTTTTTCCGTACTCGCTTTTCAAATTGGCGACACTCTTTTCGTGCTCACTTTTCAAACTGGCAACACTCTTTTCGTGCTCACTTTTCAAGTTGGCAACATTCCTATCGTGCTCGCTCCTGAAGCTGACGATTTTGTTGTCGTAGTCTTGTTTCAATTTGATCTGTGCTTGGTCGCGGCTCTGGAAGCCCTGAACCTGGCCTTCTGCTATCAGGGCTCGTGTTTTGAACATTTGCTGGCTTTCCCACAGTCCCTTGATCAGGGCTCGAACAGCCGGGTCTTGTGTGCGATTGATAATGCTCTGCATGGACGGACCCCTGTCAGGCAATTGCGGCTGGGGACCTTGATTACTTTCAGCGCCAAGTCGTGCAGTCTCTGGAGCGTCATCGATCTCAGTATCGCTGTCAGAATCAAGGTCGATCACTGCAACTTTGCTCTTGGCCGGCTCACGCTGTGGTAGATTTTGAAGGTTATCAGAAGGAGGTGCTGATTGCTGTCTTGATTCTGGAAGTGAGGTGCCATGTTGTCCAGAGTAAACGGCCGGACTGTGGTTGAATACCTGTGAAGTTGGCAGAACACGTGCGAACGACGATGCTCCCGGACGACCGATGAGATTGCTGGTATGAGACGGTGCAAAAGGGTTGGGCTGTTGGTCGAAACCACGTGATTGGGGAGCTGAAGAATTTCCTAGCCACTGCAATTGGAGTCGTGGCAGAAGCTGAACCCCTGGTTGAATAGTGGCAGATTGAGTCGTGGACGGTGGAAGGGGACCACGACGCGGACCAGCAAGGGAAGCTTGCGATCGTGCCTGAGCAGAAGCAGCGTTGATGGAAAGTTGACTGTGGGCAAGAGGCACGGGCCCAACGTGTCCAGGCATTCTTTGACGAGTTGGTGTGTTGGCATGTGGACTGGGGAAGTTGGGATTGTTCGCAGATAACTGCATGTGTGAATTCTGGCGTGGCGTAATTACGCTGGCAAATGCGCTGCCGATAGCTGATGACGGGCCGGCCTGCCCATCGTGTCCTCCCATGGCCGTGGTGGTTCTGATAGGCGTACTCGTGCCTCGATTTCTCTGCGCCATGATGTGTTGTCTGCGAAGGTGAGATGCGAAGCACGTTGAAGGTGTTGTCCCATCTTTATCAGCAACGCAGAATGTTTGCTATATGCCACTGGAGCATTGCCATGTCTTGGAGTGAATGCGAGACAGAGGCCATTCGCTGCATCTCGTCCGTGCTAAGATACCCTCGAGCACACTCCATGTTCTTGCGGATTCTCGATTGTGACGCGAGCTCCGTCGTCGCAGATGCAAACGTTGAATTGGAATCCCCATCTCTGCTATGCTCGTCGCTTCTGAGGGCGCCTGAGAGGCGATTGCATCCGACATAGATCGAATTCGGCATCTACTGATGTTATACATATATGCACAAAAGTCTGCTCTTTATCACCGTCTACAGCGTTGGTGCATTTTCCGAGCTTGTTGGTTCCGCAGGGAGCACCACCTCTTTCTCAGTAGCCGATGTCTGACTCGTTACTGGCTTGTCCTGCCGAGTTGCTTCTCTTCGCTGTCGGCGCGATTTTGCCAGCGCCTTAGGCCAACGGTGCGTCGGCGTGATCGCTTTGACCTTCAGATCCTGGAGAATTCGTTCTTTGACCTCTTGTAGCACAGCCTGACGATCCTCTTCCTGCTTCTGCTCCGCCGCCTGTGCCTCGACCATGGATCCACCTTCAGCGACTGGCTCTGCAGCTTCCACTGCCTCCGTTTGCCCAGTCCTGAGCGCCGCATCCCAGTTTGCGGGCCTGGATTTCCATTGCTGTGCCTTAAAGTCCGATATCTCGTGAACGGCTTCCGCATCAGCTCTGGGCGCCGCATTCCTGACAAAACCCATATTCAAGTGCTTGACATTCTCGGGCCACATCTCGGCGTATTCAAGATCGAGCGAATTTGCCCACTGGACCGCGATACCTTTCGTGCTATAAATTGGTCTCTGTACAAGCCGCACATCCCTCTGGTGCGCTCTGTACAATGGATCGCGCTTGCTGAAAGCTTTGCCCTCGAGTGCGGCGCGGATGGGGTCCAACTCCGGTGGGTACGGCTCGATGAATTGCCTGTATGCAACCACGATTGGCTTACTGGGCGAAGATTCCTTGGAATTGGATTCCTGTGCGCCTTCGGCAGCTGCCTCATCTGCTCTAGCAGCTTCCTCTCGCGAAGAGGTTTCGGTGGCTGCCCTCTCCTTAGCCTTCTTCACAGACTCGAATGCCCACAGCCTCTTTTCTGCTTGAACTCTGACCTTCTGAAGAGCCTCGCGGGTTGTTTGTGCTTTTTGATACTGCTCCTTTCTCACCTTGGCGGTATTGCTCTTGTCCAGGCACTTCTTAGTGGCCTCCTTCACCTCGGCCCTGAGTTCAGCTATTTGTTTGTCCAGATCTTTGTTGCCACTGCGTTCGAACTCTTTTGCCAGACTTGTAATCTCATCCAGGACCCGCGCTTTTCTCCGCTTCAAGAGGGCTTCCTTTTGGCTTGCCAGTGATGCACTTCGTTGCTCCTGTCGCACCAGGATCGCAGCTAGATCCGCCACGCTGTTCGCCTTTTGATTCATGACCATCTTGACGCGCAGCTTTTTCTTTTCCCGTTTGATAACATCAAAGACGGTCTCCTTCTTGCTTCCGCCGCGGTTGTCCAGCTTGGCCTGCATCTCCTCAATCTGCTTCTCGGTGTAGGGCGTTTTGATGGACTCAGGTAGCTCCCAGTTGGTCTCGTGTAGCAATCGATATTCGCGCAAGCTTCGAAATAGCTCGAGGCCCTGCTGTCGGTCGGGGAGGTGGACGGTGAAAAGCGGTCGCCAGATATCCTTGCGGATTTTGGGCGGATTGTTGTTGGCTCCGACATCTGCGAGCTGCTCTAAATGTGATTGCTGGCGGATTTCTTAGCATTCATGTCTTCGTTAAAACAGAACAGGGGCGTACTCGTAGTGTGCGCTCCAACGAGTACAGCACCTGGTTGGTGCGGATGTTGCAGTAGGCGTAGATGGCTTCCCCATGGCCTTTGGGGAGCGCCTGAGTGGCGCGCATGCTCCTTTGCATGATGCTCGGCGCGTAAGAAGAGGGTTGGTGATGGTCAACTTTGCACCATGCTGTTCAATGCCAGAGATCAGACCGGAGAGGAGTGTCTTGGGTCTTGTGTGGATGGCACTCCCGCTTTCGCCGCAACGACAGTCAAATCAGCCATGAAATTTCGACTGTGCTTTGATTCAAGGCCTGATCTGCAGATTCCGAGCCGCGAGCGCTTCGACTTGCTCAAACTCACCAATGAGCTATCAACGCGGTGCTCGAGATTTGCAACTCGGTATGTACAGCCGTTGACATGTTCAATACGTTGCGGGAGAAGGTAAAATAAGCTACGGCGCGACGGAATGACCACTGACAACATGTTGGTTTTGATTATAGCATGTTGCTGTCTATCCGCTGCCTGCTATCAACGGAATTTCCGACTTCTACATAGTCACTTTCGCAGCTCCAGCGACGTTGCCTGCCTTGCAAGCACATCTCATGCCCAGTCTACAAGGTGAAAGTCTCAATGGACTTCTTCATGGTCTTCTCCATCTTCTGTTGATCTTGCTTAATGCTGAACGCACAGGTTGGAACAGACTCAATGAGTACAGCCGCAAACTCGTCAAATTCGCGTTCGAGGAGACGCAGAATCTTAGCAGTCTGGGCAGTGATAGTGTTGAAAGTGAAGAACTCGCGCTTATCGATGACAGTCTTGAGCATCATCTCGTGAACCTTGGTCAAGTCGGTGAAGGCGTAGCAGATCTCGGCTTGATCTTCGACAGCAAAGAAGACTTGCTCAAGCACAGGCTCATCTGCTGCTGCTTCAGGCTTTCCTGGTGAAAGGGTGTTGGTGACGCTGTCCAGACCCGGAAGAGGAAGGTTAGGGAGTTGACGTTTCTGCTCTTGTGCTTTGACAGGTGCTCCCTTCAGTGCCTTCGCAGGCGCTGCCTTTTGGGCCTTAGCAGGTGCTGTCTTCTGGGCCTTGCCGGTAGCTTCCTTTTGTGCTTTGGCTGGGGCCTCTTTCGGTGCTGGGGCAGGGGCTTCCTTCTGGCCCAAGAGCCCGCTCACAGCGTTGAGGGGTGACTGTCGTTTTTCTCCCTTTTTGCCTTTAGCAGGAGCTGCCTTCTGCCCCAGGAGACCGCTCACAGCGTTGAGAGGCAGCTGTCGTTTCTCTCCCTTTTTGCCTTTAGCAGGAGCTTCCTTCTGGCCCAAGAGACCGCCCAAGGCTCCAACAGGTAGCTGGCGCTTGTCTGCTGGTGCTTTGCCAGGAGCCTTCTTCTGGCCCAAAAGGCCGCCCAAGGCATCGACAGGCAGCTGTCGCCTCTCAAGTGCTGGCTCGGCCGCCTCTGGCTCGGCCGCCTCTAACGCCTCAGGCAGCTCGTCTTGCGCCCTCAAAGCCTCGCTTTCAGCTGTGAAAAGCTGGTTGATTTCTTTGATACTGACAATGAGCTCCTAGGTCAGATGTTAGGTCCACATCCCGGACGTGATTTGAGCGAGCTTCATTGACTTACGGGACCGACTTGGAAGCCGTCAGCCTTGCTCTTGATACGCTGAGCGATGAGCTCGGTATCAGCGGCCTTATCAGTGATCTCTTCGATGCTCGCCTTCACTTCTTGGGCCGTCAGTTTGGCCTTTGGAGCAGCTGGGGCGGCTGCTGCACCACCGAGTCCGCCGAGACCTGGCAATTGAGCATTGGCCGATGTGGCCATGGCGGCCAAGGCCACAACTGTGTAAAAATGCATGATGAAACGAGTGTATGTTAAATGAGTGTAAGAAGTGAGCGTGTGTGACTGTCAACGAGGAGTCTGAGAGGGCAGAAGGAAAAATGATGGTCCAGAGACCTTCTTGAATATTCTTCTCTCACCGTTGGTGAAGACGACGGAAGTCTCCGATCGTCAACCGTTGTCAAGTACTTGGTTACATACGTCAGATGCGTTGTAAATAGGCCGCTCCATTGTGGTACCGGTCTCACTGCCCAGGATGATCGTGATATACCATAAGCAAAAGTAGGTGCTCAGTCTGTTTTGAAACAATGCTGTGAAGTGAAATGTCAACCATACTTCTTTGTTTTGTCAGTGCGTCGAGGCAGAGGTCTGGCAGAGGTCCCTTTGCGTGCATATCTGACCATTGGATCAGCTTGAACGGGAGTGTTCCCATTGCTCTTAGGGGCGGAGCTTGAACGGCAAGCCGCCAATCTGCATGATGCACATTGGACATGTAGCGGCTGTCCTCTTGCGCCCGCTCAGAAATGAATATGTTGTGGCGACTCTCAGCATGAGATCGTGCGCGCTCTACACTTGCAGGACTGTGCACGTGGACGCTGTAGAGAAATCCGGAACCACGGAGATGAAGCCGCGAGACAAGAGTGCATCCATCGCAAATAAGCTCATCTTGATGGATGATCACTTCAACGTCTGTTGCTCATCAGCAGCGACCTCTAACTTGTAGCTGTAGTGGCAGCAACTATTTCCAGCATCATCCATCTGGCTGAAGTTGATCCTTTTCGTACTGTTTCGCAGGCTTCTGCACTGAGTCTATCGGTGCGCCGGATATGCGTAGACGGTGTAGGTTGCAGTTCTGCATCTCAGCAGCGGTGTGATGCTGATCCCATTTGACACCGCGGGCAATGATGAAAAGTCACGGTTGATGTCGAGAACGGCGGTGAAGTCGACGTGTTCGTCGAGAAAGAGCAACGCGTTTCTCGGCCCAAGCAATGCCGCATCCTCTCCTTGTCAAGTCGATGCTATTTGCATCAATCAAAGTTGATGGAGAAGTCATCAAATATTTGGTCTCGGCCTCCGCTGCACAAGATGGCATGTGTTGCTAGTCAAGTGAAGATTGCCATGTGTCGATGTTGATACTGTGATTTTGTCACTTCTGTAGGGTACATGTACTATCTCTATAGTGCGATCAAGTCAGACTTTCCTGCCTTGTTCATATGTTTCGCCCTTGCTGTGCTTCACTCGTCCTTCTCACGTGTAGAAAGAGCCATGTACTATAAACTGGTCTGTTCCTGCTCCGACAGTCTGGCGTGGAAAGTGCATGATTCTTTTCAAACAGGAGTATGAACCGGCTCTGGACAAGCACCTCGGCGATTGATGCTCGGGTAGGTGCACCATCGCCTCAGTTCACGCTGGATCTAGATGCGGCATGTTATCGAATGGGCTCCTACGAAGATCGTGCCTCCCTGTCTTCTTGCGTCGCCGTCCAATGTGTCGCGTCTCTTTCACAGAATGTTCCTCGAATATCCTCCACAGCTGCGACGCGTCTAGAAGTGGAAGGTCGCGCGTTTGCAAGCGAATCTGCTCACTTTGCGGCGGCTGTGCAAGTGAGTGAATGGTTCCTGCCTCTTGACCTCGCCTCAGCTGTTCCCATTCCTGCTCGAACTCTGACAACCTTCTCCCACCACACTCAGCAAGTACATGTATCCTTGAAGATCCTCTTCATCATCCACGCCAAACAAATATCCTTGAGGACCACAGCCTTTCTCCTGCAGGACTAGCCGCCCCAATTCAACAGCAAATATGGCCGCCTCAAAAACCGCAAACTCTAATGGAGGCTGGACTGTCATTCACGCCAGAGGCGAGTCCTTCAAGATACTCAATGGCCCAACGGAAAACGTGGAAATGGTGCATTTGGTCGTGCATTGTGACTGGAGCATAACAGTAAGCCTTTCTTTGCTTGCGATCTGAGTTGAATGTAACCGCAGAGCAGGGTTATGGCGTCAACATGCCGTACACCATGGCGACTCTCGCGATCAGATGTCCAGAAACCAAGCGGATTTATGTTCAGCTCTCATTCGGGAACTATCGAACATCAGTCGCGGAGGCCGTCCAGTTTGGCAGCAGCATTACAGCGTTCGTCAAGGCTGCGCTCGCTGCGGAGTTTTGCAACCCTTGTCCTGTCTTTATGGGAGTCACTGATGTGGCGAACCCGGTTTTTAAGGTGACGGAGCATGTTGAGGCGATGGGTCAGGATAGAAAAGACTTTACGGACGACCCTGCCGCCATGATCATGTACCGAAGGGGATCAGCTATCAACGTCGGGACGACACAGCAGAACGCAGGAATGGCAAAGATGAGTGGGTCGCAGGCGCACAAGGAAGCTTGAGAGAGATTATGGCTCCGGGCCATGGATACCAGATGCAATTCTTGGGCAAGATACGATGGATGACGAATGGTAGAGAAAAGTCGCATTGTCCTCTGAGGATGCTGATTCTAGAGCAGGCATGTGGTGCTGCGCGATTCGGAGGAAAAGGGCATCATGAGTAGCCCCAATGTATTCAACGATCGTTCTGGTGATAGGTCTCTCAATCTGCTGATGACTGTGATGAATGTGAAATGGAAACGAAGTGAAGTTGTCAAAGCACGAGCTGGGCATCGGCCCGTCGTCACCCCGCGTTCACTTCATCGACTGCCGCTGGGTCGCGTCTTCCCTCTGCAGCTTTCCCCAAAATTTCGAAATGGACATCAACGTCTTTTCTAGCTCGCGCTCGCACGCGCAGACGTTGACATTATGGTCAATAAGCCACATGCACCTCGAGCAGCTGGCAAGGCCAACGGGAAAAAGCCATCGGCAGCCACCTTGAATGAAGAAGATACGAGCTACATCGTGTTCGGCGATGGGAAACCAAAGAAAAGCAACAAGAAGCCTGCTCAAGAGAGTAGCAATGCACAGGCAAGTAGCAGCAAGGGGAAGGTCGCGGCAGGCTCGACTCCAGCGCAACCAGAGGAGCCCAAGAAGCCTGACACGAGGACGCTAATTGGTGGCGCATCATGGACTGGAAAGTTGCCGCAGACCATGTTCAATGAGCATTGTCAGAAGCAGAAGTGGGAGCGACCGGAGTATACCATCCATCGCAATCCGAGGGGCTGGACGGGAGGAGTGATCATCAAGCAGAAGAATCCGAAAACACAAGAGATCGTGACACTTCCGCCCATCGTGCCGCCGTCAGACTATCTGAAAGAGCGAGGAACCCAGGAAAGTGCTCTCGAAGCACGGCATTTCGCAGCTGCATATGCCCTGTTCAGGGTGAGCAACATGAAGAACATTCACATGATGCTGCCGCCCAAGTACCGCGACTTGTGGAAAGGTGACTTTCAGGACCTAAAGAGCGAGGCTATAGCGCAGGGCAATGCGTACATGTACGAGGCAGACCCATTCTTGGCGAAGAAACGACATGACGAAGAGAAGGTAGCCAAGGAGAAGGCCAGAGCGGACAAGGTCAAGCAACAGGCAGAAGACAAGAAGCTGGAAGTTGTCAGTCTTGATGGACAGGTTCAGAGCAAACACGTCTTGAAAGGCTGGATGCGCGTGCCCAAAGTCGAGATGGGAGAAGTGACGAGGCGCAATGCTGAACGACTCATCCGGCAGGGCGGCGCATGGAACCCGCACGACATTAAGCCATCTGCCAACGAGCGTAAAAGCATCGTCGAGGACCTGTCCAAGATTGGATTCCGGAAGAGCCACGTGGAGGAGGCTACGGAGATATGCAAGGACAAAGAAGAGTGCCTCGAATGGCTGCTCATCCACGTGCCGGAAGACGATCTTCCGAAGTGGACACTGCCCGACAACTACATGGCTGGCGTCAGCATGGCTAGTGGTGACCTCAAACGCGAGGGCAAGATCAAGCGTCTATCCACGACTGGGTACTCGCCCGAACTCTGCGCGGAAACTTTGGACTCATGCAACGGGGACGAGGCTCGTGCTGCAGAACTGCTTCAGTGCAGACTGCTAGGACAAGAGGCGCCTCAAGCGACGCCTTCCGAAGCAGACCTGGAGCTTTGGGACGAAGAGATGGCAACTTCGGAGGCCATTTTTGGCGACAAATTTACCAAAGAACAGTCAATGTGCACAGTCAGTCTGGAGCTGCAAACGGCGGGTGGGAAGCCGATCATCCTGCGTGCACGCCCACCTTCCAATGGCTACCCGTACACTCCACCAATCTTGTCCCTCGAAGCCGATCTGCCTGCGCATGTGCGTCTCAGTATCTTGAAGAAAGTGCTCGTTGCAGCCAACGAGGAGTTCCTTGGGGCTCAAATGCTGTTCAACATTGTGGATTGGCTGGAGCAGAACATACCGGGTATCATTGTTGATCCTGGAAGGCTGAGTGATGTAGCTTCTGCTACCTCAACTTCGACTATCACAGTTGCGAGACCTGCGAAGAAGAAGCCGCGGAGACAGCCAAAACCTATCTCATGGTCGGCGCAGACTCCTGCCAGCCAGGAACTCTTGCGGGCGTGGCAAGGTCGGCAGACAACACCTGAACAGCAGAAGATGTTGCAAGCCCGGCAGAACCTCCCTGCTTGGAAACTCCGAGAGGCGATCGTCAGCACTGTGAACAACAACCAAGTCACGATCATCTCTGGTGAGACTGGATCAGGAAAGTCTACACAGTCTGTGCAATTTGTCCTGGACGACTTGATACAGCGCTGCTTTGGTGACCAGGCAAACATTATCTGCACACAACCACGAAGAATCTCTGCGATAGGTCTCGCAGACCGTGTCGCGGACGAGAGATGTGTCAAGGTTGGTGAAGAGGTCGGGTATGCGATCCGCGGCGAGTCAAAGCAAATACAGGGCACTACGAAGATCACGTTTGTGACTACTGGTGTCCTGCTTCGCCGCCTGCAGACCTCTGGCGGAAGTACAGACGACGTCGTGCGAAGCCTTGCTGATGTCTCGCATGTGGTGATCGATGAGGTCCATGAGCGCTCACTTGACACTGACTTCTTGTTGGTGCTGTTGCGGGATGTGCTTAAGAAGCGCAAAGACTTGAAGCTCATCCTCATGAGCGCTACTTTGGATGCTGCCATGTTTGAGGATTATTTCAAGGCGTCCTCTAGCGTTGGAAAAGTCGGGATCGAGGGTCGCACTTATCCAGTACAAGACATCTACTTGGATGAAATTCTTCGAGCGACCGGGTTTGGCGGTGCCCTGGAAGAGGATGAATCGAACGCTCTTGGTGATCTCACTCTGGACGACGTGATTCGCGGCAACACCTCGGGAACTTCAACGCCACGAGCACAGCCAGGCCTTGGTCAGGCGTTAAGATCTGTTGGCACGAGGATCAATTACGACCTTATTGCACGGACTGTTGAGCTGATCGACCAGAAGTTGGGTAGCATCGAGGGCGGCATCCTGATTTTCCTACCGGGTGTGGGTGAAATCGATCAAGCACTACGAGCGCTACGCAACATTCCAAACTTGCACGCGTTGCCGCTGCATGCCTCACTTCAAAGCTTCGAACAGCGAAAGGTGTTTCCGAGAGCGCCGCGAGGACTGCGCAAGGTCATTGCAGCTACCAATGTTGCTGAAACGTCCATCACGATCGAAGATATCGTGGCTGTTATTGATACAGGCCGCGTGAAGGAGACAAGCTTCGACCCTGCCAACAATATGGTAAAGCTTGCCGAAGTGTGGGCTTCTAGGGCTGCATGCAAGCAGCGCCGCGGTCGTGCTGGTCGTGTTCGGGCGGGCGAGTGCTACAAATTGTACACGCGATCCGCAGAGGACAAGATGGCTGAGCGACCAGAGCCTGAGATTCGGCGAGTACCGCTGGAGCAACTTTGCTTGTCAGTACGTGCTATGGGTGTGGCAGATGTGCCATCGTTCCTTGCCTCTGCACTCACACCTCCAGAATCGCTGGCTGTAGCAGGCGCCCTGAAACTGCTAGGCCGCATAGGTGCCCTGGACAGCACTGACCTGACAGCACTTGGGCGGCACTTGTCCATGATCCCCGCTGACCTTCGTTGTGGCAAGCTGCTGGTATATGGCGCTGCATTTGGCTGCCTAGAAGCTGCACTGACCATTGCCGCAATCCTGACTGTCAAGAGTCCCTTCGTGAGTCCCAAGGACAAGCGGGATGAGTCGAAGGCAGCTCGCACTTCATTTGGTGGTACACAAGGAGATCTCATCTGCGACCTACATGCATATGAGCAATGGTCAGAACGAAGGACAGGAGGCGAACCAACCTCATCCTTGCGGAGGTGGTGCGATGCTAATTTTCTCAACCACCAAACACTACTGGACATTTCCACCAACCGAACGCAATATCTGTCATCTCTGCAAGAGATAGGATTTCTTCCTACTGGCTATAGACCTGGGAACTCCAACGCCGAAAGTTTCAATCGCAATAACACGAGTGAAGTACTCATCCGCGCCCTCGTTGCTGGTTCTTTCCAACCACAGGTCGCCCGCATCGAGTTTCCTGACAAGAAATATGCTGCATCGTCTTCTGGCGCAGTCGAACTGGATCCTGAAGCTCGTACGATCAAGTACTTCAACGAAGAGAACGGCCGCGTTTTCGTGCACCCATCGTCTACACTCTTCGATGCTCAGACATTCCCTGGCAACTCGGTATACATGAGTTACTTCACGAAGATGGCCACGAGCAAGGTCTTCATCAGGGACCTGACGCCGTTCAACGTCTACAGTTTGCTCATGTTTTCTGGTCCAATCACGATCGACCCCCAAGGCAGAGGACTACTGGTCGATGACTGGATTCGATTGAGAGGCTGGGCTAGGATTGGAGTTCTAGTGGGCAGACTCAGGATGATGTTTGATGAGGTTCTGGCGAGGAAGTTGGACGAGCCCGGATTGGACATGGGCGAGAACGACGTTGTCAAAGCTGTCAGAAAGCTGGTTCAACTCGATGGTCTTGACCACTGAGGGTACTTGTTGCTGTTCTCCACAGCAGTATTGTACACAAGCGACTCATGAACTCCATGTCAAGCTTGGCAATGTGTTGGCCACGTGACCATCTAAGCGGGGCTTCCATGCAGCGCCCACCCGAGCCCGCCGAGGTCGACATCGTAGCACATTGCTTCGCCATAATTGGAGGAAGTGGAAGAGATATAGGTATCGCAAGAAAGCTTTCTCCAGCTCAACAATCGATACACAGTTGCGTTGGGCCACGAGATATTAGACTTCGATAGAGAAAGACTAAAATGGCAGCTTCTTCAGTGGAGAGAATCTATCACCACCCCACACAACGCTATGAGGCGATTCCGTCTATGGACTTGTTGACGCTACTGTTTGGCAAGTCTATTGTTCTGATAACACTACTGACGCTAATGTATACTTTGTAGAATCCGAACTGTCAGCTGCACAAGACGATACAGTGCTTCACTTTGAAGCTAAAGATCCAGAGAACAAGATCAATAAGGCACAGCTTTCAGCTTTGACACAGAATATCGCACATGGCCTCCGGAACAAGTATGGCATTGGCAAAGACGGACCGGATTCTGATACTGTTACGGTGATCAGCCATGGACAGATTCTGGTTCCGGCTTTGTTGTACGGCATCATAGCTGCAGGCGGCGTGTACTCTGCCGCCAGTCCTTCCTCCACCGTGTCTGAACTTGCCCGACAAGTCAAGATTGGAAAGAGCAATCTCATTGTCTGTGGCGAAGAGCATTGCGATGTTGCCGCCAAAGCGGCCAAGGAATGCGGGCTTCCTCCACAAAACGTGCTTGTACTCGACTCAACAAAAGGAGCCTGGAAGTTGCAAAGTCTGAATGGCAAAATCAACGCCATCTCCAAAGATAAACTGAAATGGCGAACAATCACCGACCCCGTCAAATTGAAATCCAGCTTAATCGTCATCCTCTGGTCCAGCGGCACAACCGGTCCCCCCAAAGGCGTCATGCTCTCCCACACGAACCTCGTCGCCGAAACTCATCTCACCTCCCTGAGCGTCCGCGAATGGGTCGCCAAAGAAATGGAAAAAGGAACCTTCGAACCACCTTCCACCCCTCCAACAACCCTCGCCCACCTCCCAATCTCCCACATCGCAGGTCTCTTCGGCTACCTAATCGGACCAATTTACTCCGCCGCAACAGTAATCTGGATGCGAAAATACAACTGGTCTGACCTCCTCAGTAATCTCAAACAGTATAAGATAACATCCTTCTACACCGTCCCGTCAATCTGGCTCCGCATCTCCAAATCCCCCGATATCACAGATCATTTATCTTCCCTCGAAGCAGCAAACACGGGCGCAGCACCCATGGACTCTATCCTCCAACAAGCTTCTAACAAACGTATCGGAGACGGAACGAAAACTTTTATCGGACAGACGTGGGGATTATCGGAAACTACGGGTGCGGTTACGGCGATTCCGAAGGGGGAAGTTGATTTGACGGGTTGCATTGGGTATATTTTGCCTGCGGTGGAGTTGAGGATTGTGGATGAGGAGTTTAGGGATGTTGAACCTGGGCAGGAGGGGGAGTTGTTGATTAGGAGTCCGTTGGTTACGAATGGGTATTTTGATAATTTGGAGGCGACCGAGGGGGCTTTTTATGGGGGGTGGTTTTGTAGTGGGGATATTGGGGTGCTTAGAGAGGGGAAGTTTTATGTGGTTGATCGGAAGAAGGTAAGTTGGGAATTTCTTTTTCGATTCACTTTGGGTCTGCAGGACTGGGAGAAAGGGGAGTCGATGGGGCTTCTAGAAAATTTGGCTGACAGTCTGACGACAGGAACTTCTGAAGTACAAAGGTTTGCAAGTCGCGCCGGCAGAGCTGGAGAATCTGCTCTTCACGCATCCGCATATTCGAGAAGCGGCGGTAGTCGGCGTACCAGCGCCTGACGATCCAACGACCGACTTGCCTCGAGCATACATTGTCGCGACAGACAGAAGTAAGGTTACAGAAGAGGAAGTCAAGGAATATGTGAAGTCGAGAGCTGCGCCATACAAGCAATTGCGAGGTGGTGTTGTGTTCATTGACGAGATACCGAAGTGAGTTTCTAGCCGTTGTCAATTCTTCACTGCCACTGACTTCAGTTCTAGGAATGCGATAGGAAAGTTCTTGCGGAAAGACTTGCGAGAACGTGCGAAGAGGGAGTTGCAAGCGCAGAAGGCTAGGCTGTAGCACGAAGTCGCGAAAGAAATGACGTTCGCGATATGCTATCAACGTAGTACTTGAGCACGAGATATTCGAAACTAAGAGATCATCCATCGGGCTATCGTCCTCTTTCAAGTCTTATTCCGCCGACTTATTCTCGTCTGCACCTTTGGTGCTTTCTTCTGCATCCGGCGCTCCAGCCCTTAATCTATTCCTTACTCTCGTCAAGACCTTTCCCAGTAAATTCTCTCCCCACAAACTCCTCTCCACCTTCACGGCATCTTCAGCCGTGAACCCAATGCCCCAGATTCGATCAAATGGACTTGCTTCGATTAATTCGCTCTCTCCTGTCGATAGCAGCCACGCCTTCAATTGCTCGCTTTGCGTGAACTTCAACCAATTCCCATTCTCCACAATATTGCCCTTTTCCTTGTTCCATACTTTGTCGTTGAAGTTCTTCACTTTTGCTCCAAGGCTTTTGTGCTGACGAGGAGAATTCGTCTGCATGATTTGCAAAGCGATGTCAAGGTCGTTGAAGAGAATGGCTTTGTGGTACATCATGTACTGTTCAGCGCAATTGAATGTCTGGTTGTTACTAGGGTCGGTGAACGAAGACATATGCCATTGACCGAGGTACCCATGAGTTTGTGTTGGTTTCCAGAAGAATACTGGGGATGAAGCAAATGTCGAATCCTCGGTGTTCGCTGTTTCGGTGTACCCAGCTGTGTGGAAGACTCCTTGTTGGAGTTTCTCGCTCCGCGTACTATTCATCTTGGTTGTGGCGCGTCGAGTTCTGTTAGTTTTACTGATGCCTCCTGATGTCTCTCGTGTCTGCAGTCGGGATGTCGGTTTTTGTTTTGTCATTGTCGGCGTGAGAACAAAGTGGGGGTAGCGCCTGGTACTTGTATGCCATTGACGCATCGGGACATCGCAATACATAGGCGCTTACGACATGGATTCACAGACGTAGACATTCCTTCTGGTAGCAAGGCAACCACCCGGCGACGCGGTGACTCACCAGGCGTATGGCTTGACGCTGTCGCCCAATTTCTGCACAGCCACCACAATATGAGAACGACTGGTCCCTGGCTGACTTGGACGAGATCCGACTGTAGTGGCTTGCTAAGTGAATTTGTAACTACGAATCAGCACAATTCCTTGCCCCGGGCCACGTCCTCTTTCGTTTGACACCAGTTCGCCCTTTCATCGCAGCGGAGCATACTCCCAAGAGATGAGTTGGGAACGGTTCCGGCGAGGGCGTGAGCGTGAAGCATTAATCAGGCCGTGGAATTCCGTCAACGCCAGCAAGTGTGGGCGTGTTCGCGTGTCGTAGGATCCATGGCTATATTGGGAGACATGGCGTTGTTATGAGGATGTATGAGGATGGATCCTGACGGTACAGATTAGAGAGTGATGGCTGCGTCTTCGGCCCGACTGTTAATCCGCTTTGACGCGCCTCGACGCGCCCACTTCGCGTCTCCCCAACTGGCGCGGAGGGTCTATGGTCAAACACAGCGTCTGCACACACAACGCAACACGAAATCAATACACAATGGCAGACGTCGAGGCGCAGATCAACCAGTTCTTCGCTGCTCCTGACCAGGCTCTGCCTCAAGATGTGTTGTCTGAGCTGCTGCACATTGTGCAGCTGATGTCGCTGTCGCCGGAAGACTTGTTCTACAAATGGGACAGCTACGTCCTCACCATGGGCGTTGAGTCCACGAAATTGGACTACAAGACGGTGCAGGATTTTAAGAAGACGCTACAAGAAGCGCTCGAACGAGAGACACGAAAGCGACCCGAGACGCACAACGCACCAAAGCGAGTAGGAGCAACACCACGAACAACAGGAGGACAAGATGTATTCGGTATGCTGGATGGCATGGTCTCCAACACACCTGCATCTCGAATATCTGCAGCGAAGCGAAAGAGCAATTTTGATACACCCACTTCGAAGGCTGTCAAGAACAACCTAAACAGTTCTCCTGCAGACAGCAAGTCGCCTGTCATGAAGAGCTTGCCTACAGTCGCATTCGAGGACAGAAAGAATTCGGGCGAAGTAGTGGAGGCAATCAATACACACCTACCGGCTGCTGCGCTCTCAGAAGTCCCTCCTGCAGAGTCGCGACTCAAGCTGAAGGCGGCGGTGGACTTACCCAAGTACTCCTACAAGCCTATGGCCATGAAATTGTCCGAGGTCTCCGAAATCCTCGACGATCGTATCGACATGTTTGTGGAGCAAGTACAGAAAGAGCATAAATTGGAAGACAGCGAGTTTGGAAACCCTGCAGCACAATCGACTTCAGAGGTGGTAGCAGTCGGAAGAATCGCATGTGATCAGCCAACTGGCAAGTTAAATGCCTCAAGCATAGTGCTTGAAACCAGTCGCCGAATGGGAGCTGGTATGAGGGTACCTCTCAAGATGGATGGCGTGACATTCGACTTCTTCCCAGGCAAGATTGTAGCACTTCGAGGCACGAACGTTAGCGGTCAGCATTTCCTGGTGCGAGAAGTGCTTCCAATGCCTCTTCTGCCAGTCGCAGCGTCTCGACCCGAAGACATCGACGTGCACAATGACCGACTTACATCAGCCGATGGTGAAACAAGGCCTCTTCATATGCTTGTTGCAAGCGGACCGTACACAACAGATACCGATCTTTCATTTGCGCCGTTATACGCACTCCTCGAGAGAGCAGCTACTGAGCGAGCAGATGCTCTCATCTTAACAGGCCCTTTCCTTGACCTGGAACATCCAGTGGTAGCGTCTGGTGACTTTGAACCACATCTACCCGCCGATGCGAAGATCGAGCCGGACCAAGCAACTATCACTGATGTCTTCCGGACACTCATCAGTGGTCCCATCCAACGCCTCACTCAAACAGTACCGACAATCACAATCATCATGGTGCCTTCAACGCGCGATGCCATCAGCAAACACGTCTCTTGGCCACAAGATCGTGTCCCGAAACCTCAATTGGGGCTTCCCAGACAAGTCCAGTTCGTCGCGAATCCAATGGCCCTCTTCCTCAACGAACTCATCGTCGGTATGTCCTCGCAAGATGTTCTGTCTGAACTGCACCGCAGTGGCGCAGCACAATCCGCTACGGGCGACAAGCCTCTGAACAATGACCTTCTGGCGCGGCTGAGCGAACATGTCATTGAGCAGAGTCACTATTTTCCTATCTTTCCGCCACAGTCAAGGGAAGATCTGCCGAAACCTACGGCGATTGAGGGCGAGATCCCCGAGCCTGGAGGCGAGGAAAGACTTGCGTTAGGCGCGAACTTAGATCTGTCGTTCTACAAACTGGGAGAATTCTGGCAGGCGAGACCAGATGTTTTGATTCTGCCCAGCACGCTGATGCCTTTTGCAAGGGTATGTATTACCTCCCCCTTTCCTTGCATGCTTGCGTTTAAGCGTGCTCTCCTCTTCGGTCTTTGGCTAACGCATGATCTCTTATATAGTTCGTACAAGGCGTCCTCTGCATCAACCCAGGCACGCTCAGCAAGAAGCGAGGAGCAGGAACTTTTGCTTCATTGGATGTTTCGCCCAGAAAGTTGTCAGATGAAGAAAGGGAGTCGGGAGATTATGTTGGACATCAATTGCATGAACGGGCGAGGATTGAGATCAAGAGGATATGAGAGGTTGTACTTGTGCTTCCACAGCGGGACTTGTACTTTCATGAGGATGATGTATAGCGATTTGAACATTTCCGGCTTCGAACCCTGCAAAGATGCTCATGAAGTCTTTCATCCACACAATTCTGCTCCGAATTCCTTGATTTTTAATTTTGCCGCTGCCGCCACCTGTGTGCACACACACTGAAAATGCGAAACTAGATTTGACAAAGTCTTGCATTAGCAGCTGTGGATGAGCAAGCTGACATTGTCTGTTTGGTACCATTACCGAGTGTGTGAACGCCGTTCAAACCTATTGCCATTTTCCTTTTGTCATTATGCAGCTGAGAAAACCGCCCGCGTGGCTTCTCTGCCTCTCTACCACAGAACTCAACTAAGACAACTTCGGATCCTGCATGATCTTCTTGAACTCCTCGACTAAGATTCCACATCATCAGCGAACCTCACTTCACAATGCGTAGTACATCTGTAAGGAAAGGAAAAGACTTACAATCAATCGTCTTATCACCATCCGTATCTGCAGCACTCATAATCTCGTTAATTTCCTTATCAGTCAAGTCTTCGCCCAAAGCTTTCAGCACTTCGCGCATTTCCGAAGCGGAAATTGTGCCGGAGTTGTCTTTGTCGAAGACGCGGAAGGCGTTGAGGAGTTCGTCTTCGGTGTCTTGAGCACTGCCGACGTGGGACATGAGGACGAGGAATTCTGTGGGAGTTTTGTTAGTTTTGTAAGGAAGAAGTAGATGGGGACTTTGAGAGAGTATCGGGTGAAGTGAAGTGTCTTGAATAGGTTTGGTGTTGTTTCGTACCATTGATGTCAATCGATCCGCTGTTATCGGAGTCGACTTCGTGGAGCATGTCTTGGAGTTCGCCGTCGGTGGGTTTGAGGCCTAGGGAACGCATTACGTCGCCGAGTTCGGCGGCGGAGATTTCGCCTGAGAGGAAGGAAAGGGATGCTTAGTTTTTTGCTTCGAGCTATATGCTTGATTGAGATCGCTCACCATCACCGTTCTTGTCCTGTGTGGCCAAGCATTGGACTGTTAGTCTTGGATCCTTATCTTCCTACCTTTTGAAGGGTCTAGGTGGGGTATCTACTTACGAAGACTGAGAAGGCTTCACGGTAGTGCTGCTTTTCTTCTTCGCTGAGCTTGTCCATGATATGGGTCTTGATATGATGATGTGTATACTCGGGTCGTGGGGGCTTGGCGATCTGGCCAGGATATGGGATGGAAATACGAGATGGATGTCGTCGGTGTCGGTGTCTGCGTTTCAGCTGCCTGAGGGGCACATGCCAAGCCTGAGCTTGAGGTTATGTTGGAACCCCGATCGAGCTTAGCTCCGCTTAGTCAGATCTTCACATGTCCGACTTCGATGATGGAAATGAGATGGCATTGAAAGCAAGCAGGGGTGTCGCCTGTCTTGAGAGAGGAAGACCTCGATCTAGGTTGCACCTCTAACTCATCTGGACGAGCCGCTCCTTGGCAAAGACCTACTGTATGCAAATTCTCCGTTGTTCCTGCCTGCTTGCCCTACATTCGTGGTGAGCCTCTCTTTAGGTTTAGAGTCTATCGAATCATCAGCAACGACACTCCTGGTCCGCTGGCATCCACCGCCCGGGGACGGCGACAAATGTCACTCCGTCGCCGGGCATAGCAAACAAAGTGCTGAAGCTGGTGTCTTATGACCAGAGAAGCATGCCTAACGCATCGCTCGACGTCCGCATCAGTAAAAGGAGCTCGAGCCAAAATTGCTCGCCGCGGATATAAGTAGTACGGCAATACCGGCATGAACTATATCTTCGGCATCGCCGCGTCATATGGAAGAATCTACCAACGGCTTGGTAACTGAGAAACTTTCGGCCGACTATTTTGTGCTTGAGGTCTTTGGCAGCGGACTGCAAGAACACCATGTTTCCTATCCATCTAGCCCAAAGCCTCGTGCTCAGGTAGCCACCTGTCTCAAAGCCCGCTGAAAGTTACTTCGAAAGGGAAGCGATGAGGAAGGCGGCCGGGACGAATCACAGCGACCAGTCCATTGACACTGAGTCGAAGGGGCCGAAGTGCTCGCAGTGCACCAAAGCAGGACTGAACTGCATGTGCATGCAGCACAACTGGAAATTCCGCATATACACAGGACCAAATGTTCAGAACGTGAGCGATGGTGAGATCGCACGATCATTCCCAGACACAAGCCTCTTATTTGCTGATTACAGACTTGGAGCTCGACAGAAGCAAGGGCTACCGGGTGGCTGCAATGGCTTACTCTGGGTCTAGTAGCCGTCTACAGCGACAACCGATGGCGCTCACCGTTTGCAATGAAGCATACTGCGCTCAGCTTCGGCCAGTTAGATCCGGAGGGTCCGAGCACACAAGCAGTTGCTATCGACGGCCCAAGTCCTAGAGACCGGCTTTATAAGTGCCTACAGACTATCTCCAATGAGAAACCCGCCTTCCGAGTCAGTGTCTTGGACTGCCAGGCTACCGTTGACGTACTGAGACGGGAGGCGACATCATGGGCTCTGACCCGACAAACGGGCATGTTCTCAGCGTCTGCAGACATAGGACAAGAGGTTTTGATAAAATACAATTGGCGCGAGATTGATGGTATATGGAAGTGCGTTGGCTTTGCGGGTACGAGAGGTCCTGGCGCCTGGGCATCACCTGAATTCTCTCCCATAGACACTTCGCGGTTTCTGAATGCCGATACGGATGGTTCCATTCTTCGGAAAAATGAACACAACTTTAACACTGGAACGGATGTCGCGTCAGGGTGAGCCACTGGCAAGCACTGAAGAGCTGTCACGGAGCAGACTTTTTGTGAACATTTGACTAACATGTAATCTATAGTGCCGCCGATATGAATCGAACTGACAAGGAGGTCAAGCGGCATCGGTTCGTGTGGGAGCGAGACCGCGACAATCATGACCCTCCACTCGACTCTCTCTGTACGTTCCGCATACTCATGTCTGAGCAGAGGCGACGCACGGAGTCCTCGTCCGCGAACAAATATCTATCTCCGAGATCATTTGTTGAGTGGCTGTCAGCTGTTTCTACCTACCCACACGCTGATGAAGATGTGGGAATAGACCTTTCGGTCGGCCCATAGAGGGACCATTTCCCGTTTCTGGAACAGCCAGATTCAAAGATAGTCGGCGCAGCTATCATGAAGGCTCCATCAACGGATGTCAGAGTAGCCACACTCTTGCAAGCAAATGAGCATTATTGCATTCGCTTGCCAAGCGTCCTATGAGCCACAGCTTTTAGCCCTGCTAACGAATTTGTGCACATCATGTAAAGAAAGTGGCAAGTTCATCCAATAACTGCAACCTTGCTTGTTGAGAGCATCAGTGTATAAGTGCTCACAAACTTGTGCCGAAGCAAGGCTCGACCGTGGTCGTAAGTATACTTTCACCGCATCGGCAGCGTAGATCCACTTTCGTCATGAATACAGTACAATACTTTCGGCCGGGACAGTGCTGTGCCGTGTTCCCAGCACACTGGAAGTGTGGCCGGGAGCCTCGAGAGACATTATCGCTGCACCATCACCTCACGAGCGTTTGAAGCTTGTTAGGCTTGCCCTACTCTTATTTTTCTTGGCAGGAAAGTTGCCTATTTTGGCAAATGCCATGTGAAGTGACTTTCCACTGATAATGAAGTTCGAGCGCTCAGAGTGCTTACGAACCCTCTTCACGACAGCGGATGTACCATGAACCGTCATGTTGGTCAGGGACTGAACATTGTCAATATTAGAAATTGGCTGGGGCAAAACAAGGCACTGCACTCCAACACCTTGTGAGCAACTTCGAGAGCATGCTGTTCTTGTGAATTTCTTACCACAGGTGACAGCACCCATGAGCAAGCGTGGTCGGGTCGAGGCAATGGGAACAATATATAAACCCACCACTTTGTCTTCTATGCTCAGTCGGCCTCCCATCAATTACCATCTGACTTGCCCTGTACCACCAGCATCAGGGCAATTCCCAACAACAATCAACATGAGAGCACCATCAACAAAGCTATTTCTCGTGCTTCTGAGAATGCTCTCCACTCTCTGTCAAGACGCGCCCATCAGCCAGCCGACGACCTGTGGGGTGGAATACGGGTACAGCTCTATTCAATACTCCAAAGTGGAACAAGAACTTCGGGTTGACATAATCTTTTAGCTTTTTCACTGACGTGGACACTCAAACAGAGCTTGTGAGTGACCATGGAGCTCTCAATCATAGCGGCAAACGATCCGTCTTGCTTCTGGACTAATGACAATCACAGTGGATCTGCTTCGATCCCGCAACTGGCGACAGCTGCAATTTCTACAACTGCACTACTTGCGCAGTTGTGGATGATTACAGCGCTGATTGTGGCTGTGGTGAGGCATGTGATTCGGGCACATACTCGTGCACATCATCAATGAATCCTGCGAACAGTTTCGATTGGAACAGAGGATGTTGATGCACAGTGGTGCAAAGGGCAATTGTACCTTTATGTAGATTCTCGAATCTCCGTAGATCTTAGTTTCTTGATCAACATTGCAGTCACTACAGTTCGTGCGCGGCGACACGGGGGTATCTCGAGTGGTGGTAGATATGTTTGTGGCGGCATCATGGAAGATCTGATATCAATCGACGCTATCGCAGATCTAATTTGCTACTGCTATAATGAATCAATTCTAATTATGCCATATCATCGTAGCTCGTAAAAATTGCGTCCGGAGGCGCCGATAGATGGCGATTCCAATCTATTCTGCGATTTGGCTCGCTTTGATGCCATCCCCGAAACCAGTCCATCATTGCATCATAGCTGTAGCATTTGTGTTCTCGGCCGAAAAGAGGGTAATTCTCTTCTTGACTTAGCCATACAGTCGGAATCACTCCAGTATCGGCCGAACACATGATACGCTCGCGTATATTGTCAAGACAATGTCCTATGTGAATAAATTAGCATAAATATACAATGGGTAACGACGGGTAACACGTACGGACGTGGCTGACTCTATCCCATTCTGGAGTCAAAGTGTCGTTTTCGAATTGGCGATAATAGTCTTTGTTGAAGTATATGGCTTTTCGTATTACGTTCTGGTCGACCTTTAGCATATAACCACTGAACAATGTCATTTCCAAACTTACCAAGCAGTGCATATCATGCATGCCCTGAACGAAGACTCCGAAACCTCCTGGAATTCCCTCTCCAAGGAAATCATCTGGTGCATACGCATGGATCCTTGGATCGAACCCATAGACTTCTCGACCAAGCTTCTCTGGTAGCACGAAAATCTGGTCGTTGACTCCTAGTTCATCCCAGGCCTCATCGACTTCTGGACTTGGTGGAGCAGTCCAACGACTTGTTACATTCGGTCGGTGGTTGCTGAAGTCCATCCGAGACAATGTACGGTCAAGATGAGAGTAGGCTTTTTCAGCTAAAAGCAAATAAAGGTAAGCAGTTGTTGACGGAAAGATGTGCGTGTTTCGTTCACTCACTGCCTTCTAAATCTTGAGAGTATTTGTTTTTGGCATGTCGATCCGTGAACGAGTATGTTGTGAGCACTGATATAAGATTTGAAGCGAGTAGCACAATCAGCAGGAGGATGTTCGTGCGTGTGGAAACACGCGAACGATGGCCAATGGCTTTGCCTTCGAACAAAAGTGTGTCTTTCTCATTATCCCACAATTCCTCTTCAGAACTTCTTAACGAGTCTGCCATTGTTACAGTGACTGTGTTGTACTCGCTCGAAACTGGAGTCGAGACTTCTATGCCGCAATAACATCGGCATATCGACTCCCTGCGTGCGATGCCGAACAATCCCCATTCTGTTGTCTCACTCCGTGCGGCATTTGATAAGGCTGTTCGGTTGATATGCGAACTTGCGAAGTCAATGGAACAAGTGAAGCGATACGCGGGGTGGTGCCACAATTACTCCGCACGGTACCAGATAGCAGGTTCCTGGGTCACTGAGACTAGCACGTAGAAGCAGAATTCTAGTCTTCTAACTAAGCTCATTAGTACTAGAAGCGGCAAACGCCCACACAAGCCTAAACAACGCTTAAACAACGCCTGAATGGCACCTTGGCATAGCTTGTTGTGCACAAGATAGTGCCTAGGCTCGTGTATCTATCAATCACAATTGAGAGTCGCAGTCTTTGGCGACCGTTTGACTCTGCGAAATTTCCGCAGTAATTGAAAAGTCGTCATCGAACCCGTCTCATCCCTGCATCATCCGCGAAATCACACAGCGCTCAATAATGGACCAAGGGAATCACATGAAAGGATCGTTGAGCAGATGCTTATCTCGATCACTCAACACAGAATTGCCCCATCGGGACTAGCATTGTATGTCTTGCCTCGGGGCCGGATCACTCCATCGTGCTCTAGGCCCGTACTATTGCATGCCATTGGGAATAAAATCGCGCCATCAATCAATAGGCGCAGTACGTTCATCGCTCCTCGTGACAGTCCAAACGAAAGAGTGGTTGAAACTAGCAGTCAGCAGCATACCATGCTCGTGTTCGTAAACTAAACACCGAATGTCACCACGTTCAGGTCGATTACTATTCACTCGCTTGTGATTCCATCTTGTGCTCTGGTTGTGGTGAGTCGGAATCTCGCAATGGCTCTTAATGAGCTACATGAATGAATCTCGTGTAGGATTCCGTGTCCCCTCATGACCACTCATGTGGTCCACCATCTCGTTCCAGGTTGTCAATTTGCAAGTCCAGTAAGCAGACAATGACTAGCATGACTGGGCAGTTTTGGGCCAGCAGGGGGGCGTCATAACGCATGCTGGAGCTATGAGTGACTTCTTCTCGCTATCGCTCGATTAAAACACTAGAGTCTACCGTGTCTGACTTGCGATTCCGTGCTCGATCAAGCAAACCGGCATTGTCACGTCAGCCGTATCGATTGAGACATATACCTGCCGCGAATATAAAAGGCTCTGACAGTCCGCAGCCACAGCATATCTCTCATTGTCACAGACAGTTTATTGTACCAATCGCACCATGCACTTCTCCGGTATTGTAGCTCTTTCAGGGCTCTTGAGTGTAGCCACTGCTCTTCCAATCGAAGGTAAGATTGAGGTCGCATGACATTCAACGCACAAGCAAAACTGATTCGCTTTCCAGAGGCACCCGTCGCTGCCAAGCGTGAGGCAGAGCCTTACTTCTTGGGCCGGACCTGGACGCCACCTGAGGCTGCAGAGAACACCAAGCGTGACCCATACTTCCTCGGAAGAACTTGGACACCACCTGAAGCTGCAGAGAACACCAAGCGTGATCCATACTTCCTCGGCAGGACTTGGACGCCACCTGAGGCTGCAGAGAACACTAAGCGTGATCCATACTTCCTCGGAAGAACGTGGACACCACCTGAGGCTGCTGAGAATACCAAGCGCGAGGCAGAGCCTTATTTCCTCGGACGAACATGGACACCTCCAGATGCTGCAGAGAACACCAAGCGTGAAGCGCAGCCATATTTCCTCGGCAGGACCTGGACGCCGCCGGAGGCCGCTGAGAACACGAAGCGCGAGGCTGAACCGTACTTCCTTGGACGTACATGGACCCCACCTGAGGCTGCAGAAAACACCAAGCGAGAAGCAGAGCCTTATTTCTTGGGCAGGACATGGACTCCTCCGGAGGCTGCGGAGAATACCAAGCGTGAAGAGTGATGATCGATATGCTGATGAGGGATGAGCTGAACTATGACAAGGGACCACATGGTCAGCAGATTTGCGTACCTAGCCTCCTGACCTATTTGGTAGCATTAGTATACAGAAACCATCATGAGATACACAAGGTGAATTGTACCAATGGTAAATCGCTGAAAGCACACCCAGCTATTGTAGCCGCTCACAAACATCGCACCATAATATTGCCAGCCCTAGTCACGAGAGTAAGCTACAACTGGAAGAAATACTCAGTCACATTCTTGACACCCAATTGCGACAGAACTGTCAAAGCATCCTCCGACGACTCGGATTTCTTTACTAATCTGGATGCTAAATTAATCCCCAATAAGATAGTCCCTTGCCACTTGACCGGTGTGTCTTGCGGAACAGTCCTGTTGAGTCAAAATTAGTGCTGCTGGTGAAGATACAGAAGACAGGAGTGCTACTTACACAGCTGCTGCCTGAGAGTTCGCCTTCCCAGTCCCTTCAAATCTGATAGCGATCTCATCACAGCTAGCAAAAGTGTGTAGAACGCTTGCTTGGTAATTCGTGTAGGGTGTTTTGGCGTCTGATTCGTTTGTGCCTTTGAGCGAGTGTATTAGCCGGTCTCTGCTGTCGAAGAGTGGCTGATCGGGTCCGACGAGGTGACAATCATGTTTGCCTGGAGTGCTGCAGACGTAGGAGTCCGCGGAGTACCATTGGAAGTCGGGTGTCACGAGGGTGAGGACGAAGTCTTCGCCGTTGGAGATTTTGCCTGTACTTGGGTCCGTGGTGAAGAGTGTGACGAATTTGGAGGCGATGGATTGTGTTTCTTCGTTTGTGAGACAGGTGGGGTCTATTGATGAGGAGGTAGGGTGGGTGGTTGCGCTTGCGACGAGCAGTGACAAGCTCAGGAGGGCTGCTGTAATGATAGCCATGTGTAGAGCGTGGGTTAGTGCAGTGCAGTTCAGTGGGTGAAGGTCGGATTTTAGGGCTGCGGCGAAGCGGCAATATATGAACAGAACTGGCTGCGCTCTTTGTGCTCATTCATGATCTTTTGAGCTTAACCATGCAGAGTCTATGGATTGAATGCCAAACACTCGTGTGAAATGGCAAGACTCTGCTCTGGGACTTGCCTGCCGCGTAGCTTTGACCCTACGTTGGATGAATGTGCAAGTCATTCCGGTGAGCCGGGCTGAACGATTGCGAGGGGCTTACATCTCATGTGAAGATGCTTACAAGGCCAATAGTCGCAAGGACTGGCATTGTGGGATGCGTCACGATGAATGGCCAGACGAATGACCACTCTGCACAATATGTTGGTGTCGCGAAACCGGAGACTGGCATCGATCGAGGATGACCTGGCCACGCTGCGGCCGTGACGTAGAAACATCTCCAGAGCATAGCCTTTCGGCAGTCAGCTCGGTATTGTGACATGCAAACTCACGCTCGAGATGTGTTGCTTGTGCACAACAATAGCCAAGGAGGCACAAACCTTATACCGGCCATCTAGGTGCTTTTTCCTGAAAGGGAACGGGATTGAAGTCCGCACGGAGCCAGGAAAACCTACGATGAGTTCCTTGACTTTCATAAACTCTGCTGTGAAGAAACAGCTTGGACCATGTTTACCTCAGCTTTTCACGATCGGCGGTTTTCACCCGCCCGGTAATGCCGTCGCGTGTGATGGGCTCCATAGGCGGGACTTCTTGTCCTTCCGATCGTTGGAAAGCGATTCCGCCTCCTCTTTGCGGGCGTGTCTTGATGTGCTTGGGTATTACATTGAGTCGGTATTGCGACATGGTCACCGGGAGTCCAGATCTTGTTCTAGCAGCGACATGAGATGGCACTGAGGCTCCAGCAATGGTGCTAAGGCTCGCGTATATGTATTGCGAGAAGTTGATGTGATATGGTGGGTATAAGGAAACAGGTGATGTTCGAAGACTTTCGTCAAGGCAAGACGTGCCGAGGTTCAAAACACAAAGACGACCCACGTTCACATGCCGGAGCTTCTTCTAATCGGCTGCTAAACAGCATGGGCAGCCAGACATTTTCTTCTCAAAGATACCTCTCTCTTGTTCAAAGTAATCGTCCTATAGTGGAGGCAGTATAGCCTCACCTTTCTCCCACCTGCAGATCCCTGCCGGAGCTTTCTCGAGCTTCCTCACCACCGCCAATAGCTCTATATCGCCCCTCCGCCGACTTCACTTTGGGAACCATCCAAAATGTCCACCTCAATAGCCCGACTCAAGCTCCTCCTCCTCCACCGCCTCCCCTCTCGAACCGACACCTTCCTCACCCACCTCTCCCGCCTCCTCTCCACCGCCTCCGGCCGCGACGCCCTTCTCTGCACAGCGTTTTACACCCTCGCCTTCACGCACGCCCAACTCCTCCGTATACTGAGCCGCAAATACGAAAACCTCGCCGAAACCATCGCGCAGAACGCTTCAAAATCTCTCCTCCCAGGAGAAGCCTTCGTCGCAACAATCGAACCTCCACATCTCCAACTCACAGAAACTTGCGTCGCAGTCAAAAGCCTCGGAGACGCGATAGACGAAGTCCGAACATTTTGGCGTTTACGCGGGTTAGTCGACATTTACGCCGCTGCGAGAGAGAATTATTTGCGACCGAGTCGCGATCCCGTGTTGAAGAGTATTGTTTGGGCGAAGATTTTGGCGCAGACGGGTTATCAGTTTTATGAGAATGCGGCGTATTTGGTGAAGAAGGGGGTGTTGAGGTCGGAGCGGTTTGCGAAGAGGGAGACGGGGTGGTGGACTGTGAGTTCGCAGTTTTGGTTTGCGGATGTTTTGTTGGAGTTTGTGAGGTTGGCGAGGGTGAGGCAGTTGAGGTGGAATGAGGAGTTTGGGGCACAGCAAGTGGAGAAGGAGGGTGTGGTGGAGGTGAAGAGTAAAGAGCTGGAGGAGAAGTGGTGGTTGCAGTTGTATTCGAATTTGGGCTGGTTTCCAAATGCGGTGCATTGGGGGTGGTATGATGGGTCTGAGGAGAGTCCGATGAATGAGACGATGATTGGATTGACGGGATTTGTGCCTGGCTTCATCAACTTGAGAGCCGCGTGGGAGGCTACGGCTTGAGAGAATTCGTTATATGCGTGAAACAACGACACGACCACCTCCCACGATAGGATCAGGCTGCGGATTGCGATCCCGTCCGATTGAGATTTTGCTCCACGAGGTCCCCCCGAATTGCTCTTCGGCAAAGTATCGCGATACTGAGGCAGAGAAATGACTTGCGCAAAACGAGATCTCATCTCTGCACCAGGTACAATGATATCCGGACGTGCCTTGTCCATCAAGGCAATGATATAGCATGGTCGAATGACCGTTCGCGACGACCAGCGCAGTCGCGCCCCAACTCCAGAAACCAGGCACGAGAGTCGACACTTCAATAGTCGAATTGCTTCGATCATGCATCATATATGATATCTACATGTTCTCTCCTGCACCAACGAAGATCTAACGAAGATCTCCTACTTCTTCGCAGCCGTATCCTGTCCCTCATCATTATTCTTCGCGCTCCTCGTCTTTCTCGTCTGTTCCTGGTTCTCGCTTCCACCTTCGGTTTCTTTGTTGCTCCCTACGTCTCCTGCTGGGATCTTCTGGGCTGTGGGGGATGTAAGGCGGTCGGAGCCATCTGAAGATGGAAGTTAGTTGAGAAACAAAGGGTATGTGATACGTGGGATGTGGGATGGACGGGAGGAGAGATTTACTATCGTCCACAGGACCAGGACCTGTAGGCTCGAGACGTGGGTTTACTTCGCCGGTGTTGGGGTTTGGCATTTTGATATATCTGAGGGAGATGAAGGTGTTGGGTTGGTGACGATGTTTGAGTGGAAGTGTGAGAGTGCGGTTCAATGAGACACAGTCGCGTGATTGAGCGCCATTGAATATGTACACATCTACGTGATGTACAGTTATTACGTCGATGCGACGTAGGCTACATGTATATCTCGTCGTCATGTCCACGCATCTCGGTACGAAGCTTAAGCTCCACAGCAGCTTCTTGGCTCTACAGTAGTAAATTTCCTTCACTGCGTTCGGGTGGCATGTCTTTTCTGGCTCCCCTTTACGCGATGATCGCAAAGCAGATGAGAGACTGTAGAAATCATTACCATTTCTCCTTGACCACATCGATCCCCACCCGACGACGAAGCGACTTGTATTCATCCGCAATTGATTTGTCCGAGTTCTTGATCTGTTAGACAACTTCGTCAGCCTTTAACGTCAATGATCGGGCAACATAGGAGACGCAACATACCTCATCGTGCATCTTGTCTAGCTCTTCGTGTGTCATCCACACTTTGTAGCATTCCACAAAAAAGAACTCGTGAAACTGAACTTCCCACTGTACAGCATCAATTTTGACATCAGAGAAGCCAGCGTCTGTGAACCAGTTGAACGCGAACTGACGAAGCTCGTTGTTGTTCGCTTTGAATTGAGCCAAAGCGTACTCGTCGGGTGTCGAGTTGAAAACTCTCAACTTATTACGGTGGACCAGTTTCAGGGCGGTGATTGCTTTACGATTCTTCGATGACAGGCTCGCGAGCCACTTCCTGGTGAGATGTTCTGAGACTCCTGGAACGAGACTCGTGTGAAAGGTAAACCTCCCGTAGTAGAAGGCGGATACTGCTCGACGGCTGACAGGGCTGAAGGATAGCTGCCATGGTGGCTTGTAATGGAAGTTGATCGAAACGATATCGTTGTTAACCGAAAGCTGCTCTTCTTCAAGAGTTGACATGAGCTTGTGTTCGAGAATGGAGTACGTGAGTTCTTGAGGGAGAGCGCGGATCCGAGCGACAAGACGCGCATAGTCTTGGGACTTGACCTCCATGGCGTCCGTCGTGTTGTTGATGGGAGGAGGTGATATGCTGCCGTTGAGGATGAGCGCTGTAGCTGCAAGTGCAATCTAGCGGCGGGCGGTATTGGGAGACCAGGAGAGGTTTTAGAGCTGTCGTGAAGTACACGGCGCGTGCAAAAAAAAGCAGCCTGGCAGGGTACACCAGTGAACCTTAACGAGTGGCCTCGAGTGAAGTGCCGTGCATTCACTCGTCACATGACCACTCACCCGCGCTGGTGACTGTCGTAACCGCGAGCGAGGGCGGGTGTCCGACAATGGTGCTTGCTTTAGTGGTTATGGCCTAAACCTCCATAGCAGGGCGGCAGCTGGGCACATACTGACCCAGCCGCTGAATCGAGAACGATTGTTTTGTCTTTCGTATGCAATATTGCCGTTGATTCCTGTGCTTACACATTCGTATAACTTATGGTGATGGGTGTATATTCGGAGCGTTTCTGCTGAGTCCGCTCGATGGGATTAATTAAGCCGGCCGGTCGGCGCCCAGGTTTGTCGAATGCTGGAGATGGGCTAGGAAAGACCACGTTCCGCTGAAGTGAAGACCGCTGTAACTTCCCCACAGCGAGCATGCGATGAGCGCAGAGTCGTGTCTTGTCTCCGGTAGCCGACAATACGCACGTCGCCGAGCTTTGCAGATGCCAAGCGACAAGGCTCTGGGCTGGAGATGATAAACCCAGGGACAGCGTTCGGCTCCAATCTTCAGCATGCTGTGAGCCTTTGGACTGGCGGATACCCGAGGTGCGGTCTCTTCGCCGAGCGCGGGATACCAGAGACCGTCTCTTCCTCTGCAGTTTCGCGTTATGCGTGCCGCCGAGCTTACAAATGGGTAAGGAAAAGGCTGCTCGTAGGAATCGAGATTAGCACATGCCCAGTCCGACGTGTTCCTTCAGTCACCTTCTCTCAAAGGGTCCTTCCATCTCTTCTTCTGCTTCGTGCTTCCATATCTCTCAACTCCATGCTGCTCTTCCTCGAAATTTTGCTTGATCACTTTCGGCCACGGCTTGCAGATATCGATCTTCTCGCGCGGGTACATGATCTCCAAGAAGCAGAAGATGAGATAGTCGACGATGGCGACCAGGACAAAAAGCTTTCCAGCCCAAACTCCGCAGCCGTAGTATCTCTTCAGCCGGTCCATGAGGGCAAAAGAGATATTGTGCTGAGCGGGAAGGCCGTAGTGCTTGAACTCTTCGTCATAGTATCCTTCGTTGTCTGGTGCGGATGGCGTGCCTGTGATCAGGTCGTACACTCGTTCTGTTCGTCGTGCGATGTCGCTCCAGCTGTACATATTCTTGACCAAGTCATGGAATTTGTCGCGCCTCACAGACTTTGAAGTGAGGATTCCGACCGCATCAGTGACGCCACGTACCACATCTTCGACTTCAGGAAGGACAAAAACCGTCATGTTCGAGGGGAGGACCTCCGGAACACCACCGACTCGAGTCGCGACTACCATCAGGCCGCAAGAAGCTGCTTCAACGAGCACAGTGCCGAAGGCCTCAGTCAATGAGGTGCTGAGGAACATGTGACCTCGCACCATGATGTCGCGGACCTCTTCATGTCGAATGCTACCCAATAGCATGACGCGTGCTTGGCCAGAAGGTGTGTAGACGAGCTGTTGCGGAAGAGAGTCCAGGGTCTGTTCCAAGTCAATCGCCTTTGGCCCGCTTCCCGCAATCAGGAAGCGCAAGTTTGGGTGCGACCGGAGCAGTAAAGGTATTGCAGAGATGAGCAGATCTGTGCCCTTATTGTAGAACAGTCGCGATACCACGACAATCGTTATCGGATCGCCTGGTCCAACAAGCTTGCTCGGATCTGGTGGATGCGGAAGGTAGACATCTTTCTTGCTGCGATGCTTGAAGTTTTCGGCCTCAGAAGGCGAGTAAGGCCGGAAGTCGTGGGGCACAACGGCATTCGGTATGACCGATACTGCTAGAGGGTTCAAAGAGGCTCGCAGCGTAGTATTCTCCTTGCAGGTGTGACTGACGCAGATGACATGTGCCACATCACTCAAGCTGAACTTAAGCAGCTTGTTGGCCATGATGCTGCCGGCATCACTGAATCCGAACAGACTATGATCTGTGAAGACAGTGTGCATTCCCATAGTGCGAGCATGAAGTATCGCCTCGTGGCATAGATTGCTGAGGGAAGCATGGCCGTGAACAATCTGGATCTGCTCTCTGATGAAGATCTGACGTAGGATTGGGAATGACGAGAAGACCGTGGGGAACGTGGTGGACCGATAGACAACCCAGTGTGGCAGATGGTATACCTTGAGTCGATTCGTCAAGTAGCGTACACCTGAGCGCTTTGGAGAGTCGTAAGCGTGGGTGATGATAATGACATTGTGCCCGCGATCGATCAGTTTCTGATCAAAGTTAGTTGTGGCAGCGGAAAAAAGTGAGGGTTCACCGAGTATACGCTTGAAAGTTGGTAAATGTGACTTTCGACTCCTCCTGGCTGTGGGAAGAAGAAGTCCGAGACCATACTGTCCCGTTGTCAGCAAACGCCGTATTTGTTTGCCGCGGTAGCACTCACGCAATATTGTACGGCATCTTGGCAGCTATGCGTCCGACAAAGACGCGATCAGTGCGGCTGGGGGCAATCGCTGTCGCTTGATCGATCTGAGTAGAGCATATGGATTTTCATCGTCAGGACCGGTAGGGCGCGTCGCGGTAAGCTGGCGGAATGGATAATCTCGATAGCGGGTTGAGTAGTGGACATTGACAGAGAAGAGAAGGGAGGCGCGATGGTCGCCGTTGCATTAAGGTTCATTCGCTTGCTCCCGTTCGGACGCGATTTATCCTACGGTATCCCGTACAACCTTTTCTGAGCGCAACTTCTTCGATCTTGGTCTTCAGCTACTTCCGTTTGAGCATAAAGATGAACGGACTGTATAATCGGTACATACCGCCTAAGGCCACTTCGGCTGCTCAACTGGCACCCTCGCTGCCCACACCTCCGCCGACGACAGCAAAGCCGATTCCCGACCCCGAAAGTGAGAAGAAGCGCAAGCGAGAAAGGTCTGAAGAAGAAGTAGCAGAGCGCAAGGCGAAAAAGCTGCGGAAGAAAGGGATAGACCCCGCGACGATACAGCATGTCGAGACCGCGACGCAGCCTGAGTCACCAAAGTCTGAGCCAGCGAAGGGCAAAGGATCACCCTCAAAATCTGTGCCACAGCCGACAGAGGATGAAATGAAGGCTACACGTGCTGCAGCAGAAGCGCGAGGTGACTTCTCGCACGTGACAAATAAGAAGAAACGACACAAATTGGAAGCCCAGGCACGGAAAGCAGGGATACGTATGGCCGGAAAGATCGATGGGCCGAAGGAACAAGAGTTGCAACATGAACCTGCGCTAGAAGATGCAGAGAGGTTGGTTGAACAAACAGAGGCCGAGGTCGAAGTCAATATACCGGAAGATATACCTGCGGAGACAGTTCAGAATGAGCCAGCAAAGAGTTCGGATGCTCCAGATCCATCAGTTGAAAGCGTAACTCAACCGACAAAGAAGAGACGACACAAGCTAGAAGCAGTCATTGCTGGGGGCGTCGAGGCTGCGCAAGATGGAGAAAAGCCTAATATGGATGAAGATCGCCGTTCGAAGAAGCATGACACTGTGCTGGGGAAGTTCAAGAAATCTGCAAAACGATCACCGGTGCCCGAAGAGCCGCGACAAGATTCTACCAAGCCCGAGCTGGCCACTGTGGATCGCCTTGAGATACCTGACGCTGCGCCCGATGACTTCGTGTTGGACAAGGAGTCTGAGCAGCCTGAATGGCTAAGAAAACCTACACTTGTGGATTCGAGAGTGGGCAAGAAGCCGTGGGCAGAGCTGAAACTTGACCCTCTTACCTGCGACCGCTTAAGGAAGCTCACTTTTGAAGGTGCACTGCCGGTACAACAAGCGTTAGTCCCCTTGCTTATGCCTCCTGGCATCCCGGGCGCAGTATATCTGCCAGGCTCAGAAAAGGTTCTGCCTGATGTTGTCGTAAGTGCACCTACGGGAAGTGGTAAGACGGTTTCCTACCTTCTTCCCATCACCGAAGCTCTCCGTCGCGCTACTTCTGTTTCTACTCCGCGAGGTACCCTGAGCGCCGTGATTGTCGTGCCAACTCAAGAACTGGTGACGCAAGTTGCTGCAGTCGCCGAGTCTTTAAGCAAAGGCAGCAAAATCAGAGTGGGACAATCGAACAGCAAGCATAGTCTGCGAGATGAACAAAGGAAATTGGTGAAGCAAGGCAAATATTATGATTCGGCAGAGTACGAACGTTACATGGCCATCGCGGATCTTGGGCAGCCCCATGATTGTCCAGACGATGACAGGTCTCCGGAGTACGCAGCGTGGCTCGAAGCAAGTCAACCAGATTCACGGACTGAGCACCTCATCGAGACTATGCTGGACCCTTCCTGGCCGCGAGGTTTTGTGCCTACGCACGAGTCTCTCGTCAACATATTTGTGACTACGCCGCAGCGTCTACAAGATCATTTGGAGGATACGCAGGGCTTCACTTTACAACATTTGACATGGCTTGTACTCGATGAAGCTGATCGCATGCTTGACAATCAGCATCGCAGTTTTCTTGAACTGCTCAATCGCGAGACTAGTCGGGAACTTCACGTCTTCAGAGATTACTCAGGAAAGGAGCCTCTCGCTACCCAGCCACCGAGACTACGAAAAGTTGTTCTATCCGCAACGATACCATCCGATGTCAAAGTGGAGTATGCATTTCAGCTCCGGTTTCCCAAGTTGGTCGTCGAGCGTGGAGCTGAGACACAAGCCGACTCTGGTGCGGAGGCGTACGCCAAACGGGCGAATGCCAGTGGGGAAGTACAAATTACTGGAGAGCAACTCGAGCTGCCGCAAAACCTTGGAGAATTCGTTGTCCCTGTCGGAGATGGCAGCGAGAAGCCACTGGTTGCTATCGAGTTGCTCAAGTCAAGGATATTGAAGCACAGCCCAACTATCCTTGGACGAGAAACGAAAGGGTCCTCTGATGCCGTGGACGCTGATATTTCTTCTTCTGATTCTGACAGTGATGATGACGATGACATGTCGTCAGACAGCTCTGCCGATTCGGATAGCGCTTCTGAGTCTGACTCCGATAGCGACTCCTCTTCAGATGATGAGCATGAAGAAGCGCTGATCAAGAAATCGCCAAAGAAAACCGGCCTGTCTACACAAGGAGCTTCGACCACAACGCCTCCAGTAGAGTCCTCCGCTCCCACAATCCTCATCTTCACATCCAGCACCGAATCTGCGAACCGACTTACCCACCTTCTCAAGGCCCTCGTCCCATCCTGGAAACCTTACATCACCACTATTCTGAAACGTCAACCTCGACATACCAAGTTGAAACCCAGCGATCCCGCTCTCATCATCTCCACTGATCGTGCAGGCCGTGGTCTCGATAGCTTCATGGGCAGAATGTTCACTCATGTCATCCAATATGATGTCCCTCGGAGTCTGACAGACTATGTTCATCGCGTTGGACGTACGGCGAGAGCGGGACGAAGCGGTGAGGCATGGACTCTGCTTACTCATAAGCAGGCCGGATGGTTCAAGGAGGAGATTGTGAGAAGCGAGGTTTTGGTGAGAAGTGTTGGGGTCGAGGAGGTGAAGATGGCAAGGGCGGATGAGATCTTGAGAGAGGCTTATCAGGTAGCGCTGGAGAGTATGAGGGAGGCTGTTGAGGGTGGTCAAGGGAGGAAGTGAGATGCTCCATGGAGCGTTGGGAAACTCGATGGCCACTTTGAACGCAAGTGCAACTTCGCTAATACCGTGTACAAAAGTTCAACCTCTATCCTGAACACGCTACACCATTCTAATATGACTGACTGTTGTAAAATCTTCTTCTGATTGCCTTCTGTGCTGTAGCGCTCAAGTGAATGCCTCAGTTCCATCGCTATATCATGAAGCATTATTGTCAGCGCGTTGTCTCCCGAAGATGGACTCATGAGCAAGACTTACCGCATTGAAGGAATAAGTCCAAGACTGCTTGCACTCATACTTATCATTCCCGCTCCAAGTCGTGCTGATACTACCATATTTATCTCCATTCAAATACGTGCTGAACAGCGAACAGTACGTTCCGAAGGGCCAGCCGTTTTTGTGGATGTATTGACTGCAAAAACAAATTAGGTCAGCACACAGAAATCCAAAATTTTGACATCGCTCACGTGGTGTGAGTTAGAGGGTGGATTGGTGGGACTTACGCATTAAACATCTGACACTGACTCTTCCCGGCCTGAGCATTAATCGCATTCTGGAAAAGGGCATAGTTGCTGCAGACTTGAGGATTGAATGGTCCGGGGAAGAATTTTCCGCCCATGTGGTATTTGGGGGCGTTGATGCCTTTGCTGTGGCAGTTCTCGGGTGGGTTCCAGCAGTTGGAGCCTGGTGGGGGTTGGTTGTTTGGTGGTGGGGAGGGACCGTTCTTTGGTGGTGGTGGTGATGGACCGTTCTTTGGCGGTGGTGGAGGAGGACCGTTGTTGCCAGGGCCTTTTCCAGGGCCGGCGGGTCCGTTGCCTGGAGGTGGTGGTGGGTTATTGCCTGGTCCTTTGCCAGGACCGGCAGGGCCATTGCCTGGAGGTGGTGGTGGGCCGTTGCCTGGGCCAGAGGGTCCTCCGCTAGGGCCGCTTGGAGTCGAAGATGGGATGCTGCTAGAAGTGCTTGGAGTCGAAGATGGACCGCCTGAGCTTGGAGCTGTGCAAGTTGGTGGGACAGTCACATTGGTCTTATCGTAGCCTTGATTGTGAAAAGTGATGTTAGCATTGGGAAGAGATTGGAAGAGGGGACGGCGAAGAGCTCACCATTGCTAGCAGTGATGACGATCTGGAACTGCTCACGCGGCTGGCCAGTGTTCGTAGCCATCGAGGAATCAATGTTGGAACCGAAGAGCGCACAACGGAAAGAGGTCATGGAAGGTGGGTTACTATACTCTGTTAGCGCCTCATTGTTCGACTAAGCCAAGACGAAGAATGCTTACGGGCAGTCCTGTCCCCAAACTGTTGGATATCCAGGATCGTAAGTAGAATCATTGTTGGTAGGGTTCAAAGATGGGTCGCGTTCAGCGAAGATGTTCTGGGCATTGGTCAGCTGAGCGTCCAGATCAGTCTTACTCGCCGGACTTACGAAAGCAGTGCAAAGGTCCGTCTGGTCGCAAATGGACGCGCATTTCGCAGCATCGTAGCTCTTCAAGCTGTAGAGCCGAAGATACGAGCTGCCCTGGACAGAGGCATTCAAATCCTTGAAGACCTGCTTGTATTGTGTATTGTTTGCCGAAGGAATGGTGGTTGGAGCGGCATTGGCAGCCGAGTGAAGAGCAGTATAAGCAAGGAACGCTGATGGTGTATCTGGAGATGGTACAGGACCATATCCATCCGGCTGAGGAGCGCAAGGGTCAAGTGGATTAATGAAGCCACAGTATGTACCGGCTTCTGGCTGCGTGACGCAAGCCTGGCCAGCTGTCGTAGTCTTGGAGGCGGCCAACGCTGGGTCGGTCGTGTAGTGTGTCGCCAAAGCAGGGTAGTAGGGGGTGTAGCTGTTATCCTGGTACTCGCGCTTGTTGACCTGACCGGTCGCTTGAGCTGTGGCTACTCCAGAAACAGCTACACTGGTGTAGAGAGTAGCAGTTCCTGAGCCCTCTGCTTGAGCCACAGAGTCTGGACCTGAAGGTGCAGGGGTTGCAGCAGCGAGCTGTGCAACATCGAGTTGAGGAACGGGTGCAGGACTGGCAGAGACAATCGCTGCCAGCGCCGCACAGGCGAGTGCTGCTCGCTGCATGTCTGTGGACGATTGAAGTGTCGATCAAATGAGTAATACAATAAATCCAATGTCAAATGAAGGTGAAAGAGTGATGCCCGAGTAGAGCTGATAGCAGTCTCAATGAAAGTGACGATGTCCTCGATGGAGATGGATCTTTCTCTCATGCGGCCTACCCACCCTCTTATATCTCACGAACGATTTGTGACTCCAGGTCTCGACCGCGATCTGCTTCATAAACTTTCAGCGATTCCACTGCTGGCCCCTGCGAACGCCTTTGCAGTGGGGGCGTGCCTTGCAAGCACGCGGATGAATAGTGATACTAGGCTGTGAAGTCGGTCCCATGGCAAATACCGTAAGTTCGAACCATGCGAGGCGGATTCGTCATAGCGAAATGCCGTTTCGAGACATCAAGTTCCAAAAGAGGAATGAAGTGGGATCTCATGGTGACAAAAGAGCATAGCGCAAACTGCAGGGCCGATCCGGACTCGTTCTTCGATGCTGTTTTGCTTCATCACGGCGTGTCCACGTTGCTTGCGCGTCACATCGTTACTAGCGCGGTGCTCGACTCGCAGCTGTTCCTGCATAAGCCGTAGCATATCGTGGAAGAGGTGAGACATCGCCGACTGGCCGGTGCTGGCGTTCCACAGTTCCACGACTCTTGCTCGAACCTGCAGACCTCCGAACGGATCTGAAGTGCCGACTGCCATGCAGTCTGTAAAACAGAGTCGGTCGGGATGTTTAGGGCTCCGCCGACGATGTGATCTTGGGGAGGCCGAAGATCGTCAGGTACAAAGCTTGCTTTCCACGTGGCGCACGCTATCTGCCGTAACATTAAATGCTATTTCCTGCAATGTCACACTCGTTCGAGACGCAGGGCGAAACATTCGTATGGTGTTGCTGTGAGTCTGGTGTCAAGATGTCGTAGGCTGTCGAGCGCAGCATACCCCCTTTCGCTGTCCTGGATATCCTTCTGATGAAAGTGCTTCTCCCAAGTCAAGCTGATGTCAAATCCCAGTGAGTCCAGACTGACGTCGCGCGCTGAGTCGGTCGCTTTGTGAACCGTGGGTCATTTTGTGGACATTTTCGTCCAAACTCTCGTCCCTGATGTTGCTCGTGGCGTCTATACGAAGCACTGGCACGAGGCTTGTCTCAGGAGTCAAGCATTTGATATCTTGCCACAAGCTTTGTCGCTGGTTCGAGTGAAACAGCTTAGATCTCTTGGTGTTCAGCCCTTGCGCCTCGAACCAGTCTTTTGAGGTCTCGACACCGACAAATTGGAATGCCCGATTCCGGTGCCGGTTTGCGGTTTGGTATTCGGCACTCAGGTATCGTCCATGAAGTTCGCTGGGAAGCCGCCGGAGTGCGGTACCAATTTTTGCATCCCTTCGTGTCGGTATTTGGGCAAGCACGAGTCGCGCTGTTGCGACGCTGCATGTCTTTATGAAGTACTCCGGAGATCCGATGCCGATACCTGCACGACCCGCTCAGCTTCGTATGCTGAGACGGCAGGACACGCATCCGTGCTGCAGCAGTAGACGATGAGTTAGATGGCCGAAGGTGGAGGATCGATGCATTTCTCAATCAGTCCTTCCTCGTGACCCTTGCTCACTTCAATTCTCAGTCGCGACAGGCTCCCTCACCGGCAAGCTCGTAAAACCACAAAACTTCTGTCTGTCCAAGTGTGCTGCACTATCCACATACACCATCGTCTGCTGGCCCTGTCCCACATCCACATCAACCTCTCCCCACGCCACCGGCTTCTCCTCTAACCCTTCATCCCCTCTCATCGCGATACACGCTCTCTCAATCTTCCTCGAATCAGATCCAACAAAAGGCATAAACCCCATTTTCAATTTCCTCTGTCCAAAACCAATCGCAACCAGAATCATTAAAGATCCTAGAATGATGACGATCAGAATCGGCAGACACGAGAACGCCACGCGACTTTGTTCCTGTCCAGGAGGATCGATGGCAACACCTTCGCGGTAGACCACAATGCGAGAGAGGAAGAGAGATTGCGAAATGAGCCAGTGAAGAGTTGTGCTTGCGACGAGGAGTGGGATGCTGTAGCGGAAAGGCAGTTGGAGATAGTACGTCGACCTTTGCTGCCCGGTCGGTCTCGATACGCGAAGTGGTTTGTGTCGAAGGTGATAGCTGCTCCATTCTGCGCCGAGGAGCATCGAGGTGAAGAGACCATTGTACGCGAGGTAGAGAATACTGCAGATGAGCTGTGGGATATTGGCAAGGATGATACAGCCGATGAGACCTTCGAAGCCGCGTTGTGCGGGACCGGAACCGATGATAGAGCTTGGGTTCAATGTGCCGAAGCCGCTGGCTGCCAGCGAAGTTCTGGTTGAGTTGTCTATGCCTGTCCAGGTAAGGCCCTTGTGGAGATAGATTGATGCTGTGATGATGCCACCGAGACAGAGTGGAATGGTGAAGAACCAGCGCCAGGGTGATATATGTCTCCATCGAAGTGTCTTTTTTGATATCTCGCGTGCCTGCCAGTTGGATCTTGTCGGATTTGAGGTCTTCAGAAAGCTAGCAATTGCGTCTCCGATGGTGACAAGTACTGCCTCTCGATGCAGAAACAGCGCGGAAAGCATTATGATACTCTTTACGGCATTGCAGGCAATGACCACAAACAGAACTTGGACTGTGAACTGCAGCTCACATCTCGGCGTATTGATCCTGGCAAGGCAGTAGTCGATGATCCGGTTGTTGGCGCTCCAGCGATCGGGATGAGAGCGAATCCATTCCTCGTTTCCACCCGGAAACACCCAGTCCATAGACGTTGGCCCAAGTTCATCCCATGGTCCCCGCCGCCACCTGTCATGGTCGATGGTACTCCACCATAGAAAGGTCCTGTTGTCTTGCTCTGGAGACGGACTTGTGATGAGCAAGACGTCACCGTAACCACTAATATAGTGCTGTCCATACTTCGCCATACACTCTGAATTGTCGAATCTTTGCACCGAACTATCGTTGCGGAAGTTTTCGCTGAACCACTTTTGCTTCTCTCGGAGATAATCATAGGACGGCCCATAGTCCCGTTTCAGCTCATCTCGTATGTACGGAACGTATCTACCGCTGGCGTTGTAGGTGTACAGACGTTCGAAGTCCCCATCGTACTCGGGGAGATTAGTGGCGTTGAAGGGCGCGCCGTCCAACCAGTTCTCATCGGCCAAGAAGATGTCTGACAAGACGATCAGTTGCGAAAGGCCACTTTGAAGCTGGCGACTTACCGTAGACGTTATTGTCAATCGTCTTGAAGATGGCAGAGTTATAGAGTAAGTGAATCGGTATGCTTGTAAGAGCCAGTATCCAAATAGCCCAGGTCCGCCACGCTGAGACTTTGCCCGTAACATTGCTCAAACTCAGCAGGCCAATGTCGACTGACTCGTCCTTCGCGTGTGCTTTGTCGATTTCATTTCGTGTTGGAGCTGCCAATGATTGCATCGTATGGTTCGAGGCTGAAAGCATCGCTGAGCTCAAGACGTTGATGACAACGTGTAGACCAGTTGACCATGCATCTACGGCATCGCATGAACCTTCAAAAATTGTGCCGATGCCTGCCATCATACTGCCCGCAAACTGTTGAAAAGCGACCACCGTGAGGACTACGTTCGTGAGGAGCACAGCGCAGCACAAGGCTGCGGACGCAGCAACGCCTGCCTTCCAGGTCTTCCATCGCGAACGGGGCTTGGACTTTGGCGTCTCGGCTTCGTGTACTGCTTGTAGGTCAGTCTCATGTACGAGTGCTTCCTCTTTGGCGGGAACCGCAGAGTATGTGAAGGCAGAGGCCATGCTGCATGTCTGCACCAGAACTATGGCGGAGGCGGGGCCGCTTCACTTATGCAGACGCGATGGAGAGGAGACGAGTCCGAGGTGCTGTTCACAGCCAGGCTGGGCAGCCAAGACGAGGCTTGCATAGAAGGGCCGCATACCGCGAGCATAAATACAGGCCAACCAGTAGAGACGCTCGCTTTTCTTGTTGGTGGCAGTAGAATTTCACTTGGCAAGAGGGCGATGCGAAGGATTGAGGCACATGGCCAGCATACTTTGATGTATCTTTAGACACTAAAGACGGTATTCTTGCTGAATCGGATTGCTCGTGAGGTTTGCCATGGTCTGCACTGTTTGTATGATATGGTATAAGCAAAGTCGTTACGAAGTCCGCGAAAGTGAAACGACTCTACACGGTCAGCAGTAGATACTAGGACGATTTGTCCCTCATTGTACCTCCACGATGCCGCCTCCACGGAAGGCGACACGGGCGGTGCGCCAGCACGTTTGTATGGCGTTGCTGCGGACTGGACGACTTTGAGCGGTACTTGGAAAGAGTTTTTTCTTCGTGCTGGCGCATGAGAAGCAAACACTAGCGACTTTGACGTCTGGTCGTGGGGTTGCAGGTGGCAGTGGAGGATGTAGCAGTCAGAGAGGAGGAGAGTGAGAAGTTGAAGGAAGTGGGTCGATAAACATATTGACCAAGATTGACTGTGTGCTCATCAATGTGAGCGGCACTAATTCCGTCGAACGGCCGGACTTCGTCACTTGTCTCGATGACTTTTGTTCGACAACCACAACCACCATCATGATACCACCGACCGGCGCTGCATGTCTGTAGCAGCGGAACTTCGACATCTTTTACGACGAGCCGGTTCTCGATCACCAATCTCAACTTCATTCACACCATACCGCTACGCCGTCACAATGGCTTCCGCAAAACTTGAAGGCCGCGCCTTCTACGAGTCTATCGGCTCGCCGAAATATGTCGTTGCACCAATGGTCGATCAATCCGAGTTCGCGTGGCGACTGCTCACTCGCTCCTTTCTTCCACCAGAGCTGCGATCCAGCATCCTCTGCTATACACCCATGTTCCACGCGAAACTCTTCTCCGACAACCCCAAATACCGGGCGAATCACTTCGAGCCTCTCAAGCCGCCCATCACCATGGCTGATCCTCCAGACGCAGAGCACCTAAAGACAATGGGCGAAGAGGACAAGTACTTGGACGGCAATCCGAAGATCGATCGACCTCTCTTCGTCCAATTCTGTGCAAACGATCCAGACCTTTTCTTGAAGGCTGCACAGATGGTTGCTCCCTACTGTGATGCTGTGGACTTGAATCTGGGATGTCCGCAAGGAATTGCTAAGAGGGGTAATTATGGCGCATTTCTGCAAGAAGACTGGGATACCATTTACAAATTGATCAACAATCTGCACAAAAACTTGGATATTCCGGTGACAGCCAAATTTAGGGTTCAAGAGACGAAAGAGAAGACGTTGGAGTATGCAAAGATGATTCTATCCGCGGGCGCGAGTATCATAACAGTGCATGGGCGACAGCGACATCAGAAAGGGCATGAGACAGGGCTGGCAGATTGGTCTGTGATTCGATATCTGCGAGAGCAGCTTCCGAAAGAGACTGTGATCTTTGCAAATGGCAACATTTTGCAGCATGACGATATTGAGAAGTGCCTCGACGCGACAGGCGCAGATGCAGTGATGAGCGCAGAGGGGAATCTGTACGATCCGAGCATCTTTGGTTCAGCACCACCTGTCGGTGAAGAAGGAAGAGAATACTGGCGAGGACGGGATGGCAAAGGAGGCTACAGAGCAGACGCCGTCCTGAGACGTTATCTGGACATCATACACAAGTACGTCCTCCACCAAGATCCACCTCAACGTGAGGAGTTATTTCTGCCCTCAGATTCGCAGGCTGAGACCAATGGGAACGCGAATGGTCTCAAGAGAGGCGCCGAGGACGAGGTAGATGGACAAGCGCCCACAAAGAAACAGAAGCGTGAGGCCGCCAAGGAAAAGAAGAAGAACGGAGTGAAACACGAGAAGTGCACGAATCCGAATCTCTCTGCCATGCAGCCGCACTGCTTCCATATTTTGCGATCTCTCGTAGGCACACACCATGATGTCCGAGACGCTTTGGCCCGATCGAAGGCTGGCGATATCGATGCATATGAGAATGTGTTGAAGTTGACCCAAGCTGCTGTCAAGCAGGGACTTCTGGAGTACGAGAAAGATCCAGCAAATTTCGAGAATCCAGATGTGGCAGACGAGGAGGATACAGACCCTGCGCTGTCAAGTACTGCAGCTGTACGGCGATGCAAGCGACCTTTCTGGGTATGCCAACCATACGTGCGACCGCTACCGAAGGAGGCGCTGGAGAAAGGCAGCCTTCAGTTGAGCAAGAAAGAAATAGCGCGACTGGCTGCGGAAAAAGCAGGGAAGGAGAAGGCAGGAGTGTCGGCTGAGGGAAATGTCGAGATTGTGAAGACCGCCGTGCCAGAGAGCTCGACGGACGGCTCTGCATCGAAAACGGAGATTAGCGCGAATGGACATGCGAACACGAATGGAACTACCACGAAGATCAATACCGGCGATTCGACAAAAACGACATCTGCCGCGGAAGAGCGGACTGAGATACCCAAGGCAGGTATGGTCATGGGCTGAGATCAGATGCAATGAAAACATCTTGCATCTTGCACGGAAAGAGGTATTGTGCACCAACACTTCTCTTCTTCTCAACTTCAATTGCACTATCTAATTCTGCTATTTGCCCATACTCAAACGTTCGAGTAAAGTATCCTGATGCAAGCCCTGGCTCGATCAGAGCTCGATTGCAAGGTGCTCGATTGCAAGGTGCGGTGGCCGCTGACCTCGCAGCATGGCCCACGAGGACCGAGGTCCCATGTTGTACAAGATGCGGCGTCTGCGACCGCTTGACGAATGCCGTGCATTCTCTACCAGCAGACTCAGAATCAAGAGTGGGTGTTCAGCTGGAGGTCGCTGTGAACATTCCATCGAAGCGTAGTCGTACGGTCCGGGACGATCTTGGAAGGTTGCTCAGCGTGCCAGTAGAGCCCAACTTGAGAGACGACTGAGGTCAAAGCAGCTGAAACATACAGCTCGCAACGAAGTTGACGCGTGAAGATTTCCCATCTGACCCTTCGGCATCACTGCGGCTCGGGGACTCGCCAGCCAGTCAGCATCACTGGTCACTTAGCGTTATGCAAAGCGTTACTGCACTAGGAAATCGCTTATGGCGCCTATGTCTTGCCTATGCGACGCGAGTACGGACAACACGCGCTATTGCGCTATAGCAAAGAATTCGATTTGCTGCGCCCAGAACTAGATCGCAGCGTGCCCAGCAGCTACTGCAACACGATGGGCGGTAAGCCGTGCCACGCGTCTGCTTCCTGAATATAAGAGCGGCGATGAATCCGCTCGACTTCAAACAAAAGTCCAACCAGTCCCTCGTGAATACGATTCATACCATCAACATGAAATGCTTCTCCACCCTCGCTGCCGCCAGCCTTCTCGGCTTGGCCACCGCCGTTGACATGTCAGCTTACGTCGCTGGCGAAGGCGTCGACGCTGAGTTTAAAAATTATCTCGATGTGTACGGCCCTCTCTATACACCATTTCCACTCCAAACTGACCACCTCTATTTGCTTCATCCAGTCTCTACTACGAAGCCGAACTCTCCACCGCCACAACCGGTTTCACAGACTTCTTCATCCCCAATGGCAAACTCATCGTCCGCGGTAGAACTGCCACCGGTTCAGCCGACATCTTGGCGTTTAAGCAACAACTCATGCCACCGAACGGAAACAAGCACTGGAATCATTTGCCCAATGTCACGACAGTCGTCGAAGACTCCGCAGAGCGCAAGACTTTCCATGTTTTGGGATTGATCGATACGACGTATGATGGGGGAAACTGCAGTAGGGCTTAGTAAGTTTTATTCCGATTTGATGTTGGGCAGGAACTTGTTTCGGATCATGTGGAGACGGAAGGTTCTTGGCTGATGATGCTAATGATTTCAAAGTTATGTTAGTGAATTCCCGATTCAGAAGAGGGTGGATGGGACGATTGATTTCACGCCCAAGAAGGGGAATTTGATTGAGTATAATGATATTGATATCAACCCTTTGGTGTCGCCGACGGATATTCCGTGTGAGTGATGTGGCATTGTCGACCGAGGGGCGATGAAGTCGAGCTGGAGAGGGTATAATTGCTGGAGGCATGACGAGACGTTGTCACGAGGGAATTGAAATCTTCAAGAATGATGTGGCGAAACGCAGCTGGACGTTTACGCGGACACAGAACCAAGTGAGAGACATTGGAAATTTCTCGAACACCAAGTATTCGGCAGTCAAGCAACCTACGAGCTAGCGGTCAAGATGTGTGTCTGCAGTGAAGCTGTAAATCAAGTAAGTCGAGCAGTGATTGGTCGCAGGACAGCTCTTACAAATCCATCTCTATGGACCTTCGGCCTCCAACTGGAGCTTTGCCAGGATCCCAATGCGCAAAGCCTGAGTTTGTTCTTCCAATGTGGGATGCTCTTATCCGCCTAGAACGGCTTCGGTGGCGGCTCTGCGTGTCCGTATGGTGGACTCGGAGGCACCCCTGGTCCGCTGTATATTTGGCTGAAAGGTCTTGTGGGCTTCACTTGCTCGACGGGTTCCGTGTGTACGATGACGTTCTATTATATCGAAAAAACGTTAGCTTGGATGGGACTGATGAAGCTGCCAAGCACTTGCCTCTTTGTCATCAATGATGAACGTCTCACTTCCATCACGCTCATCTTCCATCAAAGTCTCCCCTCGGGTGAAGTCGTTCATGCGAGAGTATCTCTTCGGTCGTCCGTTTCTGCTTCTTTCGAGATTGGAGAGTTCGGCGGATTCGCTCCCTGGGTTCCCAGTAATCTTCGATCGACCAGTCCCGTAGCTTGTTTCGCCGATGAGTCGTGGCCAAGTGTGCTTCAAGAAGAGCCGCAAGATGGGCAAGGAGCCACAGATGATCACGAGGTTGGCTTCGATGCAAATCCAGCTTGACGGAGTCGTTAGTGCCCATGGCATGTCGAGATTGGCGATGAGTGGCGGCATGAGCACTAGGCGAACAATGCTTGTCGCAGCCGTGCTGAGAAATTGTGAGCATGGTTGTTTTTGTTGGTCCTGACGGAATATTCTGCGACTTACATCGAGCCGACGCTGAAGATCACTACGAGGCCGATCTTCTGTACTCGTGGAACTTGCAGTTTGAATACTATAGGCATAGGTAAGAACTACGATAACTGGTCAGTCACTCGTGGAAAGATGCTTTCGACCCCGGGGAACATACCAGCATAATTATGTCTGTTGCTGCATTAAGTCCCGCAGTAGCCATGAAAACATTGCCACGATTGATGCAATGGCCTTCGGTGATTGTCGGATCCCATACTCGCTTGAGCGGAATGCATGCAAATGCCAGACACAGCATTAGGACCAAGCTGAATGTTGCGGTCAGGGCCATTGTAGCGTAGACCGCGTACTTGAACCACCTTTGTGGTGAAAGCCGCATGTAAAATATCAGAATTGAGAACTTCGCGAACGCCATGAATGCGAGATAGACGATGCTGATGGCTGTGGTGATGAGCACGACATGCTTCAAGTCACTAACGAAAAGTTAGACCGAGCAAGTGGCATAGATTGAAATGCCTACGCCAACGAGATGTCCCAGATGTGCACTCCTGTGAGACCGGCACCCTTCAAGTAGAGGATGAAAATCTGAATTACTAATGACATGGCCTATGACTAATGTCAGTATATGACTACTATTCGTGGCGATGAATAGTCATGTACCCATGCGAACAGTAGAAACACATCATCGATTCCGAAAATACGGGCCAGAACTGCTTTTGTGTAGATGCGCATCGTCAGCAACATCGTCGCTATACACATGCCGAATATTGCAAGCACGAAAGTCGGCGCATGGTTTCTGATGTGAGGGTTCTGCAGGTTCGACACCATTCCAGGCGGTGGCTCCGCCGCTGGTGTGTGAGCAAGATCGAGGGTCGACATTTCCGCGGTCGCATCGCCTTTTGGGCTGGACAGAGGGGCGGTATGTTCTGTCGGAGCCCTGATTCGCGTCGTGGCCTTGCGCGCCGGTAGTCTGAGGGAGGCAGGTGGCTGTCTATCCAAAGGCCGCTACGATGGGATCAAATGGAAAGATGTAGATGCCGGCGGCCAAGCCAGGATACGAATGCCCTCCTTGATCATGGTTGTGGCCTGGCGAGAGCTTCAAAGATCTCGACTTTGACTTTCCGCAATCCTTGCGCACTGCGGGTTGTGCCCCTTCGTCTTTGGGTCGCGAATCTCGCGATGCCGTCGAAAAATCTGTAGCGATGCCTTGGAACGACCTCGAAGAGCGGGTGTGTCGATTGCGTCGGCACACATGTGTGGGTTGCCTTGCCATGTAGTCGACTGTTGAATATAAATGTCTTTGCCCTTGTCGACACACCCACGTAGAACGGTGAGAAGCGCGTTGGTTGACACATCGGGTAGAATGGGTCACCCATGGCATTATGCAGGAACAATGGTTTATCGAGAGTACCCTGTCGAAGCGCGAAGCTGTGAATCGAAGTGAGGACTACTACGCCAGGTAGAGAGCAACAGCATGATCTGAGGTCAACAGCGAGTCTCAATTTGTCATTGGGATTGGCAGATGTACGACATGCAGTCTGTGTTTGATGAAATCCATCTACCACACTGCTGGTCATTTTGGTATTGAGAGAAAAGCATCTGCCCATTCCGCGGATCCACCGATCCCTGTGGGCATGCTCTCCGCTCGTTGCAAATGTGGTTGTTGGTGTGCAGAATGAGGGAAGTCCAACATCGATTCGATGTTCTCGTACCGGTAAAGTTTCGTCCGTGCGGTGAGACGTGATTGGAATTTGAAATGTCGACAACATACCTTCAAGATTTGGCGACCCTGAGCACAGCTTACGAGGGACGCTGCGCCTTAGCTCGACAGGTACCGTCTCCTTCTGTGCAATCGAAAGGATGAGAATGAGACTTCTTGTGCGGGCTAGCTTTTGTGCGGAACGTAGGACAAGGGTTGCTTGCTTGAAGATCTCCAGGTTGATATCGTTTACCCGAAAAGCTTGATCTCCTATTGATTCAGACATTTGCCCAGTAGGAACCAGCAGAGGTCCAGCGGTTTAGTCATTCGCGCTGCAATAGAAGCAACAATTGGCTTTCATGTCCGACGGATTGCACTTGAGCATACGCCAGATCTATGATGGCTCGAATCAATCAATTGAAAATCTTTAAGCCTGGATGCTTTTGGTCCCATGTCGAGTTAAGCTTGGAGCACTTCACAAAAGTGGACCAGGGTGAGTGGGCGCAGGAGATTGGAGCGTACGTGATTAGGGCTGATGGGGCAGACCTTCTTTGACTTGATGTAGCTGAAGCGCAGTCCAGACTGAGCGTAACACAGGAACAGCATGCAGTCGAAGTCTTCGGCGTCTGCATCGCAGTGAACTCTTTGGTCGTGCGGGCTACATAGGGCCTGGATCGAGTCTTTTTGAGCATAAGCAGCAGGCTGATGCCGATCCTCTGCCACCACCAATAAGCTTCGGGCGACCAAGGCAATACATCTGGTCAGACGGTTCACTCCTCACCCTGGATTTTATGTCCGTCGATAGAGCTTTCCAGTGAACTCCGGTCGCGCGGATGGCAAGGCCTGATCTCCCGATGCACTACGGCTTGACTTCAGCCTCTCATCACCAGGACTTTCACTGTGCTATACATGATGCTCAACAAGTTGGCTGCGTTACTTGTCGCGGGACCTGCACGTATCCTGATGGGGCATGAGAGTACCAGAGAGACGAGTCCGACTTCGATGCGAAAGCCATGCAACCATGAGTACGTTGGAGGATCGCGATATCATAGCTGCAAAGTAATACAAGCTCCATAGAAACAGGTGGTAGCAGAGTGGATTGCATTCCTTGAAAGCCCTGGTACGAATCTGGCTGCATGGCATGTCTGCGTAGAGACTGTGTCTGGCCACAGAGGAAGCGAGAAGCCTTGCATCTCTTTGGCAAAAATACGATCTAGCTTAAACGAAACAAGTGTTTATTGTTTAAGTATGAGCAGAAATGCTGCAATTGTTGTGGTTGATGTGACCGAGCATTACCAATTTCGGTCTGTTAGGGGCCTACTGAACTTGTAGACATTTCTTGCCTGAGGAATCTAAGCGGTTATCAGGGACTTGACTCTTCATCTTGATCAGAGTCCCCGATCCGCATTATATCTCAAGATGCAAAACGCCAGTCGAAGGTGCCGTGGTTTCATTACTCGATGTTCTTGAGACAAGCGCGATTGCTGGCACACTCAGAGTGGCGCCGGCGTGCAGAATTCAAGTGCTAAGCCAGCCTTCCCGAGCCGAGATAGTTAGTTATTGTACTTGGTACGGACCTGTCAGGGCATCGATATAACACGCAGAGAAGTCGAGTGCTGATGGAATTGTTTTCGTGCTTGATTCGTTCCTCATGTTCATCAACATGATATGCCCTTGAGTGCTTACTTTTCCTGATGTCAAATTTCCGAGAGTTTGACGCTATGAAGATTTTTGTATCATCAGAACTGAACCCCGACGTCTACGCAATTGGGGACAGCATCGGGAGCAAGATGCAAGTACCACATCAAATCCTTGTCCTTGCTCTTGACGTTGAACGTGACCACCTGTTTGTCCTCATGGCTACCACTTTTGGTTCCACCCCTGATCCCGAGGCAAGCCTTCGTGTTTCTGATAGGCACAAGTCTGGATGTTGTCAGCGTTAAACGCAACGGCCCACGTCCAAGCAGTGCTTGTGAAATCAAAGTTCCAAAATCTGCACTTACAAATACAGTCCAGTCTTGTTCCGTAATGGGACAATGCTCCAACGACGAACATTGTTCCAAGAGCTGGCCAGACCACAAGTGACATCATCTTGGTCTTTGGCGTCCCCTATCATTCAGATCAGCCCTCGGAATCATGGCCATAGATTCGCGCTTGGGCACGATGTAAACCTACAAGTAGAACCCAGATACGTGCCAGTGGCTCGGTTGAGGACGTTGAATTCCTCCTTTCCTGAGTCACCCATGCCAGCATAGACGATAGCCCAGTGAGAGTTTTTATCGTCTATCTTGGTGGACCTATCATTGTTAGACTCTCGCCGCAGCAATCACACTTATGGCGCATGATAAGTTTGACGTGTGCTTACTTCGTCTCTACTTTTGTTCCATCTGCTTTTTCACCATTTTGGAGGGTCATGTAGAGACCCTGCTGGAGCACAGACTCGAAAAGGTATATGTTGGGTCCGATATAGCTTGACACGATGATATTGTGGTGCAAAGATGGTTGTAAGCTGTCTTTTGATTGCGATCCTACTGAAGGCAGCGCCTGAAAGACCAGCATAGCTTAAATATCAGGTCGTCGTGGAGGATTTTCACAACCAGAAGCTCGATCCTTTGGCTCTACAGCGTGTAGGGGGGAGCAGACCGCCTTGTGATGTAATTGCAGAAGGATCGGCCGGGGAGATATGCCCGCGTCTGTACAAGCTTCTTGAATGATTGAGATACATCTGCAAGGTCGGTCGGTGAGCATGCACTGCACTGTAGCGGCGGCAGAACACATCATGAAGAGCGTCGGATGCGCAAGAGCTTCCCCGTGCTGCTCTTCCATAACAGGCAACTGCAAAACCGCGGTCAGTGCAACCTATGAGCCAGCCAGAAGCACTCTTAGACCGCATTGTGGTCAACACTTCCTATGCCATGTGGAGTGAAACCGGAAGTCTGAGGGTCGAAGTGCAGCTACAATCGGAACAACTACGTGCTATGTATTCCCGTTCCGACATGCAAGCATCATGTAGTAACGGAACGAACGGGCATCATAGAAGTTGGCAGTCCTGCTGCAGTCTGCCAGTGTCCGACAGGTACTCCACACTAAACTTCGTGCGATATGAGATGCGGTCCCGCCCAAGCGAGCGCTCGCGATGACAGCTCAAGGACCAGTAACTCACTAATGCGTCAAAGCGCGGCTGTGCGCCTCCCGTCTACGCGATAGCCCGAAGCATAGCCAGTGTCTTGATGTAGCAAGAAGTGCGGCGAAGCGCACCGCTTCCTTGCACCGGTGTCTTTTGGATGGACACGTACGGGAACGTAGACTTGACATGCGGCGCATTTAATATCCTAGCCAGGATGACAGTGATAGGAAAGCAGGCGTCGTAGCTCGGCGGCATCACCGTTGTTGTGATCTGTCTATGCAGTCGGGATCCTTTCATTGTTCAATGCCTCTGACTACGCATCTAGCCTCACGTTCTTGAAAGCTACCAACAGGCGCTCCCTCGAGCTTGAACACCTTTCTGTCGCATTCTAGAGGTGTGTGATTGATGTTAGCCGGTTCTTCAGTACCCTAGGGTGTTTTTGTGTAGCGATTGTACCTTGTGGCCCAGGGCCAGCCGCCATTCCAGTCTGATGCCAGTCTTGCCGGGCTTGCTCAGCGATCCACTAATTGAAGGTATCTCGAGCGGTTGGCTGTGATATTGGTTGGAAACGTGATACACATATATATCTGAGTTCTTTGGGCAGGCTGGCGCCTCATTCGCATGTATGTGATTCATGGAGAAGTCAGCTCTGCGTTGGGGCCGTGCCTCGTCCCTGGGGTCCACACGGTGCAACATTCAATGGAAGTAGCAACGAAGGGACCGTGTGGCCCTTAATTCACCCGATCGGGTGACAATACATCCGGAGTAGATAGAATCGAGTCTTCGTCACCAATCCCAGGCTCGAAAGGAGCTTCCAAGATATGATCTGCCGACCCTGATCGCTCGCTTGCACTGCTCGGAGCATCGTCAAAGTTAATGCATCTGCGAAGGTGTCCCAGCCGTAGAGCATTCGCATGCTGTGCCCAATGACTCCAGTCGTGGATGGCATGAGGTGCATGGCAGGATTCGATGAGGTCGGCTGATGGAGCAACTCCATGTCTTGGCAAAAGTTCTTCCCCTCATCAAATCCTGATGAGATCCAAGTATTCGCCCCTTCCATCATTCTTGCTACGACCGGAACTGACAGCGAAGGTCTTCTCGGTCGACTCAGTACATCTGACTCAAAGATTGGCGCATAAGCATGCTCGAATCGCAAGAAAGATGTCACAATTTATTCCCTCTGTAACACTGCCGAGCTTAAGCTAGCTTCAGCCCAACGGCGCGCATGCCGCGGCACCCTCAGCTGGCAGTCATAGGCGGGCTCAGATGGATCGTGCAGCAGACATCATTTATGTGAGCCTGTGCATGTCCACATCTCAGACGGATTCCGGCGAATCCGGTCTTGACTAAGCTCGTTGACTCGCATGGAGGTAGTGTCTGGGGCAATATAAATGGTCAGGAACTAGCTTCGGTGCTCTACCCAACATCACAAACCAAACATGGCTCCCAACACTGAGTTTACACGAAATGAAGCTATTCCTGGAGGCACAACACCAGATCTTTCATCACTCAAGGGCAAGAGTGTCGTGCTTACAGGCGGAGGTTCTGGCATCGGCGAGCAATACATGCGCCACTTTGTGGCAGCTGGCGCCTTTGTGACTTTCAGCGATATCGTTGAGGATCGAGCTGAGAAACTAGTGAACGAACTTGGTTCAGAGAACGTGGCATTCGTGCCTGTAAACGTACTGGTATGGCAAGACCAAGTCAAGCTTTTCAAGGCTGCTCTCGAAAAGTCACCAAGCAAGACTATCGACGTCGTCATTGCCAACGCTGGCATTGGTACGGTCGATGACTCTCTCATACACACCGAAGACTCCAACGGCGATCCGGTTGAGCCCGAACTCACTACTCTCAAAGTCAACATCATTGGTGTATTTTATACCGTCAAGCTGGCTATGTATTACTTTCCGAAGCAGCCTGAGGGTGACGACAGGGACCGATGCATCATCATGACCGCCAGCCTTTCTGGATACCTTGACCATGCGGACGCGCCTCAGTACAATGCTTCTAAGCATGGCGTTCGTGCAATCATGAAAAGCATTCGTCGGACTGGACCGGCACAAAACATCAGAATCAACCTAATCGCGCCGTGGTATGCAAAGAAAACTATTATTTAATAGACCTCGCGGCCTAACATTATGCAGGTTCATACAGACGAGCCTCGCCCCACAACAATTCTGGGATGCAGTTAGAGCCACGGGTGCAGAGTTCTGTGATATCAAGGATGCCGGAAAAGCTGCAACTCATCTGGCTTCAGACAAGCGCATAAATGGTAGATGCTTTTCTTTTGTCGGTAACGCGAATTGTGCTAACAGAACTAGGACGAGCGCTGGGGATCGTTCCCAAATCATTCCAACAACGTGGGTACTTTGATCTCGAAGTGGACGACTGGAACGACGAGAATTATATGACAGCGTATCAGAAAGGTTTAGTGGGTAGAAATGCTGCATCGAAGCAGGAGTCGGAGCAGAAAGCTCCATCTTCACTCAATGTAGCGTCGACCTCTGTTATCGAAGCATAGAGTCGCAACTGAAGCGCAAGATGGAGTCTCTTGATATTTCTTCGAAATGCCTCGCAAAGACTGGCTATTCCAACTTTTCCAGCGACAAAGCATTGTTGAAGTGTTGGAAGAGACATGCAGCAGCAAGCTTCTGGCTGCAAGGACAAAGGAGTATAAGTTTGCTGCTTCGATCACGGACGATAAAACTGTGATTTTGTCACTTCTACTCCATCCAACGAAGACTCTCATCAAAGTTGGTCTGTCACTGGAAGGCAAAATGACGCAACCACAGCACGAGCGTCCCTCTCGCTTTCGAAAGCGCGGAAATGCCTCTACAAATGTCGTCGAGTATCCGCAGAGTAGCCTGGTTCGTCCTCACGGTGAGTACGGACCCTGATGAGTGACGGAGCTATGGATTGGGTCAGAAGCCCAGGATGAAGCTGAAAGCATCGCTATTACAGGCCAACTTGAACTTCCAATCCGCACGGCTGTCCCCACGAATGGTGTCATTCCGGACCTTTCCTCGAGATCAAATGCCACCGCTCCAGTACCCGAGAGCTCCAACGTCAATCCGCTCTTCCGCCCTCCAGGGGCCTCAGAACTACCAGTACCCCTCGATAGCCGGTCCGTGTCTGTCAATAACGCAGGTAATGTCAATTCTGATCTTTTCTTGGGGTCGTATGCCACCGCTCCAGCACTTGAGGTCCCCGGTGCCGGTCGACTCCGCTGCCCTCCAGCACCCCGGAAACCATCAGTATACTCGGATAGCAGGTCGGAGTCTCTGGATGCGACTGGAGGTCACAATTCAAACCACGCCTTGAGATCATATGACGCCACCTCAGCATCTCAGGGCTTCTATTTTAACCCACGTTCCAGCACTACGGACTTTCCGGGACCACCAGTATATTTGAGAGACAGGTCAGAGCTTACTGCTGCGGCTGAACCACCAGTCAACGCAGCAGAAATGACGAACGTAGACGAAACGGAAGATTCTGCTGGCGTGGAAGAAATTGTCAAAAGCGTCAAAAAATTACCCACGCTCGAACTCGTATACATCGCTGAAGTTGTCGAGATGGCGTTGAAAGCTCGTGGCATTCCTCGACTTGGAAAAGTATCGTACGATCCTGGTGATCGCCCGCCGGTCAAATTCGATAGAGCGCATAGCAGGAGAGTGATCAAAGAAGGCAGGCGAATTGATGAACGGAAGGCGAAAGCCCATCAACGGCGTATTGAGGATGAGAAAGATAGACGAAAGTTGGACGAAGCGATGACGCAAGCGGTAAGACTGATGCGGAAGCTTCAAGAAAATGGACCGACGGAGCAGGGCCCTGTAGATTTGCAGCTGCAAGAGATACTTGATCGGGCGTGATTGCACCGGAGACTGGTACGCATTCTCTGCGCAGAGGCTCGCTCCTGGTTCATAGTGGGATCCTCCTAGCTGCGTTGATGTGAAAACGACACAAGATAGATCAGCCGCAAGAAAGCAAAGCACGCTGTACCTAAACCGAGACTACACCTTTCAAATCTCTTTCACCCATCCCTTCAACTCTTTAGTCTTCCCTTCGTTACCGTTCGACTTGACACTCTCACTTTCGCGTCGAATTGGCACTCCATCGATCGGCACAGAGTACCTCCCTTGTGTAGGACAGTCTTGTCGATAAGCAGTCGGTAGTATGAGCTCGTCCTCGTTGTGAGTCTTGGTACCCTGGCCGATGCCACGAGGAGAGAATATCGTGCTCAGGAACCAAAACGCTAGCGAAGATATGAAGAAGCCTATCGTAAACGATCAATTCGTCAACCGGCAGTAGCAAAGAAATGCAATCTCTGCTGCACCTACCTGTCAGGAATCCCAGGCGGCTGAGTTTCATAGCCGAATTCGGAGCGCGGTCCAAGTCGCTGACGCTGGCTAACTCAAACATCAGCATGTTGCCAAATAGGTGCTAGTGTCTGTCTGTCTGTACTCACTGACATAGCCCGGCATGGCAGGTATGACTCCAATCAAGAAAGCAGCATACGCCCTCCAGTTGAAGCCCTTGTAATACCAGTAGATGGAATCACTGTTGCCACGATACAAATCATCCACTTGAGCCAGGTCAGCGTAAAGCATAAAAGCGAGTTCGCTACTTGGCTTACTTTTGATGAGTCTCCTCCGCACGATCCAGAAATCCGTGACTAAGATACCAGAGCAGGGTCCGTAGAAGTTTCCGAACCTTGCGCAAGATCAGCATGTATCTCATAAACGACAAACGTAACGTGAATAACTGACCCGTTCAAGACAGCAATGAATGTCTGCGCGTTGACGGTAAGCTGCCATGGATTCACCGCAATGCCAATAGCTGCGATTATGTACGCTCTGTACTCGATCCGTCAGCCATGATTTACACAATTGCTTCTGTTCAGCACACGCACCCTCTACGGATGTTGAGCCATTTTGGGGCCCACGCTTGCAGGTCCATAGCAACTGCTGTGGAGTTAAGGATCACATTGACGCAGATCTGTGCCCAGGCGCAGCCGGCAGATGCAAAGAATCTGTGCTTCGTTAGCATCGTCTACTGAGTGCCGTCTCTGGTTCACGTACACGCCCGCTCTCGACGACGAGGAGTTGTTGTGGTATCGCTGGATCTCCCTCAGTAGCAAGTACGGTTGCCAGTAAGTATCTCCTAGAGCTTGACTCGCAGCCGACGTGGCGATGATGCCGATTGCAACTGCATATCGTCAGCAGAGTGACCGTCAACAGAACCGTAAGGTTTTGACGCACAGACGGAGTAGACGCAGATCATCAATGCGATAACTTGGACTGTCATAGACTTCGTATTGCTGATTCTGGCCAAACGACACCAGTTTGCGTTACCGAGAGTAACAGTTCCCATGTTTCCCAGTACGGCTGTGGCACCATAGACGACTGCCCATGCTATTCCCATCGTCAGATTACCTTTTCGAAAGCTGAGGCGCTGCATCGTGTTACCTGTTGAATCTGCCAAGACTGAGTCTGACTTGTAGTCATGGGCGAAATATGGTCCTGCAGTGCCGTCTGCGTGCTTCACTGCCCAGATCATTATACCTGATTTTCATTGTCAGTAATGGTGCATAGAGTTTCGTCGTTGGAAGTTTGGTATACCAAAGACAGTACATGTGAAACATGCAAACGAGACCAAGAACGGGCGATCGAGCTTCTCCGGCGGTATCCATAGGACGAAAGCATCTAGCCATTAGTCAGCACCTGCAGTAGAGGTCGACTAGACTCACTTACAGAGAACGTTGTAAATGATGACTACAGGTTTCATGAGTCAGCTTGTCCCCTTAACCACAACATAGCCTCTTCTGGGAAACTCACATCCAATCAGATCCTGCGCCACGCACTCAGTATTAGCCTTCCAGTGCCGTCCTCTTCTTATTCCATAATGATGACGAGGGGATAAAGTACCTTCAGCTCCATTGTCCCTCCAGCAAGCGGGTGTCTCCACTCAGCCCAAGAGATCGACATCGTGCCGATACATGTCGAAACAGCCTGCGCTCCCCACCACCCCTCAATTCCATTCCATACAATGCCCGGCAGGACTCGAATCAGGATCGGCAGATACGTGCCTCGCAAGCCCCAAGCGGACCGTGCAGCGACGTTGTAAGTGATGTGGTGACTGCCGCCCATCCACTGAGCATTACGACAACATATCAGCCATTCTTCTGGAGGATTCTTGTCTGGCCATACATGAGTAGAGGTGAGCACTTACGCCACACAAAACAGCTAAAGCCGCCAAAACGATCGGCGAGAAGATCCCTGCACCGAGTGCTTGTTTCCCACTCAATCCGAATGCAATGAGAGCGGAGCCTGTCGAGTAATTGTAGATGGCGAAACTACCCGTGGACCAGTATGCGACGTAATCCCAAGTTCCCCATCGTCGACTGCATTTCTTTCAGTAAGCACAATTTTCTTGTCTGCGATCTTTGTGGAAGTTGACAGAGCTTACCGGTCCCCAGTCAACGGTACGAGATCTGCGTGGTTGGCTTGTCAGCAAACATCGCATCGAAGGAAATTCAATATGTGTCCAGCGAAGATGCTAGAGACGAAAGACACCCGCACGTACCAGGAGAAGTATAATGGTCAATCGCATAAGTTCCAGTCTCAGGCTGAGGGACCTGCAATCTCTTGAATCTCTGTCTCAATGCCGGTGACTGCGTCATGATGTATCTGGCGATGGAAATGAGGCGCCAGAAAGTCCCGTCGTCAAAAGAGATGTGAGTCCCGCGCTGAGTTTAATCGGACACAGGAAGGTTCATATGCCCACATGGCATCACACGTGCTGCTCGGAACGTGGCAGTCAAGCACTTAGGGCAGCGATAAAACACGCGAGCACATGCTGTATCTTTCGCTGCGAATGCTTCTTGTATCTTATCATGTATCTTCGACATCCTTGTCATCCCGGAGACGCGGATCTGGAGCTCTGATTGACCAACGAAAGTCGCTATCACATTCTGAAACACCGTCGGCCTGCTTACATCCAGAGCGACGGGCGATCATGCCATACCATTGCGCGGCGGCTGTTGGAGGCGAAAAGCGGGGTGTTGTTGTATCGACTGGGGTAGTTGATAGAACTGATAGGGCAGTTCACTAAACCCCAGCCTATCTCTCTGCCAAGACTGAGGTGCTTCCAGGTTCAGGACCGATACTTGGGGACTTCTATTCCAGGCGCAAAAGAGAAGCATATACTTGCCGTTTGGGAGCCACTTCGTGAGGCCCTCGGAGCTTCGATATGGACCCGTCGTATTGGTCGAGCAAAAGTAATCGAAATGCCAGGCATTGCTATCATCAGCGTAGCCAGACATCCTCTCCTTCCTCCGCAGTCGTCTGCCAATGTCTCCTAAGGTATGCGATACGAGACAAATCCTCTTGCTCTTCAGAAACCCCAATCGTCAAATGATGCAAATACGCAAATCCGACGAAGCGCCAATATTCTCCAGAATAATCACGCCGAATCACAATTTGCAGAGTACAATTCGGCACCATAGCGAGGCAGTCTCCTGGCTGTGCGCCTTTCGGAGCCCAGCCCAAATAATTGTTGTCTGTGACGAAAGCGAGAGCTCCACCTGAACTTCTGACTGCGTAATTGAGATAACCGAAATAGTATCGCGAAGGATTCCCATCGGTCCATGTTGCAGCGAAGCTAGGATGGACGGTATTATCGGGTCCACGTCCTGCAAAACCGTCTAGGGTGCGGTGTTGGAGTTGGGAAATGGCCTCCTGGAGAGAGGCTATGGGCGGTAATTCGATAACAGCCTTGATATTTGTGTCTGTGTGTGTTTGCATTGACTCCTGGTCATCCGTGCTGATGGAATCACGAAGGCTTTGCCAAGGTGTTATGTCCAGTCCGTAGATCGATGTTGCTCCCATGTAAGTGTCTACTTCAAAGGGCACCAGATGGCTTAGTACTGCAAGGCGGCTGCATCGAAGACGGAGATGCTGAAAATCCTGGCTAATAGAACACCATTGTTCGTCAGACGAGTCCGAAAGGGTGACTGCTGGGCTGAACGCGAAGTTCAAATGCAGTAGGTCCTCGACTTGCAGATCCAAAGCTCCCGGTGTATTCAGCTTCTTCTGAGTACGAGAATCTGTCGGCTGTCTCGTCAAGTTGGCCGCCCACGATGGTAGCGAAGGTATTGCTGAATCTGGCCCCGCCCATGGCTGTTTGCACAATTGCAAGACGGACAGTGTGCCGCTGGACCTAACGGTGGAGTACGTCGCCCGCGCAAACACCTTCCAAACTGGTGATGCGTAATCGACACTGATCGAATCGAGCTGATCTTTTCTCAGCAGCCCAAGTACTGCATATAACTTATCTCTTGGATCCGAACAGTCTGTCTTGTCAATGATCGAAATCACTGTCTCGTCGTCAAGGGAGCAGCCTGAAGACCAACGCTGCTGATCCACCAGTCCTGCTAAGAAGTCCAAGTGAAGCTCTAGAGCTATGACTTCCTCACAGTGCTTCCAGGAGACAGGTATTCCATCTGCACTATACGATGCCAGAGACCAGACAGGGCGATTTAAGGAGGCGCGTCCGAACGTCAATCGTGTTCGGGACGCAACGACATATTCTTGTACGCACCAAGCCCGCCCCGTCCAAGCTGGTTGTGTCGATTCCAGCGCACTTACAAACAGGTGACGAAGCGTCCATTGGCGAAGGCGTCCAAGTCCCAATCTGTCTCTCTGCTGTTCTGGGAATTTATGAGGTGTATGGGATGCATCTCGAAGTCCCCATGCAGCTACATGAAGCGCCTTGATGAATGTGTTGATAGACATTGGATCACCTAGCCAAACATTGACAACCTCAGCCCAGCGATAAACATCGGGCATGAATCGAACTTGTGCACTCCTCTCCTGTAGATCTGCTTGATTGATACACAAAGCATCGATCCAGATGATCCTAGGTTTCCCGCGCCTTGGTCGAAGCCCTCGTAGCGCCTTGAACAGATTGTCGGTGACAGGAACCGTAGTTCGACCATTTCGGCCACTCCTGTAGCACACTGTGCGACCCTTTTGAGAGGTACCCCACGTGTACGACAGTGCCTCATATGGTAAGACTTGACCAGACTCATACGAGCCATCGGGACCTGCTATGCGAGCCACCAAGACAGGTTTGATGGGGCCAAAGGCGCGCACTTCACCATTTGCCTGGACTTCTTCAATTTCAGCGACAGTAGCAGGCAAAAGGCAAGCAGTACAAAGTCGAAACTCAATCTTGCTTTTGGCAGATAGGCTGGGAAACAGCTCGACGAGGCGAATCTGTCTCTTGCTTGAATCGATTCTATCGTACATGATCGATGCAGAGTCGATCGGCCAAAAAGCCTGCGAAAGGTGACCTTCAGGTGACCTCTCCAGTGCTCGTGGCTTGGACCGAGGTTAGACGTCAATGGTGCGAGACATCGGGGTAGACAGAACTTGTGCACAACGTCGAGATGGAAGACCACGACGATGTCAAATGGGAAGGAGGAGACTGGGCGGCCACAATCCTTCCGAGAGCGGGCGCTATGGAAGCTTCTTGAGTATGTGGCGGCACGTGCGGCTGTGCCTTCCACCTCACGTCCACGATGTCTGCGTGCACGATGAGCACGGACCTGCACCATATACTCCCTGCTGAAGGTCAACTGCACAGTCGTCGAAAGCAGAAGAGCAATGCACAAACTTGCATTGTTCCTGCCATCTCAGCCTCACGGTGAAGACGGGTAAATCAATTCCATCGCTAGGTCCTAACAGCAACTTTTGCCACAGCAACAACCTTTTTGTCGTTTGTCCCGAGTTATAAGCTGGCAGTCTGAAATTGATCTCGTGTTACAATGGTTGAGGTGCTTTCCCGAGCTTCAAATTGTTTGCGCATGAATTTCGTGATCGCTGTTCCTCTGATCATGCCCATTCTGTTGTCTGTGCAGCTTTGACGCGGCGGGAACATGTCGTGCAGGAGCAGTCGCAAGGTATGTATCTCGATCGCGATTTTGTTGCGCAAAACACCTAAACTGCTCCGCCACTACTAGCGCTGGCGGGCTCGTATCTGCGCTTGATCCTCTCATAAGCGCGTATGCCCTGCCAAACATGTATTCTTTACAACGTCGCATGTAACAACCCAAAATACAATTGTTAGCGTCACACTACAAGCAAGTGTAAAAAGGGATCCAAAACTCCAGAACCAAGCGTCTGGAATGCCATCCATCGAGTTTCTGGTCGTTGCCAAAACGGTCATACCACATGCCAGAGAAAGAATCATAACAATTGCGGTGTAAACATAAGTGGGTTGGACCGAGCGACGATTACGGATACTGAGGCGCTTGACACCGGGAAGGAGATCTAAATGAAAGACAATCAACATGATGACAATCGACATGCACTTCGTCAAAGAAGACGAAGGGGACGGAAACGTGAGCTCACCCCATAAGATCTTGTACCTCATGTCATCGCGACAAAAATCGGCCAGCATCGCATCTTCGACATCTCCCAGCACCGGCACGAGCCGCAGGGGCCCTCGAAAAGATAGCTCGACTACACCTTTTGATACGCGCACAATGCTGAAGCACGAGGCGCGCCTAATGGACGTAGATGGTAGCGATAAACTTACGTCCGGTCCAATTAAGGGATCCAGAATGATACACGTTTGTATCTTGCCTCGAACGTCTGCCTCGTCCAGATACAAGTCCTGAGGCTCGAAGCAATACGTGGAAGCATCACCAGAGAGTCGCAGATATTTCGGAAGTGGAAGAGTAGAGGTTTGCAAGAGGTACCAATTTTCCGGTTCGACATAGTCATAGTCTGGGAATCGCGGTTTCCAGAGACCGTTACGGGAGTTTTCGACGTAAAGGTGCTGGAATACTTCGTTGCTAATAGCAGTAGGAATCCATCTATTAGCAGCTTTCCCAGTCTTGGTCTTATGATACCGTGGACCAGAATCCGAGAAGATGGACTCGGGAATCCTTTCGATGCTCAGAAGGATTGCCTGATATTGCTTTTCAGGTAAGTCGTACAGCAGCAAAGCGCCAACGTTGAGGTCAAGTAAATTTGCGATGATGAGTGGAACGTCTGCTGACTGAGAAGTTTTCCTGCCTGCCAGTTGGTTCCAGATGAGTGCAAAACCCATTTCCAGCCTGTGGTACTCCCAAGGCAAAGTCAAGTCATATATGATATCCGGTAAGCTGGGGGTCCTTGAGTAAGAAATTATCATTTTCTGATGGCCGAGTTCCCTTTCCACCAACAAGGTGGAGCTCATCATCCCCTAGCACAGCGAGAGTGTTGGCAGCGAATAGCATTGTCCGATGAGTAGAGAGCGCTCCCTCTTGAAGAGTCCAGCTACGGCTGCGTTACTAATTAGCCCGAAGAGTTCAAGTGAAGTACCTATCCTGAAGAAATCACCTATTCCACGCGCTGCAATACAAGCGAGCCCACATCTCTAGAGTCAGTCGAGATGTGCCATCGCACATGGGATATAGGGACATCAGCTCAGCGTCCATAATAAGACATGTGCAGGCACCCTTGTAGATGGAAGCCATCTTGTCGATTTGCGTTATTCTGACAACGGGATCTGTCGGAGGGATGCATAAGGTATCCATCCAGAGTAATACCGGCCCGGACTTCCCTTTCCGCCCAATACCGAGCAGAGAGAAGAGCTTTTCGATGGCCTTGTACAGTTGTTCAATTCGGCAAGAAGGTAGGGCGCATTGCGCCTGATTGCCCAAGCCATCTGCCCAGATATGGCTTATGGCCACATACTTAGAAGTGAGCCTCCGTCTCCGCACGCGTACCCTGTAACCGGGAGTCTGATCGCTCTTTTCGATCTCGATAAGCGGAACGCCTCCAGTCTTCGCGATACTATCGAGATCATAGTAAGGCACTTCGATGAAAGTACAACTGCAATCTGACGTAGTATGCAATGTTCGATATGTGGAGGCGTCCACAGTGTAAGCAACACAGGAAGGCATAGACCGGCATACATCGTGCTTCTGATCTCGCAGATACTTCAAGTTGCTCAAGTAAGTGAAAGTCTCCCGTCCGACGCTGTTCGCAAGTTATTTGACGCGATGATTGCACCAGCCACTGGCAATCATGCGGCGTTCGCCTTCTTCACGCTGTGATTGGTTCTGACAAAGTGGTGGTTGTGCGGGGGCCATTGTCGTGGGAGAACGTGTATAGTCGGGGATGCGCGCGACAATGGCCCAAGGGAGTCGGAGGTCGTAATGACAATATACAGCAGACGCACAGCCTTGCCATAACACCGCACCAGTTGCCCTCGAACTGGCGCAAACTCTGATCTGCAACTTCAGCCTTCAGCCTTGTCTCATCCGACCATGAAAACGGTGTTGGACCTGACTCCAAGCATGACGCCTTCTGTTGAGCGCATCCTCGAGGGCGCCTTTGGTAGATCTCGGGCTCAGATCTGCTCAAAGGCTGTGGCGAAGCACATAGAGGTGCTGTGCTCTCATTACTGCGCCTGCCGATGCCTCAAGGCTGCAATGGTTCCGTCAGCCAATTGGAAAAGCATGTGGCGTTCCCGCACGTGTCCACGTCCACGACTCAGCAGTGTAATGTCCGTGGCAGTGTTGTACAGCGCGGCATGCGGCCCCTGTGAGCCCGTCTTCTTTCCAGCCGGCGATTGTCATTTGGCGGCGTGTTCTGCCACCAGTGGCCTTTGATTTGGCGTGCCCGGCCGGATCGTGGGGTCTGGTCCTTCACGACTTGCTGTGGTGCAGCAAATTCTGTCCCCAGTGATTCTTGTACCGGCGTACATGCCTGACGCTTGGGTCGTGGTGTTGGTGTCAGAGAGTAAATGACCCTCAGGCACCTGCAACGTGCAGAGAAAGCCACCAAGGCACCTATCTACAAGAACTAGAGGTAGGTGCAAGTTGATGTGTCGGAAGCTGCCGCGGTGCGCAACTTGACTGCATACCAGGAACAGCTTCCTCCAAGACTGATGGAAGGAGGCTGCCTTGAGTGAGACTGCATGTGGGGGGGGGGGGGGGGGGGGGGTAGAACAGACCAACCTAGGTCCGACATTGACGACTGGGGAGTCAGATACGGCACATACTTTCAGCCGAGTGGCTTGATGAGAGAGGTCCATTCCTGCTGCACGGCTGTGTGAAAGAGCCACCTCAGCCAAAGAAGCACAAACTTACAGTAATTCCCAGAAGCACACTGGCCGTTGAGAATACATACTCACACAGCTTCTGCGACGTTGCAGCTGTCAATACAAATCAGTAGATACAACAGATACTGGCAGAAAACCCCGCCACACGAGCTCTTGGCTCACCGGCTTCCAGATGGCTCGGCAGGAAGCGATGAATAGCGCGGACGCGAACCCATTTGAACACCTCACGTCTGAGGCGAAGGGAGTTTTGTGAGTCGATCGATCCATGAAGCCCATGGTTCAGCCGTGCAACAGTATGGCATTCCGGGTGTCGCGGTAGTAACAAGACCAGTTGATACATCTGATGAGCGACCCATCAACGCCAATTCCAAGTCCCGTTCGAAGTCGTCTCAGTGCTTCGCTGAACTCATGTCCAACCTCTGAATCCTCGTCTTCCTTTGTCAAGTAAAGTGGTATTGCCAGGACTCCTCGCAATTCGAAAGCGAACGACCAGCCAAAAAAAAAACACCAGAAACCAAGAAAGTCGCTGCGATCGCGTCAAAAAGCACGAAGAGAACCTCAACCTACGAGGCAGCCGAGGAGAGGCCCTAATGTTTAATGTCCATCATTCATCATACACATTATCCACTACCACTACTACCTCCCCATCTCCATTCCCCCTCTCTTTTCTCTCTCTTGATCATTCCCAGTGCGTCCCATCCTTTCATCCCAAAGCAAGCAAAATAAACAAAACGCCAATGCCCAATGCTCTCTTGTCTCATGCTCGCTCAATAGTGCGATATTCCAATCAATCAGAAAAACGCTATGATATGCAGTGCTATGCTCGCTTACTTTCGTGATCAATCTTTCGTAGCAAAAAAGGTCCAAGTGTCTCAGTGCGATGATGCGCTCGATCAATTTCAACCGTTCCATACCTCCTGTGCGATCCTAGCCTTCGCCTTCGTTCTCGTTCTGATGCTCCTTCTCGTTCTTCATTCCATCTTTCATCGCACGCAAGGCTCTGCCTCGCTCCACGCATCGGTGATATGTGCAAATGTACAGTCAAGTACACATTGATCAGAGAGGCTTTCCAATGCGTCTGTGAACGCCAGAGGCCTCCTAGTGAGCCACGAATTCATCAATATGGCCAATGTCGTGTCTCTTGCCTCGATCAAAAAACATCATCCGGCCACTCGAAATCCTCATCCTTACTGCCCCTCTTCCCAGCAGCATTCGCAGCCAACTTGACCGAACCGTCACTCACAGAACGAACATGCTGACCCACTCCATTCTTGCCCGGAGAACTCGCTGCAAAACCAGCACGAGGGAGGGCGCAGGTATTGCGCTTCAACGGGCTATTGGAACGAGAGCGAAGCGAGTGACGCCCGTACTTAGAAGGCGTCGCTACTGCGGTCGGATTCGGTGGCTCATCTTGCAATGGCAAAGTGCTTTCTTCCTCTTCTTCGTAGACAGGCTCCAGAATGGCATCATCGCCGCCGGAGGATGGAGGACGTGCCAGCTCGTCCTCACTAGGGACGACTTCGATGTCCTCGGTGATTTGCATCTTCTCTTCTTCGACTTCTACAGTCTGCGTTTCTGTATCTGCTTTCTTCTTCGATCGTGTCATCGTAGTCGTTTTCTTCGTCGTCTTGTTCTGTGGTGATTTCGCTTTTGTAGCGCTGGCCGTGTTCTTACCTGCAGGACTATTCTCGGTCTTGCCAGCAGACTTGCGCTTCTTCTTAGTCGAGGTCTGAGCAGCCTCATCCCACTCTGCGTCATCGTCGCTGGTCACTTTGTCCAGGTGGAAGACCTTGTCGTCGTTGGCCAGCGATCTACGCTTCTTCGACTTGCTAGTCTTCTTCGTCTTGAACTTCACCATGAGTGTACCATTGCCGGAAGACTTTCGTCCATCGACTTCGGCCGCATTGTCCTCTTGATCACCTTCAGCATCGGACTCATCATCCTTCGCTGCAGCCGGCGCAGGATCCCGATTTTCCTCATTGCTCTGTCGACTCATCGCCTTCTCGGGGACATCCGGCTTCTTGAAAATGTCCTTCGCGTGGGTACGGCGCGGCGAAGCCTTCACTTGTCGCACTGTCGCCTCATCATCTACATCGTCGAAAGCTGTGTTGAGGTCAATCTCCGGGCGAGTCCTCGTCGCCTCCTCTGCACGTGGCACTGTCTCCTCATAGGTCTCTGGTCCACGCAACTCCGGAAACAGAACCCGCTCACTAGGCAATGTCGGCAGTGCTCCAGGAACGAATCTGGAACGCTTGTAACTGCTCTTCACGCTACTGACAGGAGTGAAGCGCTCAAACTTGCTGCTGAGCTTGGGAGCCGGCGAGGCTTCGGCCAGAGCATTGTCCAGCTCCATCCTGGCCTTGTACAGCTTCTCTTCCAGATTGCTGACACGCTTCGATAAGCGATCTTGCTTCTTTAGATCGTACTTCGATGCACTACTTCGCAAGATCGAAGCAGATCCATCGAACTCGAGTTTGGTAGGTGACACGGAAGTCGAAGACTCCCGTTGTGAGGCAGCCAGGTTCCAGTCCGACTTGGCTCGCTTGACAGTACCAGTGAGTGAACCCAACGACGGCTTGCGCAGGTGCATACGAGACAACCTGCCGCGTATCGTTCGCGGTGGCTGTTGCACTTGTGGCGTCTGTGTCGCCTGCTCGCTCTGCTCTCGAGACTGTCGTGCTTGAGAGGTAGTATCTGTGGCATGCTCATCCTGAGAAGCGCGAGATGGCTCTCGCGAGTGTCCCTTGTACGAATCGATCGACTCGCGATGATCCACAACAACGCCAGAATCCCGCGGCGTGGCCTGAGTCGGCACAAACTGTCCAGCACTCTTCATCTGCGCATACTTCGCTTCCGCCTCAGCCTTCAATCTCGCCTTCCTCTCCGCCTCCAATTTGTTCTTGCGCGTCAAGTCCTCTTTCGTATCATTCCATAGGCGATTCCAGAGCGCAATAGGCTTGAAGCTCGAACCCCAAGACTTGCCAAACTTGAACATGCCACCATCCTCCTCTTTTCCGTCCCGCGAATTGATCTCAGCAACCCGGTCAGGCATGATCTGCTTCTCGTGCTCGATCGTCGCCTGGACATCTCTTGCTGGCGTGGGCATGCCATCGTGGTAGTCGGCCATGAGCTCATCCACGTAGGAGAGGTTGCCGCTTTCCGATCGCGGCATTTTCGTGAAGACGGAGGGTGGTTGCTGGCTGGGCTTGTCTGTCAAACTGCCTTCTTGAAACCTTGACTCGCGCGGCGGAGAGTCTTGTCTCCTTGGCAGGACCGAAGTCGAAGCAGCATGGCGCAGATTGAGATTAGAGAGGTTGCGGATTCCCTTTTTACGGCGCAACTGGGCGGCTTTCTGTGAAGGGGTATCGGATACGTAGCCGTCATTGGCGCGCACCTGTGAACGCGAGCGTTTCGACGGCGTCGGGCGGTCGTTGTCACTGACGTCGGCAGGGTCGTTTCGGAAGCCGTAGTGGTAATTGACATCGTCTGCCGCATCTCGTCTGCGTTTCGAGCCACTGGCCGGGGCGGTGGGAGGGCGGGTGAGGTCCATCATGGTGGTGTTGTTCAGCTGAAAGGCAGCATCTTTGGGCGGGACAGGCGGTGGCGGAGACTCCTCCATCTCCTGCAGGGTGGTGAGGTGGGAGTACCTGTGATCCTGGAGGGCGGTTATCAGCACATGATCACGCGTGATCCCGGCCATGATAGCGGGCGGGTGTTAGTGGGTGGTGTGATGAGAGGAAGTGCAGTGCAGCAGCATCAACAACAGAGTTGTGTCTGCTGTTTGATCACTGTCGTACCTGGAGTCCGTGACCCTCTGATCTTCAGCCAAACAATTCACTGCAAGCTTTCGGCAGGTGGTGCAGGATGGCGCACGGAACGTCTGTGCCTGAGTCCGCGGCGGGTGGGTCTCTGTTGCGCTGGCGAATGCGTTGTGTTCGTGTTCGGAGATGCGGGGGTCTGCAAGAAGAGGTGGTTATGTGCAAGAATGTACAAGAACAATGTCGACAACCCTCAAATCGAGGAGGTGTAGAAGAAGAAGAGAAGAAGTCGGTCGGCCGTCAGACGGTCAACAATCCACGAGCGCTGGAAGACGCGGAGAGAGGGGATCGACTAACGCACAAGCTTCGGCTCCTTCCAACAACATGACGCTAAAACACGTGACACGCACCTGCCAATCGGCATCTTTCCAGCTCTTTCGCCGCATGTTCACGAGGGAAGGAGCGTGTTTCTCGACCAGATATCATCGCGTCTGCATGCAATATCCCTCATCACCTCCGAGAATGCATATGCACAGCACAAGCGTCTATTCACCACAATCCCGACCGGAGATTTCTCAACGAGTCAGGTGAATGGCAGCTGTCACATCGAAACAAATACCTCTGAACCACGGAACCATATCTTTGAGACATGCGTCTACACAACAAGCTTTCAACGTCTCCGAAGCAGCGGGACCGGGAACTGGTTCTCTAGCCAGAGCCGTGTAACGGGCGAACTGTGTTTCACTTTCATCTCCCTTGAAGTCTTAGCCACAGAGCTCCTATTCTATGGCAGTCTCCAACGAGCTTCTTACTCTCAAACCCCTCTCGACGAGGACATCTAGCCACGATCTCAATTCTTCTCTCTGCCGGTTGGTAGGCTGCAGATCAGCGAACATCTCCATGCCTCTGACTACGAATCCCAAGTGCCAAGGCACATGTCTCATGCCGTCTAGTAGGACCTGTTTCGTTCTCCTCCCTGCTTCCTCTTTGGCAGCTGCAGGCACGCTGTGAACGAGACTAAACTCCCAATCCAGCCACAATTCCCACAGCAAAGGTGAATGTTTGATTTGGCTGTCAGGATCCGAGACTGCATTTGAGAACACAGAGCGGATCGTGTTCACTGTGACTCCAGAGGCATTTTCATCACCGACGCGATTTAGTTCGTTGGACAGCGAGTGAGTCCATTGAACCATGTCCAGGTGCTCGCTCTTAGGAGTTGTCGCTGCTGCGGCTGTGCTGCTCGTATTGATGACTTCTCGCAAGCGATCCTGGCTGCTAAGGCGAGAGCGCAGGCTGAGAAGGACACTACTGCTCGGAAAGCGTTGAAGATCATTGTCGACTTCTTTGCGGAGTACAGCAGGCTTGTATGCTCGTCGATGACTGACATGAAGGTCGAGTAGTTGAGCTTTGTGCTGGAGTAGAAGCTCAAGACCTATCGGAGAAGCCGCATTCGACAGCAGGCGCGCATACTTCTCGTATAGCTCCAAGGCTGCTTCGACTGAGTATTCGGTTGTCAGATATGTGAGCCAGGCAAGCTGGTCAGCATACGTTGCGGCATGACAGTATTTTTCGGCAAGCAGCATACGGTCAGCACCGTGTTCGAGCTCACGGCGGACCTTGAGCTGCTGCAACTTCGCGTCACCACTCGACTCGCAAATCGTCATCAGACTAGACAGAAGTGCGCGGCTGTCGGGAGTCTTCCTTGCGAGACACGACAGCCGGCTGTGCCACAGCAGAACCACGTCGTCTTGTTTGTCCTCGGGCAGACTTGCGCGCATGTTGATCGCAGTCGACCACACCTGGAGCGCCTTCTGCAAGTCTTGCCGTTCTTTCCGCGAGACTTGCAAGAGAGCAAACGCGCTGTAGAGACGCAGACTTGAAGGATGGGCCTTGAGCAGTTGTTTGGCTGTCTTCGAAGCGGTTTCAGGGAAATAGCGACATCTGAAGGCTAGAAGGTACTCCGCAAGGCTTTCGTCAAATTTTGTAGCCAGAAGCTGTTCGAGCAAGTAGTCAACGAAGCCAATTGCCGAAGGGTGCACCTCAAATGCAGTCCCGTCAAACAGACTGTTGACAGTCTCAAGCATCGGTCTGCTGCGGACAGCATCCTGGTTGCCGTGGAATTGTGACGGCTGCGAATGCCTGGCTTGAGCGAGATGTGCGTCTCGTGTCCAGGACGAGAAGTGCCTCGCAACATCTCCATCGATGGACTCGGCAGGCAGTGAAGGCATTCCCAGGAAGAAAAGTACGGCTTGAACGAGCAGGTCACGGTGACTCTCCAGTTCATCGCAGCATTCGAGCACGTCGCGAACGTCCGAGAACATCACGTACCGGAAGGGATCCTCGACAGCAGCATCATCGTCTGCAGTCGTTGAGAGACAAAGACATTTGGCCCATGCCGTCTCGCTGCTGAGTACGCCAGCCAAAGTCGAGCTCGCTGTCTTCGTGGCGTTCGAAGTCTGCGGAGCCCGAGTGCAAGTCGAGTCATTGGCGTGGTAAGTTGCCCAGCCTGGAGCATCCATTTCTCCAAATCGAGGACAATCGCTGTCCCAGAAGTCCTCGCACGCGGATAGACGGTCCGCAATGCTGCTTTCGTTGAGTGCTGTCGGCGCACGAAGAGTCCATTCCAAAAGCGCTTGCCAGATAGCGACCGATAGCTCGATGTAGCCAGCTTCTCGAATGAATGTCGTATAGCGCAACAACACATAAATTTGCACTGCAGCTATGTTGCGTAGCTGCATTTCAGTCGCCTTCTGCGCAGCTTTCTGAAGCATAGCGAGACAGCGCATGTAGGCTTCTTTGCATGTCTCGTACTGAAAGCCTGAAGAACTGTCCTGTACATGGTTCAAGTAACGGGTCCAAAGCAGGACGCTCGCGGGACACTCTTGAAGGGCATCTTCCCACTTCTGTGCCCGCTTACTGCTGTCCCAGACAAAACGGCCTTCCTCGATCATGGCGAGTACGAGTTCTTCGTAGCCTGGCGTATCTTTCGATATGTTGGCTTGTGCTTCCCGCACAATCGACAGTCGCAGATCCGCGAGCGTTCGCCGTTCAGATGAGGTAAACGTGGAGAGAGCGTTGCCAGGATTTACAAGTTTGGCTTGATGAGCAATGAGCGCTTGCCATGCTTGTACATCCCGAGGAGCGGCTTTTGTCTGCTTTGATAGAACTGCGTTCTGCTGTCGAGCGGCCAAATCCCGATTATGGTCGAAGCCATCGATCTCAGAGTCGGTGTCCAGTGTAAGATCCTCGTCGGCCGGGCCAGCTTTGGCTTTGCCTTCAATGGACCGATAGTCCACTCCAGGTTCAGGAGAGTCTGAATCGCGCTTTCGTTTCCGAGACGATCTCAAATCGATGTAGTCGCGTTCCAAATCATCGTCTTTCGCGACTTTGTCCGGCACATTTGCCACAATGAATCTATACTGGTTTTCCTTTGGTCGGCCATGGCGAGAGGTCAATAGTCTTGGCACATTCCCACCTTCTCGATTCTTCCGAACATTCATCAAGGAGATCTCCTTGTCAGTGCTTGCCTCGCGATCCATTTTGAAGCTGGCGTCAAGTCCAAGAACTCTGCCATGGCCAACGCGACCGTATGGAGGCACACTGTATCGATGTAGACTGCCATATTCCACATTTTTCGAGTCACCTCTCCGGTCGACGAGAAAGAGATCAGATTCTTCCAGATCTGGGTTTGAGTGTGCATGTCTATGTGGCAGCGTAAGTACGTGACCTGCGCGAAAAGTGCAACAAGTCTATGTTGAAAACTACATCGAACCTTCTCCCCGGTGAAGCGCCAATGAAGGGCAATAAGACTTACCGTACACGTCGATCATCAAGTTCGCTGTGGTTGGAAGCTTTCTCCTTCTTCACTCGATGCTCGATATCACGTTCCCGAATGCAATGTCGAGCGTGCCTCGATCTGTCTTGGCTTTCGCGGTCATGGTGGCGATGGGATCTAGATGACTTGTCGTCACGATTACCGCGATGCTCTCGAGATTTTCTGTCTCGTCGTGCTTGATCCTCGGACCTCCGGTCCCGGTCCTTGTGATTGTCTTCTGATGTGTCTTTACGCACTTCCTCTTCTTGAGGCTTAGCTTCTTTCTTTGGCTTTGGCTTGAAACTGCTGAACTTCGGAACTGCCGATTTCTCCATCTGTATTGAATCAGTCCTGGTACGATACTGACGTCTCGCCAATGATGCACGTTACTTACCTGGTGATGGAATAGAGGGCAGGCGGCGGAGGTGTTGTTGTGGGAGGTTGGCCCGAAGTCCCACGACTTGTGCATGTCAAAGTACCGAATCTGGAGAACCTTAAGCGCAAGCTCAAAAAAGTTCACAAGATGAAGCTCACTCTCTTCGACGTTTCTGTACCTAACGCCCATTCGCTGTGGTGTTGCTGCAAAGGAGTAAAGCCATGGCGACGGCTCTCCAGCAGCAATTGGCCGCAATTGCGGCCAACAGCACACACCAGCTCGACCTCAAAGCGCAAAAGGCGCGCCACAGCAAATCACTACTATTCGAACCACGAGATGCCGCTACTCAGAAATTCGACACTATTTACCAAATATGCCTGGAAGGATTCGAGGAGTTGTGCGAATTGGACAAACGCTTCAGGCCGTATGCGCGGAACCTGTTCAGCGAGCAGAGCAAGACGGAAGATCGGACGAATATGACGGTGCAAGAGAATGAAGAGCTGGATACGGTCATCGTGCGGTTCTTGGGGCTGTTGGGAGGACGATTACTGCTCAAGCCGGCGATGAAAGCTATGGAATGGCTCGTCAGAAGGTTCCGAGTGCAAGAGTACAACACAGAGGCCGTGCTGTTCACATTTCTGCCGTACCACGCCTCGCATATCTTCCCGACACTGCTCTCGATTCTGCCCGAACAGCTGCCGCCGAACTTCCGCTTCCTGCATCCGTATGTCACCTCGTTGCAGAGTCCGCCTCGACACGCTATCGTTGCTGCTGCGAGCAACCAGTCCGCACTATTCTCCGCTTTCAGCCAGTATGTGCTGGGCGTTGCGAAGCTCAAGTACCAGCAGCCAATGCTCCTGGGATTCTGGGCCAGTACTACCGCACAGGCCGTCAACAACATGATCGATGCGTCCCGTTCGGGAAGGAAAGAAGCTCGCAGACAGAAAGAGGAGGATATGCTGATGAAAGTGCTTCCCATCCTTCGCGGAGCACTCGCCATTCAGGGTGTGCCGGAGTTGTATTTGGGAAGCTGCATGATCATGACCATCATGGCTACCAAAGCCGATCTCAGCGAGGCTACGTTGAATGCTTTGATGGACGCGGTTGCAGGCGGCTGGACTGAGCAGACAGTCGAGGACGGCATTATCTGTCTTTCTGTGCTTGCAGAAGAGAAGGAGCAGCTGACTCTGTCCAGAGGCACAGTCCGTGCACTTCTCAAGCAAGAGAATGCACTGCAGATTCTCGAGCAAGTTGGTGGAAATTACAGAGTGGATAATCTGCTCACCGGTGTCGCGTTCGGTGCCCTTCACCTGATCAAGGACTCATCAGACGCACGTGCGATGCAGCTGCTGCCAGCAATTCTCTCTTCACAATCACTATCCGAGTCACACGCTGTGTATATCTTGGAGAGCACGCTTCGTACGATTGCCGATCTCCCATCGGCCGAATCTGATGCCAGTACCCGACGCGATCTCATCACAATTGTTTCTCGTGCCTCTGAAGAAGAGCAAGGCGCCCAGCAATTGCAACTAGCAGCTCAGAAAGCAAATATAAATCTCGCCGAACTGGACGGGAGCTTCACCCTGAGATTGACAGAGGGAGACGAGACTCGAGACGAAGAGAGAGACCAGATGCTGCTCGATTCACAATTCGATATGGAGGCCATCGAGGCCAAAACGTTATTTGAAGACCTTCCGAAGATCGATTCCACCAACTTCTCATTCCTGGACGAAGCTCATTCTGCCATCTTCGCAGACTACCGTTCAGCTTTCCAGGCAGCATTGCCTTCGAAACAGGATGTCGCCGCCTTCTTCAGCCTGCAGTCTCTTGCTCGCAAGAATCTGACACAGCAGCCGAACATGCTTACATTTCTTGCTCGTACATGTACCAGTGATGTTCCCGCGTCAGTGCGAGTCAAAGCGCTGCAAGTCACTCGAGAGCTGCTGGAGCAAGTTCGCAAAAGTGGGTCGACCATTGACTTGCAACTGCTGGTTCCGTACGTTATCTCCGGTCTTAGCGACTCTGTCAAGGCTGTGAGAAGCGCTGCTGCTTCCACCTGTCTTGCTCTGCACAGCACATACGATGTCAAGAAGCTCAAGGAGTTGACCGTGTGGGCGAAACCATCTGCGTACGGTCCGTCTGGATTCAACGTGCAGTGGTTGTCCTCCGCCGATGCGCACAAGTTCCTTGCTGATGGTATCGTTCCGGTCGTCGAAGACTGTGTCATTGATCAGACTTATATTCTCCAGCACTTGGCAGACACGATCAACGGCGCCACGAAGGCTGAGCGCAAGGAACTGAAACAGGCCCTGCGCGCAAGTGTTTATTCTTGCCTTGCCTCGCATGTAGTTGCGACTCCTGAGCTGCAAGTCAAACTTCGCCTTCTGGACGTCACGGGCAAAGTCGGAAAACTCGCTGGCTCCAATACACGCGTGCAAGTCCTGCTACCATATGCCAAGCAGACTTTTGGCGAAAGGTCCGCGGACTCAAACCTCTGCAGGGCGGTGGTCAGCAACATGACCCATCGCAGTGCCGAGGAACTACAATTTCTTAAAGACATTGCTAGTGGGCAATACGGCGTTGACCGTGCACAGCATGGGTTTGCTCGTATCGCTCATTTGTGGCGAAATATGAAGCAGAACTCTCAAACAGATGTCGCTGACTGGTTGTTGAACTTGTCTCTTGGCGGGGAAAGCACAACAGCTTCTGAAGAAATTCAAGCGCAGGCGGTAGAGACACTGCGCAATCTGGCGCTCCCCAGTGAGATACTGGTACATCTGGTGGAGAGTCTACCAAGTGTTGCGCAACTACAAGGGCAACCAACTCCCGCCAAAAAGCAACGCACCAGTCGGACTTCTGACGTGTCGAAGCTTGCTAGCATTGACAAAGTCAAGCTTGATGCAGCAGTCCGCAAAATTACTCTTGTGCTGGAACTGGTCGAGGGATCGAAGGCAGAACAGCATCCACAATTGCTAAAGGGCCTCTTCTACCTTCTGAGCGAGTTGCAGCACTACAAGACATCACTGGATTCCGAGCTGGTCTACCTGCAGGGACTTCTGATCAACAACCTGCTCTCTGTCGTGAAAGGGTTGAAGACCGCGTCGACCAAGGATGTGGACCGCTCAGTCGTCCGCGCAGATCTCATTGTCGACTGCGTGCGAACCACATCAAGCACACAAGTTCATCAATCCGCATTGCTTCTCATGTCAGCTCTGGCCTCTTGGGCTCCGGATCTCGTGCTTCACAGCGTCATGCCATTGTTCACATTCATGGGTTCCACGATCTTGAAGCAGGGAGACGACTACAGTGCCCATGTCACTGACCAGACAGTGGCACGCATCATCCCTCCTCTGGCGGCATCTCTCAAGAAGAAAGGCCGCGATTTGCTCACAGGATCTGCTGAGTTGCTCCTGAGCTTCACTGCAGCCTTTGAGCATATCCCACTCCATCGTCGAGCAGGACTGTTCCACAATCTAGTCCAGACACTGGGACCAGAAGAGTCGCTTTTCGCGATCATGGCCATGCTTATTGAGCGCTATCCCGAGGACAGCAGTGTGTTGCCTTTCGTTTCGGACTTGATGAGCCATTTTCCATCAACTGTCGAGTTAAGCGCGATCAAGAAATACCTCGACCTCATCTTCGATACGCTCAAGTCGAAGAGAACATTGTCCGATGTTATTCTTGGATACGGCGAAAAGAGTGCTGATCAAGCAAAGGCTTCAACGATTGTGCTCATGGAAGGTCTTGCAAGCACACTCTCACATGAAGCACTTCGCCGAAAGCTAGCCAAGGAACTAAAACTGGGCGCAGAAACCGCTTCGTCACTGCAAAATACATACTCGGTAATTCTGGAGAAGACCATGCAGCTTGGTCTGCAAGTCACCAAGTCTGAGGATCTTTCGGACAGCGCATCTAATGTTCTGACTGCACTGCTCGGTCTGATGCCAACGAGCGACTTCATCGAGTCCAGTGCCATGCTCATGCAAACAGGCTCTGACGAGATTCGCCAGCAGGTCTTCTGGTCTTTGGAACAGCGTGTCGAAACAGCAAGACGTGGCGATGCAGCGTTGCAGAAGGTATTCATCGAGGTTCTACCGAACTGTGCTCTGTTCGTCGCGTCCAGTCAGCCAATTGCAACTAGGACTGCTGCCATCACTTGCATTGACCGCATTGCAGACAAATTTGGCAAGACGGATCGGTCATCTGTCATGTCGGTTGCGCAAGAAATTGCAGGCGATGCCGCTCTTGGTGAGAAAGATGATGATCTTCGCCGCATCTCCATCTTGTGCTTGGCGAGTATGGTCGAGGTGCTGGGAGATGAGATGATTCCGATCCTGCCAAAGACATTTGACACTGTGCTACACTACATGCATGAAACTTTGCATGAAGGTGACGGCGAGGCCAACATGGAATTGCTTGTGGCCGGCTTCAGCTTTGCCATGGCTGTTCTTGATCACATTCCGTGGATGCTGTCCGGCAAGTACTTGGATCGCCTGCTTGTACTTGCTGCTGAGAGTGATGCGGATACTGTTCAACAATTCGTTGCGCTCGCGGCAAGGAAGGTATCGGCCACCGATTTCCTCGGCGCCATTGAGCGTACCTGGGCTGAAATTGTCAAGATCGCGACTGAAGATGATGTCGATGCGGCGCGCATTCATGTCACTGCTCTCAACACGGCTGTGCAACATCATACAAAGGCGACGATTGCACAGAACGCGCAACTTCTGTTCAAGATCTTGCTTCTCGGATTCGACCTGCGACGACAGCTCGCTGAAGAAGATGAGGAGGATTTGTCGGCGCTGTTCGATATGGTCAACGACACGACCATGCAAGCTGTGCTTAAGCTTAACGACAATACATTCCGGCCATTCTTCATTCGTCTCACCGACTGGTCCTTCGCAGGGCTTCCAAAGACTGACTACAAGGGCACTCTCCTCCGCACCTCCAGCCTTTACAGCTTCTCTCTTGTCCTGTTCGAACAACTCAAGAGCCTGGTCACAAGCTACGCCAGCTTCTTGCTTGAGAACGCTGCATCTCTGCTCACGACGCTGTCGCCTGGAGATGAACAAGAACTTGAACTTCTCAACCTTGTCCTCGACACACTAACATCAAACTTCTCCAACGACCAAGACGGCTTCTGGCAATCTCCCGCACACTTCGATGCCATCGCGAAGCCTCTCGTCTCTCGCCTCGGTCTCGCAGCCACATACAATGTCAACTCGCACGTCATCCCTGCTATCACAGAACTCGCAGCTTGTGTCTCAAGCCAAGATCATCACAAGACAATGAACGGCTTGATTATGACATTTATGCGAAATGAGAATAGTTCTGTGAGACTTGCGGCTATCAAGGCGGAGAGATCTTTGACTGAGAGGCTGCATATTGATTGGTTGAACTCTTTGCCAGAGATGTTGCCGTTCATTAGTGAGTTGCAGGAGGATGATGAGGGTGTGGTGGAGAGGGAGTGTCTGAGGTGGATTGCGCAGATTGAGGAGGTTACTGGGGAGTCTTTGGAGGGGATGTTGCAGTAGATGGAACTACGTAGATCGTGGAATAACGAAAGAGGTTCCCATCCCGGGCTGTGTTCTCTACCGGATGTTCTTCTCCGTCGTCGTTATGTATGAAACTTTGACCTCCAACTACCAACACGAAACATTATACTCGTACAACATCGAATATCCATCAACTCCAACAAGCTTTGAACACTCCAAGCTTAGTAATCAAGAGAGCTGCACCTCACCCTGCACGAAGAGGATCCGAATCCACGTCCACTAGCGAGGCACAGCATCTTCCTAGCCCCATCCTCCACCTCAGCTCAAGAAATAGCCGCCGTCGACGAAATGCCATACATACCACCATCCTCACCTTCTTCGCAGCACCAGCATCTCCTCATACCTTGAGATAGCATGCGCCTCCTCAACGTCCACACCCTCGAATTCTCCGTCTACCACTCCACCCCACCACCCTACGCCATCGCTTCCCACCGCTGGCACCTCGGCCACGAAGCCTCCTACAAAGACATTCTCAAAAAGCGAAATACTGCTTCAACTGGTTATAAAAAAGTCTTGGAATTCGCAGACTTCGTGAGGAACAATGTGGGAAATGTGGAATGGTTATGGATTGACACGTGTTGTATTTTACAACAGAGTAGTGAAGAGGTCTCGGAGGCTGTGAATAGTATGTTTAAATGGTATCGGAATGCGGTGGTTTGTATTGCGTGGTTGGATGATTTTGGTGGGGTGAAGGAGGGTGGAGGGGATTTGGGAATGTTGGGGAGGAGTAGATGGTTTACGAGAGGTTGGACGTTGCAAGAGTTGGTTGCACCGAAAACGGTGGTGTTTGTTACAAGAAATTGGGAAGTTCTGGGGTATAAAGGGATTAGGAATGAGGGGTTGAAACAGATGGCAATGGGGCCGGAGTTGGGGGAGATTTTGGCACGTGTTACGGGGATTCCGGAGCCGGTTTTGAAGGATTATGAGTATGCGAGGGCGATTGGGGCGGAGCAGAAATTGGAGTGGATGAGTGAGAGGGAGACGACGAGGGAAGAGGATCAGAGTTATTGTTTGTTGGGGTTTTTTGATGTTACGATGCCCGTTATCTATGGGGAGGGGAGGGAGAAGGCGAGGATGAGGTTGTTGGCGGAAATTAGGAAGTTGAATGTTGTGCCGGCGACCTCGGAGGATGATTTTGAGGTTGTGGAGAAGCCTGCTATTCGTACGCTCCATGAAGCGGCCAGCTCTGGAGATCTGGAATTCATCTCTCAGTACCTCGAGGGATCGTCTTCAAGGAGAGACCAGCTCTGGACCTGGGATGCCGGTGGTGGTCTTCCACTTCATCGTGCTGTGCGCAGTGAACAAGCACTGACTTGCAAATTGCTGATTGCGTCTATGAATGGGAGGACATGGGATCCTGTCGACCTGCTCGATATGAATGGCAAGAGTCCGGTCGAATATGCGTTGTACGACGTTGGCTCCGAGTCAGACGATGTCCTGAGAGAGTTCCTCACAGATGAAGGGCTGTGCTTCGCACTACCAAGCATTCTTACTGTGAGGAAGTCCGTTCTGGTCCGCATCCTCCACTTGGGTGGCCCAGATGTTATCCTTCGAGCGATGAGGATTTCACGGAAGGCGCAACGGCCGGCGTTGTTCTCCAAATTATTACAGCGCACTCTGGCAACAGTTGTCACTGTTCCACAGTCGGAAAGACTGGTGCCTGGTCTGGCAGCGGATGTTATCGGCCTGGGAAACGCGAATGAGAATACACTTACCGCAGCCGTAGCAAAGATGACTGACATGATATATAATTGGGCAGTGTCCGAGCGTGTAAAGCGATTGGTACTGCTACAGAAAGTTACGGGTCTGGACGTATTCACTGGTAGTGATGGACTCAATTTTGTTGGAAAAGCAATTCTTGCCAATGACACAGCAACTTTGGCCGCTCTACACAAAATTGACTTGTCGCTCTTTTCGAGACCTGTGGGCTGGTGGACCGGCGATCACTTAACGGTCCAAGTTCACGTGGGTGAATGGCATCCTCTCCGATTCGCGGCATTCCTAGGATACCCTCAAGCTGTAGAACAGGTGGCGCAGTTCACAGATCCAGAGGAGAACGATCCGCCTCACTTGCGGGCGATCCATTATGCTGCGATGTATGCATACATGGACGGCAAGCGGATGTCGACCTTTCGAATATTACGAGACCTCACTGCCGAGGACGATGAGTCGGAGCAGTCGAACTATTGCACTGTCAACTTTGTCGTCACATGCGATACCGATTGGTTCGTCCTGGTCTTCCCTCACTCTCGCGAGGCCGTGATCGAAGACATCAAAACCGCCTCCCCAGAAAGGTTCTACTGGGATGCCGGCCATGTGAGAACTCGCAGAGGCCAGTCGCACACAAGAACATGCGACAAATTCAATATGCGAGTGAGAATGAGATGCATCGATCGAGGGTCTCCAGACAGCCAGCAAAGTGCCGTACACTTGTCTTTCATGCATGGCTGGAACAATTCTGAAGTACAAGGCGAGAAGGGGCGTGTTGTACTCGCGTTGGCGCCAGATCCGGAATCGGACGTTTGGTTTCGAGAGTCAAATCAGCATCACTTTAGTCAAATGGACGAGGGTCAGACAGTATTGGCTTCAGGGACAAATTGGAGGGAAAGTGCGCATAATCATCGTGCGTGGGAGCTTCGGTGTGAGCGGAGAAATTCCAGGGCCACATGAACTTGAGTGTTGCGCAGAGCTCAATTCGGATCTGTTATTGTTAGGATACAAGTGGCTAGCGCAGCAAAGTTATATGCGAGAAATTTGGAACGAGATCTATACTTGTATGGTCTGATTAAGCGTTGCTATACCGTCACAGTCAGCCCTAAGCGTCGCGCATTGTCAGATCCGAATCCAGCTCGCAGACGTCCCTGCAAGGTCGACCCCCGGACCGACCAACACCATCAAGCCCTAAGACTTGGTGATCGTCAAATCCGAACTGAGATGATAGCCACAATGGCAAGCTCCGTTCCAGGCTGGAGTTTGCCAAGCTTGGAGATATTTCTTGTCCTCTGGCTTTTGCGACATGCCACTGAGGTAGTAATTCTCTTCTTCGTACTTGATGTTCAAGATGCCGTTGGCGCAGCACCATTGACATCCATGTGCGAGGTAGCACTTCGCGCTTCCGCCAGGCACGACCCAGGTCACTGAAGATTGCCAGTACTTGACGGCAGTGAGTTTCGCTGTTGGGACGATCGAATTAGTTGTGGGTGTTCTTCACGGTATGAATGGTACAGTACGGCTATTCGGGGGGAGCACTTACTGCCATCGCCGCCGTCCCAAGTTGCGATTTGCCAAAAGCCTCCTCCGCCCGGAGGAACATCTTTACCAAGCCTGAATGCAACAGGACTCGTCAGTCGTCGGCTCGGAAATGATGTTTTAAGAGTTGAGGGTTTCTGTCTACTAACCTGAGACAGTTGACGTATTGCATGTTACAAATTCCAGGCTTTGAGCCGACGGGATACTTTTTCCATTGTGCTTCTTTACGGGCATCTGCAATTTCCTGGTCTGAGGGTTCTCGACCCGGGTGTTGGGGCCATATTTGCAGACAAGGTGGTTCTCCTTTGAAGTGTTTTTCTCCGGCAAAGTATTCGTCCAGTTCTGCGAATGGGTCTCGGGCAACGAGATCTGCTTTGACGGGATCTTGAGTGTCCAGATGCGCATTGTTCGTTGGGTCGATGGCGCTTCTCTCGTTGAATTCGAGTCCGCTAGGGTGGCCGATTACCATCGCAAGTAGAGTGGCTAGAGTCCATACGATCAATTGTTTGGCATACATTTTCCGGTGTTTGGTCGTTGTTCGACTTCTGTGATTGAGGACGACTTTCGAGATGTGGCATTACCGAGGACGATGACGAGCATCTTATACCACCCGATCAATCCTTCGAAGTCCATGAACACTCATGCCTCGCCTCGTGTTCGAGCAGGGTCGACAATGCAAGCAATGGCAAAGATAGAATAAGACTTCTTGGGCTCTGCATTGCAATGGACTGCGAACAACGAATGTCGCTGCAGAACGCTGCTGTCCATGCGAAGTAAGTCGGACACGAGACAGCGACAAGCTTGCAAGAAATCGTATCTGTGATATCAGATATAGCACTTAGTAAGGGATGTGGAATCGGCTGCAGTTGGCCGGTGCCAAACAAACGAACTCTAGACTGTCCGATGGCTTCCACATGTCGAATGTTCGTGCACGACAGCACGTGACGATCAGTAATGTTTGAGCGAAAGTTCGTCCAGCCAGCAGTGAAATACGAGCGTGGAGATCGAATTGGGACCGGAAGGGACTTGTCATCCAATCGGAAGCGACCGCCTTCAGATGCCATCTGCAAAGGTCCAACATCTGGCTGGAGGAGCGAGCCATGAATCGACGCACGAGAATCAGCAGTCCGTGTTTGTGCAGCGCAGTTGTCCTAGACTGAGGTATTTTGGGTAATGGATCTTCTGGGTATTCACAACAATGCTGCAAGCAACGAAGGCGGATGTAACTGTTGACGTCTGGCCAGCGAGAAAGTCAGGATCGGCCCTGCGTTCCGGCACCAACTCTGCCTTCGTTCATTGACACGATTCCATGAAAGCACGGCAAAGAGAAAGTCCATAGTCTTCTGACCCCCCTGCGTGATTCTAGCAGTTCGACATGTCATCCTACCACATGCCAAAATGGTCATTGTGTGTCTCCATTGTTGTCTAGAAGGCAGGGTGGGGAGCGTAGGATCTGGAGGTCTTTCACATCTAGGCATGTCTCAAGCTTTCAGGTGTCGATTATTGATCCGGCATGGCAGAACCGGAGACCAGGGCTGCTTCGAAGCGGGCGCGTACTGTAGTCCGCAGCGCAACAGACATGGCTCATTGATGAGAGATGGATCATGACTGTACCACGAAAGTAGCAAGTGCTTCCTGCGGCGGCGGCAATCTGCGGATTAGAAATTGTTTTCTGTGACCAAGTGCTTTCTAAAGACCGCGGCGCTGAGCATTCCGTGGAGTTCAGATCACTCATCGCCGTAGCCGCCAACGCCGTTGATTGAAGACAAGGAACAGTGCGAAATTGAAGGTTTCCAGCTTTGGATGCGACAACATACGTCCAGTCCGCGGTCAAACATGATGGGCCTCGAACAGTAGAGATCTGTTGTCATCAGACGTTTCGAACACAGTTACGCCGGTGAGCTCGCATCGTTGATCGTTGCGGACTGTGCGGACGCTCTGAATGCGGCGGACTAGAAGCTCCGTCGCTGTGTTCATCGTTGCTCGTTTCTCCTCGCTGTCAGGCATCACTGAACGTTGCTCGTTAGCGAAGCATGGTGTGCCAGATGCTTGTTCCCTGTACAAGCAGGGAGCAGCAGCCCAATTTAGCAAGCTACAGTCAGTTCGTTATGACTGGTGTCTGGTCGATGATTTCCGATGGCTGTGTTTGACACCAAAGCTGGGGTTTGCTTCCAGTTGGCAACACGAATGCAGAGAGCGGACTGTCGAAGACTGGGTCGTATCCGGCCCAGGCTGGCGCTTTCGTCTAGCGGTTCTCGCAGGAATCTATCCTTGGAAGCAGAATCCTATGCCTGGGCCACCCGCCCGCTTCATTCGGCGGTGGCTTCGTGACTTGCAGTCCTCCAAAAGTGTCGATGTTCACGCTGGGTCACAAGGAAAAAGGTCTGGACGGTAGACGGCCATGGGGCGCGCCCGGTTCGTTTTGCCGAGCCCTGGCTGACATGATGACAATCAATAAAGCTTGTTTGTTCTTGCAGGGCCCATGTACTGTAGGGATGTAGCATGTGAAGACGCGGCCGTCCTAGAGGGAACTCTGGACTAGGCAGACCTAGCCCAGAGTTCCGTTCGTAAGGTGTCCTCGCCGAAAGATACCCTCATCGGAGAAGCCACATCTCTTCAGTTGACTAATGGCATGATGAGTGAGAGGGAGGAACGTGTTGCAAGCGCGACGAGTCCTTGCTGTAGAGTGGACTATTTCGAGAGAAAAGTTGAGGTAACCTTTCCGGCGTGCAGAGATGAGGTCCAATGCATGCCTAAGGCTAAGCGGCCGCATAAATGATTGTCCTCGAGCGAAGCGGATCTCGGATCAAGCATTGATCCGGCTCCGCCTACGTCACCGGTCGGACACCACATGCACGCGAGCACAGCCTGGAGCGACTACGCAAGCAGTTCTGTATCTCTAAGCAACTTCACTCCCCAAACATTCCCGTGTTCCGCAACGCCCCGGAAAGGCAACACAATCTACCATGCCCTTCGATGGCAAAGCTATGCTCAAGGGAGGGTGGCATCCCTCAAACGATCGCGCAATCAAGAAAGAAACATGGAAATCTGATCTGAAAGGCATCGCAACTGGGAAGAAGAAGGACCCATATGAACAGCAGCGGAATCACACGTCGGCGCCGTTGACCAGTCTGAGGGACCCGGATTCGTTTGGGCCTCCACCGAAAGCTCGGTCTCATTATGATCAGGACGGCAGGCCGCTGAACCCGATCGAGATTGAGCGGAAGAAGACGGGAGCAGCAGCAGGCTCATCGCTCGCAGCTGGAATACCGCAGAGCCTGTCGCAGATCCCGACTGAGCATAGAGGTGGTCTTGGGGCACCGGTTGTCGAGACCGGATACAAGGAGCGGCGGCAGAGGGAGATGGAGGAGCGAGAGAGGAGGGAGCAAGAAGAGTTGAATCGCGAGCGGGGACCATATAAGAAGGATACAACAGGAATCGATACCAGGAATTTCGCGCCGCCTCCTAGGCACTATGCTGTTGGCGGTGGTGGAACGGCAGCCATTGAAGCACCCAGGCCTTCGCCCGCTCTACCGCCGAGAGTTCCTCCGAGACAGGCTGCTATTCCACCTCCCTCTTCGCGCCAGACGACAGGGACGATAGCGTCGCAGAATAGTGGCAGCAGTGGACCTCCGCCTTTCCTTCCGCCCAGACAGAATGAATATCCCGATGATCACACACCTGCACCTCCTCCAACATATGGCGAAGCACTGAATGCTCCTTCTCCTGCAGCGCAGCCTACTGCGAACAAGTTCGAAACCGCTGCCACGAACGCTGCCACAAAGTTCGGTTCACAAGCTGCGACCTCCTGGATGCAACAGAGGCAACAGCAGCAAACACAGGATCCCGCAGCCATCAATCAAGGCGCCGCGGGCAGACTGGCCGGTGCTGGTGTTTCAGTGCCCGGCTTCGGTATTGGTCGATCAAATAATGCAACAGCGCAACAGCTTCCTACTCCTTCGGCACAACAGGTGCAAACCGCTGCTTCATTTGCTTCCGGCGCCGCAGCGCGATTTGGCTCTCAAAATCAGCAAAGTCAGGGACAGGGTGGCCAGCTCAATGAGTTGCAGCAGAGATTCGCTCGGATGGGTACCGGAGGCTCTGTCAGTTCTCCAGCTGGGCAAGAAAGTGGAGTGATATCTCCTGCCGCTGCTGCACAAAAGAAACCTCCGCCTCCGCCGCCTCCGAAGAAGGCGGGTTTGCAGCCGGGTCAGCCGCCGAATGGAATTAACAATGGACAGGCTCCTCCACCGGTTCCAATGAATAGTAAACCGAAATGGTGATTGTTGTTTTGCTCTCAATAGGAACCGCCTAGATCAGCATTATCGTCGCCATGGCTCATCTTGATCGCTGCCACCACAATGCACGTCATTCTTCCGCGTGATGGGCATGTCTCAAGGGCAGCGCCTCCAAGCTCTACCAGGACAAATTCAAGAGCATTCCTATGGCCGAACATTCCTGGCAAATCGACACCCATCGCAGGCAGTTGCAAAGTCGCCCATGCCAAGTCTGTCATCCCACCGCGAACCCAAAATTCGAGCGTCAGGTTTTCACTCTTCCAACCACGAGGACGTGATTCGGACGCTCGGATCTACATTTCTACAACGAATTGGGAGTGTATATTGGCAAGAGTCTCATTATCGTTCACCAATTGAGGTACACACCCCATAAAGACAAATCGGGCGCGTGGTCTAGTGGTATGATTCTTCCTTAGCATTTGTCATCCTTGACAGTACGTGGAAGAGGTCCTGGGTTCAATTCCCAGCGCGTCCATTCTTTTGACTCCTACGACGTCGTCGACGTTGGTTTTTGCGTTGTTGAGGCTTCATTTTTGGGCTTGGGCAGCCAGGGCAACTTTACGGCGAAATTATGGACATGCTCTCTTTTCCCAAGAAGCAAGGCCAGAACAGTTCTCCTCGTACTGTGCGCGTTGACAACTACGCTGTTTGGCACGGATGATACTGCTGTACACACGTGCTCAACATTTGACATTGGATGACAAAATCCTGCGGTGAAATTTTCGCCGAAGTTCGGGCGAAACAATCGAATCAAGGGACGTCTCATATATGGACCATTTTCACGCAGCACGGCACATGTGAACAGAATGTATCTGCAAACACCAGGAAGCCTCGGCAGCACTCAATGTCTCGAGAAGGCGACTCATCCTCCAAACAATTCGCTGTTTCGGCTCTCACTGGAAGTTCAGCACCAGGTCGTCGGCATGTGCAGCGGAACATCCTGGTAGTCTGAGACATCATGTCCGGAGTGGATTCATGAACTGCCATATATTCCTAGGAACGGAACGCTGGACGCTGGACAATGCGAGTTGCCCTCGACTAGCAATGCTGCTAGTTTCTGATGAAGAGTAATCACAGCCTTGGCAGGAGACTCAAGCCTTGCAAGACGGCCTGCTTTCAGGTGGACATCTTTCTGGACATTGCTAGTGGGAGCACCGTTTCGAACAGGCCTGGTTTCGACGCGATCTCCCCCAAGGTAAACCAGTAGCCATGATTAGGCCTGACTTAAATAGCAAGTTCTGAGGACAGAGCTGTTTGCGGTCCATTCCATCTCTACCTTACTCCCTACAACTTTCCAGTCCAATTGCCTTCCTTTTCGCAACAGCATCTTCATACAACTCCAACATTAAAGTCGAACATCACACGCAAACATGCGAGTCACGATACTTACCGCAATCATTTCTGCCCTGCTCTTCGATTCGGCCGTAACAGCACGCCGGGTCTTCTGCGCCACGGCTCAAACTCCTGGCTGGTGCCTCGGTGGCGTTGATACAGGACTTACTGCCAAAGCTTGCAGCACTTGTGGAATTAGTCAGGGTGGAACGGCATGTGGTGGTCCAGAACGGCGGATTGCATGTGTTGCGGCAATGTGTGAACAGGATGGTAGGAGACCATGTTATGTCTAGCAGCTAGTATGTCGATGTTGTTGCTTGGAGTATTGGGAACGAGTTTGCATGCTAACGAAAATGTTTCTAGTGTGCCTCGATGGGAAACAGTCCTCGGGTAGAACTGCAGGAAGTGCTGCATTGTAACTGTGTTTTGCAACTGGCTATTAGCGATGTCCGTGTGCGGCGTCCTGGCTTGCGTCAATTCAGCGTGCAAGATGGACAAATATCTCTCAACCTCTGGTCAAATGTAATCTTTCACTCAGTCGCCAGCCAGCCCGGTGACTTCATACGAGCAAAGCGCATATGCTTGTCACAATGTCGAGCTTGCTTCATTTCTGTTGAAGAGCTTTTGGGTCTTCATTCGTACAGTCTCAGCACCGTGGCTATACTATTGACGACCAGAAATAACCTTTCTGTTGGTGTTGATTGGTGGAACACATACCGATCTGAGAGCTGAATATGACTTAATTCTAGAGGAGGGCTCCCGAACCAACACCGACCTGAGAGCGTGGCACTTTGACGCCGATTACTAGGCAGACGCCCCGCGTTTCGATCCATATCGCCGAGTGGCGCGGCGTAACAAGCAAAGTCCGGAACCATGCTTCGAATTGCTTGTCTGTTTCCAATGTCTATGCTCGAGATCAACTATGCGAACCCTTCCTGATAAACAGGCGCTAAAATGTGGTTCTCGATGACGCAAATCGAAACCTGGTATCTCGGCTGGAAGGACGAAAGAAAAGCTTTTGGCACGTGGGGGCGATCTGGATGGGTTGAGACTTGCATCTTCGTGCATGCCGACAACGAGTGTAGAGCACGATGAGACAGTGCACGTGTAGCATCATGCTCTGCAGTCTTTCGTGCGAACTCAGCGGAGGTACACTGAGCCCCTAGACCGGCCGTAACAGCCGATTCTTCGTACAGTGATGCGATACTGTCGGTACATCGTGTCTCATACACAATCCTGGGGGCGTATCATCACACTCACAGACCCGCGGCTTCCGAAAGTCTAGATCTGAAGAAAACAAGATTCGCCCAGGATTCGAGGCGCCATTGGAAGTTAATGAAGAGTAATCAAGGTCTTGGCAGGATGCTTTTGTCACTGGAGAGTATATTTCAGGACTGTATCGCCACCAATACGGATATCCTGCAGGGAAGTTTCAAGACTCAGAGAACCGCTAGAGTACATCCTACACTGTGTCACACGAATTTGGGGAATCCGACGGACGATCCAACGTTAGAATGGTGCTAAATGTGGCTTGCAGTCGACGTGTACCCTTCTCTGCGTTCTCCCGGTGTGCCTGCCCAACTGCGAAGGGTTGATGTGGCCCATAGGAAGCATGAAGAGCATGGTATCAGTCGACTACATAACTACGCTTGACTGACGTTCGCTACTCCATCTTGCCATTCTTCCCACTCACAGCTCCTTTCGCAACCCATCGTCGACCTACACAGAACAATCCATCTCGGGACGTCAACATGCAATATACACTACTCGTCACAATGATCACTGGCCTCATTGCTGGCTCAAACGGGGCTCCAAACGGAGCTGTACGCACGATGTATTGCAGTGCCACCAACAACTACGACAATTGCAAGACAGGAACAGCCGACTTGGGTATGACTCTCGATGCCTGTGCCGCATGTAATGTTCCGGTCAACCTTGGTGTCGAGTGCAAGGGAGATGGTGGGCAGCTCGCTTGTGTCGCGCACTACTGCGATACGCGTGGCAGGAAGCATTGCTTCGATAATATTCCTCATTAGGTTAGTTGTCTCGATTTTGTTCAATGTGCTGGCGGACCACTGACTATCTTTTGCAGAGCACGCGGAACACAACAGAGAGACTTTCGGGAATTTTGCGGATGGTTTTGAGCTCGAATAGAACGGAGGAACGGAATCGTGATTCTTTACGGGCCAATGCAGCTTCAGAAATCGGCCCGGAGATATTGTACGGAGTCAAGCCATGGGGTATCAGAAATAATGTTGGAGACATGCCAAGTGCGTGTCTGTGGGAATATGTCGATTATAGAAGAGCAGCTTAGCAATGCAATGGCTAGATGGTCTCTGTTGCGATCAGGAGTTTGCCTCACGGGGGCGTGCCTATTCCTTCCGCGTGGAAGGACACCCAATACTCAACTTCTTGTAAAACTCGCCATCAAGACTTACCGCACTTCTGTTCAAGAAGCCAATTTTGTTCCGGTGTGGCAAAGATCGTGCTTTGACACAACCAGAACACTTAAGTTCGTCTAAATTTGAGTCGAGTAAACACAACAACGGACACATAGGGCAGAAGAGAGTATCGGTAACAGCGACTGCGCTAGCGATGGTGGCACGGTCGACGCTGTCCGCTGGGAGAACGTAACTGGAGCTGGCGAAGAGCTCTAGCTCTAGGAAAAGATGGCTTTGCTTCTGGAGCAATTGCTACATCCGTATCCTCTAGTACTAATCTGTTGCAAGAGCGAAGCGAAGCAAAGCACTTCCAAGAGAAAAAATTCATATTGCGTCAACTATGCTTAGATGAAGCTTTGTTCTCACAACGTGTCCTCATCACCAGTGACAGGCTCCAAGTCTCCTGGTCCCTTGAACACGTCCACAATATCTGCCTGCTCGTTCAATATAATTCTATCCGTGTGGAATCCGATCTTTGCCAATTCTCCCCATCGTTGAAAGTCTTCTGGATTACGTTTATCACCGTGCGCAGCTTTGCTGTTCTCCCAGTGCCCTTTGGAGAATGCTATCATGGTGTGGTACTTCTTCCGAGTAATATCGTATACAGAGGAGCCAATTGTGCCAGTTTCTAGATATGCTGTCAGAAATCATTGATCGGACTGAATGAAACTATTACTTGTCTCTACCTTCGAGCCAATTGATCTGCCAGAGCTCACCCTCACGGATGCATTGGTAGCTGGCAGTCTGGAAATTCTTACGACCGGCCATTGGTCCACCATGGATCGCATAGACAACTCTTGAGGAGCTTGGATACCAGACCTCGTACCGCCATTCCTCTACTGATCTTGTCTCGGTCTTCACGTGGTAGTCATAGCAGAGGTGCACATCCTTGAGGTCGCGGTCGAAGGCCGCTTGATCGGCATCAGACAATTTCTCTGGGCGTACGACCGGGAAAGGCATTCCGAAGGAGATACTAAGACTGCTGTCAAATAATGCCAGTATAGAACAAGACTGTAAAGTAAGGTCCGAGAATACTCGCGTAAACTGTAGTTTCGAGGCTACACATAAACGTATTTGTACCTGGCTTCCCGTCGCATCCTAAATCCGCGCCCTCGAGCATGTATTAGCACCTTAGTCATCTGACAAGCTTCATATGTCCGCGCTGACGGACTAGGGGCATATAGTAAGTTCTGATCGAATCAAGCTATGTATCGCTGCATGGGCATGAGTCTCTGAGCCGGACCGTGTGGGATGTCAGCAGAGCTCCCAAGTCAAGCATTCTGCGCAAAAGCTTGCCACGGTGAGCTCCCTAGTCACATACCTCGAGCAAGTTCAACTTCTATGAAATTGGATCAATTTTCTCAAGTTTAGAAAAAACACGACTACCATTCCTGATATTCGGCCGATGACCCTAGCATCAGGGACATAAGATGCTATGGGCCGAGATACATGAACTATTCGACAGTCCATGTAAGCAAACACTAAGCCGTACGTAGCCAGCAGGCCTCAGTGTCCATTAATCCCATTAGTCTTTGCGTCGGCAACAGCGAGTGCCTGTGGTGCAAAATAAGTCGTGACATCCAGATCTCCATCGTCTTTCAACAAGACACTAATGAAACTCTGCAAGCCCTTTCCTTCCGCCAAGTCCTGCCCCTTTGCCAACTTCTCTAGCATGATCATGAAATTCTTCGCATAGGCTCCCCGACCACGTGCCTCCATCCACGCGATAGTATTTTTCGCCACACTCGCGTCATCTTGGGCAAAAGTGATCAGCGGCAACGCCAATTTGACTTCGGGCAGTTGATATCCCGGGGCAACATCGAAATAGTACACAAAGCCAGGTAGCAGAGGAGGAGCGGTGTCGTTGACGTCCTCTCCGGCCGCGACACGATTGTTCTGCCCTGCATTCGGCAGCTCTTGATCCTCAGGATAGTCATCTGGCAGCGACAGCACTCCTCTCAACAATTCTCGCAGTGCAGTGAGTTGACTTTCGAGGTTAGGCCGTTGGATTCGACCACCCAGCGTCATGACTTCGTTCAGAGCTTTGAATTTGGTATGCGGAGAGTTGAAATACCACTTCAGACGTGACTTCTCCGGAACGACATTGTCAATGGCGACACTAAATGGCTTGAGCAACTTTCCCTCTTCGCTCGTGGAAAGGAAATCTTCGAGAGCAGATATGGCTCTGTTGTCTGGATCGATTAGGCGAGCGGACGACGTGAGAACATGCAAGTCCGGAGTTGCCACTTGTCCGAGTTTGCGTGGGAGGTAATATGTCTTGAACCGGAGACCTTTCGGCAGGAACTCCGCTGCTACGACGATGGTACCAAATGCTTTCTTGCCTGACTTGTGTTCTTCATCGTACTTAGCATTGTCATGGTCGTACAAAGAGTTAAAGTAGTGATTAGCCCAGGTCAAGTCGACGCTCGGCATTTTCTCATCGAGACGGTGTAGCATTTCTCGGCTGGCGGATTGGTTGAGCGGGTCATGCTGCGTTCCTGAAAAGCTGTTGATAGGCTCGATGTCATAACGAATATCTGGTTCACTCGTTGCGGTATTCCATTTCCAGGAGTATTCAATTGGAGTGCCATCTGGTTGCAGGAGAGACTTCCATTTTAGATCGATACCTGGCGCCCAAGGGGCGGGACCCATGTAGGGGACCTGCAGAGTCGATCAGGACAGAGCTCCTGTCGAGCGTGGCAAGAATCTTACCATCCAGTGGTAGTGAAACAACAAAGCTTCATATTGCTTTGCTGGCGCATAACCGGCACCTTCGACCAATGCGGCCAGCTGTGGGCCCGTGAGATTCCACCAGTAGTTTTCATCGGCACTTCTTGAAGGCAGAATAGAAGTAAGTGCCTCGAAAGCCTCAGTCTTCGCGGTCCTACTCATGTTGCCAATGTCTGTTGTCCACTGCAAAGATCTGCTGTGGCGTTATAGTCTAATCCTTTCTTTTGTTCTTGAACAAGCTTATGAATGTCTTGATGATAGGAATAACAGCACTGTCGCCTTGCTCGGCCGAGAAGAGTTAGATCGAAGCTTACTTCGGAAGTCTCGTCTTCGGACATTCCCTTTCCCGTAGTAACGAGTCCGAGATCCTTCTCTCCGGCATCCGAAGTCAATTATGGTTTCATGTCAGATCAATCAACTACGAGTGTCTAAGTGTTGTATCGCAAAACTGTAGGCAAGCCACAAGTAGGATTCTTTCGAGCTTTACGGTTATTGGGGCAGGCCTTCGACCATGATTTGAAATATTTTGAGCATTCAGTGACCGTTCTCTCAACGTTGTGGACATGAGAGTGATCGCAAGAGTATGCTAAATGGCTTTGAGCAGTGAGAACCCATATATTCAAGTGAGATACTGCCACAATAAACGTTCAAATCCTCCGGTTGCCCCAATCTGTCTTCATTCGAGCAGGATCTACCAGATACTTTGAACTACTCATCCAACACCAAATCCAGCAGGCTGACTACAGCCCCCGGCACTGCATGCAAAGCTGCGACCCTCAATCGCGGATCAGCGCTCTTTGCTAGGTCTGTCCAATCTCTCGCCGTCCTCTCTTTAGAATTGAGCATCACAAACATTTGCATGTCTGCCGCGGCTATAGTTTTTCTCACACTATGTGGTAGGTCCTCCGCCTCTTTCTCACTCGGAACAACACTGTCGCAAATAATGATATGACCTCCGCTGTCGAGACCTGCTACGAGGTTGCGCAAGATCTTGACGGCGTACTTGTCCGGCCAATTGTGCAATACATGCTTCATCAGGAAAACATCGGCTTTCTCAGGTTGAGGTTCGAAGAAGTCTTGTCCTTTAAACATTATTCGATCAGCAATGTCGGAATAGTCTTGTGCGATGAATTCTTCTTCGACTCGAGGCAGGTCTTGCACGGTGAAGCGTAAGCTGGGATGTTTACGGGCAAGCAATGCAGCCAAGGAGCCATCAGATCCGCCAACCTGCGTCCATTGTTAGCATGTATAGATATCAGGCAGAATATCGGTGTGTCACATACATCAATGATCGATGCAGCCCCGAGACTCTTCCAGTCGTACTTAGTCACGACTTCATCAGCTTGTACCACTCCACTCAAGACAGACGCTTGCATGGCTTCAGCGAATCGCTGTGCTCTCCATGCCTGATTTGGATCATCTTGACCGACACTCCAATAATCTGCCAACCTTCCGTCGTTCAATCGTGGCCATGACAATCCAAAAGAAGTCTCGTGAAGATCTTGAGACAGACTGGATTTGCCACTGTTGAACTTGCGCAAAGCTTCTGCTGCATGATGACTTGCGCCACCAGCTTCCTCCCTGCACGGCAGCAGTCAGCGCATGTGGTTAATGGAATCAATGCAGCACAACTTACAGTGCATGGCCAACCCAGCTTCGAAGGAGGGGATTCCGAGCCATGTGTGCCGAGAACGCAGTGTGCATTACACGATCATCGTCCCGTGGATCTGGGGCGAAAATACGCATTGTGAATGCATATCGAAACGTGCGTCTAGTGATGTCTTCAGGAATATTCAGAGAAGCAGCGACCTCGCTGTAGCTTGCAGTCTGCTCCAGAGGCACGCGGGAAAAGAAATCAAATTGGTTCATGATATCCAGTGTGGTCTTCTCATGGTTAATCTGTTATACGTTGGAACCGGCGCAAGTTTGCTCCCAGTGGGCGCTGTACTTACAAACAATCCGCCATGAAGGAAGAAGTAGTCGCTTGCCCCGGTGGCAAGCAAAAGTAGATCGTTAAGGGCGTCAATCAGCTGATGACGTGGAACCTGGATGGCCGGATCTGAAGGATATGATGCAGGTCCATCCTTTTGGAACGAAGGTTTGGGATGTTTGCCGGCGTTCAGTTGAGCTGCGAGGATTGTGCTAAGGCTGGCAACCTTTGCTCCAAGACTCTGAAGATCTGCTGAACCTGCCATGGACTCGACTCCAGCGGTGTGATTGATGAATATCAGGGAAGGAAATCTTGGTCTTACATCCTGATACCGTACCCAGAGCTGCAGGTATAACAATGAAGTCGACGTTCGATATTCGATGTCCGAAGCCCATCGGCCCTCGCGAAGAGGATTCTGGGTACTGTCAATACCGATGGCCGCAAACGGGGGGTTCGTGACTCGCGCATCACTGGGCGAAGCGTAGGTGATCACTTGGGGGCTGTCACAGGAAATGCGAACAAATTACATCGGACAGTCATCGTCAAGTAGCATTTGATGTTTGATATTCACACTACTCATGCTGTCTCAAGTCATACTCGACCACCGCTACCTACCGAACTCAGTACTCGTTGCGTACTTGGAGTTGAGGCATTGTGCGTAGCCCCTCAATTGGGAATTCCTTCTGATAGCTCTCAATCTCCTTGAAGTCCTCCTCAGAAATTTCGACATCTACAGCGTTTTGCTTGACACGCTCTTCAGCCCGAGCGCCGGCAATTGGAATGACAGTTGGCATTCCTGATCGCTTCGATTGCTGCTTGAGGTAGTTCAGGGCGAGCTGAGTAGTCGTGCATCCCTTCTTCTGTGCAAGCTTTTCGACAGCATTGACGAGCTTTACGTTGTTCTCGAAGACGTCTGGCTGGTAGCGTGGGACGTAGCGGATGGGGTTCTCCTTTGGGATGTCGTCGAGCTTCTTGAACTGCCCGGTGAGTGCACCCATGCCCAGTGGAGTGTGGGCAACGAGCACAATGTCGTTCTCGGCACAAGCTTGGGCGACGCCGTTTTCAAACACCATGGGCGACCAGAGGCTAGCTTCCGCCTCCACCATGTCCACCTTGCCAACGCTTGCGGCACGACGAATGGTCTCTGCTCGGACTTCAGTGATCTGAATGCCCTTGAACTTTCCCTCCTTCTTGAGTGCAAGCAAGCCTTTGACACTCTCCTCGATCGGAGTGTTCGGGTCTACTCTTGCAAGACCAAAGATATCGATCTCCTTCTTGCCATCGAGAATAGAGATGGCATTGTCAACGCTCTTCCTCAGACCCTCGGGGGCGCAGTCCATTTCCATCGTGGCGCGATCCTTCAGGCCCGACTTGATCGAAAGTATGACTTTGTCTGCATCTTCAGGGTACTTTGAGAAGTATCGATTGAGCAAATGAAGAGTGTTGGCTCGTGGAGTCCCATCTGTGATACGTCAGTTCCCTGATTACTACAAGAATTAGAAGACATCGGCTTACAGAAGTCTGCACCATTCCAGACGTTCACCCCAGCGTCGAGTGCTGCCCTCAATACCTTGAATGTCTCATCATCAGACAGCTGAAACTGTGGCATGGTGAGGCCTGCGAAAAATTAGCTTTCTCGCCACTCCTGCAACGTGATCGCTCAGGACATACGCATAAGTCCCAGGCCATTGCCACTGATATGCTTTCCGACAAGAGTAGGCATTTTGAACCTTTTGACGGAAGCGTTGACTGCGTTGCGGATGGCGTTCATTGACAAAATCCGAGGAACAAGAGCTCGTGTGCGTTCGAAGGATTTCGATCAAGTTAGCGCAGGCAGACAGATGTACCTTACATGTGTGGCTTGCAGCTCACATTTCGGCTCGCATACTTCCTGTCGGCGAAGCGCACGAGAGTCGGCGCAAGCCTAAGTCCGCCGTCAAACCCGAAAAGACGGTGCACGTCCTTCTATTGTTTGCTACGTTCGGTCGAATGAACATTCGGCCGGCTATTTATGTCTCATGGACCCTGTGCGGAGACGAGCTCCTTCGGTGTCACGTCCGGTGGGAGCGGCACTAAGCATCTGCAGCAAGATCCACTTCCAATTGATCATCCATTCGGTGGGGACGCCGCTAGGATAAGGGCAAGCAGCGGAAAGGACCCACAGTAGCAGATGGCGAAATCTGGAATACTACAGCAAGAACACCCTTCGCAGAGGGCAGATGAGTGAAGGACTCGGTGCTCATTATCTGATCGAATAGCACCAAGACATCACCTCCACCATATCTTTAAAGTAACCCTAACCCTAAGTACAATACCGCCAACTCACTTTTCGGGCATGGGTCGACCTATAGGAAAACTATAGCTTGCAATGCATCGCAGGACCTGAGAAGCACGACACGACTGCACTGAGCCTCGCATGCAGGCTGAGCTTCGCTCGTCAATAATCCCGTCTTTGCTTATGACTCAGCTGAATTGATGGATTGTGCCGTGTAGTGTTCGTTCAATCAACACCCGCATTGATCCTAGAACGTTGCTCAGGACAGTCTCTACGCACGTAGACTTGTCGATGGTTGTCCTTGTGCTCACTTCGAGTAGTTGACTCGAGAAGATTCGAGACTCAAATTTACGTTGGATTGAGAACACTGCACTTAGAATTTTCGGATAGGTCTCAAGATGGCATGGTGTGATTGAGTGCATTCGATGTGACGCCGTCACCACGGCGATAGTCCAGGACGCAAACTGCCGCCTTGTACAGCGCAACAGAGGCTTCGGTGCATTCGCAGAGCAAACAACGTCAGCCAGCACGATGTTCCGCTTTCCTGTCGGCGAAGGCTACGCGTCCTCCTCCGCTGCCATCCCTTTGTTGTTCGGACCCTTATCTCCAAAGTCCGCCGAGCACTCAGCCGGGCCTCGTCCGTTGGTTTGGCTTGGCATAGTCAGGCAAGCTGTATGTCGTGCTTCACAACTGAGTATCAGCAGGAAAGCTCTATTATCGAATGTCAAGCTGTGCGACTCAGTAATCAACGAGCTCTCGCCGGCCATTTACGAAATGGCAGAGACGAACGTCCCACCGCCCGACGATAACATGACTGAAGCCGGAGAGAGCTCGAACAAAGCCACTCAGACAGCTCCTCACGATGCCAAAACCGAAACGCGAGCTCCAGAACCAGAATACCTCCGAGGCACAAGACTCTGGCTAACGGCCATCTCCCTCGCCCTGTGCATTTTCTTCGCCGCGCTCGATGGCACAATCGTGTCGACCGCAATCCCACAAATCACCTCCGACTTCGACTCGCTGGCGGATGTTGGATGGTACGGTGCATCCTTCTACCTTACGACTGCAGCATTTCAAACAGTATGGGGAAGACTATACAAGTTCTTCTGGCTCAAATCCATGTTTTTGCTCGCGATTGCGATCTTCGAGCTTGGTAGCTTGATCTGCGCTGTGTCACCGAATTCAGCGGCCTTCATCGTGAGGAGGGCGATTGCTGGCGTTGGAGCGAGTGGGTTGCAGAGTGGTGTTTATACGATTCCGGCGTTTTCGGTGAGCGCACAGTGGCGGCCTGTTTTTCTTGCGGGAATGGGTGTGTTTTACGCTGTAGCTGCTTGTGTCGGACTGCTCGTCGGAGGGGCTTTTACGACTGGTGTGACGTGGAGATGGTGGTGAATTTTTTTTCCCAGAATTGTAGGTTACGCCCTTGCTAATCATATGCAATAGCTTCTGGATTAATCTGCCCCTGGGCGCTGTGACAGGCGGAATCATCTTGCTGCTGTACAAGACCCCAGAGCAGGCGGCGCCGCCCAAGATGTCGGTGACTACGAAGCTTCGGCAGCTCAATCCACTAGGCGTCGTTCTGATCATCGGCGCCGTCACCTGCTACTTGTTGGCAGTACAGTATGGGGGCCAGAGCCGATCTTGGAGCTCATCAGTGATCATTGGGCTCCTGGTGGGCTTTGTTCTCATTGCTGCTCTTTTCGTCGCAGAGGAGCTATGGATGAGTGAGCGAGCGCTCTTCCAACCTCGGCTTTTCAAATTTCGTGCTGTGACTATTGGGTGCCCGTTTCTTTTCTTGTAAGTTGGTTCAGGTTGTGAGATTGCTGTTTAGATTTCTGACAAATGCGCAGCTCAAGTGGAGTGTATTCCATACTGCTCTACTACATTCCAATCTACTTCCAGGCAGTTCGTGGCGTCTCAGCAGCCAGCAGTGGAGTTCGACTGCTCCCATTCGTCCTTGCAATGTGTAAGCAATCTGAATCCTTTTTCGTCCAGGATTTCAATGCGACAACGACTGACAGTCGGATGTAGCGATCTCATTGATCATCTCCGGCGGGGTTCTCCGGAAATTTGGGTACTACAAGCCAAATCTCATCGTTGGCCCTTTGCTGGCCTCGGTCGGTACTGGCCTGATCTACACCTGGTCTCCCAATACCGGTACAGGCAAATGGATCGGATACCAGATCCTCGTGGCTGTCGGCATGGGAATCACGTTGCAAGCGCCCCTTTTGGCTACCCAAGCCTCCGTCGATAAAGCCGACACGGCGCCTGCAACATCGATGGTTGTTTGTAAGTTGTCTCTATTCCAACAAGTCTGATTGATACTGAATGCACGCAGTTTTTCAAGGCCTCGGTGGCGCGATCTGGGTCTCCGCGGCAAATTGCATTTTCGCGAATGAGCTCGCGAAGTATCTCCGCAGGATGGCACCTGGCGTCAACACTGCTGAGATTCTCAGTCTCGATGGAGCCGGCTCGTTGGGCGGCAGTTACACCGGATCTGAGCTCCAGATCGTCCAGGACGCGTACATGCACGGCTTGCGATGTGCATATGCCATTGCCATTGGGTGTGCGGGTATTTGTTGCGTACTCGGCTGTATGACAGAGTGGAAAAAGATCAATGTAGACGCCAAGCCGAAAGCAGTGGCCAGCGAGAACGACGTGGTTCAGGAAGCCGAGGAGAAGAAGGTGTGAGAAAGATGTATTTTGGGCGTCGACCGCAGTCGCCTCTAGTGCATGTCCATCACAGAACCCCGTGAACTGTCAAAGTATCTACCAGTTGGATGGAATACCCGGGAGAGAAGTATCCACAGCCCAGAACGAGAGCTCATCGTCCAATGTGTTCAAGTCGGTCGGCCAATCCCATATTGCTTCATCGATCCCGAGAGTCTCGGATGCCATGATGGGAGGAATAGCCCAGAAGGGGACAGTGGGCATTTCGAGGGAAGGGGACTTAGCCGGGCTTCTGGAGATAGAGATGGTACCCAGAAGAGGTACTCGAAGTTGCACAACTCGTGATTCATCGAGAGCGTCCAAGCAATGCTCGATTTGATCAAGCGCCGAAACGAGCATCTGCGCACAGTCAGCCCATGTAATACTTATCGGTCACTCACTTCACGAAGGCTCGTGCCGAGCGAGCGAGTATGCATAGTACTACGACTGATTGCCATCTCTTACCTCAGTGAAGGAGTCAGAAGTCCCGGCGGCAGCTTTGCTGATGGCAGTTTTGGTATTATTCAGGAGAGTGGCGTCAGATTCCCAGCTGTCAGTGGGCGGTAAATACTCCGAAGAGCGGTCTCGATGCAAAAGTAGAATGACGCATGCCAGGAAGACCTGGATTTCGCATGTGCGCGACAAGAAAATACCTTCAGCCAGTCGGGTTCGGACAGCGAAGTACCGGCGAAGGACATCTCTGCAAGCTTGCATACAAGCCCTGGCGTTGGTTTGAAACTTCACATCGTCCTTGGCCTTGAACAAGTACGGGAGGTGTGCACGGGTTGCCATGTAGTAATGGGTCATTTGCAGTAATACAGGCGTAGCGGTAGATATGTCGTGAATGGCTGAGCGATCGAGCCTCCACCTGCAAAGTGTTAGCAGACAATCTTGGCGCTCATGACATACTTCTCTGTCGATGCTAGCTTTGAGAGCAGTGTCGAACGTGATGATCGACAAAATTAATCTTCGGATGGTGGATTCTCTCATGACCTTGATTTGGCAGCGACAATGTATTGAAGATGCCGCCTGGCGATATCGGTTGTTATTAGCTCGCACACCCGGTTTGTCTGTTCGCTGATCCACTTGAACCTCAGGTACTCCAGGTGGAATGTCGTACATTGTGAACGGTTTGTCAATCGATGGTGTGATGAACGCAAATTGACCCACCAGGTGTCCGGCAGAGCCTGCTCTAACTTTGAAAGATCTTGGACAATTCTCGTGGTCTCATCCTCTGCATCACTTTCCGAATCGAGCTGATCTCGGTAGCAAATGCGACTCGCAATATGAGACTGTTCGAGCATCATATGCTGAAGGACGTTTTGAGACTCGCGAGGGTCAACCTGCTCGCGCTTGGAAAAGCTACTGGGAGCTGCAGCAGGGAGATGCAAGAGCAAAGACAGGAAGCAATCGAGTCCACTGAGTGACTCCCATACTGTAGCGCTTGTTTCCAGGTGCTGGAAAGCGAATGAGTTAGTATTGCCCGATGCCTGAGCGTTCCTGCATTGCCGTCGTGCCCGATCTAGGTTTAGCAGCTGCGCAAAAGTAACAGCTCTACGCGTAAGCAACCATGCCTTTCTCGGGCGGCCCAAATAACTTGCACTACCGTAGTCGAAAAGATCAGTCTGGGTCGACTGGATGAAGTTGAGTAAGCGCATGACCTACAGCTTGGCAAGTACGATGGCACATTCGATGCCATCGCGAGCCTGCAAGGGCGAGTCAGCAGAAAGAAATTCATCCACGTGTATGAAGATGCACTGCACAAGCTCATGTGGATCCTTGATTGATCTCAGGTTTGAGCGGTCGAAGTTCTGCGGCAACTGCAGTAGCGTGATGGCAAAGTACCCCAACCACATGCCGACTTTTGTCGAGGAAGGCGCGGGCGTCACGTGTCCCGGATGGGCATCAATCAGAGCCTGCTTGCTGTCCAGGGAAAGTGGACTCAGTACAGCATTGTGAATTGTCCACCAATCGGCAGCGGACGCCACCACGACACGCACATCGGCCAAGGACGGCACTTCAGAAGACAGATCCACGGAACACTTCTGAGCGCAATCCGGCTTTCGGGGCTCGGTAGTCGGGGGAAGCGAACGCTCCTCTCCCGCTCGGGCCGCAGTCGACAGAACGTGATTGTTGAACAGCGAGTGCAAATAAGCAGGTTCCGTGCCGAGGGGCGGAGCCTCATCGCCGGTCTCGTTCGCATCGCGGTTGCGCTCATGGCCGGCGGCCACGGGAGTTATGACAGCGGCGCCAGCGAGACTGGTGCGCGAAACCTGATCACCGCGGGCATCGGGACTCGCCACATGCGAGTATTGGCCAGAATCAACGCTTTCGGGGGGTCCACTTGGCAGAGTGGTCTGCATCCAGGCGACAGTACTGCTGAGGCTCTGCACGGCAGCTTCCAGTCGCCCTACTCGATGACTAATACTGTCCGAAGGATTGCTCGCTTCCACTGCTGGAAGCTGTTCTTGGCGTTGACATGTCGTCTGTCGATCGATACAGGAATCGCAGGGGGGCCGGCCGTGATTGTGGTCAAACGTGCATCGCACCTTGCGTTTGCGGCATTCCAGGCAGCTACGAGTGCCTTTTCGCATCCTCTTGGTCGGCCGCGGCGAGGACTCCGACATGTCGACTCGTTTGTTTGTGAGAAGTGTATGCACGAAGGAAGGACGAGTTGTTCAATAATGATGTTTTCGGCAGCCAGTGGAACGGTCCGCGTGCCTTCCGCCTACCGCCCAACCTACGCAAATGTGACTTCACTTCAAGACCTGTTCAACACCACTCCACCCCACCAACCCCAATCGACATCGCTCCGCCTTCTCCACCCGTTCCGTTCCTCTGGGCTCCAGAACTCACCATGTCTACAATACACGCGCTCCATTGGCAGAAAGCGGCCGCAGCTGTACCTCCACTACGACGGCGGAGCGCTTCTCTCTGGCCGAGTGGTCATGCGTGATGACCATCCGCCTATACGCGTCTGAAGCCTCGTCCAGCATCTCTGTCAGCATCTCCAGGTCCCATTCTTGCTCGTTCGTCATCTGCATCAATAGCAGATCTTGGACGCGAGCTGCGGCCTCTGAACCCTGCTCGAGAGCATGCCCCGGGCTTGGCAGCAATCGTGCAACCAAGATCAGCGCGGCAGATCTGTTGACCCGGAGCACGTTGAAGTGTACTCGCAATTCCCTCATGAGCTGCTCTCTTAGCGAGCCGAATGACGCCGTCAATGATGTGCAAGGAAGATGGAGTACATACACCGCGGCGTCTTGAATGGATTGAGAGGCCCCCGGCGAGCGTTCTTGTACTTGGACTCGGCCATCCAGCGTCTGCCGCGAAGCAGTCACTCCGTTCTGTCTTGAACGTTGTCTTGCCGCCTTCTCTTGCAGCTGGACAACCACCTGCAGCTCCTTCGCTTTTTCGGCCAGCGCATATGCCGTGGACGTGGACTTGGCCCCAACCTTCAACTGTCAGTACAATCCGATCAACCTGCGCAACCCGATCGGCACATACCTCAACAATTGTAGCGGCTTTCAGCTTTGACCAGTCCAGTGAAAGAAGTACCGCAGCAGTGCTCTCATCTACCAGATCATCCTGAATGCTCTCAAATGCTGCCAACTTGCGCCGAAGCCTCGGTGTCTCCTCGCACGCTGCACTCAACGACCTAGAATGCTGTGAATCTAGTTGGAATGCACAAAGCTGTGGCTGCCTCTGGTCCACATTGTGTCGTGTCGCATCAGCCATTCGCAATGCCGATGGCACTGCCGTGTCGCAGATCTAGAAGCACGAATCACCATGAGCCAAGTCACTCAACTCTACAGGAACCTCCGGTCACTCACTCACGAATGAGACTGCGTCAAGCAGAGATGTTTTGTCGGCAAATTTTGCAGACATGTTGCTATGCGCGAATGTCCCAGGCTCGGGTTCGCGCAGAAATCCAAACGCGGCTGTGAATCGCACAACGCGAGAGAGCTCTTGGGCAGGAACGTCTGCGAGGTCTGCTGCATCTTGATACGATACCTGGTCTTGCGCTGGAACAAACGCCAAGATTTCAAATTCGCTGAGCCATTTCAAGCACGCCAATAGTTGTACCTCGACCGTGTCAGTGCGATTCAGACCTCACGTTGGGCCTTCTGCCATACTTGCTTGATCATCTCCCACAGAAAGGCCTCGGGTAGATCCGTCATTGCGCCCGAATTTTAGCTCCAAACCTAGCGGAACATCAGCTTGTTGAAGTCTGAAGATGTGGGATCCTCGTAGATGCTGGAGAACCAGAGACATCGTGGAAGTGCTGGACGCAAAGTCGACATGGCCTCTTCGCCGCGGCCAAGCATCCCATGCCGGTCGGCCGCAGACGCTCTGCGAGCCCTAGTTTTGTGGAGCCTGCCGGGCGTCCTTCCACCCCTCGTGTTCAGGCGGATCGCTTCTCTGTCTGGTTTGTACTGGAGAGCATCGCTAGGATAGTCTTCTCCCGATGCGTCGCTTCATATATTATGTGTTGAATGCATGTCGCGACCAATCGCGACAGGCCCATTGGATCGCTTGGAAACCGACTAGTGCCTGGGACTTTGCGGAAGTGGTCCGATCAGGATCGTCGCGGTGGATTTTCCCGTGCTCGCAAGGCGCACATGCGAAATCGGCTCGTGCTCCCATGCTTATCGCAGATTCATGCACGAAGGATCTGTAGGAAGGTTGCCATATGCATTTCTTCTTTTTCAGGACAGCTGCATCTACCGGTGTTACTCTGGCATCATTGTGAATTTCATCCACACCGGTGGCAGGTCCGAAAAGCTTGATATTCAAATGGAGCTTGTGCTACCACTGTTGCCACTGGTGCCGCAACTGCTAATTCTGCTAGAGACGCTGAAGAGCACCACGGAAACAGCACGGGGCATACGAGGCATCATCGGTGCACCTACTTTCGTACACTCTGTGCTCAGGCATGCATCCATATACAATATTCGACAAGGCGTAGAAGTCGCTTGACCAACACGTGATGCCCGTGTTGCTGAGGCGCCCAATCCCTGTCGCCAGTGGATCTTCATGAACACTTGCGAAATCCTTCTCGAACATTGGGCCACTCACGCAGCTGCGCAGATGTGGAAGGTCAGGTCTCAACCAACTGAGAGACAGCATGCCGTTGCCGGCATCTGGCAAGGTGTCGAAGGAGCGCCTCAGTCTGAAGGAATGCGTAGGCGGGACCGTCTTGCGTCGCCTACTTTCATCTAAGGATCTGGACTTGACGCCACGGGTCACGTATACTTGAACGTAGTAATCCGCCTACAATTCGTGCGACTATCAAAGGTTCCTACCACCGGAGAGCAAAGCCAACCAAAATTCTGCATTCACGCCTTCAACAATACGTGCTCTGCGAGTATCGCTTCGCTCCCATCTCCGCCTCGTGCAGCGAATCGAAGGCAGACTGTCTGTCGGAAAGGGCACAGTCGGAGATTCGAGGCCCAGACGAAAGTTCGAGGAGTGCGCATGACTCCGAGGTACTGTGAGCCATTCCCAACTAGTACCCTCGATCGATGGCCATGGCAAGCTTCACCGCCTCCAACCAAGACACTCCCCCACATGGCAATCCTCCGGCCCAACTCCAGGCTGGAGTTGCCAAGCTCAAGAATAGCTGCGACGCATGCACCGCTGCAAAGGTGGGCTGCACAAAAGAAAAGCCTTCGTGCGTCCGCTGTGTCAAGCGGCGCTGCAGCTGTGTGTACAGCACCACGAAGAGAATTCGTCGTGTACCACTTTCCAAAGGGTCATCATCAACAGTGAAATCTACAGCCAGTGAACAAGAATCTCACGATGGTGCTATCAATACTACAAGTCACACTCCAGAGAACATCACGGTGTCTCTTCCACAGCAGTATCCAGGCCGCGACTCAGTATTCTTCCCGACCCCAGCCAGCAATGACCAAGGTTCGAACTGGATCCTATCTTCCGCCACCACTTCCGACACATTCGCCAATCTACTCACTCCCGATGAATCGTCTTTGTTCGACATTCCAGGCTCTGTGCCAGCAGATTGGGAGCCTGACTTCGACTGTCTTGAATCGTTGGCGGTGCAGGAATCTCGCCAGACTTCTGGAGTGACCGATTCGTCGATCTTCGATCTCGGCGACAGCATTCTCAGCGGCTACAGCTCCGCTGGGACCGATACTGGACTCAGTGGGCGCGAGAGCAGCGCCGGCTTGTTACCTCCATCAAGCAGGACCTCCATCTTTGGCGACACGCACATGGACCAGGACGACACCGTGATGGACATATTTGGTCCAAGTTGTGGAGCCTCGATGTCCGGAAACGCGCCCGATCTGTCACTGTTTACACAGGCAACACCTTGCGACTCATCTTGCACTTGTCTTGTGCGCATTTTGGCACTGCTTCCACACATTTCCCAGCCATCATGGTTCCACGACTCAAGAACAAAACCCAAAGGAGCAAATCAACAAGTCGAGCTCGATCACGTCTTGGACCAGAATACGAAAGCTGTGGGCTTGGTCAAGGAATGTCTGCGTTGCTCCTGCGTGACTGATGGGTACACCTTCGTCCTGATTTCGCTCGTGGTCCTGGCAGTGTTAAATCGATACACAACAACAGCTGCAGACATACTGGCGGGCTCTGTCAACTCTGATTCATCACAGCGAAGGCAGCACCTCCAGCCAGTTGTTACGCAAAGCAATTTCACAGAGGCAGAGCGTCACAAGGCCAGTCGACGAATACTTTCCCAACTTACCGCAATTCAATCAATACGAAAGGATCTGGGTGAGAGGTTCACGAGTATGACTAACACCGAGTCAAGAACACAACACCCCAAGCGGCCATTTAACGACCGATCTCGAGAAGGTGTTAGCACCCTGCTGTCTCTTCCAGCCCTAGCTGCGCCAGTGCCCTCGATCGTTGTGCAACAGTTGCATGTTGCCATTCGGTCTAGGCTTCACGACTTATCGCGGGCTATCATTCAGTCCATTCGCGGTCGCTGAAGGTCTTTCGTCCTTCTCGCATAATCTGGGTGATTTCGGGAGCTTGAAAGACGATGTACGAGAAATGACATGCAATGGAAACAGCGCTGCACGCGCTTTCGATCGCTATACTAGAAAGTCTACGAATCTGCTACAGAGCGAAATTAGAATTGGCCCAGGCCAGCTGCACTCTCTCCATCTTGAACCCACTCTACGATCAAGCTAAGTGTCATTGTACTGCAATTTTTATACACCAGTTTCTCGTGGTTCCCGACGAGATGGTACCACGGGTCGTCTTCCATAGGCTTGTGATCACCTGCAGCACCATATGGTCAATCTTCGCACTCACGAGCTTCGCAAAGCTTATTCAATTCTGCTGGGTCATGTATACACACACCAACGCTTGTGAAGACAACTTGATCAAAGCAGTCGAACTCGGCAAGCGGTGTCATCTGATGATCAGACAGCCGATGTCTTCCTATCGGAAGTATTGTGGATCTACTCCTCCCGAAGAGGGAAGCTCCTAAAACGTCAAGCTCCGAATCGTACAGTTGACCCCCACGCAATCTACGCGAATCCTGCACCGACGTACCTGCGACGACCTTCTCACGCCATGTTCCACCTGCAGCAAATGTAAGGCCTCCTGCAGCTGGCTGATGGGCCCATGTTACACCGCGAATTAGCGGTGTCGGTCTGACGGTAAGGCACTTGCCATCATACCCTAGGTCATTCGTGCAGTAATGTGCATTATGTGGTGGCGATACGCTTCCTGGGACATGCCAGGTTTACGATAGCGGCATATTGTGAGACAAAGTGTGCACAGGAAGTGCTTTCTGTCCTTGTTTCCTGGTGGGGACAGCTGGCATTTCTGGAGTCTCCATTGGAGAACAGCGAAAGTTGGGATATTGAGGGTCTGATGATCGTGCCAGCTGTGGTGCCTGATGTGAGCTTTGTGGGGATCTTACCCTGCTGAAGGTCGTGTCTGAATACGAGGCTCCCAAATGCCATTTCACATGGAGATCGGGGACCATTTCACTACGATTGCTCCAGAGCTCTGTCCGTCTTCAAGGCTGCTGACGGTCGAGGGTCGGAGTTCACACCGGCATGTCAACTGCTTTTCGGGCCCGAGTAAAACGGAATTGTAGCGCGCACGATTTTGTTACACCTTGTAAAGTGGTGGATCAGGTTGGCAAGACACTTATCTGTAGAACCTCTTGGTTTGTTCACTATGAAGACACCATACTGTATCTGGAAGTGGTAGAAGTATGACAATGAAAGTGGGAAAGATCGAGCATGAGATCTCGAAGGCGGAGAAGGCTGTACACTTGGACACACGATCCGCTACACTGGATCCTATGATGCTACATGTGAGCCAAAGACCACCGGCAGCAATGGCATCGTAAAACCTGCCATTTCTCACGCCCATCAGCTTATCATTTCTGATGATGGCCGAATCCGTTGCTTCGGAGCATGGCTCTGATCAGAGCGAACATCAGCTAGTAGTCTTCACCCCTCCTTAATGTTCCCCTTCGAGGCCACGTCGGCTCCCATGGAGTCCTGGACCCCAATCTTCGAATCCCAGATGGCTCTCTAAGCTCGTCTAGCCTGTCTTCTTGCAACAACTTCCACCATTCGAATAGTGTATCCTCACAAATCAATCTGAACCAAGGCGTAAACAAATTTCGAGCGTTTTCGTCATTCATCGCCGACTTGAGCTCGCTCATTGTCACGTATTTCCAGTCTCGGACCTCGTTGGAGTTGGCGTCAATAGGAACATCTGCTTTGACAAACAGTATGTAATCGATCTCATGCTCTCCCCAAAGGCCGTCGCTGGCAGCTTTGTAATGAATCCGGCCAAGGAACTTAATGGAGTCAAGCTCAATGAATGATGTTGGGATACCAAGCTCCTGCAACAACTTCCTCACGGCTGCGCACTTGGCGCCTTGCACTGCGGAGCTCAAAGTCATGCCATCCCCCTGTTCGGCGGCCACGCTCAGAGGGTGGGAGCAGCAGGTATTGGTCCACATGTCCGGGAAAGTGATCTTTTCCGACGCTCTTTGTTGCAATAGCAATCGATTCTTACTATCGAATAAGAAGACAGAGAAAGCACGATGAAGAAGCCCATCGTTGATGTTGGTCATGAGATGACAGTCCTTCTTGCTAGCAGCACCCAGAGGATTATCGTTGACATCGACAACGATACATGACTCTTCCATAAGACGGACCTGCGCCTCGTCGTATCCGCTTAAAGGAAAAGCTTGGGAAGCTTGCTTGGCGGCTCCGCTGGTCGACAAGAACGCTTCATGCGGCTTGGAGCTGTGGTGAAGGATTCCATTCACCGAGTCTGTGCGCCTGTGCTGTTCGAGATGCATGGCCATGGCTTCTTTCTTAAGATATGTGAGCGAGCAGTCATAACTTGCACCACTCAAGCGAACGCGCTGAGAGCTGTAGAAATAATGAACAGCTCGGCGTTTACACATGCCGGGCTGGCGGACTTCGGGCTTGTCTGCGTTGTGTATATGCTAGAAGCTCCGTTTGCTTACAAGCTGCATACGACCGTGCTGCTATAGGGCCTAGTCGTCTGTGCCTTTGAGACTGGTCTGCGCACCTTGTCTACCTCCTATACTATTGAAGCCACGAAGGAGTTGTACGGAAGGGGTTCTCAGTCTTTGCAAGTCGTACATGCTACTCTCCATCGCATGCAGCCCACCGCCTGAGTGTCTCCGGCATGGAATCCAAAACAACCCCGCCACAGTTCCTTCCAGAGAGCTTTCGAACAGATATCACTGAGGTCAATCAACGCACTTCCTCACCTCTGAGAGCCAGATTACAAGCGTTACTTTCCTTTATCCCGAGGATCGCTTCCGTCAACCCAGTAATTACCATCTGCACAATCGCGACTGTTGCTAGCGTCTGTTATTCTGGGCTCCTCGAGGAGACTTTTATTGATCCCAGCACTTCTGGTACCAGTTCGTACTGGTGGGACCAATTGGAAAAGAGCAGCACGTTCGTAGCTCATGCTGAAGACGGATGGCAGTGGCGAACCCCCGACCAGGCAGCATTCTCCAGACTGAACAACAGCTTCCCTGTCGATCAACATTTGTCTGTCTTAAGATTGGTCCTTCCAGAATCTCAACAAGCGGAAACCGAGAATCTGAACACACTCCTGTCCGCAATTCTGGAGAGCAAAGATGTAACTCCGAGGATGATGCATGTTTCAGCCTTCCCAAGACTAGGGACAAACCTCGATATCATCGTGCCAGTCTCGCAAGCCATCACTGCTTTCGAAGCTGTCGAACAGCTGTCTCCCGAGCTAGACGAAGAACAAGAAAGCGCAAATCGAGACGTATTGGTTCCCGCCATGTCGAGAGAGCCCCGGAGAAAGACACTGCAACACTGGGCCAAAGACTCCTGGCAAGAGTTTCGCAAGCTATTCCACCATGCACAAAATGCCGACATCTTCATGATGTGCCTCTCATATGGCACTGCGATGGTACCATTCATACATTTGTTTTCGTCCATGCGTCACCTGGGCTCGACCATCTGGCTGGCCGTAGGAGCACTCCTCTCTTCCGGTTTCGCCCTTCTATTCGCTCTGTTTGTCACCGCAAAGGCAGGAATCCCATTGACTTTGCTCATTCTTGCCGAAGGCACGCCGTTCTTTATCATTACAGTGGGTTTCGAGAAATATGTTATGCTGACGCGATCCGCATTCCACTACGAGCGTTTGTCGTATGGTGAAGACGACCGGACAGATGCTGGCAAGCCAGGATCGTCTAAGCCGGCGCCTACTTCTTCTTCGGCATTGATGTTAGCTGTCAAAGACACTGGTTCCAGGTTATTAGCAACATACGCCGCAGAGATTGGAGTCTTACTGCTGGGCACAGTGCCAGGAGTAGCGGAAGGTCTCCGAAACTTCTGCATTTTTGCGATATGGACGCTGTTCTTCGATCTACTGCTCTTATTCACTTTCTTTGTGGCAATTTTGAACATCAAACTGGATGTACTCAAGCTTAAGCAACACCTCGACACGATAGAAGTCCTGGAAAACGAGGGTGTGGACACTCAGGTGGCCGAGAGTGTCGCGCAAGGCCAGAAACGCTACGACTCAAGTCCTGTCAGCATTTTTATATCGCGAAGGCGCATCTCGGCCTTCAAGATCATCATGGTCGCGGGCTTCTTTCTTCTGAACGGACTCAAACTCGTGACAGTGCCTTTCAAGAGCATCAGTCCACTGGCCGATTACTTGCGAGAGGACTTGGTGAACACTGAGATCCTGAACCATCACGCTGAAGTCCTGGGTCGGATTTTGTCAGAATCTCACACCATAAGCCACGGTATCGCAGCGACAATCTTTCCGCCTATACATTGCGTCTCCTGGGACGAAGCTAACGCTATGGCTCCGACGAAAGACTTATGGTCACTTGTTGTAAAGATTTCTGAAATAACGCAGGCCTTTGAGAATCCACTACTATCCAAACTGCTGCTGGCAGCTTTGGTGCTGAGTGCTGCCTTCAATAACCACGTTCTTCACGCAGTAGCGGAAGAAAGGATTGGCCACAAGCAAGTCAATCCAGTCGATGCGGGAGACCTCGGTCGCGCACAGAGATTTAATTCCATCGAATTGATCGAGGATGCTATTGAAATAGCAAAGCAACAAACACGGACTGGCCACGTTTCACAAGAGAGCCAGGAAATAAACACGGATGTATCGCTGGCTGTTGATCGACCTGCAACTGCACGAAGCCTGGACGAGATGGAAGGAATAGCGCAATCAGGCCGCCTCGGAGAGCTCGATGATGATCAGATCGTCACTCTGGCGCTGCGTGGAAAGATAGCAGGACATGCGCTGGAGGCCAAGTTGGGAGACTTCGTGCGAGCGGTGAGTATCCGGCGTAGTGTTATTGCACAGTGTCCTGCCACAGCAGATTTAACTGGTAGCCTTGTACACTCGAAGCTACCATACTATCACTATGACTGGAAAAGAGTCCTTGGAGCTTGCTGTGAAAATGTCATAGGATACATGCCTGTCCCTGTTGGCGTAGCAGGTCCTTTAGTTGTCGATGGCAGAAGTTACTTTCTTCCGATGGCCACGACTGAAGGAGTGCTTGTCGCAAGCACCAGCCGCGGTTGCAAGGCAATCAACGCAGGTGGAGGTGCAATCACGATCATCACGAATGATGGCATGACTAGAGGCCCTTGCATTCGATTCAGATCTCTGGGAAGGGCAGGAGCGGCCAAAGCTTGGCTTGACTCTAACGCCGGGCATGCGACCATGAAGAAAGCTTTTGACTCGACTAGTCGCTTTGTTCGACTGGTTTCCATGAAATCAGTATGTACGCTCCCTCCAGGTGGCGTCAGAAATACCTAACGTGATGTCTGTAGGTCCTCGCAGGCACAGAACTTTTCGTTCGCTTCAAGGCAACGACGGGCGATGCAATGGGCATGAACATGATATCGAAGGGTGTAGAACATGCGCTGAAGTCGATGATGGAGGAAGGTTTCGAAGATATGGAGATCATCTCTGTAAGTGGTAACTACTGCACTGACAAGAAAGCGGCAGCTATCAACTGGCTGGACGGCAGGGGCAAAAGTATAGTGGCAGAGGCGGTCATCCCAGCTGGTGTGGTCAAGGCCGTCCTAAAGACTGATGTCGAAACGATGGTACAACTGAATATCTCAAAAAACCTCGTCGGTTCCGCAATGGCAGGCTCTGTTGGTGGCTTCAATGCTCATGCTGCCAATATTGTCGCAGCTCTGTTCATTGCAACAGGACAAGACCCGGCACAGGTGGTGGAAAGCTCCAATTGCATTACCACAATGCACAAGTGAGTCGGCTACAATTAGTGTGCTATGTGATAACGCTAATCAGACAACAGTGTCGAAGGATCACTTAGGATAGGTGTCTCCATGCCATCGATCGAAGTTGGCACACTTGGAGGAGGTACCATTTTAGAGCCCCAGGCTGCCATGCTTGATATGCTGGGTGTTCGTGGACCCAGCTCAGACAATCCAGGAGAAAATGCCAGGCAGCTTGCGCGTCTCATCGGCGCGGCAACTTTGGCTGGAGAACTGTCACTTTGTGGTGCCTTGGCGGCTGGCCACTTGGTCAAATCACACCTGCAGCACAATCGATCGAAGTGAGACCCGTGCAGCATGGGTGGCCGCGATAGCCGCCGTTGATATGTATTTGAGATGACTTCTAAGCATCTCCTCAAAAAGAGCGCCACGGGACATCTGCTCAGCTGAATAGGATCATCAGAATGACTATCTAAGATTGTGACCGGGGCAGAACTATTGATGCTCTGAGCTTCGCTTATGATGCACTGTCTCATTTGGTTTCGTAGCGTATCCTAACCAAATTAAGCATATCACGTTTACACATTCTGCAGTAGTCAAAGCCGGAAACCCGAGTTCTTACGGAATGCCGACACCTCTAGACAACCTGCGTTTTGGCCCCATCCATTTCCAACCAATGTTCTATCTATTACACGTCTGTATGCGTGATAGAGTAACTCACTCCGTCATTGTTCATTTAGCGCCATGGACTCTGCGTGGTTAATCGACTCTGGTGAGTTTTGTGCAACAGATGCCGCTCGGCAGGCTGACTGATTATTGATACATCAGATGACAAAGCCAAGAGCCAAACAAATGGCGCGAATGGTACAACACAGTATTCTCAAAACGATAAGCCTATTCGAAATGGGGCCAGTACGATGCTACCTCCGCGCCATACCTCCACGGGAGTCAAAGTCCTTATCGTTGGATCGGGACCAGGAGGATTGATGTCGGCTTTGGAATGCTGGAGAAAAGGTCACGATGTAATCAAGATCCTCGAGAGAAGCGATTCCCCTGTATTAACAGGAGACATCATGGTTGTACAGCCATCTGCAATCGAGGTCTTGCGCCACTGGCCCCAACTCGTTTCCGAGCTGAAAGAAGTGGAGTACGATGTTGACATGCACTATAAGAAACATTCCGGGGAGCACATATATGGACCATGCAAGCCTTCTTTCAATGATGCTGGAGAGCCTGAGCGACGCCAGGGCCCATACACCGCTGCCCTACAGCCCAGAATTGGATTTTTTCAGATGCTGCTTCGACAAGTGCAGAGAATTGGGGTCGAAGTCGAGTACGGAGCGCGAGTCGAAAGATACTTTGAAGATATCCCAGCTAAGAAGGGAGGCGTGATAATGGAGAACGGCAAAGCTGTCATTGCCGATGTTGTGGTCGCTGCTGATGGACAAAGCACAGCATCGGCAACATTGGTATCTGGCAGTCCAGTGAAACCTAAGCCAAGTGGCATGGCAATCTATCGAGTAGCATTCTCCAAAAGCCATGCGTTCCAGAACGAGATTGTTCGAGAACAGTGGAAAGATGATTCGTCTGTGTGGCAATTCTGGCTCGGGCCTAAGATGTACTGCGGGATTGTGGTTCACGATGATATTATATCCTGGGGTTTTACTCCGCGGGACGATGGAACTGCTGACGAGTCCTGGACTCCGGGTGCTGAAGTTACACCGGATCAAGCGATCAATGCTATGGGCAACGCTCTCGAAGGGTGGCATCCAGCCATTCCAGCTCTGGTACGAATGACTCCAAAGGGTACAATTGTGCACTCGCGCTTGATGTGGAGAGATTTACGAAAGCAATGGACGTCACCCGGAGGACATGTTGTCCAAGTTGGGGACAGCGCTCACAGCTTCCTGCCAACGTCAGGCAACGGTGCAACTCAATCTATCGAAGATGCTGTCACATTAGCAACATGCCTACAGCTGGCTGGCAAAACCAACGCCGGGCTTGGAACCAAGATTTACAATCTCCTACGATACGAGAGAGTCGCTTGTGCGCAGAAAATGACGTTTGTCAATTCTCAGCTCAAACAGGAGACCGACTGGAAAGCAATTGAGCGAGAGCCTGCCAAGATTAGAACCAGATTTCCAAACTGGGTGACTCGCCATGATCCTGAAGCCTACGCTTACGAGAAGTATGGGCAAGCTTTTGCACACCTTACGGCTGACGCTCCGTTCCACAATACGAACTTTCCTCCGGGACACAAGTTCGTTCCTTGGTCGATTGACGAGATCAAACGAGATATCGAGAGTGGCGTACGGGTCGAAGATCTACTAGACGGCGACTGGTCCTAGATCAGTTGAATAGTTTCTATCGCTGTGACACTAGGCCGGCCCTCGCGGACGTGTCGGGATAATAAGCCAACCATTCTTTCAATCATTCCGCGTTGAAGAGCGTGCTCTCCTGTTGTTCTCTCTTCTACGGTATACAATACATATGTAGCGTGCAGACGCCTGTGTTGGCGTCCGCAGTGGCACCGAGTTTCAAGATCTAGTTCAACAGGGATGGGAGACAGAGTTGTGAGATGCTTGTGACACTATGATTCTCGTATTAAGCGCTTTATTGAAATCTAGGCGGCCTGCTCACGCATATGTTTCTGGAACTTGGGCGCAAAATCCTTCATAAACGCCGAATCAATCATCTCCTCGAACTTGGCAACCTTGTCACCTTTCTCATTGAAAGTTATGAAAGCAGCATCTGTAGATCATGGAGCCATCAGTGACGCTCTCTCAAGTGTGCAGTATGTCCAATATGGCCCGGAATCTGGCCTATTGGTGCAAGCACAACGGGGAGAGTAGAGTCAACTTTACTTACATTCCATGGTCCAAGGGCCAACGTCCGTATTGCCTTTCGATGTGCAATACACAGCAGCTTTGTTTCGACCCGGATCATGGACCGTTTCATGCACATTGAACTAAAGGTCGGCTGTCAGCCGGCCGTACGCTTCTCATGGCTCAAATTCGGTACAGCACCTGGCAGTCTTTGATGGCGCTCATCATCGTCGGCAGAGTTGCTGCAACTTCCGCTTTACTCTTCGGTGGCAAACCTAGATTGAACGGCATTGTGATATGCTCGAAGCTGTCATCGAAGACAGCCAGCCAGGACTCCGCATTCCAAGACTTCCACGCTGCGAGAAAGTTCTGCAAAGTTGTAGCTTGGATGTGTGCTTCTGCCGGCATGATCGTGGTTGATGTGGTACGCAGATAGATTCTTGGTTATCCAATCTCGTCAGGATAGATGGAATGACTTTGCGGGCGGATAGGCTTTGCTTGGAAGGTTGAGGACGCGGTCTCTCCATGCGGGCTTGATCCGGAGGACTAGTTCTAACACGAGTCCGAGCTCCGCTTCTAAACGTACTATCGGCCGGATGATATTTCCCCATCATTCAATCACCGGTGGCAATCTCCATGCAACCAGAGCTAACGGCTGCATGTGTTCCGCGAACACGAATCCAAATCACGACTATTATCACTGACAACCTTGTGGACGACTCTGCGTTTGTGCACGCGTCACGATTAGTGCGGTAAATACTCTCCAACTCTCAGAGTCACAACTGTCGCTCTGAGATTCTCGCTGTGGCTGAGCGACAGTTTCCTGGCACGGGTCTTCCTACGGCCGCCGTGTTCTCTGGAACTTTTCTGTCAGGTAGCTGATCAGCTGTCATTCTCCATTTCAATACTGAACAGCTACCCAACAGGTGCCATGATGAGTCTCTCGCTGCTCGCAGTACCAGTACTGCTCGATACAGTTACAAGCGGACCACTCCTAATCGAACAGTGGCACAGTCTATACCACTACGGACATCGAATCGCGCCAGGATTATCGATCGCAACCTGCTCGTTGTACATTCTCACAACTTTCAGAAGGCGAAAGGAACGAAGGTCGTGGTTGCAATACGCCGTCGCAGGATTGTTGACCTTCACCATGATACCTTTTACCTTGACTGTCATGGCACCGACGAACAATGCACTTTTTGAGCTACAAGCTCGACAGGCCGGCGGAATTGGAAGCAGCACGGCATTGAGTCATGCACAAGAGCTTGTGAATAGATGGCGTAATTTGCACCTGATTAGGTCACTTTTCCCATTGATGGGGGCTTGCATAGGACTTTCAGCGGTGCGAGGCGAGAGTCAATGATTCGCACTGCAAGAGTGGCGAACGATGCTGTTGCAGCGAATTGTTTAGATCTTGAGCTTCAGCAACTATTGAAGGGATTCAAACTACCAATAGGCCACCGTCCTAGTACTGTCTTTTACTAGCATTACGATACGTGGCCCGCGTGATTCAAAAGTGCTTTGTACCGCTCCATCTAAACGATCTGTAGAAGCACTCGCAGCACTTACGCACCACCGTGTATGAACCGATTGTCTTCGAGCTCAAAGAAGAACGAAGTCCGAGATCCGTTTTCACATGCGGCGCTGAAATTTGTTCCGCTTGTTAGAGCATGCATATCCGAGCCCCGAGACCCGAAACAATCCAGCGCAGAATTTGTAGCCTACTATTCTCTCCCGGCGCGCTAAGGCCCGGTTCTCTGAATGGTCTGTTTGGAATTTGTCGCTCAAGGTGCGTGAGCATGTGACGTGGGATCAGAAGTCCCAGGTAATAGCACTGTAGCGTTGACTCTGGCCACGTTCGCTAAGGCTTGGCGAGATTATTCATTCTCTGGTGCGCTTCTCTTGCCTCTCGTGCTACGCAAATGACCACTTCAAGGATGACTCAGTTGGACTATCAGGAGACTCAGTCTGGTCACAAATTGGCCCAGATCTCTGGAGGCCCGTTGCCGATACATCAATCAGTCTTTGACCACTTGAAAGAAGGCCTTCACAGAGCTCCCAATGAACCAGCTGTCATATGTCCTCATCAACCACATGATCATATTCAAAACACCAGATTGGAAGCACAAGGCATTTTGAGTCCAGAAAACTTATTGTCCGAACTTGGGTCGAAGTGCATGACCTTAACATATAACGAATTACACCACACAGCTCTCAAACTGGTGCACAATCTCACCGCGTTGGGGGCCAGACAGAAAACGACGATCCTAATTATCGTACCAAATGGAGTCGAATTCTGCATTTTATTATGGGCCTCCATCTTGATGCAATTGACAATTGTCACAATGGATATGACGTTGCTCGAATTATCGAAGTTTGACCATCTGAAGGACACTCTGCGAACGCTTAGACCGTCGATCGTCATTCTGCCAGACAAAAATGCGGCGGAGGTGATGCGAGAAGCGGCCCGAAAGTTGAAGTTGGCGCCACCATTGTGCGTCGCACTAGGTAGCATAGTCTCGCAAGAGTACAATTTATTCTCCGAGCTTCTGACTGGGAATCTGAGCAACAATTTCGAGCAAGAAGTCCTTCAAAGACTAGGAAGGGACGATCCAAATCGTATTCACTCGATCACCTTTACATCCGGAACAACAAGCAAGCCCAAAGGCTGTCCAGTGCGAGTGAGGGGCATGAGCCACATGCTGCACTCATGGTCATGGCTTATCAACAAAGAAAATGGCGTACGAGCGTTGCAACAGCTGCACAACTCTCGAGCAATCGCGCCGGCTCAAGTGCTGCAAACATGGAAAGCTGGAGGAACCGTCGTCATGCCGGGGAGAAATTTTGCTATTGAAGATACACTGGACGCGATTGAAAATCATGGTGCAACCTTCATCGTACTGTCACCGGCGATGGTACATCGTCTGTGCGAGGTTAAAGATGGCCACTGTCTAGCCACAAGCTCTGTGCGAAGCATTCAAATCGGCGGCGATGCTGTCACGAACGACGTTCTCGACAAGTGTGCCAGAATCTTCCCAAAGGCATCGATCTGTACCCATCACGGCATGTCAGAGGGCGGGGCTGCGTTCAAATGGGCATTCTTCGATGCTCTCCCGACCATGGTCGATACCCAAGGGGGCGTATCCCCAACCGGAAGTGTGGCAGCTGGATCTACAGTTCGAATTTGGGATCGGAGACGGGATCGTATTGTGTTGCGAAGCAAGCCAGGAGAGATGCATATCAGCAGTCCCAGCATCATCGAGCACTACTTGGGCGGTGCAGACCGCGACAGTTTCCTGGTCGACGCTACTGCCCGTTGGTTCAACACTGGAGACGTTGCTATTATGGACGACCAGGGCATCGTCACCATTCTGGGCAGACGTAAAGATGCTATCGAGCACAGCGATGGCACGTTGATCATGCCTTCGTCAATAGAAAACTGTCTGCAGGAGTACCTCGGGACACAGGTAACATTCTGATCCATGTCAATTGGCACGAGAAGAGATCACTAACGAGAAGGAACAGGTCTGTGTTGTGGCAGTACCTCATACGGTCCACGGAAATAGGCCAGTCGCAGTTGTAGCGAACATGGGCACGCACTCACCAAGTGCAGCAATCGACCACGTGCAGCAGATTCTTGGCCCGGTACACACCCCAGATAATTTGCTCTGTCTTCGCGACCTTGGGTTGACGAAGTTCCCGCTGAACGCCACCGGCAAGGTTGTAAGAGCCTTAATACAAGAAGCCGTGCTATCATCTGCCCACGCCCAGGTTCTTTAGGCTCAACAAGCTGTTGACAGAATTCAGTAGACCATATATACTTTTCTCAAGATGTATCCACTAAATAAATGCTTTCTTTAGTAGCTTCTCTCTGGCGCACGGTGTCCATTCCCAAAGCCCAAGCATGTGTAAATGTAGGTGAGCCCAAACCGGATGCATAAAGTACACCTCTAAATAATATCTAGTCCTAAGAGCCAACGCCATGTTCCAAGTGCAATGAGCCTGCTCGTCACCGACGATCACAGGGCTCGACCCGTCACTCACCCATAATATTCCTCCAGCCAACTCTTCAGTGCGCCAACAGTTGGATACTCGAGGAAAAGACTGCTCCCGGCCTGGATCCCCAACTGCTGCCTGAACTTCTCAGAGACCACCAAGCTCAGCAAGCTGTCAACTCCAATGTCGCTGAAAGACGCTTCGTCGGGTAAGTCTTCGAGCTCCAAACCCGCTTCAAGAGCAATAAGTGCTACCGCCTCCATCGCCGTGCTGTTCGCTTGCGAGATCTGCTTGTTGACTGCATCCACGACCTCTGTCGTCTTGTTCGGAGTGAGCGAATGTAGCACATCCTCCTTGACCAAATCCACGACTAGTGACTGGACTGGTTTTGCTTCTACAGCCTTGGTCCGTGCAGCCACTTTTGGTGCAGCAACAGTACGCCCGGCAACAGTCTTCGTTGGCGTTGTTCGTTCATGTGGAGCCGGAGCTGATGCATTGTTGAAATCGGGAGGGGAGAAAAAGTGGCTCAGAAGTATCCTCGGAAATCGTCGAAACTGAATTCCACCGACCATTCCAATGACCACCCCTTCCTGCAGCACGTAAACATCTCCAAGATACATTGTCGGATCTTCTACAGTGGGTATCATCTTCACGTAAGATCGATATTTCCCACCAGCAACAAATGGACGAGCGAAACGCATTGATTGCCAGCCAGGAGTGACACAGTAAGTTTTGGCTGTATCGCTCGCATCCGAAACGTTCATGACGAATCCTGCAAGATGCGCCACGCTGTCGATCCAGTACGGTGGTACGGTCCAGGTTCCAGACCTTTCTTTGACGAGCTCGACGTCAGCGAAAGCTTCGAACTCATTCATGACCACAGTCTGCATGCCGCGGTACTTGTTCTCGTAGTCGACAAGATTGTTGGCAAAGAGTGCGTATGCCATTGTCCGCGACAGCCGGTTCGCGGAACCACATTGCGCTAGTTGCTCTAGGGTCTGGATCCGACCTTCGATCATGTGTGTGAGTGGGAGCCACGACACCAACCAATCTTGAGCATTGCCGTAAATGATATCCGCGATTGCGAAAGGTGAGTCGCCAAGAACTTCGTTGTTGTCAACGTTGTACCATGCAAGGTGAACGACGCGAGAGCGAATATCGTCTGTTCGTGCTTCGACTTGTATCAGCTGCTTCGAGTTCGGGTTGCTGTTGGCAACAAGTCCCTTCGTAACCTCCAGGTGCGCGATATCCATATCAGGAGCTGGAGCATCGGGATAGAAGAGGCTGTGAAGATGCTTCCCGAGAGTATAGGCTATGTCAGCGTGAATTGATGAAGTGACGACGCCACAGTTGTTCATACGATGACCATTGGCTGCGGCGAGGAAGTCTTGTTGCATCAGATCCGATTGTATTATGACCTTGGCCGAGCTACCATCCACGGTTTGCTCAATCAGATGCTGAATAGTGGAGGTCTGGAATGGCGCGACAGACACAGATGACACGGGGTCATTGGCCTTCTTGTTGTCGTAGAATGTATTTCCCTTGGTCAAGGCCCAATCACCGTTGTACTGGATCCAAAAATTCTTGTTGTTCCAGCTGTACGTCGGCAGGTCCAACAACCGCAAGTGCCCCTCGAAGGAGCGATGGAACTCAGGCCATCGGATACTGATACCGACGGTATAAAGCGACGCGAGTGCACGTGAGATAGTCGTCCAGTTATTCTCGCCCCTCTGGAGTGATCCGATCGTGAGTTTTGTGCTAGGGACGGTCGATCGAATGAAGCTGGTGCACACTGTGTGAGGGCCGATCTCCAGCCAGACAGTGTCGTCGTCGATGAAAGACTGGGCCTTGGCTTTCTGGAGAGCACCAGCAAAGTTACACGTTTCTCGTGTAGCCTAGATGCAGGCAAGTGTCAGCAGGGCATATATTGGTGATGAATGTTAGGAGTTCGAACTTACTCGACGCAGATAGCCTGCATTAATACTCTTGTCATCGCACACGGCCCTTGCTAGCAACGGCGACAATACCGGAAGCCTTGGATTATTGAACACGACGCCCTGCGCGGCCAGCTCGAAGTTATCGAGTATCGGATCTGTTTGAGCGGAGTGGAAGGCGAACGCAACATCCAATCGCACGCATCGGAAGCCCTTCTCATGGAGAACTTTGTACACTTCAGAGATGTCGTCAGTGCTTCCAGATATTGTCGTCGCATCAGGCCCGTTGATGCACGCAAACTCGTACTGCAGTTGGAGGCCGGCAGTGGAGTCTTCGATCTCAGACACCGACATCTTCACGGCCAGCATGGCATGGCTGCCAACCGTGCACTTCTCCTCCAGCATAAGAGCTCTCGTTCCTACGAGGAAGATAGCATCGCTGGGTGAAAGCACACCGCTTACGCAGAGCGCCGCGTACTCCCCCAGACTGTGACCGATTACCAAGTCCGGCTTTACGCCTAGGTCCCCCCAGTACCTGGTCAAGGCAAGTTCCACACACAGTATTGCCAGCTGGGTGACCACTGGTGTATGCGTGTAGTCTTTTGGATGACTTCCATCAATGGAGCTGATGAAAGACTGGAAGCCTTGTCTCTGTGCGATGCCATCCAAGCGATCGATTTCTGAGCGAAAAGTCGGAGAGTGCTCATACATTTCCAAGTTGGAGGAAGGATCCATTGAGCCTTGCCCGGTGAAGGCGAACGCAACTGCGGGCGGCCGCACGGTTGAAATCGATCGCTTTGTATCCGCCGAGTCTATTGCACTTCTCAGACTACTCTCCAGCGCTCCCTTGTGCGAGACTTCCACAGCGAAGCGGTAATTGTAGTGTGACTTGCGAGCTGTTAGCGAGTACGCCAGGTCGGCGATTGAGCACTCAGGGTACGCCGTGAGATACTGCAGTAGTCTCTCAAGATTGCCTTTGAACGATGCTCTGCCTTTAGCGGACACTGTAACGACATGAGATGGCCGAGGGTCTTGATCGGAGTGCTTCGGCCTAGTCCCTTCTTCCAGCAAGAGCGTAGTATTTCCGCCAGCTGCACTGAAGCTGTTGACGACTGCCGTCCGCTTCCGACCATCTGTGGTCGCCCATGGGACCTGAGTCAGAGGTATCCGTAGATTACGCCGGTCCATATCCTTGGGCAAGCGTGAATTCATGCCGTTCTTAATGCCAATGTGTCGCGGGATTTGGCCTTTCTGGAACATAAGCAGCACCTTCAGGAGAGCCGAAACACCAGCAGCAGCCTCTGAATGGCCAATATTGCTTTTCAGCGCACCAACATGAAGGGGCCGATCTACGTGTCGTCTCCGAGTGTTCGGAGCAAAGACATCCGAGACAGACTTCATCTCCTCAAAATCTCCAGCTTGCGTTCCAGTACCGTGCATCTCGATGTAATCAACATCAAGTGGGTCAACGCCAGCTTTGCCGAGGACTTGATGGTAGAGATCCGCTTGGTGTCCAGCATGCGGATGAGTTATAGACACTGCGTGTGCTGAATGATTCGTGGCGGCCCCAAGTATCACGCCAAGAATGTTGTCGTTGTCCCGTTCCGCGTCTTCCAGCCTTTTCAAGACGATCGAACCAATTGCATCCGCACGACAGTAGCCATCAGCGTCTGTATCCCATGTCTTACATGCATTTGGCGTCTTCGTAAGAAAATGGCCTTTGCTCAGACCAGCGAATGCATCTGAATTGGTCAAGACGTTCACTCCACCTGCCACAACGGTATCGACATCCCCGCTCCATAGTGCGGTGCAAGCCATCTATGTTTCCATGTCAGTGACAAAGTCCTGTGGTAAGAGACCTATGACGGTCTAAGCGTACCTGAACAGTGGCCAAACTCGAAGAACAGGCGGTATCGCAGCTAAAGCTAGGGCCCGAAAACTTGAAGAAGTAGTTGATACGACCCGGGCCGAACGCTCGACAACCTCCAGGCTTTTCAAGTCAGCTTGATATCAGTCGATTCTATCTCGTTGTTCACTTACAATGAAGTATGTTCCGATCTCCTGGGCAGTGTTCACTTCTCGATAGTCGTCGCTAGCTTGTCCGTAGTAAACTCCCACTCGGCTTTGATGGCTAGCAGATGTTCGGTTGGCAACATAGCCCGCTCTTTCTAGCGCTTCGTATGCTGTAACAAGTGCAAGCCGTTGCATTGGATCGATCTGTTCTGCTTCTTTCGGGGATATGTTGAAGAAAGCTGCATCAAAAAGCCCTGGTTCATCGATGAAGCATCCGTAAGGCGTATGGCTGGCGTTCACATTGACTCCACTAGTGTCAGTGTGAGAGTCCACATCGAAACGGTCCGCTGGTATCTTCTTGTGCAAGTCATATCCTTTCTCCAGTATATCCCAGAGCGCATCGGTGTCATTTGCGCCACCAGGCATCCGGCATGCCATTCCAACCACGGCAATCTTACTTTGAGATGCCCTGCCTGGCTCATGGCTATGGTGTAGTAGTTCTCCCTCAAAGGCGGTGACGAGGTCCACAACTTTGATCCTGGATGGCGAGACAGTCTTCTCCAGAGTTTGCACGAGCTCGTTGGAAGGTAGTGAAGCTCTGGAGACCTGGATCTCGATTGGGGCAACGCTCGTATGCTTGACCCGTTCCAGAAAGCCTTGGACGACGTTCTCCCACACGATAGCTTTGGTCAATATCTCGAACACGATCTGCTCGAGCAACTCGGCCCCATTACTAGCGACGAAGGCTTTGCCCGTGCTTGTAGATAAGACTTCGGAGACTGGCAACCAAAGTGAAGATTGTGCCTCTGAGTGTACGATGGCTTTTGCGTCGTCCACTGAGTAGAGATGATTGGCGTGACACAAGCCTGCATAGACTGGCAGAGCTGCATGTTTCCGGTCTCGGAAAAATGCGGATGTTCGGAAGAGTGCTTTCAGTCGGGCAGGTGGTCCGCTGATAGTCACTGAGGTGCGGCTTTTGGCACTAATGAATATATGGGCTGACTTTGGGGTGCTCTGAAAGCTTGGTCAGCCCATGTCTGTATCTGGTCAATGGAACTCCTTTACTTTACGAGCGTGCAGGACATCCAGTTCCATTTGTGCATCGCCCGAAGAGACACCGTGGACTACGTACGCCCAGGATTCCGGCAAAACATCTTGATTCACTGGCTCGAGTAACTTCGATGTATCTGCGCATTCAAGTTAGGATCAAGCCAACTGAGCTTTAGAGTCGTCTTGTAATACGCACCTGCTACAAAGGTTCCGAGGCGGAAAGCGATACGGACGATTTCGCTGCCACGAGCTGGCAGATCATAGAGCGTTGATGACAGCGCTACCGCTGAAGAAACCAAAAGCCCAATACCTAGACCTGCAAGCAGCGGTTGTTGCCGGATGTCACCTTGCCCACGGCTTGCTCCCGTCTCAAAAGCGCTGAGAACATTTGATCAGTATCTCCTCCACTGTTGCGACAGTCATACGTACCTGATGTATATTCCGAGCTGAACAACACAAAGAAGAGAGCCATCTATCGCGCCACTTAAGCTTCCCTGGCGGAGTTCGTGCTCACCCCAAAGCGAAGTGATGCAGGGAAAAGCTGGGAACGCGTTTCTCAATTCGCCTGGAAGGTGCTGGATCTCTTTCCGAACCGCTTCGGTAGCCTTTACAAGGAACGACTCCAAGAGAGGATGCCTTCTGTCCTGAGCCAGGAATCGAATGTTGCGAAGAACGGTAGCAATGTCGTCTGGTGGAAATTCGTTTGAGAAGTACGCCAGCCCCATTACCCCTTCGACTGGCATGTCGTCTTTCGCGTCGTGTTTCGTCATGATCGTCTGTGTACCTCCTTGTTGAAAAGACCTGCACACATATCGATCAGCAGTGATGGCGAGTTTTCTCCATTTCGATCAATGCGGTAGGTCAATGCACAGGCGGAGTCGTTGAGATGGACGGATCCGACCCGAGTGGCGAACCTGCGACTCGGTTCAGCGAATGCGACTTTCGCAATAATCCTTCGCACCAATTCCTCCGCCACGAAAGGAAGGCCGAGTTGCTCGGTGGTCATGCTCTACGGAAAGCCGAGCATCTATCATGCTACCCGCATGGAGTCTCAGATGCTGCCGGTGAGGCTGGAAGCAGCAGCATCGACCTTGTCGTTGCTGAGGAATCATCGTACGGAACAGATCAAGTTAGGCTGCTACGATCTTTCAATTATTGCACCACTGGCCTGAACTCTGTGCACACGCAGTCAAAGTCATCCTCAAGTTCGCTCCAAACATTTGGACTTTGCCCAATATGGGAGAAGGCGGTTACAAGCAGATCAACAAGTCACTGAACATTTGCGCATTCGACGACTATCTCACAATACAGCAATCGATACTGCCTCCCTTGGCCGACGTGGAACAGTTGACTCCTAGGATTATCCGCATACTGGGCCAAAATCCTGGAAAGGTAGTGTTTGATGCTGCTCGCTTCGACTACGCATTAGCTGACAGTTACCTAGTTCACACTGCAGGGTACAAATACATATATTGTCGGCACTGGGAGTCAGCGCCTCATCATCGACACCGGACAGGGCTTTCGAGAATGGGCCGATCTCATCTCACAAACGCTCCAACAGCACAATATTACTCTCTCTCATGTGCTGCTCACGCATTGGCACGGAGACCACACAGGCGGAGTACCAGATCTCATTCGAATGGATCCTAGCCTTGGCAAATCGATATGGAAGCACTCTCCTGAGGGTACTCAACGATCCATCGAAGAGGGTGACAAGATACAGGTAGAGGGCGCTACACTCCGTGCTGTACACAGTCCAGGGCATTCGCATGATCACATGTGTTTCGTCTTGGAAGAAGAGAACGCCATGTTCACTGGAGACAATATCCTCGGTCATGGGGTATCAAGTGCCGTCGAAGAACTCAGTACTTATATGAATACTCTTCACAAGATGCGATCGCAAAATTGTGGTGCAGGATACCCAGCTCATGGGGCTGTCATTCCCAATCTGCGAATCAAAATTTCTGCAGAGCTAGCAAGGAAGATCCGACGCGAGAAGCAGTACCTGTTGGCGCTGCAGCGAATCAAGAAGGAAAGGATGGCATCCAGACAAGCCGTTGGAGTCACTGTCGAAGAGCTCGTTCTGATTCTGCACGGTATGAATATTGACGCGGAAGTCAGAAAGATGGCGCTTGAGCCTTTCGTGGAAGAAGTGTTGCGAAAGCTGGCCGAAGACGGGAAAGCTGCATTCCAGATACGCGGAGGTCAGCGATTGTGGTTTTCGTTAGACATTTCGTGAAATGACTACCGATCTGAGCACGCGCGAAGTATAGACATAGAATATATAGACGAGGACCTCATCAATTCACTGATTCTACCACATTCATGCTACCAGAGCTGCTGTACGAGAACAGCAGAGGGATCAGTGCTACCCGGTGATCGGTCACAGCCGGCGCTGTGTACGGAAATCCGACGTTAGCGAAAGCGCATGGAGCGGAGCAGCCGCAGTATGACCTTCAGACAAGTTTCTGGTCACGGTGGCGATGGCATTGCGGGTAATCGGCGTGCAGAGCTGGAATGAAGAGTTGTTTGAGTCAGGGTTGATGTGCTTGCCGGTCTGGGCTTCAAATTGGTATACTTCCATTCCACTGGCTAGCGTACTCTCCCAAATCTCACCCACGTCGGTTTCTATACATTGTGCCACTGTACAAGTGACTCGAGCTGCCCCGAATTTACACTTTATTAAGTTGTCCCACTGATGCCATCGGCAGTCGCGATGTCAGACGCCGCAACCTTTGCCAAAGCGTAGACCGAGGCCTGAATAGGGCAAGTCGGGATCTGTGGTATGGAAGCTGCTCCAACTACTCGAAGCCCGTTGAGTCCCTTGACTCTCCAGTTGGCGTCCAAGACAGATCCGAGTGAGACGGTACCAGATTGATGATGCCAGCTTCGAGATGTTTCGATGATAGCTTCCCACACGTCCTCCGCTTCTGTGACATTTGTGCCGGGAAAGGTCTCTGCCGGGATCACTTCTTGTAGCCCTGGAGCTGAGAACATCTTCCGAGCTTCTTGGTAGCCTGCTTTGATCAAAGCCTTCTCTCCTGGAGTCGCCCAGAAATTGGCATAGATTAGTGGCGGGTCGCGGTAGTCTGTTGTCGCCAAAGTGACATTGCCCCTCGATTCTGGTTGCACCATGGCCACCCACACAGTAAGCGCAGTGGCATTAGGCTCTGGCTGAGTGCCCACGTTACTGTAGATGTATGCGATGTGTGGACGGTCGGCTGGCAGTTTGGTGTAGAAGTCACCTGTGCCCTCAAAGACAGAGTCAGGAAGTCTGATAGCTCCCATTGCATCGCCCCAGTCAGTACCAAGGACACCATCTCCGCTGGCGTTCCAGAGTGCTTCTTGCTCTGCTGCCCATGTCGCGTTGTTCTCGTACTTCCATCGAGTTGGTTGCTCTTCTGTAGTGTAGTATTGGATCACTGCAAAGTGGTGATCCATAAGGTTGCTGCCGATCCCTGGAATATCTTCCACAACTTCGATGCCGAGTTGTTCGAGCTGATCCGCCGGTCCAACCCCGGACAACATAAGCAGTTGGGCACTGTTGATCGTACCAGCCGTGACGATGACTTCATCCGCGGAAAGTGTGTGTAATGTGTTGGTCACAGTATCGTTGTACGTGACACTCGTAGCAGTCTTTCCGTCGAAGTCAATCTTTGACGCCCATGCATTTGTGATGAGCTGGAAATTGGGCCTTGTGTTTGCGAGGTATCCGAAAGTATTGTAAGCGTAAGAACGAGTGGAGTTTGACGCGCGGATCGTCACAAGCCCTTTCGTGACACCGATGCCGCCGCCGGAGGCGAAGTCGATCTCCGGAAGGTTATGGTTTGTCGCAATAGTGTCAATGAATGGATTGTCGAAGGGGAAATCGTCTCTCTGTCGAGTGACTTCCACTGGACCGCTTCCAAAAGAGCTAGTGTTCACTTGCTGCTCATAATCGGCTTCCACTGCATCAGTCCAGTGTGTGGTCTCTTTGAAAGCCTCCAGGATGTTCTCCCAGGACAGTCCCTCGTTGCCGGATATCTCTGCCCATTCGTCGAAGACCGACGCAGATCCACGGCAGTGCAGCATCGCATTGACTGCCGTTCCTCCACCGACCAATCTTCCTTGGGCGCTGTCTGGTTGCGCGCCATTCAAAGTCGGATCGGGCTGGGACAGATAGTACCACACGCTATCGAAGATATTGAATAGATTACCTGGCACTAAAGTCACAGAAGAATTGTGATCAGTGTTCCATTTGTCTTTGGTCAAGACCGCTTCCAAGGCATACCGTAGACGTCGGCTGTGTCGTCTCCATTGGCTGCAACCTCCAGTAGAACAACATTCACGTCGGGGTTTCTCGTGAGATGCTCAGCCAGTACAAATCCTGCAGGTCCTGCGCCGACAAGCACATAGTTTGTTCTGGCATTTGTCGCTGGTCGTGCATAAACAACATTCGTCAAGCAGAGGGACAGAAACCCGACAGCTTTGAGATTCAGGAACATGATGAAGCCGAAATAACGAGTGTTGGCCAATGGAAGAGATCATCCACCTGTGAAGCTATGAGCCCTTCCTTTTGTTCTACCATGCCTCGGCAATTTGAGGCAGGCAGGCGCATGCTCTTGTCCAAGGTCGGGCCTGAATGCGCAAGACCGGAACCACTACCAAGATGCTTGAGGTACCGATATGGGTCCCGTGCCTCTTTTCGGAAGACACTAGGTTCGCAGATTGATCGACCGGGTACAGCTAATGGAAGCCACTCCCGAGTTCCGGAGACTTTGCGAACGAGAGTGCTCTCAGACAGCCAGGCGTGCCCTACTCTTTACAACTGTCGAGTAGAGCTGGGCTTCATTCAATCGATCCAATCATTCTCACTTCGATCTCGTTAGAGCCAGAAAGCAGCCATGCCAGCCGACGCAAAGATTCAAGCTGCCACGCTCGACAAGTTCATCCAAGGCTGGAAGGAATGGACACCCGAGGGTATGATGGGAGCCATGGGCGAGGGCTACACGCAACGCACACTTCCGTTTTCGCTGGGGCATCCACCACGATCGAAGCCTGAGGTCGAGTTCATTCTCCCGAAGCTGATCGACACCGTCAAGAATTACAAGGTATTGTCCACCTCATCGCTCTAGACTCTCGTGGAGTCGATTGATTTACCATGATTAGCTCGACATAAAGCACATCGTCCACGATGCCGCGCAGGGAAAGGCGGTTATTTACGCAGTCTCGGCTGGAGACACACCATTCGGAGACTGGACGAACGAGTATGCAGTATTTCTCAAGTTTAGCGAGAACAGTGAAACGGTGCAAAGTGTGGAAGAGATGGTCGATTCGGCATTCATGAAAGACTTCATGCCAAAGTTGCAGAAACACCTGGTCGACCAAGGGCTAATGTCTCCATAATCTCGTGCAAACCACATCGTGTTAAATCTCCATACCAACATTCATGATAAATTTTCCTATACTCTATTTCATCAACAGCAAAGAGTAGTTCAAAACGTGATAGTATGTCCAACGTCGCGTGGTAGCATGAGAGGATTCGGCACTCGACAACCATCGCCGAACACCGGTCTGTACCGAATCACGAGATTTAAGGGACACTGTCAAGTACATTCTAATCTCGTCGATCGCATCGTTCCTGTGCCCTCTTCAACATTGGCTAGTACTGCCGAGACGATGGCAACGTACGCAATCCTGGGCGCAACTGGCAACTGTGGCACGGCACTTATCCAAAATCTTCTCGCGTCACCTTTGGGAGCCAAGATCAACGCATACTGTCGCAACAAAGTCAAGCTCATCCGCCTGGTCCCGGAGATACTGGACAGCAAATCAGTCGAAATCTTCGAGGGCAATATTCAAGACGTTGACCTTATCGCATCATGCATAAACAACACCGATGCCGTCTTCATGGTGGTCACAACAAACGACAACATACCCGGCTGTAGCCTCGGTCAAGATCAAGCAAAGAGCGTAATTGCCGCTTTGGAAAAGCTGAAGAAGGAATCACCACCGGGAATGAAGGTTCCGAGACTGATTCTGCTCTCTTCAGCCACAATCGACGATCATCTGGCCAGAAAAATGCCTTGGTGGTTCCGACCAGTGATGCTCACAGCAGCATCTCATGTCTACAAAGATCTGGAGATCACCGAAGAGTACCTCCGGTCTCAAAGTGATTGGGTTTCCACTGTATTCATCAAGCCCGGCGGCCTCTCCGTCGACATACAGCGTGGACACAAACTGAACTTCGACGATGAAGAGAGTTTCATCTCGTATCTTGATTTGGCAGCCGCGATGATTGAGGCAGCGGAAGACAGGGAGGGCATATATGACATGAAGAATGTCAGCGTGACCAATGCGAATGGAGCAGCGAAGTTTCCATCGGGAACTCCAAAGTGTATATTGATGGGGCTGCTGAGGCACTTCTTTCCTTTCCTGCATCCGTACCTGCCAAGTACCGGGCCGTCAGCCTAGTTTCGTAGGTGTACATAGAGCTGAGTTGTATTTACTGCTGACTACCGCGAGGGCGTCTGTAAAATCATGCGTTGCATCGACTGGATGGCCTGAGCACGAATGAAGCATGGGAAACTTGTAAATATGAGATGAGATACCATTTCACCATGCCAGAACAACTTATCACGAACAGCCCTCCACGATAGATCACGCCTCATCAGGCATCAGCTTCCACATGGGATCGTAACCCGCGCCGAAGACCCATTTTTGGTCAACTGGAACCTCCAAGGTCGAATCATAAGCCATTTGCGCTACCTTGAGCCACAAGTCTCCACGGACAGGGAATCTTTCCGGATCTTCTCCCTCGAAAGGCTTAGCCACAGACTCCCCGTTCTTTATCGCCCTCACAAATTTGGCAACGTGACCATCATCGTGAGCTTTGTTGATAGCTTGATACAAGTCCATCCAGTTCATTCCAGCGCTGTGAGTAGGCTTGTAGTCAGTCAAGAAGCTCAACTTCAGAAGTGCTGCTCCACTGGCAGCGAACCAGACCAGATCCATCCGAGCTTTCCATTCTACAAGTCGGACTTTGTCTTCCAATTTGATCCAGTCTTGCTGTGCGAACACAGATAAAAAGATCGAACTGGTGACGTTGTGCATGTGGAAAAAGTCGATCTTTCTCTGCTTGCCTGCTCGCTGTGCGGTCGCAGAGATGTATGCATTGCAACTGATCATCTCTGCAACGCTTCTCTCCAATCCCGATGGCGGGACCCTGTACGCTGCTGCCAATCGTGCGATTTCTTGGAAAGCACGCTTCATCACGCCTTCCCGCACTCTGACTGGACCCATCTGTGGCTGAGCAGCATTTTTGATGGTTTCGTCCTCTCGGACTGTATGAAAACACTCCTTCAAGGTCATTCGAGGCTCTGCAGATGCACGGCCGTGGCGTTCTGCATCGAGCAAGAATTGAGGAATACCGGCAGAATCGTGCGAAGCGGCTTGGGCCAGGGCTTCAGCGACAATCGAGGGTTGTTCGAATTCGACACCTAGTCCGAGATGGATGATGGGATGGAAAGCTCCCTCGTATAGTTGAGCCAGCATGAGCTCGGCATTCTCTGTCTTTGAAAAACAATACTCTGTGATGACCTCTCTCCATCCCTTGGCATCAATCTCCCGTTCGAAGAATGCGAGGAAAGTAGTGTAGTCGTGGATGTTGCCAATACGAGAGCGGAACTCTGACGCATCATACAACTTTGCGACCAGTTCCTCTTCGAGAGGTGGCATCGCTCGTTGCACTTCAAGTCCATCGTCATAAGCTCTCTGTAGCTCGCTCGAACTTCCACCCAGTGCAAGAGTGGTCAGAACAGCATGAGCCATATGATTGTGGCCACCCACGTCTCTCCAAAACATGTGGTATTCATCGTGATTCTTCTGTAACAAGCAATTTGCAGTTTCTAGGCTGCCGTCGGGATTGTCAAACAGCCTTGCAATGCCTGGATTAGGCACGCGAAGATCGATTCGTGAAGCTGAAGTTTTTGTCGACTGCAAGGACGTCGCGCCGTTTTGCACGGCTTGCACAATTGTTGCGGTGGCCGTCATTGTGGGAAATGTTTATGACGGTCGAGATTGGGTGGTGAATCGTTCTTATTCGGTCAAAGCCCTCTAAAGAGGCAATAGATTGATCGAACGGGGAGGGTGTGAACTTGCCCTACTGGACTACGCGCGACTGAACTACCCCGAAGCCAAGCCGTGATCTTCAATTGTCGTCCGTAGTTCTAGTGCATATATGAATGGCATGTCCCCGAGAGCGGGCTTCGGACCTGCGATTAGCGACAGTCTCTATCACAACATTGTGGCCGAGTATGAAGAATAAATGTTCCAATCGCCGGTGTAAGTGACTCACAATCATTTCTATCAGTACTCGATTCACAACATGTCGTCCACTATCACACTAACTGAGTCGCCGGCCACTAAAATGGACGCTCCGTTTGCCACAACAGACACAGACACCAAGTTCTGGCAAGACTACATCTCCTTCCGTCCATCTCCCAGCGAAGACTTCTTCCAGCTCATCAACGAATACCATGACATCCATGGCAATACTGGCCGCGGGATCGCCCACGATGTTGGCACTGGTCCCGGAAATATCGCCACACGCCTCGCCAATTACTACATTCGAGTCGTAGGATCTGATGTGAATGCCAAAGCCTTGGCCGCTGCCCCAACACTGACCTCCGAGCCCACGCTCTCGCGGATGACATTCGTCCAAAGTCCAGCAGAACAACTGAGTAGCGGCGTCGTGCCTGAAGAAGTCGGCAACGGAAAGACAGACCTCGTTGTCGTTAGCGAATGCATGCCGCTTTTAGACCGAGTGAAGAGTATCGAAGCATTTCGTACGCTATTGCGTCCTTCCGGCACGCTCGCCATCTACTTCTACGGGAGACCTTTGTTTGCCGACGGTGGGGACCGAACGGAATTGAACGACCTATACGACTCCATAGCCACCCGAATCTGCACATTCCTGCTTCCTTTCATTGGGTCGCCCGCTGAGGCGTTCCATCTTCGCGCCGCCGAAACGATGGGAAGCTGGATGGATAACATCGGATTCGATGCGCGGGAGTGGGAGTCTGTCCAGCGGTACAAGTGGAACAGCAACGTAGACTTGCTCTTCAACAGCCGGTCGGGCTACGACTTTGAATTGAAGAGGGTCGATCGCAGAGGAGAAGGGGAGACTACCACCGAGAAAATCGACTCCCAACACTGGCAGCATGAGTGGGATGTGGAGGATATTGCTAACTATCTTGCGTCTGTGTATCCCAACTACCGTGAGAAGGCTGGACAGCGGTACTCGGACATTGAGACGATGCTGTCTGAGTTGAAGAAGGCGATGGGAGGAAAACGAAAGGTCACTTTCCCGGTTAGTTTGATTCTGGCAACAAAGAAGGGGAACTAGATTGCCGATAGGATTTCTAGATGGATAGAGAACAGTCATCGCTGTCAGCAGCAACGAATGCCTCTGTGCGAGTAATCCCTGCTCGTGTACCAGTGATTCGCTTACATCAACGACTAAGTTCTTTACAACTCCCGATTTGCTTTAAGGTACTTGAAATTGTATGACGACCCAAGTATTCTATCTGCATCACTCGTCGCGCCGGTCATGCCTTGAAATTCTCCATCACGCCCGGTGAAATCTTCTCCAACCTCTCACTCAGTTCCTTCCACAACTTGTCCTCCACATCTCCATTCTTCGTGACCACCTTGTCAGGCTCAGCGACAACGCAGTCACTCAAATACCTCCCATGCGTATGCCGATCACCGTTGCCGCCATGGAACAGCGTACGACTGCCCTCCTCCGTAGTCCTCGCCAGGACCGTCTTCATTATGGAGAATATCCAAGATGACTGCTCTCTCGCCAGGTCGGAATGGCAGAAACCTGGATCTACAGCGTTTATGGTTACGGGAAAGACCTGCTGTGGCGATTGCTTTCCAATACTGCGGACAGCAAAGATCTCCAACATTTTGCTGAGTGGATATTGCTGATCCCGATATTCGGTGCACATTTCCCGATCGCCGATTGTCTCGATGAGCTTGCCCTCCAGAGCTAAGTCTTTCTGCGGAAACGAGCTATGTGCGTGAGCACCAGAGCTGGTTATGGCAAGCGTGGGACGGATGGAGAAGAGATTCGCAGTTTCCTTCATCTTGGGTAGGACCAGACCCGCCAGCAGAAAGGTCGAGATATAGTTCACGGTGATTGATTCTTCGAGTCCCTCCGCCAGATGGTACTCTTTCCGCACCACGCCTGCATTTGCGATAAACACGTCGAGCCGGTCGAGAGTCTTAGTTACCCGTTTGGCAAATTGCTTCACGCTATCGAAACTGGTCATGTCCAGCTCCCATACTTCGATGACATCTTTGCCACATTTCGTTGCTGTCTCGATGTCGGCTTTGGCAGCTTCACCTTTGGAGATGGATCGCACGGCAATGATGAGTCTGCCGGCACCAAGACGAGCGAAATGCTTCGCTGCCTCTTTGCCGAGTCCAGTATTGGAGCCTGTGATGATCACGGTTCTTCCAGTTTGAGGCTGTTCTGGGTAGGGCAACTTTGCCAGTAACTGAGAGTAGATGAAGCCCATTGTGATGTGGAAGCTAGTGGCAGGATGCTAGAAGATTGTAGTTGCTGAGCTGCAAACGTGCAGCGACAAACGCAACCACACAACGCAAGTTCGAAGGATGCAATAGTCCGTCAACGGTGTCACCTTCTCCGCGTCGATCGGGTGTCTCTGTGCCACCACAGAAGCGAGATCCCCCAATCTTTGCCACCGGGGCTCGGACTTCGCGCCGGTGAAGCGAGTGTGGCACATACATTACCGAAGTCCGTTTCGGCCGATCTGCAGTGTTTCAACTCCTAATGCTCTCAAGATTCTTGTCGAAAGAGGTCCTCGGGTTTAGTTTCACAGTCCGAATGGAGAACGTTGTATCTGAACTCGTGTCGGACGAACGCATGACTTCAAGTCGACTTATGGACAAAATCTGATGAACAAAATCTGATGAACAAAATCTGATGAACAAAATCCGATACCACTGGCCGTCTTTGCCATCAACTATCAATTCAATACCGCGAAGAAGCTCTCATTGTACGCCAAGATCAACAACGGAACAGATCTGGGCGGGCTGGCTCACAGATGATTGATGCTTGAAACGAGGCTTGATCGTCTTGCGAGCCATCGAAGGATCGAATACCAATCATTTGCATTTTGAAAGGAGTAGGGACAAACGCAACTTTCTCGAACGATTTCGATAATGCAGAGTGTTAGGTATACCAAATCTTTTTCGACTATCAGAGGAGGTGTAATCTTTCCAATCAATTGTGAATGCCTTTCCCATAATCAAGCAAGCTGGCAGTAGAGCCAAGTGACATTACCATCTAGGGCCGAATATGCCAATCGCATTTCCCTTACCGAAGGATGTAATCAATACCGTACTTCGAGACGACTTTCATTGCCATTCTCTACCACTACTGCAGCACCATCCGCCAAGAATGTCCGTCTAAGCATGCCAAGCAAGCTCCCTCCTCTTGGCTTGACGACTTGCGTTCAAGACAAATTGTCACCAACATCAGCAGTACAGAGTCATACATTCTCCATGTCGTCGTACGTTTTCAGTCGACCAGGACATCTTGACCGTGAAGAACTGCTGTTCGGTGCTCGCATGATGGCATCTTTCCAGGACTGGCTGCGATCGACTACTTGAAACTGATTACGTCGTCGGACTACGCAGCCTCTGAGCCAATTCGGACAGGCACTCCGCCACCGGTCGAGACAACCAAATATCCGCCTGAACAGTACAGTACCAAGTTACCGGCTGCACGGTGCTCGGTCCAAAATTCTTCAGGCCTGGCCCTCATGGCCTGCAGTCCCGCACTCGCAGACCTCGAGGCTCAAACTCGGTCTAAATCCGAACATGCCGGATATGTCGGCTGACATGCGCTGACTACACAAAATATGACTACTGATTGTGGTAATTCTTCTACTCCAATCGGAGCGCTCCAGAGCATTACAAGGCTGCTTTTCGTCATCTCGGCCAAAGGCAGCGCGAAGATCTGACTATGCGGTCGACAGACCACGTAGGCACTCCACTTTCCACAAAGACTCGAAGCGTGGCGCCATTGTGATACACTCCGAGAGCGGACGCTGTTCGCGGATATGCTGCAGAACAGACGATGATCAGAAAAGAATTCTGCAGTTACCGCCAGGCTACGTTGCTCCGAGATCTCGGCCGACACGACCACTTTTCCGACGCAACAAAGCCAAAACATCGATCGACGTTTTCCCATCTTATCTGATGCTGTTCAGCCACGGGTGCGACGACATGCCCTGTCACAGCACCACGCGTGAGCGTACACTAGTCTGCGGCTTGGTAGTCTTGAATTGCGCGGCTCCCATGATGCTACTCCACAAGCCTCTTTGGGCTTCACCAAGAAATCGCCGAAATATGATGGCCTGGCATTTTATATGATCCCAGAGACAGCTCCTTGCGGCTCGAGAAGAGGTCAACGTCAACGCCCCCTCTCCCATCTCCGATCATCTCAATTATGCGGTCCAACGCACGTTTCGCCCTTGTCTCTGGGCTTGTCGCAGCGACGGAAGCATCTCCACTAACTACTCGAGCAACGAATGGCACTTCGCTCGCCAATGTCTGCACAGTCGCCAACGTCCAGGCCACCCTTCCATCAAACGGGACTCTACTTGGCATCGATCTGGTTCCAAGTGCGGTAACAGCCAGCGCGGTATACAATGCCACAACCGGCGGTGGCATGATGAAACGACAGGCAGGCGGAAGCAGCAGCAGCAGCACAGAGACTTTCACGTATTGCAATGTCACGGTGACTTACGCTCACACTGGCAAAGACGACAAAGTGGTTGTGAAGTACGCTTTCCCACAGCCGTCCGACTTCAAGAACCGTTTCTATGTCGCTGGCGGTGGTGGCTACAGTCTGTCGAGCGATGCTACTGGTGGCCTCACGTACGGTGCGGTCGGTGGCGCAACAGACGCGGGGTATGATGCATTCGACTACTCCTTCGATGAGGTTGTCCTCTATGGCAACGGGTCGATCAATTGGGACGCCACATATGCTTTCGGGTACACCGCGCTGGGCGAGATGACCAAAGTTGGGAAATACATCACGAAAGGCTTCTACGGAATGGATGAGGACGACAAAGTCTACACATACTACGAGGGCTGCTCGGATGGAGGACGCGAGGGTATGAGTCAAGTCCAGCGATGGGGCGAGGAGTACGACGGTGCCATCACCGGTGCGCCAGCCTTCCGGTTCTCCCATCAGCAAATCAATCATATTGTTCCAGCAACCATTGAGCACACTATGGGCTATTATCCACCGCCTTGTGCTCTCCAGAAGATCGTCAACGCCACCATCGCCGCATGCGACCCTCTGGATGGACGTACTGATGGAGTAATTTCTCGAACGGATCTCTGCAAGCTGAACTTCAACTTGAGCTCACTCATCGGCGAGAGCTACTATTGCGCAGCCACGACCAGTTCTTCTCTGGGATTCGGCTTTGGCAGGAGGATGGCAAAACGACAGATGGCTGGCAGCCAGACGAGCAGCACGCCAGAGCAGAATGGCACAATCACTGCTCAAGATGTTGCAGTCGCACAGGGCGTCTATGATGGTCTACACAACTCTGCTGGCGAGCAGGCGTATCTTTCATGGCAGATTGGATCTGACCTCGGCGATGCCGAGCCTACGTATGACAACACTACTGACTCGTGGACTTTGAACATCCCTTCCACTGGCGGCTCATGGGTGACCAAGTTTATTCAGTTGCTGGACATCGACAACCTCTCCGACCTCGATGGCGTCACATACGACACTCTAGTGGAATGGATGGACATTGGCCTGAATAGATACGTCGACAGCCTTCAGACCACTCTCCCAGACCTTACACCTTTCCAACAGGCCGGCGGTAAACTACTTCACTACCATGGCGAGTCCGACAACTCCGTCCCGGCTGCGTCTTCGGTCCACTACTGGCAATCCGTTCGCAACATTATGTATGCCAACCTGACGGACGCAGAGGCTCAAGAAGCTCTTTCAGACTGGTATCAGTTCTACTTGATCCCTGGCGCTGCTCACTGCAGCGCGAACACCCTGCAGCCTGGCCCTTACCCGCAAGACAATATGCAGACGATGATCGATTGGGTCGAGAACGGTATCAAGCCTACCCGTCTCAACGCCACTGTTGCTTCTGGCACATACGAAGGAGAAATCCAGGAGCTCTGCCAGTGGCCGACTCGGCCTTTGTGGAGTGGCAATAGCAGCACCTTTGACTGTGTCACTGATGCTGAAAGCATCGATAGTTGGACGTATGAGTTCACAGCTTTCAAGATGCCTGTTTACTAGAGCATACACACGGGCTTGATTCATGGGAAGTAAAACATTGGTGCGAGGAGTTAATTTGAGGTGGGATAAGCAGTTCTTTCTCGGAGCGATCGAATTGCTTCCGGCCGTTCAGTCTGGCGTCGGCCGAAATGATGTCTCTTGAACTGCTCTGAAGACTGAGTCAACGATCCATTGTGCTCTGAAAAGAGCCGAGTACGAATCGAGATTACTTACAAGAGATCTTGACGACGAACAACGACCTACTGTCAATAGCTTCAAGTCCGTGGTATCAATGTGTATTGGCATCGATATATGATTGGTGGACATATTGGTCGAGACCTCGGCGCCAGCCATTCCTAGTCGATTTCTATTGCTGCCTGGAAAATCAGCAGATGTAAATCTTCCATATGTATCTCTGTCTCCGGTTCAGATCTTGTCGCGACTGCTCATTGCTAGGTGGCAGGTACAGCGCGAGGTAGATAATGGCATATACAGGTCCCCAATGTATCAGCATCCGTATATCGCCTCAACCAGCGTGGCGCGTCATGCTGTACAGAATGTGATGAAGATGGTCGTCGTCTGATTCTTCTAGCTTCTTATACAAGAAACGCAACTCTCATCTTCAAGGTGCTCTCTGGCCAACTTCGCCCGAACATCAACCCTTGGACATATGCATCGCCTACCAATCCAAAGGTATTGGGATGACTTGTAGGTCGTAGCACAAGCGGAACAGGGACGCCAGAGAACAAGAAGATCATATCTCCCCCACGGCTCTCGGAAGGGACAAATGCGATCCGTTTGTCCATGGTCGTTGCCATGACCCTGTCCAAGTCAAGGTCGTGGCTATGAGGAGCACGGTAGCAAAACGAGATAAGATCGGTGAGCATCTGTGGTGCGTCCACTTCAATGCCTTCCGAACTGGGCGTCGATGCGACAGTCCGGTCTGCGGCAGCTCTCAGACAGTCTATGTACTTATCACCTCGAGATTCGTTGATAATACTCTCTTGGTCAGGGACCCAGGGAATACGACTCTCTGCCCGCATGACCATGCCGACGAAAGGTTTCCACGACGCGTAGGTGGCTTGATCACTAAAGGCAAATCGGAGACACCGGATGTACCATGGAAACAGCTGCGTTTCTGCGTACTCGGCCGCCTGTTCCGGAGACAGACGCCCTAGTTGGTCTTGGATATGCTGCTCGCGCGGATGCGCGGGGAACTGCGAGTCTGGAAGACAGTGAGCGATGCTGGTCACGGGGACCCCGTGGAGGCCCAATCGCCACCATTGAGCATCATCATATGTTACCACGAGCTCCGAAGTGCGACTTGCGCAGTACGAGCGAGCGTCGTGCATATAGTACACGCCGGTGAAGGGGTCCTGCCACTGGCTGACTTGAACTGTTGAGAAGCCGCTTTTGCGTTCCCATGAGACTCGCCCTTCCTTGGACAGATGATTGAAGTCGGCGGCCCAAGACGGTCGATTCATCGGTCTTGAACATCCGGAAAGTCTAGCCAAGCACAGAGCCTCATACGGCCTCGCGCCGAGAGCAGGCTTGCTTGTCAGGTAGCTCGCAGCAACATTGGCCCACAGTTTCGCCATTGGTGTTCTGTAATCGGGGAGCAATGGCACAGTTCCCACGGTGATGTCGCTGACCATCGAAAGGATGCCGTAGATGCGATCTCTCGGTTCCGTACTGTCGAAATTCCGGGTAGCCTCAAGAATTGTTGGAAGACCACCGCCAGCATCCGGTTTTGCACAACCATAAACCACGTTCGAAAACAAGGTCGCTTGGCGGACAGCACACATACGTGGACACTCCGCGATGTACCTCCAGTCCAGCGCGTGTTTTATCGTCGACGCGGCGTTGAATTTACTTTCCAGCGGGATTTTGTGGCTGCCGCAATGGAATGCTGCCTCCCGTGCCAGAGCAGCTTCTTGCAAGACCCATATCCGTCCAAACCATGGCCGGGCGAACAGTGCGATCACCGAATTCAGGGCCAACAGAAAGCATGTTTCGTCATCTGCCGTGAGAGAGGTCGACACACATTGGCACGGGCAGGTCAAGTTACATGGCTGCGATACAACGCCGCCAAAGTCAACTGGTCTCCCGGCCTTGTGTGCTCTGCCTGTTCCGATACTGCTCAAAAGCAGTCCTCTGAGCTCCAGCGGAATCTGATTGATTTCCGGATGCCACAGATTCTTGCGCAATGGGGCCTCCGCATGGCTCCTTTGCCGGAGTTCGCGCAACGCTCCAGAGAAGGCATTTTGCAGCTTCGTGATGCACTGGGGGTCGAAGACCTCGTCCGGTCCTGGGACATTGGTGACGTGCAGTCGATTCTCCACGGCGAAACTGCTGAGGAACTGCATCATCCAGAATGCGAGCCCGCTCATATCGCAGCCTTCGTCGGCCTCACCGACCCAGATCAACACCTTGCTTGCCTGTCGATAGATGTCCCCCATCAGCGTCACCTGGTGGCTCTTCTCGTCGCCGTCTGTCTGGTTGATGCAGATGCTGTCCGCCCAAAGGCGTCGCGTCCCCGTCCGATCTCGGAACCGCCGCAACGCTCTGTCAACCGAGATCGTGATTTGAAGCCGCCCACTTGGCAACTCAATGGTGCTAGGGAGGACATTCGAGCCCCACACGTACGAGATGGCATCGTAGCAGACGTTGGTGTCCAGTGGGGCAACCTTGAGCTTACCGGTCAATCCATCTGTGGCCTCGCCTGGCGCAAGCTCCAGTACGCGTATCTGGCGGCCCCTGACTGGCACCTCCTTCTATGTGCTCATGGCTTCTCGTTGGCTCTTGATGGACGGAGGAGATCAATGTGGCTGGCATGAGAGGCCAAGAACTGAGGCGGGGTCAGCTGAGTCATTCTTTACTATCTCTATGTTCAAATCCTTTCGAAACAAGGTGCTGCCATGGATTGAGCGCCACTTCGTATTGAGTTCACAGCTTTCAAGATGCCCGTGTACTAGACGCCTTCTTCGCTGGAATTTTTGCAGATGTACGCGGTGGAACTCGGGAACAAGTCAAATCTGTCCTGATGGGGTCGTTGCGATATCCGCTACTTGAACTGGCCTCGTGGCATCGAATTCCTTCACTAAACAGAGTCAACGACATATCTTGTCTCGTATGGAGATGTATCTCGCTGATTAAAAGCTGAATATCAGGCAACTTTCCACCTCGGAGGGAATGCCGAGAACAACGACCTTCTGCCAACAGCTTCCGTTTAATGAGAACAGAGGTAAAGTGGCATCCGAATATAATTGGTCAAACTGTTGATCGAGACCTCGGCGCCAGCCATTGCTGATCGACATCTGTTGCTGCCTATAAAATGAATAGCTTCAACCTCTCCAAATGTATACATAGTTGTAGCAGTTTCACATTTTCTCGTCAGCGTAATTGCCACACCACATACCAGCAGGTTGTAACCAACCATCAGCATGCAAGACGGCTCTGAAAGCGAGCAGATCGGCTTTACTCTCCAGCGACTTGATCTGTCCAGCGACTTGACCGCAAGCCGGCGAGAGAGCATAGATAACGCTCTACGGCACTTCCGGCGTACAGTGTTGGACCAAAACCTCCTGGCGTTACGAATCCTCGTAGAAGCAGCCCAGCAAGAAGTACAAGCCTTGTCTCCAGGCCTTTCAAATGAGCAGATCGAAGAAGCTTTAGAATATCACTTCGAATGCGAATATCAGATCACATACTCAACTGCAAAAAGCTTGTTAGAAGGTTCAGCAGACGATATGATCGCTGTATTCTGCCTGGAAGGCGTCGATCACGATCCAGTCGATCTGAGCGCTCGGGACCATTGGTGGGCTTCGCTTTGGAACGTGATGAAGAGTAGCCAGCAGCATATCGAACCCTTCCCAACTGGCTTACCCCAAGATATGAAGTATTTGACAACCCTCGTCAGCGGCATAACCGGCGGTGGTCTACCATATTGGCGAGAAATGCAGCATCCGGACTTCTTCAAGAAGGTGGACGTCAGGTTGCTTGAGTCTCCTGTGGATCATCGAAAGAGAATCTGCATTCCCTCGCTTGGTAATTGGCAAGATGTAGCAGCTTTTCAAAGTAAAGATGTATTGGATCCTAACAACGCTGTTGGATACACCTGGGCGATAGAAGATTGGGACATCAGTGTTGCTTCCAACATGTCGAGCTGGCCTGAGAAGTTTTCAGATGGGACTTTCGTACTGTACTGTTGTCGTCAGCAGGAAACTGAGGACAGTCATTTGGTGAAGACTTGGGACTGGCGGTATGGTTTCCAGCGTGGTATCTTTAGTTCTGAGCTCTTCGAAAGCGTGGAGGAGTATCTGGCGTGGTACGCGCATTGGGACGAGCAGACTGAAGGGAACACAGAAAGCGTGCTGTTCTCGCTGTGGTAGTGTTCTGCAATGAGCAGAGCCTAGTCTACGCTACGCCATTGTAGACTAGAAGATTTGGGCTTCCCTTCGGATCAGTAATAACATCTCTCGTAGCCAACTCCTTAATACGATCACAAAGCACAACACCAAACGTCGGGCCTTCCACACCAATCAAGTATGCGCCCAGACCTGCAACCTGAGGCGCGGCCTCGCTCGTACCAGACGTGACGCGCGTACCAGTATTCGAAAGATGACTCGGTGACTCAACAGCAGCTCCAGGCGCGAACAAATCGATAGCAGAGCCCCAGTTGGAGAAGAACGCTCGTCCATCTGTGGCATTCGAGCAAGCGATATTGCAAGCGCCCTCAGCAGTGCCCGGCGAGTAAAGACTCGCATCATCATTGCTATTCCCAGCAGCGACAACAACGAAAATGCCCGCTTGAACCATAGCTTCCACAGCATCGTTCATGATCTCTGAGCGAAAAGTGCCAAGTGAAAGGTTAGCTACTGCACGTCCGATGCGATTCTTCGATTGTGCGTCATTGATCGTCCATTCCAGTCCAGAGAGAATATCAGCAGTTGTGCCGCCGAGACTACCAATGACTTTGACGTTAATGATTGTCGCATCTTTAGCGACTCCCCATCTGCGTCCTGCAGCTAAGCCAGCGACAGAGGTTCCATGGCCGTCGAGGTCCTCTGGCGTTTGATCGGAAGAGAAATTGGCGCCGTGATAGGCTCTGCCTTCGAAATCTTCGTGCGCGATGTTGACACCAGTGTCGAAGATGTAAATGAAAGTCCCCTTGCCAGGCTCAGCTTGATATTTGTACTCTGTCGTACCAAGAACACGGCTGCTGATACGTGCCAAATTGTAAGGTGCATTTTGTTGTGTCACGATTGGTGCTTGATTAAGCCACGTTTTGTTATTGGCGTGAAACCTGGTGACGATTCCCTGCGACTGTAGACTTTCCAGAACAGACTCCGACGTTGAGATGGAAAAACCGTGGAAACCATCGAACTCATACGTGCGGTCTGGAGTGATCGGCTGCGCGGAGCGCAAGAAGCTATTGGCCTGTGCGAAAACATCCGCCACCGCGGCGTCTTTGCTCACTTGGACGATCCATTCCTGTTTCTCTGTGCTGGCGGACTCTTGTTTCCGGACGACTGCTGCCGAAACAGAGCCAGCAATCAGTGCGGCAACGGCTGTATAGAACCTCATGTTGAAAGTGCCTCGGAAGGAATCTGGTACCCGATGCAGCACTCGTGCAGATTTGTGCCATGTGGAAAGCGTTGACTTATAGCAGCTGTGATCGTCGCTACCAAGACGTGATCTTTCGTGAGGAAGGTTACATCGTGCCAAGGCCTGGTATCAAGAACGCCTTCGGTTACAGATGGCGAGCGACTTGGCGCATCAAGCTAGGTGGAAAATAGAAGGTCAAGTCTTGCGATGCAGATCCAAAGTCTTGAAATACGAGGTACGTCAGCGGCTAGACATCTTCAGTGTTAGTAGGGTCCTGTCACAAGTATGTTGCGATAAGTCTCGTTAGGCCATTGTGGAATATGCAAGGTGATCAGCGAACTCAGACACCAGAAAATTCCAATTGGCTGGAGTGGCGAGATGAAGCAAGTATATCTGCAGTGTGCTTCCAAAGCATATGTGATGCCAGGCCTGTTCGACAAAGGTGGTTTCTCGTTGTAGAGTGATCTTTTTACGTACACTGTAGTCAATGTTACATGACCATACAGTAACGTGCAACCTACCATATTTCTCAGCATTTCGTTATGAAGCGAAGCTGTACGAAGTTCTTGGTGAACGCCTCCCAGTATGCAATTTTCCAGGCCCGACACGAGATAGGACCGCGGTGTATATCACGAGGATACCCGAAGCAGCGATCTGGCCAAAGCTGTTGTTATTTATTGGCTATCATCTTTTGGATGGGTCGAGAAACGATACCACAGTATTGGTTCGCGGGCGCATGGTTTCTGTAACGTCGCAATTGTATTCCAGTCTCCAGAAACGTAGTCAATGCTTTCGAGCTCTCTTCGGACACGATTTATGAGGCCCGGTGTGTCGGAGACAATAATGCACGGTGTTGCATGGGAAGAGGGTGGATCACGGTGCCCCGGAGGGTCATCGCATCCATCGTAGCCATCTTGTCTTCGTGCAAGTCGTCCCTTTCGCTGAACTGAACGCTGCTCTCTCGCAAAGGCCAATCCGGAGAGTGGCCGTAAAGCCGGCATGTTCTGTTGACCTCTGACTAGAAAGCACTGGAGATTGATTGGAACATACAGAGCGAAAGCGTCCTTGCTGCCCAGTGTATGCCTGCGTATGGTGTTAACGTTGAGTCTCTGTCATGGCTTTCGCGACTTCCAGGTACAAGACCGTTGCGAAGATGGAAGTAGGCTTGCTGACAAGGCTGACTGCATTTCCTACAACGGAAAATACATAAGAAACGATCGACGGCCGTCTCGGGTGAATGTGAAGCGTGGCAGTGGTCTCCTTCCGCGCTTTCAATTTGATTCGTTCAAGTCGCTCAGCCACCTGTCCTACGCTTATCAATCCGTACGCCCTGCCGCCGAGGCGCCTATCACTTAGACTGCGCATCATGAGCAGTGATCCAAAGGTCTGATCATCGCTGTCGACGAACCCCCGTGAGGAGAGTATAGCCTGTGAGCCTGGATCTCGTATAAATGATACGAGCCGACAAGACAATGCCATCGCTGCCGATCATCTTCGGAGGATGAGGCTCAATGGCAGCGACGTCTAGACATCACGGTGGATGGCATTGGCGTAGAAGTGAATTGCTTCATGCCAATCATGTTGAGATGACGGAGCAGGAGGAGGAGCAACAAAGGTGGTGTTTGAGGCACGGCCCGAGGTCTTGGCGGCGGGCCGATGGTTGTGTCACAACACACGATCATCACCAGGTGAGCGAAAAAGATCGTGCGGCATACTCTAAGGACGATCCATCCAACCTGTTGAAGCATACTCAGCGACGACTGAAGACGAGCGAGAAGAGGAGGATGGCGGAACCTCCGGGAGACGGAGAGTATATCACCGTGCGCCCAAAACGAGTAGCATCGCACGGCACCATCAACTACCGGAGCCTGCATCGAGGCACGCACACCCTGAATGCGACAAAGTCTGGGGCAGCGGGAGAAAAGAGCTTGGACGTAGTAGAAGAGGGCAGGGATAGTATACAACAAACGACGGCGGCGGCTGGTGACAATACACCACAGAGACAAATGCTAGCACAGATGAAGCAAGCGGAAGAGCGAGCAAAACAAGCGGAAGAGCGAGCAAAACAGGCAGAAGAACGAGCCAAGCAGGCGGAAGGGCGAACCAAGGAGGCAGAAAAGCGAGCGGAACAGGCAGGAAAACGAGCAGCACAGGCGGAAGAGAAATTGAAACAGCTGGAGGAAATAGTCGCGAAGGTACCAACAATCGAACAAATTACAACTATAATACAAGAGCAAGTAGCAGTGAGCATTCAGCAGCAAGTAGCAGCGAGCATTCAGGAACAACTGGCTAACGTAGCCGTACCTACTAATGGAAGTCGCTCGTATGCGGAAGTAGCCCGCACACCCCCAGACAGTCAACCTAGCAACATCCGCAGTCTCACGATGAGCACAACTCCATCAGCTTTTACAAACTCCCTCTACTGCACGATCGACATCTCGAGAGCCGACGAGGCCGAGAAAGCGAGGACCCACCCCGGCGCGGTCAGGGAGTGTATAGAGAGAGAGATGCGAGGAGTCGAAGGACGAGAACGGTGGCGCTGTGTGGCAGTTACCAAGGACCCACGCAACGCCGACCGAATCCGCGTAGCTTGCAGAAGTGAGGGCGAGTTGGCACAGGTTAAAGAGGCGATGTTGAAGACCGCAGCCGCGACACCGGGAAGCCGCGTGCTACGGGACCAGCTCCACCCAATCAAGGTCGACAATGCTAACCGCACGGCCGTGATCACCGAGACGGGGGACCTCCGACCGGGAGTGATTGAGATGCTAGAAAAGGAGAACGAGACCAAAATCGCCAAGATTGTATGGATCAGCCGAAAAGAAAGTATGAAGGCATATGGGTCGATGATAGTCTACCTAACCCGAGGCAACGACGCAGCACGCCTGTTACAAGAACAGTACTTCCACGTAGCAGGAGAATCGGCATACACCCGGGTTTGTGAACCGCGCCGACGACCAATGCAGTGCTATAGGTGCCAGGAGATAGGCCACATCGCACATACGTGCAACAAACCACAGAGGTGTGCTAAGTGCGCGCAAGAAGGTCACCGCCACACCGAATGCGACTCCGAGGGTTTGGTTCCAAAGTGCATCCCATGTGGTGGACCCCACGAATCGTACAGCAAGAACTGTCGAATACTGTATCCTCCTCCTGTCGCTAATGCCTAGCCCCTTGAAGGTCCTTTCACTAAATGTCGGCAAGCGGCGAGTGGTGCAACATAGCGTAATGAATGATACAGACCTCGAGGACTTCGGAGTCATCGCATTATCGGAACCTTGCTCGTTTGTGAGAGAGGGCAAGGTGTTGACCGCGCCGCTAGGCCATCCACACTGGACCAAGATGATACCTACGGAAACGCGCGAAGGCAGACGGGTAATTGGAAGTATGCTCTGGATCCGGAAGGGGATAGAGAGTGAGCCAGTCCCGGTGCCCTCTCCCGATATTACCGCAGCGCTGCTGCATCTACCCGATCGGTCGGTGTTCATCGCATCGGTCTACGTGGTGCCAGCCAACCCGCAAGCACTCGCGGAGACGATACAGCTCCTGCGGCAAAGCGTGGACACTGCAAGGAGACGGGTAACGAGGGAAAGAATGGATATACTTCTAACTGGCGACTTCAACCAACATGACCAGCTATGGGGTGGGGACGACATCTCACCTGCCCGACAAGGAGAGGCAGACGGACTCGTGGACTTTATGAACGACTCTGCGCTACGCAGTCTCCTACCGAGGGGTACCAAGACGTGGCAGAATGGCAAGCACGAAAGCACCATCGATCTGGTGCTCGCCTCCGAGGAACTGGCCGCCGCGCTCGTCCGGTGTAGGATTTATGGGACAGAGCACGGATCGGACCACCACGCGATCGAGACCACCATTAATGTCGACATGCCAGAGCATATAGTCCAGCCACGACTGCTACTCAAGAATGCACCCTGGAAGGAGATTTGTGCGAAGATTACTAGTACACTCCAGCCATTGGCCGTAAACATATACGGGCATGTACTAGTGGATGTACAGACGCAGGCCGACCAACTCATGAGTGCGGTACTTGCAGCAGTCCACGCACTTACTCCTGTCGCGAAACCGTCGCCGTATGCTAAAAGGTGGTGGACACACGACCTTACTAAGCTTCGTCAGATCTATACCCGTTGGAGGAACAGGGCAAGGAGCTATCGCAGGGCGGGCACCTATAGCGAACAACTCGAGAAACAGACACGGATCGCTTCTAAGGAATACCATGATGCCGTCCGTCAGCAGCAGAGGAGGCATTGGGAAGAATTCTTGGACGACACTAACAACATCTGGCAGGCGGCGAAGTATATGAAGGCCGATACCAGCCTAGGCTCCTCCCAGATCCCGCCCCTTACGAGGAGGGATGGGTCGATTACAAGTGGTAAGGGAGAGCAGGCGACCGAGTTGCTATCAACATTCTTTCCACCCCTTCCGCCCGTGATCGAGGACGAAGGGCAGCGAAAGCAGAGGAGGCCAGTCCATATGCCTCCGCTCACTATGGACGAAGTTGAACGGAGCGTGTTCGCAGCGCAGTCGTGGAAAGCAGCAGGAGAGGATGGGCTGCCGGCGGTAGTGTGGAAACGGGTATGGCCGGCCGTAAAGGAGAGGGTTCTAACACTCTTTCGAACGTCGCTAAGGGAGGGTATACTGCCGGCCCAATGGAAGACAGCCAAAATCATTCCACTAAAGAAACCTAACAAGAGCGACTATACAGCTGCGAAGGCATGGCGACCTATTTCGTTGCTCGCTACGCTTGGCAAAGCGCTTGAAGCAGTAGTAGCTGAAAGGATATCACATGCGGTCGAAACCGCAGGCCTCCTACCAACAAACCACTTCGGAGCTCGGAAGAGACGATCGGCAGTACAGGCGATCCTCCTGTTGCAGGAACACATCTACAAGGCATGGCGTAACAGGAGGGTGCTCAGCCTGATCAGCTTCGACGTGAAAGGTGCATATAATGGAGTGTGTAAGGAAAGACTACTGCAGCGACTCCAAGCAAGGGGCATCCCCGCAACGCTAGTCAAATGGATCGATTCCTTCTGCTCGGACCGGTCGGCTACAATCGTAGTTAATGGCCAGGCATCGGAGCGACAAGCGCTACAGCAAGCAGGATTGCCGCAGGGGTCGCCACTATCACCAGTCCTGTTCCTCTTTTTTAATGCGGACCTAGTCCAGCGCAAGATCGATAGCAATGGCGGTGCTATAGCATTTGTCGACGACTACACAGCGTGGGTCACAGGCCCCTCTGCAGAGGCAAACCAAGGCAGGATCCAGGCGGTTGTCGACCAAGCGATAGAGTGGGAACAAAGAAGCGGTGCCACCTTTGAAGGCGACAAGACAGCCTTTATCCACTTTACGCGAATACCGTGCCGAAGTAGCGTCCGACCAGTTCTGGTCAAGGGACAAGAGGTGGAGCCGGTGACCAGCACAAAGATCCTAGGAGTGGTCGTGGACTCGGAACTTCGATTCCAACAGCATATCGCACGAGCGGCCACTGCAGGTCTTACTGCTGCAATGGCACTGAAACGACTGCGAGGGCTGTCACCATCTACCGCCCGCAGGCTGTTCGAAACAATGGTGGCGCCAGTAGTCGACTACGCATCGCCGGTGTGGATGTACAAGTGTAAAGGGCGACTTGCGGCTGCAGTAAATCGAGTACAAAGAATCGGAGCACAGGCAGTCACGGGCTGCTTCCGCACAGTAGCAAGAGAAGTGGCCGAAGCAGAGGCAAGCATGCGCACAGTCCAGCAACGACACGCAGCCAAAGCCGCGAGCACATGGGTCGATATCCTCTCGCTGCCTACGACCAATCCGCTGTCGAAACTCAGGGTTATACCGACCCGGAGGTTCCGCTCCCCGCTGCAACAGATGTCAACTACCTACAAGGTATCGACAAGAGGTATGGAGAGCATCGCGCCATACACAGTAGCACCGTGGCACCGGCGACTAGCAGCAGATGCGAAGGAAACGACAGAGGAAGCGGTGAACGCTGCCAAACAGAGCGCAGGTATCTGTGTCGCAACAAGCTCCTCGGCGAGGAACAACATTGTCGGCGCAGGAGTCGCAATACAAGACACCGAACGGGGAGAGCCCCCATCCACCGTCGTCTCGACTACAGTATCAGCAAGGACGGAGCACAACCCGTACACGGCGGCCTTGATAGCGTTGGCAGAAGGCCTTGCACAAATACCCCTATCTACCGTCTCGCGGAATATATATCTCTTCTCAGACAACCGAGCAGCACTACAGGCAGTATGCCGGCCTAGACAGCAGTCAGGACAGGAAACCATACAACAAATCTATAAGAGCGCGTGGGCCCTGCAGGGCCACAATACTGTCCGGTTGGCGTGGTGTCCCACTCCAGAGTTTGAGCTTGGCCAAAAAGCAAAAGAGGCGGCGAAAGCTGCAACGGAGCCAGGTCAAATACCACAGTCGACCCGGCCAGCAGCTAGATCGACTGCTATTAGCCACTTGAAAGCAGAAACGAGGAAAAGACGGCAGCCGATCGAAGGCGTAGGAAAGCATATACGACGAATCGACACCGCGATACCTGGTCCACATACACGGATGGTATACGATCGCCTCGGAAGCAAACAAGCGAGCGTGTTGGCACAGCTCCGGACCGGAATGTCACGACTGAATGGTTACCTTCACCGGATAGGAGCTGCAGAATCAGACCTGTGCGCATGCACGCAAGCAACTGAAACCGTCGAGCATTTCTTATTCCGGTGCCGTCTGTGGGATGATCTCCGACTACAGATGCTACAACATACAGACACTATGAGGGGCAACCTCTCCTTTTTTCTCGGAGGAAAGGCAGCATCAGACAACGAGAAGTGGAAACCGGCAATAGACGCAGTCCTGGCGACGATCCAGTTCGCTATGGCTACAGGCCGTCTCGAGAGCTCATCGTACCAACCTTCCCCTAGCCAGGTGACGGCCAACCGAGACACATAGAGGACACAACGCCACCAACCTTACACCTACTACTACTAACCGTTTCCCCCAACGCACCCTCGTACTATTAACAAGACACGCTTCACTCGCTGAAGATGGGACAGTGAACACTTGGAGGAGCGACTTCAAGAGAGCTTGTGCACACTAACCTAGTACGAGTTTCCGGCAACATAGGACAGAAGGAGCAGGAGAACTGAGATAGGACAAACCGAATGGGCTATTTGGAGTTCAGGAAAATTTCCGGAAGCAATGTGATGACGTAATATCCGTAGTGTGCCCTTTAGGTGCTTAGCGCCGGGCGGAATAAACTCCATCCATCCATCCATTCGATCATCACCAGTCTTCCACTTCACCAGCACTGCGCCAACCGCGACGAGCATCATCAAATGACTTTTCTTCATCTGGGGCAGGGACACACTGTACACCTGTCACTCTGACACATTCTTTGCTCTCCGACGCTTGTGATGGTGCGGAGGTCAATTCCAGGAAATTATGGAGATTCACTGGTCCAGTACTGTGCCACCGGATATGAAAGACCCAGAATGACGATGCCCAGCAACTGTGCCGGAGCCTGGCAATGCACGTCGGCGACATTCCTGGTCTTTCCTCTCATCCAATGACATTCAACAATTCGTTGCCCTCTGAGATCTTGATACTTCTCACTCTCACAGCCGCCTATCAGAACCATCTTGCAGACTTGCAGAATGATGGATTAGAACTCAGTCTCAGCTTTTTTCTGCCTCTTCGCCGTGAGCATGAATGCAGCGATCGATACGAGATTCTACGCAGGACCACAATGGCAGCATCTCGCGCCTCTGGACTGTTTGTACAGCACCGTCCAGCGCATTGTCCTACAGGTCCTTGAGTTATGTCATCGCGTACCGGAGCCTCCAGTATCCTTCAATGCAGATAGGAAGGAGGATCAAGCTCCTGCGACTTCCTCTTTGCGCTTCGCGGGAGATCTGACTGGACCCAGTGTCTTGTTACTGATTACCGCCGCCGCAATCGCAGCACTCGCAACGTTCCTCTCGCCAGAAAATGGCATCTGGGTCAAAGCATGCGTCACTAATGCCGTGATTTGCTGGCTATCTGGCAAATTCCGCTTCACTCGAGAATCAGAACCAGCGGAACCCGATCTTACTGCAAGCTCCGCCCAACAATCACCAGTTGCGGACCACGAGAATTTGACTCTGCATGCTCAGATTGCGGTCAGCCTTGCGTTCATATCTCTCGCGAATATACTTCTATGGTGTCTGGCTGTAGGGCTCAGTATGGACCTCCGCTGTTGGGTATACTTTGCCACGAGCAACGCAATTCTTGGCACTTTCGCAGTGTTATTCCGCAAAAGACCACTGCCGCCACCGGGAGCATTGGGTCATGTATTCCTCGGCGTCGTTGAATCGCTGTTCCTGCTTCCGGCATGGTTCTTCAAGTATCCAGACCTGGCCAGAGCCGCCGCGGCAAAAGCATCGAAGCAGGAAGGTACATTGGATGGCTCCCAATTCTTGGCCATCCTCTTCTTGAGTTTCGCTATTGAATCATGTCTCTGGCGAAAGATTCATGGATAAAGCAATTCGTATTGGGCGAAGCTCGTCCCGGCGACAAGTTTTCTGCTCCTTGCTGGCCTCGTCTACATTTTGGGGCCACACAATTTCGCGGCTCCAACTTCACGGCGCCTGGGGTAGTATTTGTGCGAAGTACTGGGCTGGAGTCCCAATCCTGCGCGTTATTGGCAGGGAAACCATCACCCTCCGCCTCCGTTTGCACAGCGAGTGGACCACGACTTGACATGAGCTTTCCTCTGGTCCCGTTCACTCCGAAGCATATGTCGATGTGCTATAGACGAATGATCGATGAAAGCCTTGAATCGACACCCGGAAGACATGCGACATCCGAAACCGGGACGTGAGATATGAGCCGGAAGCAGACACGACCCAGAGCGCGCTATCTCGAAAAGGATGTGCTCGAGAGGGAATAGGAATCACTTAAAACTTTCAATCTGCTTGAAAGAAACCGCGATCTATGACACTTGGCATTCTCCAACCAGCTACAAAGATTCTCTTGCGTTACAGGCAGCGCCCTACTTCCTCAGCCGAAGATGCCATTGTAAGCCATCAAATTTGGCGAGCCCGCTCCTGGTCGCCCAACGATCCCAGGTGTAGCCAACTCCATAATGAAATTACACATGCGCCTGGAATCGAACTGCCCGTTCACAAGCACAGCGAAGTATGCCGCCAGGCCGGACACCGCGGGTGCTGCAAAGCTCGTTCCTGTCCATGGTACTGCCACTCCGGGCCCAGTGTGGAGATACGAGGTGATGTTCTCGCCTGGAGCGAACACGTTCAAAGCAGGACCAAAGTTCGATCCACCACCCTGGAGGAGGAACCTCTCATCATTGATATTAGTACCGCCTACTGTGCAGACTTCCTCCGCATTTGCTGGCGAAATCTGCCTCGCGTCGATGTTGTCGTTCCCTGCTGCTGCAACGATGATAAGGCCATCTTTGCCAGCTGCATTCACGGCGGCGTTGAATTGTGCGTTGGAGGGGCCGCCTGCGTCTAGTTAGCGCGGGTTGAGATTGCGTGGAAGATGTACGCTTACCAAGGGACAGATTGAGAACAGAAAGTCCGCGGAGTCCAGTGCGGAACATGTCGCGATAAGCCCAGTCGATGCCAGCTAAGAACCACGAAAGCTGGCCCTGGTTGTTTCTGTTAAGGACCTTGATATTGACGGCTTCCGCCAACTTTGCGACCCCAAACTGGCCGGACATGATCGTGCCTGTAAACAATCAGCTTAACTGAAGCAGCTTGGCATATGTGATGGCCATTAACTTACCTGCCACATGTGTTCCGTGACCAAATTCATCCCAGATGGGCTCACCTGGCACAAAATTGGCACCGTGAAAGGCTCGACCTCCGAAATCAGGTTGTCGGATCTCAATTCCCTGGGCACCGGGTACGTCAGCAATAGTTGTGCAGTCTTGCTCGATGAGCACATACCGAGTCCATGATATACACTACCGAACCTTGTCCAGCGGATGCATGGAATGAGTAGTCTGTACTGCCTGGTGGACGATTGGAAAGACGGGCAAGGTGCCATTCAGCACCGGATTGTGTGAACACGTTTTGCTGCGCTGCAGCTTGAAAGTCACCTTCTCCACTACTGAGATCGGCTGGCGATTGTGAAGAGTGCGTGCCCCATGTTCCAGTAGGTTCTGCTGCCCATTCTGCCGATGCGGCCTGTCTTTTCCAAGAGTCTTCAGCAGGAACACCGTCTGCACCCGTCATCCAAACATCAGGTTCGTAGGCCAGAACGTCGGGGAGAGTGGCGAGGACCCGGATCAGAGATTCATTGGCCTCGACGACAAAGCCCTTGTAGTCCTGGTTGATGTCATATTGCAAGACGGCCTCGAGAGGCTGTGCTAGTCGGAGGAGATCTGTGGCTGCTGCAAGCACTCTCTCTATGTCGGAAGTGCCTCGTACTTGGACGATCCAGCGGTCTGGAACAACTTCATTTGCTTGGCGAGGTTGTAGACTTGGAGCAGCAAGTGCTGCCGGGAGAGTCGCGAGCAGAAGGGTAAAGAAGCGCATGGCGATGTGTTGTGGAGAGTTTTTTTTGCTGTTTTTGCCAACTGACAAAGCCGCAGTGACTTATTTCGAACGATTGAGATCAGTGTACTTATATGTCCTCCAGGAACAATGAAGGAAACACAGTCGTGCAAATGAACTCCACTACCTCAGAGCAGCACAGCGGACTTCTCGAATCAACGCTGCCATGGACAGATCATCAGTTTTATTGCCACATTCTGTCGATACCCAAGATACATAGCCTGGTCTTATGCTGCCACGGCTCTTGATCCCTTTGGGCACCCAGGCCACTCTACCATCGCCAGCCTATAGCATTTCCTCTCTTGCGCACGAACTTTTGTTCCAAGTTCTAGTACGTCCGCGGCCACGGCAATGCCACGTGCGTCAAGCACGAATCAACACCAAGGATAGGAGATATAAGTCTTAAACCTCACGTAGCCGTAAGAAGCCCGGCTCTGACTTTCAATAGTTTCCCGTGAATGTCAAGACCGAGCCTTGGGTCTCTGTGTAAGTCTTTGAACTCTGCATTTGAATTGGATGGGCACAGCTCATAGGTGGGATGTATATAGCTCAGAAGCTCGACTTCTACGTTCATGTATAAGTACGCCGATGACGATAGCAGTAAGGTGGAGCTGCACAAGCGCTCACGGAATAGCACATGGTTCCGCGCGTTTCTTTGCTCCAGTAGCTCTGCCATAGTCTAATCAACACGGAAGGATGCCATGGCCAGAGTTGGTGCCCGCGGACCTTGGCATATGCTCAGACGTGACGCAAGCCCTGAACATAGGCACGCCAAGAACAACGTGGAATACGAGTAGGAAGGAAGATCGATTCTGCGGCCAGCACTTGAAGTCAGTGGGACATGTTTGATGTCAAAACAGCAGTGCGAATGATTCACACGGGACCATGGGATCAAAACATCGAACGGCAAGTATCACATCGTGCTGGTGCACGATTGCTGGATGTAAATCTGGCCGATGTCATACGTACATAGCGCGATGAGACAGACACACATCGCTGACTCTTGATCGACAGATTTATCTTGGCATACTCAGTACGAAGCTGGCGCACCTTTCGCTGTTGGAAGAAAGCTTGGCTACAAGTACTACAAATATAACTCCCCACTAGCTGCTCCACCATTTTCTTTCCAGCAGGCCTGAGACTGAGTGGTAATGCCCATTTTACACGCTTCGCCGTGTAGCTGCTGGCCTCCAGGCCAATATTACAGAAATCGGTTGGTCCACTGGAGTGACAATCGTCACGACAACAGAGCAATTCTTCGTATTTGGACTTGAGCGCTCGTTAGGGGCAGCATAATGGACTTCAATGCTCTTTGCGTCGTTCACAGTTCTTGACGGAATGCTTGCAAAGCACGCCAGGAAAGCAGCGTGGTGTATTTAGACCGGCCTTTCCTTCTCAACATGCCCCGGACTAGGCGGCCCCTCTCCTTTCTCCCACTCCACCATCTCGCTCCCCATCTCAAACTCTATTACACCGCCCTCAATCATCAAATCTTCATGCTCGAACCAGTTCTTCTCCCACTCTTGCCCATTGATCTTGATCTTCTTTACAAAGTACATCTGTACATTATTCAAATTCTCCGCCTTTATCCTCAACGTCTTATCACCATTCACAGTAATATTAATATCTCGAAACCAAGGACTTCCGATCAAATATATCGGCTGTGTTACAACAGGATACATCCCAATCATAAGCCAGATCATCCAGCTGTTGATCGCACCCGCATCGGAGTTGCCCGGGATCCCGTAAGTGGCGTTCTTGAAGTATTGATCTCCGAGTTGGCGAGAATATTTGACTGACTTGGCCTGCTTGTTGATATAGTGAAACTCATACGGTGTGGCAAAGTCAGGTTCGTTGCCAATGTTCATCATTGTTGTGATGCCTGCGCCGTTCGCTCCTAGGTCTTCTTCCCCACTGGTAGGATCGAATATGTACTCCAGGCGGCGTTCAAACTCTGACGGCCCGCCCATGAATTCGATGAGGATTGACATGTCATGTGGAACAGTGAAAGCGTATTCAAAAGGCGAGGCTTCGTACGTGAGGCTTTTCCAGGAGCAGTCTCCGCACTTGGCGGGATTGTAGTCTGTCAGGTTGAATTGGCCATTAGAGAGACGAGGGGCTGGAAAGCCGGTGAAGGATTTGTGGGTGAGGTCGTGAGCCCAGATATTCTGCCAGTTGGAGCTACGGTTGAGGTACCTGGAAACATCATCAGGAGCGACGCCACGGGCGACTTGAGAGAGACTGAAATCGTTGAGCGAGTACTCGATGGTCCGGGAAATCATGCGAGAGTGATGATCGACCGATACATAACCTAGTTCCAGCCAGTCATCGAGTGCTCCTCGACCGTGCTCGTTGCTTGCATCCTGAGCTCGATATGAGAAGTCGTTGAACGGCATCACTTCGGCGTCCTTGACCATTGCCTGGTAGGCTTCGTCCCAGTCAATGTTGGGCAAGTTCTTCACGTAAGCATCCGCAAGAATGTTATCGGCATTGGATCCTCCTTGGACCAGCCCGTTGTATTCTCCGCTGCGCCCGTCGGGCAAGTAACCTTCAATCTTATAGATATCGATCAAAGCACGTATCATGCTCTGATACCTTTCGGGTTGAAGAAGATGATAAAGCGAGGTAGTACATCTGAAGATATCCCTAACATGCATCGGTTACCATCAGCGGTGGCATTTGTTTCATTTCCACGTATGTTCCACTTACCACGCTGTGTAGAAATCGTCCCAATGGTCCTCCGCTTCTGACAAAGGATTCTCACCACGGCGATCAGACGGCATCAGGTGTGCAAAGTACATGTTCGAATACAACAGAGCGAGGTCCGTCCGGTTCTGGGCCTCGTCGATTGGCACCTGGATCTTGCTGAACACATCTCGATTCCACTCAAATACAGCCTCGTCGACCAGATCCTGCAGTTCCCAGCTTTTGATTTCTTCATCCTTGTTCGAACAAGCCTGTTTCGTCGAGATGAACGAGATCCCGACTCTCGACTTGATGACATTGGGGGATTCTGTCGACCAGGAGAAGATCGCTCCAACACGATCTGTCAATGGTCCCGACTCCTCTTTCGTCCTGTTCCGAAAGGTTGGATAAGGGATTGGCTCATTCGCTAACGTATGCTGCCTCATGACAGGCATCGTATTCCTTCCTCGAAAAGTCCTCGCCTGAGCCGGAATTTGATCGAATTCACCACAGAAGTACGTCGTGGCTGGAGCACTGTTGCTGAAACCTCCTCCATACGATCCCCAACCGATGTACCGTCTCCCACTATCTTCCAGTGTGATCGATCCTCCAGCATAGAACTGTCCAGTGTTTCTTCCCTGCAACTCTGGCAGCAAGTGAGACACGTCGACCAGAATTTGCTTCTCTGATGCCTCTGCGGGAAACTCATATTGGAGAAACCCACTCCTCCTTCCACTGCCGACCGCCAGTTTCACTCCATTCTCCAACGTCGTTCCGTAGAATCCCACACTCGCACTCTCACTCCCATTGACCCTCTTCTGCCAATACGTCGTGTTATCAAGCAGATTAACACCTTCGTCCAGCTTCGTCAACGGCATCTGGGAAATAATTCCATACTTCGGTGCTCCGCCCGTTCCGCTGACATGAATCATACTGATACCAGTGACGATGCCTTGAGGTGTCCAGCCCCCATTGAGGGAAGCGAAGGAGATGTTGGGTTCGTAAGTGTCGATGCCGACTTTGGCAAGACTGAACGGACGAGAGGCACCCACGAAGATGTCTCCTCCACCGTAAGCAAGACCTGGGAGCACGCCTTCGCCGCCGATGAAGGGATTGACGTATTGGGCCCAGTTGCGCTGTTGGTCACATGCTGAAAGGGGGGCGAGTAGAGCAAGGCCGAGGAGGATTAATTTGGCCATGATTCGCGCCTCGGTAATCTCTTGTTCCTTTATAGTGAGGAGGCCAGATGCTCTGCAAGCTGTGATTTTTCCTGACTGAATCTGAACGTTTGTTCCGCTTGAGCTGCCTGTAATTCTTGCTCTCTTGGATGATGACCAGCGCACGGCCCCAGAACCATACAATCGGAATGCTGCAGTGGTCACCAAAGCCTATACGTTGACACTGACTCGTGCTGTCCTGGATCTGCTCTTACGCATTGCACAACGCATCTAGTACGAGACCGTTCTTTATGAATCTTGGAGTTCTTCGGATGAAGTCCCCTCATTACGCAACACCATACCACATCAACTCATCTCCCTGGTCGGGAAGAACCCTCTTAAGCTTCAAACCTTCGTCATGAACAAGCTCAAAGATGCTTGCCTTCTTGTGCTGCGAGGCACCAGGGACATCCTTGCCTTTCGACGCAGATCCGGCCGTGTAGCCATTCGAGACTTCATAGTGCCATTCAGAGTACGCGATGGCACTCTCTCACGCGCAAGCGCATCACTTCGACAGTATACGGTGGATCTTCAGATTCGAGAAGTTCTGCGGGCATCTTCTGCTCTTCCATGAACTTGGAGCTAGTACGAATTGAGAAATTGCAGCTTTCATCAAGTCAAAGGTCAGCATGAGGGCTGTGGATACCCAGGGCTGTGTGTGTAGCATCTTGCGATACAGAAAGCGCGATGGAGAACGAGCTAAGTTAAGTTCATATAGTACTAAGACTATATAAGAGCACGAATTTAGAGATATCTAGAGCTATCGCTATATTAAAAGCAGAAGAACGCGGTAGAGCATGTACTATAACTTTTATTAACAAGGTGCGTAACTAGTCTTTCTCTCTTATAGAGTATCTAGAACTAATCCTTGCCACTGTCTGGATGTCTGCCATTGTTAAGGGTCGCTTGTTGTCCTTGGCCAAGCACCAAGCTGTGCGAAGAAGATTCTTGATCTCGCGTCCATTGATGTCTAAGTCACGGCCCAGCGATTGAATGCCAGCTTCGTTCAGAGTCTCATCTTTGTTCATCTTTGCACTCAAGTTTCGCCAGATCTTTGCCCTCCTCTCTGGACTAAGAGGCTTATAGTCAAGGATGAGATGTATGCGACTCATGAACGCAGGGTCGAAGTCCTCTGCACGGTTTGTGGTAAGGAACAAGATACCTTGATAGTACTCCATCAGTCGAAGGAAGACTGATACAAATGCGTTCTTCTCAAGATTGTCGACACTCCGCTTCGAAAGGAAGACATCAGCTTCGTCCAGCAAAAGAATTGCATCCCATGTCTTGGCGATACGGAAAGCTTTCTTCAAAGCGGCTTCCATGTCGTTCACAGTGGTTCCCAGTTCGCCGGAAGTGACAGCATACAAGGGCTTGGAGGCTTGCTCTGCCACACTCTCCGCTGTGAGAGTCTTTCCAAGCCCCGGCTCGCCTTGCAAGAGGAATACAAGTCCAAGGCCTTTGCCGGCAATGATGTCGTCGAACTCTTCGGAGTCGGGCTTAGAATGCTTCCGGTGAGCCTCGACGAGAGCACGGATAACATGCTTGTACTCGTCGTCCATTTCCAATCGACTGTACGCTTCCTGGTTCCACTTGATATCTTCTAAGTTGTCGATGCGGAATTCAGCCCAACACTTGTCAGCGAGTGCGAATCCTCGAACGTTTCCAGGACACAGTAACGCTTCGTCATCGGTGGTGGCAACGGCACCATGTTCGGCTTCTTTTCCTTTCTCAGGCGTCTTCAGGCTCCTGGTGTCTTCCGCAGAGGGCTTCTTCTTGCCACCTTGCTTGCAATCTGGGTCATTGCACCAGCATTTTTCATATTCGACATCTTCCGCGATATCAACGCCAGGATCGGTCTCTAGCTGAACGGCCATGTCGGGATTGTGTCGCACGTACTCGGCATAATCGATCATGACTCGTTCGTTGATCTAGATGACATACATGTCAGTCTCCAACTACCGAATGCGAATTGGTTGGGTAGCTTACATGAACCTGAACGACCTCAAGGTCCAGAGGATCTCGTGTCAAAGCCGTGCCGCTACAATCCGTCAGAAGGAATACACCCATCAAAATACCAAGAAGACGCTCACTTATAGCTCATATGGGCCCTTTTCACAATCTTGGTATATCGATGACCACGCTCAACGAGTCGTGCCTTCAGCTTCTCATATTGTGGATGGAATCTGAGCGGGAAAGCAGCGAGACTTGTGATAGGAAAGGATCCAGATGACATGGGCAGCTGAAAAGCGATGGTCCTACTGACTTTGCCAAAACTGGATCCATTCCATTCGAAACAAGAGCAACTCACGTTGACTATGCCGTTCATGAGCCATTGACAGTCCTTCGTAACGACGCATTGAGCAGGAGTATTAGAGTCGGCATTCATAACGATGATTTCTCCAGGTGGGAACAGGGTCCAAGCGATTCCTCTAGTGATCTTCCCATGCGGTACGTTGCGCTCGTATTCTTGGCAGAGTTCCTCTAGATTGGTATCCATGAATTCCAGCAACAGATCTAGCTGTTCCAACTCATTGTCCTGTGTCAGTGTCTGCCGATATTCCTTGAAGGCACCCCGATTGTGAAACAGAGCTTCATATGGCATTGGAAGTATGATAGTATCAGCGTCGAGATTGACGCGTCGATGAGCCTTGAGAACATCCTTCAACACTCCCTTCAAGAAAGGAGATTTGATCTCGAGCTTGACTGATATTAGATTGCCCATTTCGTCGAGCGATCTTCGAAGAATGCCAGCGTAATCGCGGAAACGATCTTTCTTGTTCTTGGGTTTCTTGAAACGACGGGTTTTAGTGACGACTGATTTTCCAGTCTTGGTTTCCATTTGCGTGATGTCCATGATCTTAACGATAGTCTCGTCTTCAAAGACCTCATCTTGAACATCTTTTGTGCCTTGCGGCCCGTTTGACCCTTCTGGCTGATTGACATTGTCTGTAACGACACTGAGTGTGCCTGTGTCCTGTTGAGCAGAAGGCCCTCCATCACTGGCATCGGTAGGGTCAGCGCTTGCAGCGTCTGCATCTTCGACAGCGATCTGCGGTACGTCCGAAGCCGGAGCGGATGCATTGGGCTTCGTCACGACGAGCCATGTCTTGTCGTATTCCTGTATAGACATCGTTCGGTGGTGCGAAGAGGATGGAGTATGAAGTACTGCTGGAAAGCTCGAGCGCGAGATAACAGCACACATACTTGGCGGATGTACGCCCTACTTTATGCTCGCCGCCTCTGAGACGTTCCTGAGGGCTGCGCCTCCTTGGAATGGCTCACTCCAAGTACAACGCAGCATCGATGTACCCACGGCTCCGGGGGTCTTTCTGCCATCGCACCAGTGATCGTTGAGTAGTTGGACATTTGTGGTGGCTGCGATACGCCATCGATTCCTGTAACATGATTTTCCTCGCGAAATGGAGGGCGGCCCCAGATTTTAAGGCATTCTCATGCCTTGCGAACCATAGTTGCCTAGAGCTGCGCCTCCATCACACACCATCACATCTTGCAAGTATGGTGGGAGATCTGGTAGGAATCAAGATATATAAATGCCTCCGAATGTCGAGTGTATGTTATACACACGTGAAGTGAAGTCAAAGTCAAATCATAAGCGAAATGAGCACTGACGCAGGTCCGAGCGGAAGCTCGGGCAACTCCGACGTCGATTCGCAGGCGCCCACAATCCAGCAACCAGGCAACCCAGACAACGCAGTCGACAAAGAGTTGCAAGGGGCTATCCCACTCCAGAATGTGTACGTCCGCTGGGAGCTATGAGAACAACTAGTGAATCGGCTGACACGGCAGCACACGATAGCGACCAATCGAGAAAGCGAAGACGAACTTATCCGCCTATCAGTCTACCTGATCCTCTACCGCAGCCGAATGCTCAATACGAACGACGGTCTTTAAATTATGAAGCCAAGGTTGACATCGAGCATACTTTGGCCTTTGCAGCCCGCCATAAACGTCTTCAGCTCCGGGATATCGAGCTGACGGATCTTCCCAAATATGACGACACATCGCATTACAAGATACCAGAGAAGGAAGAGCAAAGACTATGGCGCATTGAAATTGAACGCCTTGTGGGAGCTGCCTCGTCCCACGAGCACATACTCTTCGACAGCAATGGCAAGCTGGGAGCCACCAATGCTGCTGGCTTCCGTGACATCGAAGCCATTTCTGACCAGATTGCTTGCAATGTGTGTATCATTCACCACGACAATGGACTTCTAGATGCTAAGGACAAGCACGACCGATCTGAGAAGCGGTTCTTCAGTACCGCGAAGCGCCGCTTGGAGACTCGACTGTCCGAAAGTGTGGAGTACGAGGATGACAACTTCAAGCGTGCAAAGCCCAGGATACTGGATGCCAACAATCGGGAGATCTATTTCGCATACGTCGATTTTGTCACCGCTCTGCTTGCACGCTACCTGTATCGTTGTGCTACCGCAGAAGGGTGGCACGATATATGCTTCTCTACACTTGCAAAGTGGGCAACCAAACTCAAGATCCTCGAGAAAGACCCTGTAGCGTATGCAAGTCTAAGCCTGGAAGCTGCCGATGATCTGGGTGATGAAAAGGAACAAGTCGATTATTTGGGGTTACTCGATGGGAAAAGTCCCTTTTCGAAGAAAGAAGAGAAATTCAATCCATCCGAAATGTACCACTTGGAAGAGAACACCTTTCGCGAAATTCTAATCTTCATGTTTATACACCTTCTGAGGGCACCCTGGGGCGATTCGGGTGAGAAAGCGGAGTTTGAAATAACGACTAGAGTATATCGGAGTGGCCTAGGCGAGTCCCACACTGCCATCAATAGCGACAAAGACGCTGAATTTTTCGCGGCCAACGACCGACGGCAGATGCGTTATGTACGCGCAGGCTTGGATATCCTTCTTGCCAACGCCAGACAGGTTCAAATTAAGGGTGCAGGCCGAGTTGCACAGGATGACGCCTCTGATCCTGTATCTCTGACGTGGAGCTGGAATGTGGCCGACATTACTCTAAGACCGCCGAGCTTGAGGCATCCTGCGAACGGCGCTCTCGAGCTCACCACTATGGATGATGTTGTGAGCATCGTCACCGCACAAGCCTTATCGGGAGTGGATATTAGCGTCGAAGCTCGTGCCATGGTCTCTCTAATGCGCCACCATATACCGCTTATCCATGAAGGTCACAACCTGGCTGAGTTTGTAGACGAAGACCTCGTTGCTCACGTCAATGTTTACAACAAATCGTTCGCGGACTCAAAGGACCGCCGCATCGTTGGCGCCGACTTCAAAAGCTTGACTGAAGCGACAGTATTTGCCACACGGATCGTTCCCGGTAGCGATTTAGTGAATGCACACGAACCAAACTCTGTCTTGGCGAGACCAAGTCACTTCTGGAATCGACTGTGGCCAATTCAGCCTGAGGAAGACGTACTTCGGGCCAGCATGAACAGAACAGACTCTTGGACGTTCGACGAAAAATCGGTCATCGTGCCCTGCAAAACATACGTGCGAACACTCCTCGCGCTCGCTGTCTTCATTGTTGCCGGCGGTCTTGCCATTCCATTCTCCTCTCGCGTCCGCCTGGAAGGGGTTGACCCTTTTAATATCGCTAGCTTCACATGGATTGCGGTCATCTTTATGCTGTTGCTGGCCCAAAGTCGTTACGTTCCAGCTTGGGCCTGGCATGACTTCCTTCACTCACGGATAGTGTGCCGAAATGTCACTGAGCTGGCGCATGTCAGCAAGCTCGATCCACAGTTGGTACTCCACAAGCTACTCATTACTGAGAAAGGCACGAATTTACACACTCGAGGACCATACAACAGCATGTTCTGCCGGACAGCTGAAGACGGGTATGTACGATGATACCCACGTGAGACCAGGACTAACTTCGAAGTGATAGATTTTCAATCAATGTACCCTGCGCGACATCGACACTATGGGCGAGCGGCTTTGTTCTCTTTCTCGCCATCGGCAAGACAGATCGTCACATACAAGTCAGTGACGCTAGGCCCATTTCCGAGTTCCTCGCAGCAACTCATCACAGCTTCTCGAAATGCATGGGTGTGCCGTTGCCGGCTGAAATTAGCATTCAGACAAGTCAGGTAAAGCATCAGAATGTGCTCAAACTGCGCGAGGACAGATTTGAGGGAGAACGTATATTAGGGCTGTACATGGGAAATCGCTATTTCGGCTAAGAGAATGAGATAGAAGACTAGAAAATCGCTGCAAGCGTTACTCCGGCGACTGCAGCGTTGCCCCGCTTCCTGGCGATTCCGCTATGCTTTGTAAACTACAGTAAATCTCGTGGACTGAATGAGATCAATGCGTTCGTGCGTGAGAAGCATAGCTCCAAAGGCCCGGAACACAGCTCCAAGCTAATGCAGGAACAACATGCGAATTGCCGCTTATACTGCGGGGAAAGCTACATCCATATGTCTCGCTCAACTGGAAGCTCTCCATTTATCTCATCAACTATTCTCTTCCTCCCAAGAATCTCCAAATTGACAGAACTTATGATCAAGTCTCCACATCCTCTCCTCCGACTCCCAAAAGAAAAATGCAATCCCCTCCCAAACCCCTCCACATAGGCCTCATAGGCGCCGGCCTCGGCGGCCTCCTCGCCTCAATCAGCATCTCCCACTCCACCTCCACCTCCCAAGGACAACGAAACACTCGTATAACAATCCTCGAAGCCGCCTCCCAACTCGGCGAAATCGGCGCCGGAATCCAAATGACACCCAACGTCTCCCGCCTCTTGATCCGCTACGGCGTAGACAAAATCATCGGTGACGATTTGGTTCAATGCAAAAATATCAATATGCGTAATACAAAAGGCGAAATAATCCAAAGGACGGAATTGTATCCTAAGACGGTGAGAGAATTTGGTTTCCCGTGGTGGATGGTCCATCGACATCATTTACATACGGGGTTAGCGGAAGCGGCGAGGAGGCATGGGGTGGAGATTTTGGTCGGGGAGAGGGTTGTCAAGATCGAGTATGAGAAGGAGGTCGGGGAGCCTGTTGAGGTTGTGACGGAGAAGGGCAATAGGTATTCTTTTGATTTGTTGATTGGCAGTGATGGGCTGAGGTCTGTTGTCCGAAAGACTTTATTTCCAGAGGTTGTGCCAAGGGCTCCGACGAATAATGCTGCGTATCGAGCAGTGTTACCTTATGAGTATGTTTACGAAAACGTTCCAGAGGCCAGGGAGTTTGGGAATGATATTGATGTGTGGTCGTTGGAGAAGGGGTATATCATTCAATACCCCATTGCTGCTGGACGGGATTGGAATGCTGTCATGTCACATTATCGAGATGAGCCGGTGACGGATGTTGAAGATGATTGTGATATGAAGGAGATGATTGAATACTATAAGGATCTGGATCCGAGGATTCTGAATATTTTGAAACTTGTGCCGTCTTCGAAGCGCTGGCCGTTGTTGATTACTGGTCCTCTGGAATCTTGGTCAAGTCCGCAGAAGAATGTTGTCCTTATGGGTGATGCGGCTCACTCGATGGTGAATCACCTCGCGCAAGGCGCTGCCACTTCGATGGAAGACGGAGCTTTCCTAGGTCGGGTTATTGGCGAGGTGGTACGTGGCCTGATCTCCATGTCAGAAGCAATCGAAATCTACGAGAAAGCGCGCATGCCTCGAGTCTGGATCAAGCAGCAAGCTTCATTCGTCATGGGTAGCATCTACATGGCTGATCCAGAACGTGCAGCATACCGCGATGCTGTTACTACTGATGCCGTGAAAGAGACCCCAGCGATGGCAGATGTGAGGCACCTCAACTCACATCGGAAAATCACAGGTCCAGATCAAAATGCACACTCATGGAACTTGTGGGGTGCTCCAGAAACGGTGCAAAGCATTTTCGGCTACGATGCTGAAGGTGATGCAGATTTTGCAGTGCTCAAGTACTTACAAGAAAAGAGCCCATGGGATCCAGAGACAGGAGTCAGTCATGCATTGGAGCAGAAGTGGACAGGATGGTATTTGCCAAAGGAACATGTGGGGAGGATAGCCAACAGTCGAGGGAATCAATTGTAGCGAGCTTGGCCCAGGACTTTGGGGGCGGATTTGCGGATATGCTGATGGGCAGCGGGGAAGCTCATCGTATTCGCTCTCGATTTCTCCGTCGTCCTCGTGATATGGAATGGAACAAGCAGGCCAGGTCCGTTGAGCTGAGGCGTCCTGGTTGGAGTCAGCATGTTTTCTTGTTGGTGCCTGACCCTCCCTCCATGCACGCTCTCCAACGCCAAGATGGTGCTTCGGATTTCCAGATCCGTCATTGCGGGAATTTCGCTTCATCATTTTTCCTTCCTAGTTTGACAGCTTTGGTGTCCTTCACCGACATCGTGAGCAGCAGAAAACGAGAAATAGCCCAAACTTTGACCTGAAGTGATCAGTGTACGCCCCAGACGCTCGTTGAAGAACGTCCAGATCTGTAACGGCGTTTGAACCGTCTGCTACAATCCTTGCTCAGTGGGTTCGGTGGAGCTCGCTCAATGCTCCCCGCGTCGTTGGTATGCATCATGCGCTGCCCCGCTTCTTATTGCCTTGCGAGGGAACGCGAAATCGGGGCCATCGAATTGGTGCTATATTGTCGCGAACAGCTGCTGCCCGCTCGTTCAGTTCTTCACTGTTCCCCAAATTTGATCGTGAACATTTAGGCCCAAGATGTCCTCGAAACACTTCATCAACGATCCCACAAACCTCGTCACTTCGGCCCTTGAGTCCATCACTCTAACAAATCCCAATACAGCATTCGATGCAGAGAACAAAGTTATATACCTCAGACCCGATGCCGCCCCAGCACAAGTCAGCATAATCTCAGGCGGAGGATCTGGACACGAACCCTCGTTTGCAGCATTCGTAGGTCCAGGCCTTTTGAGCGGCGCAGTCGCAGGTACAATCTTCGCTTCACCTTCTGCGGAGCAAGTTCGAAGATGTATTTCGCAACGCGTGGAGACGAGCAAAGGCGTGTTGGTGGTGGTAATGAATTACACAGGTGATGTGTTGAATTTCGGTATGGCTGTTGAGAAGGCAAAGGCTGCAGGACTCGAGGTTGAGATGGTGGTCATGGGCGACGATGTTGCTGTTGGGAGATCAAAAGGCGGCAAGGTTGGGCGGAGAGGCATTGCTGGCACAGTCCTCGTTCACAAGATTGCAGGAGCTCTTGCGGCGACGGGTGCGAGCTTGAAAGATGTGCATAGAGTCGCGCAGGCTGTGGCGGATAATACCGTGTCCATGGGTTCTTCTCTGGCGCATGTCCATGTTCCAGGCAGAGAAGATCACGAGGAAGACCTCAAGCGCGATGAAATTGAACTGGGAATGGGTATTCACAACGAGGCTGGCTCCCAGCGCGCTGCTGCCAATCTTCCAGAGAACATCAAGCTGATGTTGAAGAACATGCTGGATCAGAGCGACGAGGATCGCGCCTTTCTCAAGATATCGAGCTCGGACGAGACTGTATTGCTGATTAACAACCTGGGCGCTGTGAGCGTTCTCGAACTCGGGGGTATCACGACGGAAGTCGTCAAGCAGCTCGAAAGCGACTATGGTATCAAGCCTGTGCGAATCATAGCCGGAACCTTCATGACATCGCTCAATGGCCTTGGATTTTCGATTTCGCTTTTGAAGACCAGCGATACAGGTGTCGGAAAGTCGATCCTGGAGCTGCTGGACGCACCTTCCGAAGCTGCAGGCTGGTCTGCTGCTATCACTTCGAAGACCTGGACCAACCGACCGACGGAGACTCGTGAGCTGGCCCGCGACAAGACAGCGGAGAACCAGCCTTCGAATGTCCAAATCGATGCATCATATGCCAACAAGGTGCTCGGCCAAGCATTAGATAAGCTGATCCAGGCAGAACCGGAAATCACGCGGTACGACACAGTTGTAGGAGATGGAGATTGTGGTATCGGATTGAAGCGCGGTGCCGGGGGTATCAAGAAGAAGCTCTCTGAGATTGAAGGACAGAACGATGCTGCGCTGTGGCTGAACGAGATCATCGGCGTGGTCGAGACCGATATGGATGGCACAAGTGGTGCGCTTTATGCCATCTTCCTCAACGCTCTTGCCTATGGAATTCGCCTGCAAGGCAATGGAGGCAGCAAGCAGGCAGATCCGAAGATCTGGGCAAGTGCTCTGCAAGAGGCCAGTCGAAGTCTCGCCAAGTATACGCCGGCGAAGCCTGGTGACAGGACATTGGTTGATGCTCTGGCGCCTTTTGTTGAGGAGCTGAATTCGAGTGGCGAAGTGAAGAAGGCGGCGCAGGCTGCGGACGAGGGCTCGAAGAAGACAAAAGGCATGCGAGCCAGTCTCGGCCGGACTGTGTACCTGGGGGGAAGTGGTTATGAGGAGGTGCCCGATCCTGGTGCATATGGTCTCTCCATCTTCCTGTCCGGTCTGGCAGAGGCTCTATGATGCAGTGAGCTGTCGCCATCAATTGGCAGTGCGCGCAATAATCATGGTACGAAAAGAATAGTTTGTCGTAATGCATAGCTGCCTCGGCGGCTGCTTTTCATTCTTGCAAGCACTTGCTCGCTTGTCGCTTCTGCGCTCATATTTATAATATCGCGGTCTGCGGTTCGAGGTTCGCATTAGCCGGCCGATTTGCAAAAGGGCGAAATGAATCGTCGTACCCCAAATGACCTGCCTATCCACGCCTGCAGCTCTTGCATGCCATGCGCCTTAACGCCATTTCTTTCGCATTCTTCGTCCTAATCTCGGACTATGATCGACGAATTCGCTCTGATGATTTACCCAATGATTTGACACCGCTCAGCTGAGGAGAACCAGGATGACACTGTCTCCTCGGAGGAACATCTTGCTGATGAAGCGGTCCTTGTTGACCACGCGTCCCTTCTTGCCATCTGCTGTTCGCGGAGTCTCACTCCACATCTCCTTCACATTCTCCAGCACCATGTTGCAATGGCGGTCGAACGCCTTTACTCGTCCGAGCAATTTTCGGTTGTTGCGACACGAGATCAGCACCTGGGTGTGTTGTCGGACGGCGGTTTGCAGCAGCGAAAGCGGGCCGGAAGTGAACTCGTGTGTCTCGAGGAGGGAGATCTCATATTCTCTGTTCTGTGGTTTAGTAGTGCACGAGGAGTGGGAGAGTTGGTGGTCATACGTGAGCTCGGCGCGTGGCTTTGCGAGGAGTTCTCTGTGCACAAGTCAGCTTTATGTCGCGTCGCGCATTGTCTGGTGCTCCTTACTGGATCTTCTGGTCTGATGCTCCGGAGGCCATATCTGCGGTGTTGGGCGATGTGTGTTGGTGGATGCTGTCTCAGTTGGTCGATTGGCAGCGATCGCAAAAGTTGCCCGTTGCTGCATGACTCGCGTGCACGTGCAGCGCCAAGCCAACGGTTACCAGCCGCCAGCTACGTCGATCTACGATCCTAGTCGCGTCTCTGCGGCATCAAACGCGCACTGCATCTCTCTTCTTCACCTCCACCCACCACCACCGCCCCGTTGCACCCGTTCAACGCATCGACACGCTTCTCCACCCCCTGCTCTGTCCATCTACAGTCGACTTGAATATTTCGCTTCTACAATTCACGCGTCAGTCACGTCGCCGTCGCCGCCATCCGCCCTGCTCAACGTGTATCGACACCCACGCCCTCCGCCGCAGTATGCTGTAGCACGAGACGAACTCCTCAGACCGCCGGCGAGGTGCCTACAAAGGCCCTCCAACCTTCCGAAGCCAACTTAACCCCCGACATCAACCTCGAACATGGCTTCCAGCGGCGAAGATGGAGCGCTCGACTTTGCAGACATACCAACGCGTCCGATGCGTGTCAAGATATTGTACACCTTCGATGCTGAGGCCAAAACTACCTGTCTGGCACGTCTTCCGACTACTCTCAACATCCCCGCCGTCGCCATCGACGAGCAGTCACAAGTCGGCGTCATCGAGTTGAAGCAGTGCGTGTCCGCCATTGTGTCCGCTTCTCCAGAAATTGTGCCCCAACTGGAGACTGGCGACTTCTCCGTCTACTCTTATGACTACAGCGAATATGACGCGCCCGTTGTCGGCCAAGGGCGCATGTCAGCTCTGCTCGCCGCCACCACCCCTGCCGTCGAGAGCGCCAAAACCATGATCACCGGACGCGTCTGCAAAAACATTGCTCTCTTCAACAACGGTGTCAAGGAAACGCTTGAGGTCAAGTTCAAGTTGACGCCGCTGGCCAGACCAGCTCAAGCATCGAACAATATGGATGCATTCCGCAGCATGAGCCCTGCAACGTCGGCTGGCTTCGACCCGAACGCTTGGAACGTGCCGATGAACAAGGCACAATCTCAACAGAACGAGTACTTTGACTTTGGAGTCTCCTCCATGGGCGATAACTCTGCGGCTGCCTCGCTGGAAGACTTTTTTGGAATTGGTTCCCAGAGTAGTGGGGAAATGAGCAGTCAGCGACAATCAGGAGTTGGAGGGATCCAGCAGACCCCCACAGATGCTGGCTTTGCCTACAACCCCGCATTTTCGACTCATTCTCACAGCGCTCCAGGCAGCCGAGCTGGCAGTCCCATGATCACCTCCAAACCGAGCTCTCGTGGTGAGTCTTTACGTCATCAGAGCTTCTCTGGAAATGCATCTTCTTTCTCGGAACACAACCGGCCCGATTCGCGCGGCAGCACGCGAAGTGAATCCTTTTCCACGCACATGCAGCGACCACAGCCCATCCAACCTCTTGAACAGCAACCTATACAGACAGACAATGATGCCTTCTACAACGAGGATAGCCAACCACGCAAGCGTGCCAAGGTTGTGCAGGCTGACTGGCGTGGCAAATCCTCTTTTGGTTCAAGGTCGTCTGACTTGAGAGTGACTGCTGCTACCACTTCATCGATGCAAATGTTCCGACCCATCGCGAAGCGACCTGCAGCACCTGGCAGTAACCTCGAGCCACCGCCTCGTGTGCCAACGCCAGTGCCTCAGCGCACCAGACCAATGAATCAGCGGATGCAGTCCATAGCTCCAAGAAGCTCACTCCGGCAAGCATCTGTGGCAGATTCTGAAGCGATATCCGAAGCAGACTTGATGTCGGATGTTATGACGTCCCCGGAAGGCAGCTCACCTGGTAACAGCATGAACGGCGAAGGCACACCCATGGACATACCATCATCTCCTCCCATTGTGCCTGGGTACAATGTGCCCCAGCCTAGTAGCCCAGGACTTCCCACAGTCTCATCCCACATGGCAGACAGCGGATATATGAGTGGATCGATCATGGAGAGCATGGAGCAAGAGGCAGATCGCAGCCCGGATGCAGAGGATCTTGCGATCGCTGCACGTTACCAGCCGCGGAATCACCACCAACGACCTCTCATTAAGAGCGAGGGATCGCCGATTGATGGCACGCCCGCGCCATACTCGGACATACAATTCAGTAGTGACGTGCCGGATATTGAGCTCAACACGAATGGGTATGTTGATTGGCTAGACGAGCTCTTTGCGAATAATGATGGCTGACCTCAATCAAAGACAACGACCACGTTCGGGCGTAGCTCCATCTCATCTTCGGCCTGCGGCCCGTTCGACATCTGCCATGTCGCCTCCCGACGAGCTGCCCTCTCAGTCCCGACGAGGCTCGCTGGCGCTGCCTTCCAAACCCGCCGCCAAACCAAAGAGGCAACCTCTAAAGCGCTCGCACACGTGCAACGAGTCGGAAGCTGGCTCACCTGCCCCAAGTGACACTGAAGGGCGGTCAAGAGCACCGCGGTCTGGCTCCGGAGCTCCGCGACGTCAGATCATCGAACGACGACTGCAGGAGTCAATCAGCAAAGGCATAATGCCTCAATTCTGTTCGCACTGTGGCTCCATTGAAACGCCGACCTGGAGGAAGCTGTATGTGAGGCCGATGGAAGGCAAGCCCGGTCCTCTGGACTATGTAGCTGGGGAAGGCGAAACAGTAGGCGTCGAGATCACAGAATGGGATGGCGAAGGGGAGGCAACGAAGTTTCTCATCCGCAAGACCATGAAGAAGACAAAGGAGACGCAGCCTGGCAAGGGTTTCGAAGACACTGTGGTTTGCAACCCATGTGGACTGTGGTTCAACAAGTTCCGTAACATGCGTCCTCCGGAGAAGTGGGCACGCAAGTCAATCCCAAGGAAGACCAAGAAGAGAGCAGAGGATGCCACAGACGGAGCCGAACCGCCATCTGAGGCCTTCTACAGCGAGCCGGTGTTCCAAGATGATACCACAGCGGGTGGCATTTTTCGGCCCATGGCTCCAGCACGTCGCGCAGCTCCAGCTTCGCAGCCTGTCCAGCAATCCGAGCCGACTCAACCGCGACCACGCTCGAACAGTGTACAGGACCCTCCAAGCCGCGCAGCGAGCGACGACGGCAACGTCCGAAGAGCACATCGTGACCCCGAGTACATGCGTGCCATTCAGTCCAGTCCTGTCCGTTCTCAGGGCTCAGCGGCAAGCCCAATCGAACTTGATCTCACGCCAAATCCTACCAGACGTCTTATATTCCCGTCACCCCGAAGAGATGGCGAAGCGAAGAGTCTCGAAGGTGGTCAAGATGTGTCAAGACCAAAGTCCACTTCTTCGTCAGCTGGCAATGACAAGGTCGGAAAGATCGTGGCAATCTCTGAGCAGACTGACGTGAGCATCTTCGAGGCTTTCACTTGTGACAAGGAGAATAAAGCGCCTCCTCTCATGGAAGGCGATGACTTGTCGCACTTGTTTGAGGGCTCGCCGAGTGCCGTCTTCAAGACGCCAGCTCGCAAGACACCATCCAAGCGCAACATCACTCCACTATCGCAGCAACAAGCTCAAGCGGCTGATCTGCTCAAGACTCCAACACAGAGCAGCCGCAAGCGCAAGCCGCTCACACCCAGCGCCAACGCTGCAAACAATGCCGATATGAACGCCAATGACTTCCTGTGTTCCCCTTCTTCCGGTCGATACTTTCTGCGTTCCACGCCTAGCAGGCTTGAGCGAACACCAGGAGGGCGCACGGTCAGCGGGAGCAGCAACAATGGCTCCAACCAAGTTTCACCTTTCTCGCGTCACTTGGCGCAGATGTTGAGCGATGCCGACAACTTGGGTAACGTCCCTTTTACCAGTCCGAGCAGGGAATTTGATTTTAGCGACTTGCCTACTTTCACTACTCCAGGACGCGAGGTCGACTGGAAGGGATTGGATGAGATTATGGGTAGTGACTTCGCCAGCTATGATGATAACGGAATGGCGTTCAGTACGGATCTCCCAGGTGGTGGGAAGCAAGCTTAGGAAATGCTTCTGATGCATCGCACTCAGACAGAAGGGGGACAAACAGATACAGATAGAGCGCCAGGAACCCAGCACGGCTCGCTCGCTCGTTCTGAAATGCAAACGATGACGCGAACGACACATGTCAACTCTTTTCTTCCATATCCCGCTCTTCATTTGCCCGATTCGCCGCTTCGCCGTTTTAAATCGATGTCGGCAGCGGTGAACAACGTGGCATGGCGTCGTAGCTTGTTCTCGTAGATCGCGCCTTTGAGCCAATCCTGTCAAAGTCATCGTGGCATATGCAGGTACGAAAGTCTATACATATCTCTAGAACCGCTACAGCCGCAACACATACCATACCCAAATCTTCCAACGACGTCACTGCAGAGTAAGCGACTGATGACTTGCAGGATAGATTGTCGTGTGACAACTGACTAGCAGATCGCCTAACAAAATCATACATCCCGATCTCCTCCTTCTTTAAACTCCTCTCGCAAAGATACAATCTATCTTCTCGGCCCATCACACCTCCCCTCTCCAACAGCAACCATGGTCGTAATCTACGCTTCCGCCACCGCACCAATCAACCCTCCAGACACCTCAGCAGAAAAAGCTCTCACACGCTCCGAATGCTGGACAGCCCTCGAAACCATCTGTCGCGACCCCGTCCCCCACGTCAACCAAATCAGCGCTTGCAGAATCGTCGATGAAAAACGAGACCGAGATGGAAATCTCGTGGCGCTGACGAGGATGATTAAAGGTGAAGGTTCTACGGGGGAAATTGAGGAAAAGGCATTGTTGAAGAGGCCTGTTATGGTATGTCAAAATATCCCTATCACTCTCTTGAAGAGGATTTCCAGAGGAATGAAGTTTGTTGATGTTGATGTATGGTGCTAGATCGAATTCGAATTCCCGAAAAATGGTTCTTTCATCACGAGTATTCTCGCCTCGGGAAAAGAGAAAGAATTGTATTTAACGCAGATGTATGAGTGGCATTGTCCGGAAGTGAAAGAGAGGAGTCAGGAGCATTGGGATCGGCAAGGGGAGTATTTTCAGTTAGCGGGGGATATTGTGGGGCATATGGTGGAGCAGGTGAGGAAGATGAAGGAGGAGGGGGGGTTGAAGGAGGGGTGAAGGAGGAATAGAGGGGAGGGGAAAGGAATGAAATGGGGATGGTGGGTTGGAGGGAGATTCTGGGAAGGTAGAATGGTGGTAGCGCGCTAATGCATGATGCTAGGACATTCTAGCTGTCAGAATCGATTGTATCTAATGAATTGAATGTGTTGCGAAGGTGGGCTTTCCACATTCGCCATCGATGTACCAAGCAAGAACGAGCGACTTCACGTCAGTTGTTCTTTCTTTGTCCTGCATCTGCCACGTGGAAAGACATTCTCGCCTTCCATGAACCATCGCTACTTCTGGAGTTCTCCACAATTCCAACACTTTATTTGGACCATCTGGCATTCGAATGACTTCTTGTGTTCATGCCGCACAATTTAATGTGCACGAAGTCACTAATCTGAGACAACAGCCTCCAGACATCGCCACCTGCCCTCTGCCTGAGGGCTTCGATGGCCGAGTCGACAGATACCGATGACTTGGCCTTGAACAAGGCCATTGTCCCACCTCTACGAACACAAGATTCGTATTGCCTTTGCAACGAGAGAGAAGAATCACATTGTGTATTCTCTTTGTATCCTCAAAGACCAAGTCTCGATCCTTTGTCTGATACTACTCCATCGAACATCCAGTATGTCACCACAATGGACGACACTTCGACATCAAACAACAAAGACGCAATGTCTATAACAGCCGGATGCGGCCATGTAGTATCGTTCTTCTCTCTTCATAGTTCTCTTAGCAGTTCGGATCACTCACTGCAGTTCAACGAATACAGCGTCTGGTACGCTTATCTCACAGAACTCACACGAACCAGCAACTGCTCGAAGGTCAAAGATCTCGAGCTCCAGAGGACTATCAACACAAATCCCAACAAATTACCGCCAGCATGTCGGGCCAGAACTATGGTCACAACGGCGATTGGGATGTCAACAAGTTCTTCGACTTCAACAACATGGATTTCGATGGGTCAAACGACTACCACGGTGACCAGCAGTATGAACAATCGGACAATGCTCCCATTGATCCGTCATTACTGACCGGTATGCTTCCTACCTCTAGTCCCGCACCGCCTCGAACCCCTACTCCAGCACCGCGTCCTATCCCTACTCCCGCACCACAGCAGGACCAACCCGCTGCTCCATCTCTACCAACAATTCCCTCCAGCACAACTTTCAGCTATAGAGAAGACATTGGGTGGTTCATGAAGGTGGACTTTCCGACATACCTTGCGGCAAAAGATGCCGATGGAACCATATTCAACTATGTTCCAGTGCCTCCACCAGAGAGTGTAAGATACACCTTCGACATGCCAGAGGTTCCACCGCACGCGCAGGTACTGACAGATCCACAGTGGCAAGCTCAGCGAACTCCAGCACCACAGCCTGTACTTCAACAGCAGACTTACCAGCCGCAGCCTTACCAGCAACAGCCTTACCAGCAACAGCCTTACCTGCAGCAGACTTACCAGCAGCAGAATGGTACAGCGTTTCCTGCTGCCTTCCCTAACGCGAACTTGAACGCCAATGGCCAATACGCAATGCCAGACTTCGATCCCTCCGCACTTGCTGGTCCCTACGTTGCTCAAACACCAAAGAAAAAGAGATCTCGCCCAACCGCAGCAACCCCATCTCGATCCAGAGTAACCAAGAACAAGAGACGACCAGCATTCCACAGAACGTCGATTATCCGGGCATGTACCTGCACACGAGACCACATTCCTCGACCTCCAAATGGCTACATCATATTCCGATCCCGTGGTATTTACTCAGATGAGGTCATGAGCTACATGACCCCCGAGGAACGAATCATCATCTCAGGCGGCAAGAAATTGGACGTCAAGAAGGTGGGTCGTGTCTGGCATTCGCTCCCAACGGAACTCCAGCAGCCTTACTATCAAGAAGCAAGGCTGGCAGCTGCACAGCATGCGGCTCAGTATCCTGGGTATAAGTATCAACCGCAAGACGACTTGAAACGAGACTTTGGATCACCAAGCTGTGTTTGTGGTGCTTACCAGACAAACTTGGCTGCTCGAAATGCTCGCGCTGCAGCGGGTGTTCAAGACGATGAGGAGTCCACAGACGACGAAATCGTCGTTGCAAAACCTCCAAAGAAACGTTCGAAATCTCGCAAAGCACAAAAGCAGCCTCTTTACGATGAGCCTGTTACTTACGCGCCTCCGATCGGTTTCGCTCCCATGACAATGTTGAACCAACAGAGGGAGGAAGCAATAGCGTCATGGAACGCCATGCCAGGTGCTCCCCTCATGGGACATCCATCTCAAGCAGCGAACGTTTCTCAGAGGCTGACAAGAGGCGCTAAGAGAACGATCAACTATGCTGAGAATGACGATGATGCGGATATTGAGTTGTAAGTTCTGCAATGCTTGCCTCCTCGTTGATGATTAATAACGGCGGCGATGTACCAATATCCCTGGATTGCTTTGGATCTCGCATTGCTTCTTGACCTTTTTTTTGGTTTGATTTTTTGTAGAATATGAATGATCTTGAGCTGACAATTTTTCAACTCTAGACTGCTATCCGGACGCCTTGAATCTAGGGCAGCCGGTCTCGCTTTCGATGATTTCGGTGGAGGATATGAACAAGAGTACGTACCAAACATTTCCCTGCAATTTTCACACAACTTTCCATGCCACCCTTTCTCATCCAGCAGTATTAATCGTGAATACTGACATGATTCTTCGCTGTAGTACACTGTTCGTTCAGGATGGCCCTAGTCAATTCGAATCAGCGCCTGCTTATGCACCTCCTACTCGCCGAGCCTCACGAGCATCATTCCATCAGGACGGCCCGAGTCAATTCGCGTCAGAATCTACTTATACAGCTCCCACTCGTCGAGCCTCAAGAGCACTGTTTGCTCAGGACGACGATAATCAATTCGCGTCAGCATCCACTTACGCAGCTCCTGCTCGTCGAGCGTCACGGCTATCCTTCGCTCAGGACAATTCCGGTCAATTCGAACCAGCACCTACTTACGCAATTCCTGCTCGCCGCTCCTCAAGGCCGCTATCTCGAGAAAGTCAGTCGCAACCACTAAGAAGTCCGTATCGACCTGTCTCCAACCTCGCCCTGCCGGGAGGCCGGCCAATTACTTCGTCTCGACCTCCAGCCGAGCGCCGTGACACTCTTCGATCGATTCAGCAGATTCCCCCTTCGCGGCGCCGATCATCTTCCCAACGGCATCGCCAAAGTGTTCATTCTTCGCCTCAAGTTTTGCGGTCACCGAAACGATCGCCTGCGAGGAAGAGGCAGAGTGATGGATTCGATAGCTTATTCGACGACATCAACGAAGTGGAAGAGGAGTTTGATGATGATGATGGCGATTCTTTATTTAAAGGAGATTTCTGAGATGACTTGATTGTAAGATATATACTGAAGGATGTACGCAAGGCACGGAAGGCCGTGGGACGCATGCAGATAGCGAAACCTGGACAGAGTCAGCGAGGTCCATTATCTCGATAAATGTAAAGAGTAGATAGTGTGTAGGTTGGGGTCAGTAAGACTAATCATAATCCATCAACACCACATTTTGTGGTTCCGGATCTAGAGCTAATGTTGTTCATCATGTAGATTGGGGTAGAGACTGGAGTAAAAAATGAGCTTACCTGTTCTGAAGTTGCCTTTGCAGACCGAGTCAACCATGATCCAGCCAGTGTATGTTGGCCCTGCGCCCTCCAACGTCGCCAAAGTGCGAGTCGGAAATCTGGGTTAGCGAGGCAGTTTTCTTCGTCATTCTTGCACTTCTTGAAAGCGGCACAACGATAGCCATGAAGATAGGGCTGCATTGCAATTTGACATCCGTGCGTATACTTTCCTTCCGAGCATCGAACTCGCCGGTGTGAGACGTTTGTCCTCGAAAAGAGGAGGTCGGAGTGAAAGGTGCTTTACAGTGTTATGGATTCTAACACACCAGTAGTAAGTCAAATCAAATCGCCAGCACCAAGCCTTGCCTTCTCGGCATATCGATGCGCCTTCTGTGCGCCGCAAAACGCCATACTGAACCGAATTTCTTTGTAACATCGTCATTCATCTTGACAAAGCCGGAAAGCTTTCGCTCTATCCGGACCGTTGGTACACACCGACGACCATGGCGTGGTCTCGCTCGAAAGGCTCCAGGGTGAGCTGTTCCTTTGGCTTGATGCGCTCTTCCCTGAGCTTGACAACTTCTCTTGCGAAGACGGCCTCTGGTGATGCGGTCGAGTCGATACAGCTTGCCTTGATCGAGATGAGCACACCACCGCCCACCTTCAAGAACTGGTGAGCATTAAGGCCAACAATACGTGCTTGGTCGGGTTGGGCAACATCGGCGAAGATGCAGTCGACCATGCTGACGAGCATGCGGTACTTCAGTGGGTGACGGGCGTCCTCGACGATAGGGATGACGTTCGTGCGGTGTGTCGCCATGTTGATGAGATCACGACCTGAACGGTGAGAGAACTCGACAGCGAAGACGGTACCAGTGGGGCCGACAATGTCAGCAACGTGGGAGACGGAGGTACCAGAAGCAGCACCAAGGTAGAGGACCTTGCTGCCCGGCCTCATGTGGATGTCCTCCAGACCTCCGAGAATACCAGCAGCCAACTTCGATCGGAAGGGGTTCCATACACGGTACTCGGTCTTGGTGGTGATAGCATCGCCGTTGGACGCATCGCCGGTCGTAGTCGAAGGAGTGTCGATGGAAATGCGCTTCTCGCCGTAGACGGCCTCCCCGGGAGTCAAGTTCTTCGTGACGAGCAAGTCTTCCTTGCCGCGAGCGACGAAGACACCGGCGTGTCTGTGTGGCTCGATGATGACCTTCTGGCCACCCTGCGCATTTCGTGTCAGTCTCTATTGCCATCCTCTTGCTGTAGTTGTGCTCTGTACCTTTGCGCCAGGCTTTCCACCACCACGAGCACCTCCGCGCCCACGAGGAGCACCGCGGCCTCTGCCTCCACCTCTTCCTCGGTCGCCGCCACCGCGACCACCGCCTCGTCCACCGCGGTCACCACCGAACCCGCCTGGCAGATGTTAGCAATTTCGTCTCGCCATCGCAGGCGCATGAAAAATACCTCTTGAGCCACCACGGCCACCTCGGTCGCCAAAGCCGCCGCGTCCACCACCGCGTGGAGCACCACCGCGACCGCCTCGTCCTCCTGGAGTGAAAGCCATATTGGAGATTATGTGTTGGGAGGAAGCAATGGGTCGTGTGCAGCAAGCTCTCCGCAAGAGACTTTTCTCATGGAGCTCGAGATTTTGGCAAGTAGCGCTAGTACCAATTTAGGCTAGTCCCGCAAAAGCCAAGACCTGTAATTCTGCGCACTTTCTCCAGAGGCCGCTGAACTTCGCGAGACCTTGAATCTACACACCACCTCGTCGCCCAACGAACACCGAGAAAATGGTACAACTCCTGCGCATACTGCATCGCCATCCCTCTGCGCCCCGCTGACATCGAATGCGCCAGGTCCGATACGCCGCCACCGAAATCGAGTCCGCGAAGAGCGCCCGCGCCCGCGGCTCTTACCTCCGTGTGTCATTCAAGAACACCCGCGAGACGGCACAGGCCATCAACGGCTGGAAGTTGCAGCGCGCCCTCACATACCTCGAGAATGTGCAGAACAAGGCCGAGGCGGTGCCAATGAGGAGATATGCCGGGAGCACTGGCCGTACAGCTCAAGGTACGTAGGCCCATCTCATGGTGATGTGGCTGCCATGTGCGAGGATGCATAGGTGGAATACATACACACACACGCAATTACATCGAAAGATGGTGCTGTGCGAGAAAATTGGGACATCATACTGAGAGACAATTTCAGGCAAGCAGTTCGGCGTCAGCAAGGCCCGCTGGCCAGTCAAGTCGGCTGAGTTCCTCTCTTCTCTCTTGAAGAACGCAGAGGCCAACGCCGACACCAAGGGTCTGGACACCTCCAACCTGATTGTCAAGCACATTCAGGTCAACCAGGCTCCTAAGCAGCGCCGTCGCACATACCGTGCTCACGGTCGTGTAAGTTTGCGCTTGAACGATCTCTCACCCTTCACATGCTGACGAATATCACACAGATCAACCCATACATGAGCAACCCATGCCACATCGAGCTCATCCTCACCGAGGGCGAGGAGGTCGTGCAAAAGTCCCCAGAGACCGTCGAGCGCAAGAGCCTCCACCTCAACTCCCGCCAGCGTGCTCAGCGCCAGCGCAAGGCCATCACCGCCGCATAGAGTGGCACTTTCCGGACGAGCAGGGAAATGGCTAAGGTGAAACGGAGTTGATGTTTTCGGATGAATCCAATGGCGCACGATGGACAAAGTCATTTGACAGGATGGGACAAGAGCGGAACGCAAGTCAGATCACTTGCTAGGCAGTTTCTACACAACTGCTGCGATGCTCTCTGCCGTACGCACGCAGCATGCGAAAAGAAAAGCATGCACGAAAGCGAGAACGAATCAATCGAAAAGGCTTCAAATCTTCAGCCATTTGCCAGGCTTGCCACAATGCTTCTCTCTAATTCCTCTGAACTCTGTTCTCATGCATGCAAAATTCTGTCTGTCTCTATCATCAAAGCCTTGACCCAGACTTCCTTCTGACTTTATCGCTCCAATGCAAAGACTCCGACCCATAATCTATCATATCACTACCCGTTGCGGCAATCGTACTTCCCAATCCGACCTGATCGTTCCCTGTATCGTCATTGAGAAAACTTTCGTCGCCAGTGAAATGCCTGTTTCGCAAAGCCCCGTAAGCAAAATGTCCCGATTCGCTGCTGTTCGCAAGATCAAGTTGTGAGCGCAATGCGATGTCTCCGCGACGACAATCAAAGCCTCAACTCTCCTTTCCCAATCCCAGAACCAGTCCCGCGAAAACAGAAGTCCCCAGTACAAGCCGTACTCTGAATCGCATCTCCAGCATCGGGCGAGATCAAGTGGTAGGCGACGACTTGGCCGATCAGAGAAGCAATGAGGAAGACGAAGAAGAAAATGCAGCACTACTGCGTTTTGCCTGCTTCCTTGTCTTCTTCGACACCTGGTGCTGCGACTTGTTGTTCGGCTGTGAGCGGTGGACCGAGAGCATCGGGAGCAAGGCCATGTTCCATGTTGTATTGTTGTTTTTCCATTTCGAAGTTCCTGTTTGGTAGAAAGATGGAGTTGATCAGAGATGGGCCTTTTGAACGAATAAGGTGGAGGTAGAGCGCCTGGGCCGGGACGGAAGGGATAGAGAGCGGGACTAGTTGTGGTCGTCCTGGAGAGAACCCGTGGCAGGCAAGAATGTGGAACATAAAGGGCACGAGAGGAAAAGAAAAGGGTCATCACTCACCATCCTCGCTCTTCGCCACCAGTCAAGAATGAACAGTCGCCATTGACTTCGCAATCCCATCCTCCAGCAACACCTCTTCCTCTCCACCCCACATCAGGCACCTCATCTGCTTTCTCGGGATTCCATGCGTTCGGAAGGCCCATGCCTGTCACTCCACCACCCGTGAACCTGCTCTGCGGCTTCCTCACAAATTTGCTAAACGAACACGTAAAACAATTGAAATCATCCTCGCATTCGTCCTCAGGCATACGACCAGTGAGCGCTCGTCCGATGGCAATCATGGCAGCTGCATGCGTGCAGATCAGCAGAGTCTTGGGTTCCGAAGGGTCGTTGTCCGCGCGAGAAATGATGGCATTGAGAGCGTAAGCTACTCGATCATGGAGCTGAGGAATCGATTCGCCATTCTTGGAAGGGATGATGCTCGTCTCAGCTTCGACGAGATTATTGAAATGGTCGTTGAGTACTTCGATCGTCGCCGGACTCGGGTGATCAAAACGTGCTTGGCCGTAGAATTCACCAACGCCGCGATCGACGTGAACTTTGGCGGGTTTTCCTGATGAGGCGAGGGAGTCCGTGAAGGGCTTCAGAGTTTGGATGCAGCGGTAGAACGGGGAGGAGTAGATTAGGTCTACGGGTGGGTTGAGTTTTGTGAGGTGTGTTCCGAGTTCGCGGGCTTGTTGCACGCCGTATGAGGCGAGGGCTGGATCGGCCACTATGCCTGTTGGGGAGGGTACAGTGCTGTTGTAGTGGCCCGTTGATGGGTCGACGGTCCAGTTGGAGCGGTACTGAGGTGAAGGTGTCAGTTGTGGTTCTGGCAGCCATTTGGAAGAGGAAAGACAGCAGCTCGGTCCCCAATGCACAGCTTCATCGCCCAAGACAAGCCATGTAGCACATCTTCACAGAACTTCCAAACGCGGTAGTTGCTGCTCAGATCACATGCCTGCTCCACTTGGCGTGTTGTCGCGACCTCTCAAAACGTGCTGACTGTAGCGCGCTCGGGATGGACTTACCCCATGTCTCACGACATAGATGACCTCCAGCATCTTGTCTGTATTTGTTCCGTGTGTCTAGTGTATATTGTTGGTGGCGGCGGTGGTTGTTTGTTTGCAAGTCGCGCGAAAAGAGTCGGAAGAGTGATGTTTGCCTGTGGGGGACAAAATCGGGCCGAGGCAGGAATGACGAAGAAAGACAACGGTGGAACAAGAAAGCGTCACTGCACTTCACTCCACGATTTCACAGAGATTTTACTGGAGTCTGGAAGAGTCTGGCTAAGAGCACATGATGTTTGAACGGCAAGCATTGTACATGTGAACATGATACGATGTGATGGTACGTAATCGAAAGATGGCCTTCGGCTATTGACAGACGGCCTGTAGACCACGACTGCCAACAAAAGCCGTCCATACTTATCTCAACATAGTGCTATTCGTAGAAATCTGTGCCAAGCTCGTTCAGTCACTTCTTGCCCGAATCAAACGGCCTGTCAAAGTGTCCCATGTCAACTGCCTTGCCTTCGAACATGATCGGATTGCCCGAAAGAAGCTCTTCGGCCATGAACTGTCCAAACAGACGGCTGTGTGAATCGGTCGATCGATGTTGTGCAAGATGCTCCCTGCTGGCATATCTGTGCAGACTATCAGTGCCCACGTTCGCAATGACCGTTGAGCTGCAGGACTTGTGCACACCTCTCGATGACTGCCCAAGTCTGTTCACTATCCGCGGATGCGTCTTCATCTTGACGGATGATCTGAAATTGCAAACATCCAGGCTCTTTTGGTGCGAATGCGTTGTAAGCTTGTGTGCTGAGCTCGACAAACTTTGGAGCAGTCAGCGTCGATGTCTTGGCCCTTGAAATACACAATCGCGTACCCGTTCGCCTTTCCCAGGCTGCGTCTTGACAATAGCCACAAGAGTGATTTCTTCGCTGCTGCCCATTGTGAATTCCTGACTCACTTTTTGCAGGCGTAATGGAAGTGACAATCACAGTGCAGCCTCCTTTAACACTGGTCCGCCTGTTGTTATAGACTGTGCCGGCGAATGTGGTATGATATCCTTGAGAGTGGCGAAGAACATCTGTTCGGAACCGAGAAGCGGGAGTGGCGCACATGTTGGAATACTCCTTCAACTCATGTGCTGGAACCAAGAGTAGGGCAGTATTGGAATGCACGCGTGCTGGCGGGCATGCGCATGCTCGCAGGTCGATCTTGCGGAAGGCAACTCAATCATTGACCTTCTTTGTAGCTTCAGCACCACCGAGCGCTTGCACGACGGATTCGATGCCTTGCAACTCATCGCGACCCATCTTCCTGCCAGCAGCCAAGGACGCTGTGCCTGATGACTCGAGATCGATGCCTTTCCGCTCAAGCGCTCTCCGACTCTGGCTTTCGAGATATCGTCTGCGCCTTCCCTCCGCACTGTCTTCATCGTCGTGCTTGCTCTTCCTGGCTGTCTGTATCGTTTGCATCGCCTCCTTGAGCTCTGCCAGAAGTTTCTGCAACGCCGGTATCTGACTGAGAGCAGCCTGCGTATCTTGCTTGAGGTGCTTGCTCTCACCGGTTGTCGCGTTCAAGAATGCAAACGGCGCAACGCTCGACTGTCCTTCCTGCTTCAGATCGGCGCCAATGAGCCCGCTCAGCTGTTGCAAGATAGCAGCGTTCTTGGCTTCCTCGCTCTTCAGCATAATGTTCAGCTTCGCGGTCTCATGCAATTTCTTCCTCTGCAACTCGACAGCTTCTGGGCTGGGCACATCTTCTGCGGTGGTCACATCGACACCCTTGTAATGCTCAAGTCGGACCCAGTTCGCCAGATCATCCTCTTTGTGTCCTACAGCCAGGATGTTCCGCAGTGTGTAAATCTCAAACTTGTCGAAATCCTTATCCACTGTCGCGTTCAGCAGGCTTTCCAACTTCACGACGCCATTGTCAATCTCATTCTGCTTCAATTCTGCAAGCGCCTCTTCTCGCGCCTCGTCGTTTGGTAACGTAGCTGCTGTCTGCGGGTCCAGTCTGAACCCAAGCTGCTCAGCTGAACTGTTCCCCAACCCGTTTTCGATCGCGGTCACGGCTCGGAAGACCAGCTCGTTGACAGTGTTGATGATGTCGTCCAGTAGTGTAAGCGGTGTATATCGGAAGTGTTCGGTTAGCAGCGCCGTCGTCGTCTGATCGCTGGCTGCCATGCTATTGTTGTGGTCTGCAATAGCCACAGATCTAGGCGTACTGGCGCATAAGTTGACGGCATTGGAGGGGCGACGCGCCGACGTGAATTGAGAAGTAAACAGACGCCGTCACGTGATCGGCACTTTCTGTTCCGAACTTCCTTCCTCTCACAGTCTCAAGCCTCTGAATGCCACCACGCTCATCACGGCCAACACGGATATCAAGGCTGAGCCTACCGCCGCTAATACGCTCAGGATGTTACTATTGAATGCCAGCGACAAGATTCAAGATCCTGGTGGCATAGAGCCTTGTCAAACGCCCGGCATCGACGCTCTCCGCTGACTATCCCCAATCACCTCCTTCGACCCTCGGAGCGGATACTGTAAAGAATTACTCATCACTGAAAGCAAATCATGCCTAGCATTGACATATCGCCGCTCCAACGTGCCCAGCGAGAATGTGAGCGGAAGCGCGTTTCCAAGCATCGCTCATATCTCATGTGCCTCCTTCATGGCCGCAAGATATACCAAACTCACTGAAACAAGTGAGCATCGAAAAGCAGAGTCACCAGACAGTATACTCATCGACTCCGCAAGAGACGTCTGGGCAAGATGGCTATCTTAATCATAAATTTACGAACTCCTCGCCTACCAGCACCAGCTGAGGTGGACATGCGCATTTGTCTCGAAGTGGAGCAGCAGATATGCCTGGAATCGCACATGCTGTTCTATCTCTGTAGTTCAGCACTCTCAGTCTCGCCCCGCGTTTGTCACAAGGGGATCTGCGCCCTCTGTGTGAAGCAACCTCAAAGCGGACAAAGCCGACTCGATCATAGCAGGAGAAAAGAACAGCCATAGAACGCCCCGAAATCGTGGAGCAAAGCATGCAACATCTCCGACATTCGATTTTCGCTTGCGGACATTCCTGCATACATACGTGTGCCAATTGCACGAATAGCACAAGAGCCATCACACTATCATGAGACCCGTATTGGTACGGAGCCAGCTGCCGCGAGACACCGCCATGGCGTTGCGATATCTAGCGCCGCATCCGTGAGGCTCAACGCCACTTTCGTGAGTGGAAGGGCTCACACAGAAATGTTATGTGAACCTCGCAAACGTCGTATCCCTGAAATCCATCACAAGAAGCAATGTCGATGGGAGCTAAACCCTGCATGTTCGATTTCGAGGCCTTCGCCACCTGGTCTTAATGCTAAGGCAGGGCCAGTAGACAGCAAGCGCGGTAGGGGATTGGAGAGCATGTGGGGAAGCGCGACGCCAGCTTTTGGGTATCACATGGCCCCAGAATCATAGTGGAGTGGCAACACGAGATTGGATTTCAACTTGATCTTTCTGGCAGATTCGAAACCTCATTTCTCTCGCCTGTGAAGAGCCTGGATATAATCGATTCGCCCGGGAATAGGACGCTTGCTGCGCATCTAACAGTGTTTGGGCCAGTACAACCTCTGCCGGTTGCAATCAACTCGTAGGGCGAAAGTTGATTACTTCGGTGAAAGAAGCACGGCCGTTCGGTCAACATTCACCGTTGCACCACGTTGCTAAGGCCGTAATGTCTCTTGGACTTTCCCTCCGTGCATGTACCTTCACACTGAGCCAAGCATCATGGTCAAGCTTGTCCCACACATATGCCGCAAATCCCGGAGCACGACATTGCGCTGCTGACCACACGTGAACCGGGCAGAGGACGCGTCGCAGTTCTCTATGGAGAACATGCCGAAGAGTCGACTTTTGAGATTCGCCATCACGAGACGCCACCTTGTCGGAGGCAGTTGTGCCAGGAGCTTGGCGGTGAGAACCAAACATTTCAGGTCTTGGAGTGGCGGCTACAGTGCATGCCAAATATTCCCACCATCGCAGCTTGCAGGCTGTGCGCAGTGCTCAGCCAGCCCATGATCTCGGATAACGCACCTCGAGCTGCCGCTGTTCGAGAGCTGGACACGGAAAGCGGCAGTGGCGAGAACTGTGAGGATCCGTTCGTTGCAACTCAAAGCCAGTCTTCGTGGACAGATATTTGGCGGATCGCAGACATCGGACTTCGGCTCCGTCCAAGAGCGGATGGTTCGAAGATTGGGTGTCACTTTATGCAGGCAGAGGCTCCAGCGCGGCTGCGCACAACTACTGTACTGTCCGTGGAGTCGTGGAGACAAACATTGTCACGTTGAAGAGGCGAGCTCAAGCCATGTTCGTGCGATTGGTCTGAGGATACGCTTATTTCTAACATTACCAAAATGTGGAGTGGTGTAAGCGAGTCCTGCGCGAGCTGACTGGCGGCAGATGCTGGCGTCTTCGACAAATCCGTCTTTGCCGGACTGAAAAAGCAACGAGTCGTTGTGGCTTAAGCCGGTGCGTAAGTAGTGCAGCTGATCTACCGAAGGCTTGTCATGCTTTGCATAGGCCGCTGCGACCCCGCGTACAGGACATTTTCCGCATCTCGATACAACCTAGCGAATGCAGATCTTCTGAGAACTAGTTCAAGGGCGACATGGTTCCCCGGAAAATGTTGTTATGGCCATGAGCCGATGTGCACGATACCTTCCTACTATGGTAAAACGCGACGGCAAAGTCAAACGATGCGGCGAACTCTGCCTACAGCCCTCTGCGCCATTATGCATCTTTTCGCAAATGCCTTCCATGAGATTGGTCGATGCCTCTGTCAGGTTCCCAGGCGAACGCAGACGCCGTCGCTACCTCTGATGGCTTGATCGGCATTCGTGGACTTGGAGGCAACGGCGAAGGAAATTCACGTCTTGAACAAGAACTTCCTTGAGCGTATATTAAGACCTTGCCAATCCTCGAGAGTCAGTTTCTGGCATCGATCATCTTCCCTTACCTTCACAACTTTTCTCAAAGATTATCATCATGAAGACTGCTTTCGCTGTTGCCGCTCTAGCTGGCTCTGCCGCCGCCTGGCCTGTGGCCATGGAGATGGATGCCATCGTCAAGCGACAGATTGGTGCTGGTCGTAAAAACACTGGTGGCGGTCACCCAAACCCAACCTTCAATGCACAGCAACAGTATGTTGATGTGACGGATGGTGGCCCAAACCCATTCCGATCACCAGGAGCTCGCGACCTGCGCGGCCAATGCCCGGGTTTGAACGCTGCTGCGAATCACGGCTGTACTACATCACCGTTCTTCACTTCCCTTGATGATGGCTAATGAATGGTAGTCTTGCCACGAAACGGTCTCGCCAACATCCAACAGACGATCGATGGTCTTGGTAAGGCCTACGGTATGAGCCCAGAGCTCGCAGCAGGTCTGGCCGCCATTGCCATCCTCATCTCTGGTGATATCCCATCTACACGTTGGTCCATTGGCGGTGGCTTCCCGTCGACGTTGCCACTGCTTCTGAGCAATCCTAAGGGCATTGTCGGCACTCACTCCAAATACGAGAACGATGCGTCCATCGTTCGTGGCGATGCATACTTGAATAATGGCGACGTTGGTGTCTTCCAATGGCGATCGTGGAATTCGCTCATCCAGAGCACCAACAACGGCAACGATGGTCTCACGATGGACAAGGTCACCCAACACGCTGATGAGGTGACCACCTTCTCTATTCAGAACAACCCATATGCTTTCTGGGGACCTTTCTCTGGTCTCGTCGCGCCGGCCGCACACAACTGTGAGTGAAGTCGTAAGAGCTTTCTGCTAGGATTAACGCTAATATGCTGCGCAGTCGTTGTCAACTTCATGTCCAACCACACCGCCGAGAATCCCGGTGGATATCTCGACGAGGCCATGCTCAAGGATTTCTTCGCAGTCAGCGGTACTGGCGAGGGTGCATCTGGCAACAACCCAGGCACATATGTCCACAATCGCGGCCAAGAGCGCATCCCATTGAACTGGTACCGCCGCAACACTGCTGATGCCTACAGCCTCGCCGATGTCTTCATTGACTTGCTCGCCGGCGCTCAGACCAACCCAAACACTCTCCGCATCGGTGGCAACACTGGCACAACCAACTCCTTCACTGGCCTTGACGTCTCTGACCTGACTGGTGGTGTCTTCAACGGCGCTACTCTCTTCCAGGGCAACAACCTTGCATGCTTCGCTTTCGGCGCTGCTATGGCCGGCGGTATTGACCAGCTCGACGGCCTTCTATCCATCGTGCAAAGTGCTCTCGGCCCAATCACCGGTGCCATCACGAACGCCGTTGCTGGCCTCTCGTGCCCACAGCTCGAGGCTGCCAACTTCAAGAGCCAACTTTTCAAGGCCTATCCAGGTGCTGGCTACGCCAACTAGAAGATTCTAAGCGATCTCGTTGAGCGAAAGATGCTTGTTATGATCAAACATTAGCGAAGGGGAACGTTTGAAAAAATACTCCTTGTACATATTATCCATTATACCAATTTCAGGAAGTTGTTCGACATACAAACTTCCAACTCTCAACAATCGCACGTGTCGGCATGGTTGCGCACTGACAGACCGTTTGTACTGACACATGGCGACACCCATTCAACTCCGCTGACTCGACACACTGCCCATCATCATCCGACGACATGCAGACTATTCTTGTCGGATCCACAGTAGAGCCCAAAATCCCAAAATACTGTAGTGCTGACAGGGATGCTCGTCGCCATCACGATCTCAGCAGGCAGAAAGCATAGAAAATGCAAAAATCACGAACATCATATCCACGACGTGAAGTCAACACGTACTACGCTATCTGCACCTCACTCTGTAGATCTCCCTTCCAGTGGCTTCCACGTTGCGAAGCATATACAAAGAAAAGACTATGCGCGACCACATGGCGTGCATCTGTGCCTGTAGATCCATCTGAGGACCAGAGTTGTGGTACCATGGCAAAAACCACATGGGAAGGACGATCGCATTGGTATAAGGCAAGAGAAAAGGTAAAGAATGGGAAAGTGGCTTGCGGTGCGAAAAGGCTTGTCTGGTAGGTGTGCGATCGCTCGTGGTATACAATGGGCGGGTTGGACGCGAATGCGATCGAACGGGATGTATGCCAAGGAGAATACCGCTGATCGAGAGGAGGAGCGTTCGCACGGGGAGGGGATATATATGATTGATGGTGGTCGCATTGCCATTCTCTGCGATGGTTGCCGGAACAGTGGTTAGAGACGAGCGGACTTGCTTTCGAGATATTTCTTGGCCTGGGAGGATGGGATGCGATCAGTACTCAGACGCTTGGCGCAGAGGGAGTAACCATAACGTACCTCAGCCACGGCATCATAGTCGAGTGCCCACTTCAGGAAGGCCGCCGACTCGAATTTCGCATTCATATCTGGTTTCACGTCCTTCAGGCTCTTTGCTGGCAAAGCATCTTTTCCTTTGGAAGCAGGAGCACTGCGAGTTGGTCGGATGGAAGGGAATGGTACCGAGCTCAGGAAAGAAGCGCCATTGTGCTTCGCGTATGCTTTGATGCGCTCTGCACGAGGTTTGCGGAGCCGTTCCCACGTTTCGAGGATTTTTGGAAGACCTTGCTTGGGGTTGGCATTCCGGGAGATGAGGTATTGCAGCACTCCGATGTCTTCCACAATCATGGAGTATCCTTGTGCGGCGTGTGGCTCCTGTGATGCGTTAGAGTTGCCTCTTTGCTGGAGGACGTACATTGCGTACCATCGTGTGTGCACTGTCTCCAAGCAGAGCAATGCGTCCGCCTTTGCTCGTCCAGCGTGGCAGATCTGGCAATTCAGCTGTACCGGGTGGGTGAGTATACAGTGTTCGCTGCGGCTGGGCCAACACTTACCTAGCTTCCATCGGTCACACACCTCTGCCATGTCCAGCATGGTCGTCAGGTCATCGCAGCTGCCTTTGAAGCATTCCCTCACATAATTGATGTCTCCATTCTCATCCCACAATCCATTCATATCATTGTCTTCCCTGATTCCGAACAGCCCACTGCAGATACCTGTCTTTGCATTCAGTCTTGACACCACAAATCGATCTTGGCCAGCCCACACAGTCGCGAAGTCAGAGACTCCCAGCCGCTTTGTCTCTTCTCTTTCCAAAACTTTCTCTGCTTTAACCTTGACGCCATAAAGTGTGGTGCCGCTTGTTATCGGATCAATGTTCTTACCACAACCCTCCAAAATCTGCCCTCGGATCTTCGACCGAATCCCATCCGCAGCCAAGATCAAATCGCCTTGCAATACCTCGCCACCTCCCAAGTGCACTCTAGCAGTGCCCAAATTCTCATCCTCTTCAACCTTGTCTACATCAACCCCAAATCTTGCTTCAATGTCTGCACCAGAATTCATACGCTCTTCTACCTTCTTCCAAAACAATGCCATCAAATTCTCTCGCAAAACTCCCCAATCCGTTTCGGCGCTCATGTCAACTCCAACATTCTTCGTCGCAATGTCTCCAGTGTCCACACTTCGGATCAGAAAGCCTCTCGTCACGTCTCCAATTCCCTCGAGGTCAGATCTCAGACCCCAAGAGTGAAGGATTCTTGAAGCGCCAGGACGAATATTCATGCCTCCGCCCGAGGGCGAAAGATTGGGGCGACGTTCGAGAAGTGTGACTTTATGCTTGTTGGACCCATTGGTTGATGCATCCGAGAAGGCTATGGTGGCAGAGAGCCCGCCAAGCCCGGCGCCGATAATGATGATGTGCATCTTCGTCTTTCGCCAAAGTATCCTTTTGCACGACAAGGTTATACCGGTCTTGGCAATAGTTAGAATAGTTCTTATGGACCTGAGTGGGCCGATGTAGGGTAATTCTTGGAATGTGAAAAGGTGGAGAACAGATTCGATGTCATGAAGCCTGGAAATACAGAGCTCCAGTGCGACGTGCGGCGTTTGGTGGTACTGTTATTATGTACTGTATTGGTGGAGAGATCACATGAAAAGCGCTACTGGGTATGTGAGACGGAGTTGGGGAGTCCCTGCCCAGCTGAGTCTCTGTAAAGCATTCGTTAGTCAGGACCGGTATAACCGTGCCGACAGCTCGTCCCGAGCAAGGTCCTTCTTACTGTTGTTACTTCCTGCCTATACTGAAGGAATACTCGCAACTTTTCAGTGCTCGGACATGTTGGGCTATATTTCGACATGCGAAGTGTTGTCGGCTATGATTCGGCTTGCCGAGGAAGTTTCTGCTCCGGCGGACTTGACTTTCTCCCTAAACAGTCATCGGTTTGCGACTGTATCTCCATCACAATCCATCAAGACTACACCTAGAAACATTGCCAAATGTCTCAATAGTGCCCAGTCTTTGCCATGCCCGGGTGGGGGCAACTAATTCGCGCGAATGTCGACTGTGGAAGGTCGGACTCGGATTCCGTGATTTTGTGCATGCACAACATGGGTCAAATGTCTTTGCCCTACACGCCTATATTCTACTGGCTCTTCCAAATCGGGCAAAGGCCATCCTCGAACTGACAAGGGAGAAGTAGGGCACTCGAAGAATGCATACGTCAGCAAGGGAAGGCTAGTCGTCGTCGCAGCCGGCCTCAGCAGCTGCCCCAAGCATGCTTGACCACCTCGAAGACGACTGCATGGCTGTAACGCCTTTCTTGGCAACCTCGAATGGAATCCCAGGCATATGGCTCAAATGCAGGAGAGTAAGAGCCAGAAAGCAGACGCAGGCCCTCCTTCAAATTCACCTCGGCGCAGGCTACTACTGCCCATGCGCGGTAAGTGAATCAGTTTGAAAGCCGCTGCATTTTACGAGACATCGTTCATGAAAATGGTTGTAGTCGAATGACTGCGTGTCTGAAGGCATCTATGGAAGTATCAAAGCTCCATAAAAGACACGCCGGTATGGCTGAACTCCATCTCAAGACCGGAAAATTCATAGCATAGTCTTGTTCAAGAAAGCATCGAATCGTAACTCATCAACGGCGCAGTACAGCATGAATCTTGGTCAAAGGCAAGCCATTACACTTTGCACTAGGTGCGTGTGGCGCTCCCTTTCAGCTAAGCCACCGCTGGGTCTGGAGCAGTCAGTTGGCCGTCACCACGACTGATCGCCTTGCGAGCGTCATAAGCAATCGGGGTCTGGGAAACAAGTCACTATGTAAGCATACTATGCGTCGGCTTTCTGCACAGTCCTCTCGTTATATATGTCTAATCCTGAGTGTGCACTGTTAGGTATGGGTGGATGCGGCGCCAAACGAGCCAAGCTGTTCTGGACCCAAAGAAGAATCTCGGCGCTATTTCCGGCCAGCAGACATTGGTGCCTTCAGCCAGCCACAGAAGAATGGCTTCGCTTGATGCACTATTTCGTCCGCGGTCCTTGTACTGATTCGCTCATGGCGACAGCCTCGTGGTGTCCATGCATCTTCCAGTGCACTAGTGTATTACAATGTTGCCCAGCTCCTCGACTTCTTTCCCACTACAGAGCCACGTGGAGTGCCTCGCCGGAACATGGAGGACTTGACAAGATAACCTCCTCGTGCTGCTACGCCCCTAGCCGAATCTTCTTGTGTTTCCTCAACGTCAGCAATGCGTTTAATTACTCTGTTGGCTGTTGTCCTGTCAGTCGCGGTGGCACCTGCGACTACATCATCGATCAATGAAATTACCGAACGAGCTCCAAGCACATGCGGTCTACGAGGTACTGACGGCAGGACTCGAAAGTTTCTGAGCCAGAGTCGGTGCAGCTTCTCTCAATGCTTTGCCAACTGCAGGAAATCGTCCAGGTGTCAAGCCTACGGGTACGGCGAGAATCAATGCCGTCTCTATTCTGCGACATGTTCTAGCTTTGTACGACGCGACTCCAAGTCGCCCTATGCGTTCTACGATAAGACATGTCGCAATCCGTCCCCTCCAACGACCACCACGAAAACGACGACGCGAACGACGAGCAAGACCACAACGACGACTTCAAGAAGGGGTCCAGTTTCTACAACGAGCTCTAGTAGAGGTACAGCTACATCGACAACCACTTCACGTCGAACGACAACAACCACGGGTAGACCTACAACATCGACAACTACAGCTACGTCAAGTACTTCTAGGAGTACGACAACCACAACGACTTCGTCGGCTGCTGACCCAACACTAAAGTCGTTCACTCTCCAAGCATTTGGAGTCGGGAACGCTCTCAATGGCGCAAATGGGGCATTGTCAGAGGACCAACTCATATTTAGCCAGAACAACGCGGCATCTATTTTGTCGACTACCTCTGGCGGTCGACTGATTGACAATGTGACTGGCCGAATCGCGAACATACAACGCAACAACCCATCAGGCCGTAAACGACAAATCAAACTGGGCTCAATTGTCTTGTTCTCCACCCCGGAGCAGATCGCCGTGCCTGCAAATAGACACGTTCCTTGCGTCTGTAGCCTCAGTGAAGCGAATGTTCTCAGCTGTAGCTGCGACAATCTCACCGGTTTTGTGGTGGACTCTACTGGACTGCTAGGTATTGGTCAGATTGCTGGCTTCAACTCTCTGGAGCTGCGAGGAAATACGCAAATTCCCAATATTTCAACATCCACGACGACCAGATCAGCGGCTACTACTAGGAGCACGACGTCCTCGACGAGGACAGTTACGACTGCTATTACTCCGACGACATCGACGTCCAGTGGGTCAGGCTCTAGTTCGACAACACGGTCTTCTACGAGCCAGACCACCATCGCACAATCAACAACTGTAACAAGCTCTACTTCACGCGTGGCGACAAGCTCGACGACTTCTACGCTCCTCTTCGGAACAAGCAGTACAAGCAGCACCAGAAGCGGAACAAGCACGACAAGCGGGACAAGCATAACCAGCGAGCCGACCAGCGAGATGAGCACAACAAGCACGACGAGCACGAGTACGCTGAGCAGGACTAGCACCACAAGCACAAGCAGCACTACACCACCCACTACTACTGCTAGCACGGAGCAGTCCACGACCACGACTGGCAGGATCACATCGAGTTCTTCCTCCTCTTCGACGACGACCTCTTCTATGACCACGAGTACCTCGACCACCGTGGACCAATTCTTTGCCCCCTGGTCCACATCGTTGGCGTTCCCTTCGACTTGCGCGGGCAGTTTCTATCTCCAGGGCATGAGGAATGGTACACCCTTCTATATCTCAGGTAACGGGATCTACATACAAACCGTCACATCCATTGCCGATGCCACAAGGTACATACTGGACGGGAGAATTCTTCGCGACAGCACTACTGCCTGGGCCAAACTTGGCTTTGTCTATCCCGAGGACAGCGTTATTCACAGACACCGATTAATAGAGCTCCAAGCTGCGATCAGACCCCCGTGGTCCTGCTTCTTGAATGACGGTATCCTCACCTGTAAGGATCCGCGATATCCTTGCTCTTTCGATCTCGATACCCTCCAGCTCACTTGTACAAATAATGACGGGCCTGACGTCCTTGATTTCCAGCTCTGTGAGGGTACCGACAACTACCTGCGGATCGGGAATGGCTTGCTCCCAGAAAGTTGTACAAGCATTGCCTTGACCAGCGTTGACGCATGTAGCGTGAACAATAGTGGTGGTGGACCTCCGTCTGCATCTTCCACAACCTCTGCGTCAGCTTCAACGACGTCAGGTCCTGCTCCAAAATGTACCGGATTTTTGATCGAGGCCGCTGGTGGATACTTGTCTACTTCTCCCGACTCTGATACTGACAGATATGCCGAGTCGGAATATGTCATAGCGCGCACCCAGGCTTCCAGGTATACTCTTGATGGCACACGACTACTCACCAGCGACGGTCGAGTCTTGGCCAGCGTTGGCTACGAGGGGAAGGTCCACTTCGTCGAACCTGATTGGGCCCGAGCAGTCTTCATGACCGAAATGGCTTGTACTATTACTGACGCTGGCACACTGAGCTGCTTCAATCCACGCGAGCCTGGCCTAAAAGATCTTCAATTCTGCCAAGAAGGTATTCGCAGCTTTCTGAACGTCGCGGATGGTCTCTATACGCATGGCAATCAATTTTGCGTAATACCCAGTCCCTCCTTCACCGCAGTGTCTTCGTGTGGCAACGGCAAGGACGGAGGCTTTCCGGACAGGTCAGCGAGCTGCTCCGGGGCTCCAAAATGGGCTATCAAAGTTGCCAGTCAATCGCCATCCGGAGATGGAGCCATCGACGTGGTAGGACGCTATCTCTACCAGAAACCAGCCACTGATCTCACAGCTGGAAATCCAAGGATGAACCTGAGCATTGCCGAGGATGTCGGTTTTGCAGGAGCAATGCTATCGCGCTTCCCCAATGGTGATCGATGGGTCAACGAGAACTACGACGCCACTTTCAGCGCAACTGATGGATACTCTGGTGATCCTTTCGACCGACAGTTTTTTTCTTTTGACAAAGATATGCGAGGATACCATGAACGTCTGCCGAATGATGAGGTCTCGTGCACGTTCAATGTACGAACCAAACAGATGAGCTGTGCGCACACTGTGGTCCGATCTGGTGATAGGACCCGCCATGCGGATACGTTTTACTACTGTCCTGCTGAAGACGAATTCCTGCGCTTCTGGACCTCGGATGGCGTTACCGGGCCCGATGGGTATCGAGGGCCAGATTGCGTGAGGGTTACTTTGCAAGCGGTTTGCGTGGATGGGTGCTGTCCGAAATTGTTCCTCGATGATTGGATCTGGATGGGGAGCGTTTGATCATACAAACCAACCTCCGATGTTGTGACTTGTAGTCCTGATATTCGTCATCGTTGTCTCGATGCACCACTGCGCGAGGCTCAATCCACGATTTATCCAAGCTGAGTCCGTGGAGGTTGCTAAAGTCTGAGAAAGAGATTGGAGCAGGAGAGACTTCAACATTCGAGTATGATCTGAAGGAACCAGATTTGGATTTCGCGGGTCTGTCTGTGCACCACATACGCAAGGCGACGACTGTCTATGCACTAGCTACATACAACCATCGAGTTCGAGAATCGGAGACCACAAGAGGTACCGGATTCGAAGTGCCTACAACAAACAGCTGATCTCAGATTGGCATGCAGCAATCAGAGCAATGTGAGCACTTGCGTAGGTGGTCAAGCACCTCCATACACATCCACACTTCCCAACTCCACGCCATATCCACAATTCAATCATTCTAGTTCCGGCGAATACCAGCACAAAAGCTCAAGCAGTCCTGCGAAGAGACACGCCCTGTCATTAGTAACACCGGAACACGGCCGAGAAGAATCTTGCCACTCCTCAGAAAAGGTACAACTCTTCGAGGATGGCAACTTTCTGCCACTCTGCCAGCACGCGTCCATGCAATGCCGCAACGAACAACGAGTGTGCCTTGCGCGTTCTCAGACAGAACCCAAAGACATTTCCGGGCTCGGGAATGCTGTTGACGTTGAGAATCGCTTTGATTTGCGTCACCGCGCAAATTCCAGGTTCAATGAACGGCAATGGATTTCCTGTGATGATATCGCCTAGGCGCTCGTCAAAATACACCATCTTCGTGAGCACATAGGGAGGAATGGCAAGATGCGGGGAAGGTGCGCAAGGGATCGCAGTGGTTGGACCGAAGACACGCTTCTCAATGATTTCCGTGTAGGATGCCCCTAGCTCCTCTCGATCGAGCGGCAAGCCGAACTTGGCGAGGTCCTTCAGCGTGAAGCCGAAAGGCAAGTTGTCGATGCTGGAATAGAATTCGTCGATGTTGCTGACGTTGGGCATCAGTAGTGCTCTTAGCCTAGCAAAGCCTGTGTTGGAGTTAGCTCTGAGCGCTTTCAACTCAGGGTAGTAGGTTTCGTCGTGCGCATGAGCGAATAGGCACGCAATCAAGAACAGCGAATTGACGATCTTGTCAAATGTTTGCTGGTCGACTGCCGTCTCAGTCTCACCCATCTTCAATTTGGCCCACTGTATACTGGCAACTTTGATGGCGAAGCCGGTTTTCAGAGGGTGCTTCCAAATGCCACGTCTCTTCTGGAAGGAGAAGACATAATCTCGTAGGCTCAACGGGCATGGATACCACATGAGTGCTCGCAGTTCCTCGTTGATCTTCGCCTCAGCTCGAGCACGTATGGGATTGTGGATCAAGACTCGACTGCCCGTTGCATCGATGACATCTCTGATCTCACTACAAATGCTGCGCGCAGCCTGCACTTCCCTGGCTGGAAGATTTGACAGCACTTGGGTTTTCATCTCTAGCGGGAGATCGAGGAAGCTAATCGGAGTGGGGTGGGTAGTGTTTTGGCTCGCCATGGTTGGCCGCAATTTGGAGCTTGTGGATTCTTCTGAGCAAGCACTGCAGTTCCGATTTATCAAGGGGGAAGCCGATGTTGGGGTTTGATGTTAAGTGGAAGAACGTGTCTGAGTGTGGAATCAAGACTGAGCAGAGTTGTAATTATGTATTCGAAGCGAGGTTCGCACAGAGTGAATAGCTTTGTCGCAGGTGAAGTACAACGAAACCGAAATGTGAAAGACACGTGTATAGGAGAAATAAATCTTCGAGTCAGATGTCCTCGAGTCATGATTTGAACATCCGCCTCAAGTCTTTGGTTCAATTAAGTGCTAGATTGAGCCCAAGCAATCTGAATCTCTATGCTATCTAATTTCCATCATTACGTTGAGAATTGAATACATTGAAAAATAGTGAGAATTGAAGAGCACAACAATTGATCTTTTACTTACTCCAACATCTTGACTGGCTATTCAAGCCATACAGATCATTCTCTGGCCCGTCGTCTTACCTACTCCAGCATGCAAAACTAGGACCCTGTTCTGAAAACGTTCGTCATCGGGCTCGTGAGTCTCAAACACCGTAGGCACGCGACACCTGATTGAGCCAAAGCTCCTTCAAGACGGCATCCTTCTGCTCCTCCGTGAGAGGCTTTTTGCCCTTGACCTTGTAGAGAAACTCCTTCTTGCCCTTGTACAGAAGCTTGTAAGCCGAGTGGGAGCGGACACAGTAAATTCCGTCCTGGCCCAGGTCCGGTATCTTTTCGCCCAGGATTCCTTCCAGTTCCTTGACCGTGAAGTGATCGAGAGGGAACTCTGGCTCCTGAAGGCATAGATCTCCGGTCAAGGGAATCTTGAGTAGAGTGTTGCCCGCGGATGGTGCTTGGAAGGGCGACTTAGGCTCCTTTCGGTCCTTGACATCGGTATAGAATTGCGCAAGCTCTTCTCTGTCAAACGGCAGACCCCAGGCTTGGAACTCCCTGCTCATGGGAGTTCCGTCAACGATTGCGAGGAATTCCTCAACCGTGTCGACATTGTACGCTTTGTAAGCAAATTCTGGACAGTTGGCATCCACGTATGCAGTGATGATCGCTTTCACGACCTTGATGACAGAGTCGATCAGCGAAGTTGGTGGTACTCCGTTCGCAGATCGGTAGTTGTGCGCAAATGCGATCTCGGGGGATCGGTTGCAGAGAAAGCGCGTACACATTCGCTCAATGTTGCGGTCATTTGTCCAATAGTCGTAGCGGCGATTGGAAAGCCCTTTCTTCGAGAGAACGAAAAAGACGTATCTGAAGAGACTGGACTCCTCAGGCGAGCCGTCAACGTAGCGGGCTTCTGCTAGTCCTTCATATTGCTTGGAAAGAGACTCAGTATTGTCGGCCAACTGAGGCAACTGGGGAGCGGAAATTTTCTCCATGTCGAAGTTCTGGTTTTCTCGGGGCTCCACACTCAGCGCAGAGTCAGAGTGCGAAGCGGATTTGAATTTTGATTTCGTAAGTCGGGCAAGCGGCAGTCAGTGTCGCTTGTGTATTTGGTTGGTTTCGAGGGGAGTTGTGTTCTCTGACTTGCTTGTTGACGGCTGCCTCATGGGCTGTTATACGAATCACGACGATAAGCAACATGGCGGCAAACAAAGGTATCCACAATGAAGGATACAATCGAATCGGCGAAGAAAGCAACAAGGTGCACAATGTCGATGGGATACAAAGAAGAACAAGCCAGTGCACAAAGGAGAACCGCACACAGGCTCAGAACACGGGAAGAAACTGGCACGATAGAATGAGCCGACACCTAGTTAGATGCATCTTTCGGGTGTTTCTCTTTACAGCAGACATTATGTCGTCGTATGCGTCTTCATGTCTTCTGCGTATGCTCGAGCCACTTTGAATCCTTGTACAACGACTTTCTGCCTGCAATGGGTCCACGACCTAAGCCGTGCCTTTGTGCTCAACCAAGAATTGTGACCAAGTCGATTGCGAGAACCTATGTCCTCCCTCAAGAATTATAACATAGCGCTTGTCGCTTTAAACTCGAAAACTGTGCTCCTCACACAATGCTTGATTGGCACGGCACATAAGACAGTGCCTTCCAACACTCCTGAACTTGACTTTCTTCTCAGACAAATTTCCGTGCCAGACGATCCTTAGCACCACCTGCAACTGCGCACTTCGAGCCAACCTCGTTCTCCGGATACCAAGCCGCTTGCCGTAAAAACTGCTGGACAGTTAAACGAAGCTTTGCTCGACCTAACCACACAAGCGTTACCATGAACTACGTACCCCGGAACATGTGGGATGTGCTTCCCTTCTCTGAGAATCCAGCTGGTCAGCCCAGTGTCTGCCAGACTTGCGGCCAGGCAGGACACACAGAAGACAGTCACGCAGCAATCCCGGATCCGAATGCGACAACGACGATACAAACCCTACCACCAGAATTGATGCTCAATGTGCTATCGCATCTGCCCGCAAGACAGATTCAGGGCTGCCGAGCTGTATCCAAAGACTTTTGTGAGCTCATAGACGATCCAAAGAACGATGCAGCACTTCTGCGCGCTGTTGGTGAACGATACGATGGCCTGGCGGACGCCCAATATTTCGCCGGCACTCATCACGAACCCAACTTTCCCAAATTCCTTTTCGCTTGGATCGCGAGACGCGGAGTTTGGAAGTGCCATTACCATACCGAATGGATTATAGAGAGCGCTGTGGCTCAGTATGCCGCGAATAACTCATCCACAATTTGGTCCTTGGTCAGGGGCCCAGAAAGTGAGAAGGCAAACGATCGCGAGTGGGATGATTTGCCATTGGATCTCATCCGTTGGCTCGGTTCCATTGGAGACGCCTTGGTCCAGGCCTATGTCGACACCCATTGTCCAGATCTCACCACCACCCCTGACGGTGAAACGCCGAAAATATGCGAGGTCAATACCGTTGAGGAATTTCTCGCAATTGTCGACAGTACAGAGTATTGCGACAATTGGAGGCTTGAAGTCAAACGATGGGGTCTAACAACGCTAGATCGTGAAGACTTTCGTCAGTGGTATCTCGACATCAAAAGCCTCAAAGAGCCAAAAGGCCCTGCTCATCCCTCCGCAAGACATAAAATTGACAGCAACTGGCTACTGAGCATTCCCAGATCCGGTGACGCCGCTCTAGAGATTCCGAAACATACAGTCACTGATCTCGCGCACTGGAAACAAGATCCTGAACCCATGGATGTGAACGCCTCGGGCTTTTGGTCGCGAAGAAATGGTCGGTACACCGCTCAGGAGCTGGGAGATCTACTTGGAGTTGCTCTACCAGAACTAGGTCGCGACTCAACCTATGGCGTTCGTTCAACGTGGGCAGTGATGGCACTCTGCAGAGCCAAGAAAGGGCAGCCCCTGACAGCGTGGGAGAAGGCCGCTGTGTTGGAAGAACTCTACCTGTTTTGAGTGGGGTGGTGCGCTGACTGTATACACAGAAAAGGCGATGATGTGTTCCATGAGAATGCTTGACGGACACGTAGGGACCATTTGATGACAGTAACGGCACTAGGGATTCTGTTCAGAGTCTGGCTTATTTACTGCCAATGTTCAATGTGATCGACATGGCGTAGTAGACCTAGGGTAGAAATCAAGCACCAACGTGTCAAATATCAGAGTATCACATGGGTCACCGCTGCTATACCCTATGCACTTTCTGACTATGGACCAAGCTTTTCGTTGCAGGTCGCACAGATGTGAATAGAGCATAGCCCCCACGCGGCTCGATTGTTCTCAGCTATTCCGAACAACTATGCTTCTAATCCTGTTCATCTCATGCTTGCTTAGTATTCCCTTTTCACTCCTTTGTTTTTGACTTCGTTCTTTATGCTTACCCTTTGTGACATTTGAACATCACATTGTGGATATCCCTTTCATCCCAGTCGTGCTACTAGTGTCGAGCTGCAGTATAAGAGCTGTTGACGGCAGTCATCGATCCAGAAATCAGAAAGAATATCTCCCTTCAAGATAAAGTTAGCAAACAATCGACACAGTCGCCCGCAAAACGCTCTCCGAAGATCAGCATTGCAAGAGACCTCAAAAATCGAAATGGAAGACATTGCAAAGCTTCAATCGATCTTAGGCGCCAACAAGACGAAGCAGCAGATGAAAGACAACGTTTGCCGGACGTGCGGTGACCCTCGCCACAGCAGTGAGCAGCACGCTGCTATTCCTTCGCAGAATGCGGAGACAACGATCCAAACCCTACCAGCAGAGCTAAGGCTCCAAATTCTCTCATTACTTCCAGCTAAAGACATCCAGCGCTGCCGTGCTGTATCAAAGGACTTCCGCAACGTGATCGACGTTCAGCAAAAGTCGCTTCTCAAGGCCGTACGAGGACGATATGATGGTCTTGCAGACGCCCATTACTTCGTTGGCTCTGTTGAAGAGCCAAGCCTGCTCAGATTCTTGTTCTTCCATCTGTCCAGGCGCGGAGTCTGGAATGCCCCTGGACACACACGCTACTTTTTGATGCAGGCGGTCCGTCAATGGTGTGCTAACTGGTCGCCTAAGATCAGAGCAGTGGTAAGCTGGCTAGACTTTGAGGCTGGCCCAGACTATCCTTTCGCTCTATTCGAGAAGTTGGATCATGTCGTAGAGGGTATTGCGCAGGCATACATTGATACGCATTGTCCAGACCTCTTCCGGGAAGAAGATTGCGATTGGAGGCGTCAGCTCCTAGATGCCAGTACCCTCGAGAAATTTCTCGCAATCTTCGACAGCACCGAGCACGACACCAGCCTGATGGCCGAGGCCGAATATTATGGACTGCCTATTGACCGCGACGAGTTCCGTCAGTGTTACAACGACATCAAGGACCGCAAGGCGCCTCGAATCCCCTCATACCCACCATCGGCCAAGAGCAAGATCGGTAACCACGGCCTTCTCCACATTCCACGACTCGGCGACCCATGCGTTCAGTGTCCGGATTTTGTCCTCACGCGGCTCCAGTTGATCACTAGTGAAAATGCTAGGATGCCGAGGGACTTCATCTTTGAATATGCCGAACTAGAAAACATTTTGGGCGAAAAGATCCCAGATCTGGGCATGGATGGAGCATATTGTGTGCGCAATAAATGGGCCTTCGACCTTCTTCTGAGCGCAAAAGAGGGACAGGTCCTGACCCCATGCCAGAAGGTGGCTATACTGGAAGATATTTATGTGTTCTAAGAAGAATTACGGGGACTTCAGTGCATGAGGCAAGAGAGAACGCTGTGTCGCATACTAAGTGTAAGATGTCAGATGTCTGAACAAGCATCATCAAAACATTCAATCCGATAGCGGCTTAGCAATGTGTATTTTTGACGCTAATAAGAACGTACAAGAAACACAATCTCGATGGCTAGCAGTGACTCTCATGCCACGTAATTCGATGATTGATCGATACTACTAGAAAATACCATGTCCCAAGCAGCCTCTGATTCGTCCTCCAAGTCATGAATACGTTCACGTAAGTGTATCATTGAGCATAAAGTTGGCCTTACACAGAAAGAGATGTTCTACGTTTCAGCTTCTAAGCGGTCCTCGAAGAGCCGCCGCAAGCAGCAGTATCAGAGGTACTCCCTCGGGAGGTCTAAAGTATCAGTATCATTCGACATTTTCGCGCCCGTTCGGCGGATGGTCGAGCGTTCCATAGGACGAAAATGAGACGAGCAAACAACCAAATTACGTATGTTTCCCAACCCAGTGACCACATTTACCGATCTTTGTTTCTACTGATTTCCGTATCTTCCCGCATAGCTTTCTCGCCCTGTCAATCAAACAAACCATCTGTCATCGCCTTGGAAATTCCTTCAAAAAACATACAACTCCTCAATCACCGCCGCCCTCTGCATCTCCGTCAACTTCTTCCCTTTCCCCTCAAGCGCCTGTCCAATCAACTCATCCGCCCATTTCGATTTCACACACCACGTCCAATGCGGGTAAAGTTCCTCGCAAGGCCATCCTCCCAAAATTTTACTCAACCGTTTTGCCGTACAGCGACCTGGGATTCGATGAGTTTCTCGCGGAAAGACGTCAGAGGCGCAGTCGGAGTAAGTGTCGCTGTTGTCGAATTCGAGATCTTCTTCGTTGAGTTGGTACCAGTATTCGAAGTCTGTGAGGACGTAGGGTGGGATGGCGAGGAGGGGGGAGGGGCCGCAGGGGATGGGGATGAGGGGTGGGGTGGTGGTGTCGTCGTTGTCGGAGGAGGAGGGCGAGGAGGCGCGGGGTTCTTGCTTAGCCACGATTTCTTCGCACCATTGACCTAGTTGGGCTCTACTCAGCGGTAGCTTGAGTTCATTGATCAGGTAATTGAGGTCGGCCTGGTAAAGACTGCCATCAATGACTTCATAGAATTTTTCCAGGGTACTCACATCGCACATGTCATGGGTCTCGAGGCCATCAGTATCCTCCGCTTCAAAGAAATCCGGAAAGTGAGTGTCGATGTATGCTTGACTCAGAGCATATGCGATCCGTCCAAGGAAGTTATAGACCATTTGCGCTCCAAAGTGCATAGGGTCAGCGGCGAACGTGTTTCGGAAGGTTGACGAAACGTGTAGTGCCCACTGCTTCGCAGCTGAATGAGCAATGTGAGCATTTCGTTCTGTGCTCCGCCAGATTCCTCTCCTGGCAATCCAGTGGAAGAGGTACGAGAGTAGACTCTCCTCGCAATCGGTCACAAGAAAGAAGTCGACGAAAGACTCCTGCTGTGTAGCGCCGCGGTCAAGGAAAGGCTGGTGCAATGCTGTCTTATTGTCGTCTGCGTCAATTAACTCCTTGAAGTCGCGGCAAATTCGACGGCACTCTTGTACCTCATTTGCTGGAAGGTGGGATAAAACCATCAACTTCACTTCGGCCGGGAGATTGAGAATCGTGACAGATGGTGTGCTTGTGGCACTTGTCGTGGTATTCGGATTGGTCGACATTTTGAGATGTACCAGTTCGTGTAGTTGTCCAGCAGCTCTCACGTTCAGGCTCGTTCGTGGTTTCGGTGAGCAAAGGATCTGTATTCAGTGAGCTGTTGGCAAAAAGTCTTGAAAAGTGGCAATCTGTTGTATCCGATTCGAGAAAGATACGCGCGGTCGCATCACCTAGTGAGATATATATCCCCATCGTTGGAATTCGAGCGCTTGGACAGTTTCGAACAATGCCATTTTCATGAGTACAAAGCCGTTGTTGACAAGTCCTCTTCAATTGCCTTTTTGGGTTTTGGCGTAGCACAATGAGCCAATTACCCCGGCTCGTGGTGCCTTCTCTTGTAAAGTCTGATCGTGCCAAAGCGATGCCACCAGTACCACGATCTTTTTGCGCTGCAGTGCGATCAGCTTTTCCGCTTCTGGCGTCCAGAAATACTCGGGCGCGAATTAGAAGCAATAAGCTACACAAGATCTGTGGCTAGCAATGACTCCCGTATCTCACAGTCTTCGACGCCTCAGCAAGTCTCCTTCAAAAACAATACAGGTCCTCCATCACCGTGTCCCTCTGCATGTCCGTCAGAACCTTGCCCCCGAGCGCTTGGCAGATCAGATTATCAGCCCACTGCGATCGCACGCACCATGCCGCGAATGGGCTAAGGTCAGGCACACGCCAGTGTAAGATTCTGCTCAAATCGTCCGCCGCACATCGCCCCTGAACCCGGACTTCAGGCGAATAAGAGTCTTCGGTAGAGGATGTTGAGTCTTGTTCTTGATACCAGTAATTGAACGACGTCAAGACGAATTGCGGAACAGCCAGCTTTGGGGAGGGCCCGCGGGGAATGTCGATGAGCGCGGGGTCGCCTCTGCTGAAGAATGGTGCTTGCCGCGTAACAATGCCACCGTACCATCTTCCCAGCTCGGCTCTGCTCAGCGGCAAACCAAATCTGGTCATGAGATATTGGAGATTGACTTGGTTGATGCGACTATCGATCAAACTGAAGAACTTCTGTCTGGTACTCACATCGCACATCCGCATCGAAGTGTCAGAGGCACTAGCGAAAAGATCCGGAAGGTGAACGTCGATGTAAGCCTGTGCCAAAGCTTCCGCGATGATCCCTAGCAGTCGGCTTATGCCATCCAAGACAACAGTTAAGATAGCAGGTGTCGCAGTATTGGTATCGTTCACCATCGAAACCATTTGCAGGATCTTGTGCGAGCTTTGCACAGCCCACTGCCTCGCAGCAGTGGTAACAATTGACCGATTGCGTTCGACATATGGCCAAATGCCGCGACACGAGATCCACATAAAAAGGAAAGCGGGAAGGCTGGTCCGGTAGGTCGGTGTAAACAATGTAAGGAGAGGCCAGCGATGTTTAGCTACACGACGGCGAATGGGATCGATGATCGCTTTCTGATTGTCCCTCGAGTCGATGAGCTCTGTGAACTCCCGGCAGATTCGACGACAAGCTTGGATCTTTCTGCCTGGCAAGCAGAGCAGGATGAGCAACTTGATTTCTGCCGGCAACGCGAGAAGTGTCGGAGGTGTGCTGTTTGCGCTGGGCGTCCTGCCTGGGAAGGACGCCATCGGAGTTGAAAGGTTGGCTGAAAGGACTAACGGCAGTTGCTTGGTGGACGAAAGCAAGACCGTCGATGCGCACGACCTTGGGCGGGAGTATTTCGGTCGCGTTGGTTTGCGGATGGGTATATGCAGTCAAAAACGTGTCTCGACGATCCAGTCACGTTTGCCCAGTCAACGTTGCAGACGCAAGTGAAGCCGCAGTTCAATGGACAAGGCCTTCCCTGCTTCAGCAAGTGAGATTCGAGGAAGGTCTTCTCTGTAGTCCTGTAGTGGAGAACAATAGATAAACAGTAGTCGGACCGGTGGGAGGAGGCACTGTATCTTTCTCGGAGGTCGATGAAAGTAGAATGTGGGTGTCGATTCAGGAAGGCGCCAGAAAGGCGCGAGAAAGGCGCGAGAGTCAACATGAAAGACGCAGGCGCAGGCGCAAACGAGCGAGTGCCAAGCCAATTGCGCAACAACTTGCCTTATGCTGAATGTCTCTTGCAGGCGATAATGGAGAGACGTATCCTCGAAGTCAACGCCACCGTGTCTAGAATATCTGAATCAGCCTTGTCACAATCATCAACTCACCATCAAGCAAAGAAACTGCTCCCACGTAGGAGAATGATACAAATGTTCTAGAATTTCATGCTCGTTCGCTCGCACTGCGCGGCCTGTACAATATTCTCAAACACACCGAGCCTGGTTCTCTACTTGCCCAATTGCATGCTGTTCTGCATCTATGTTCAAGTCCCAACCCAGCCAAGCGCAACACGATGCTCGCCAATACGCCCATACAGATGCATTTCGTAGGTTTCTTCTCCATCACACAGGATTCTTCAGGTTCGTGAACATGTTTAGACAGACAATTTCGCAACACCAGCAGCCGCGATACCCGCCTCAGCAGAGCTCGCTTGAGCAGCGGCAGCCGGCTTCTCGTTTTCCTTCGCTTCCAAAGTGTGTTTGAGGGAAGGATGACTGCCGCCTCGTAGATAATCCTCGTATTCGCCGATTCTCTTCCCTCCAAGCTCCCACCGCTTCCTGTAAGCGTCACGCTTCTTGGTGAACTCAGCTTCGAACGCAGGCCAGTAAATGGAGTGATCGTAGTCGAAAGCGACGTCTCCGCCGAATTCGTTCCAGAGCTGCTCCTTGGGGATGTAGTTCGACATGTCCTCGTTGAACTTCATCTTTTCGCGGGTCACAGGATCGATGAAAGGCGAGATGACCTTAAAGAAGGCGTTGACGTACCAGGGTGTATCAGTGATGAGTGCTCGTCCCAGGCGTTCCGGGTTGTGATTTTGCAGGATGTCCAGGACAGCTCTTGCCTGACCCAAGGTGGGTATCGCGCCGCTCTTGGCGTTTTTGAAGTTGATGATGAGGCAGTTGCTTTCTTGCCCAGCTGGCATCATCTCAAGTGTCCGGTCGAGCATGTAACATAAATGATGGATTTGACGATCCGACATCTTTGTGTTCTGCCTGCCTGGGTTCAGGTAGAGACACGGACGCTGCTCCTTATCAAAGCCAAGTTGTATTTGCTTTCCCGTCTCATTCTCAGGACTGATGTAGTCATGTGTGAAAGTGTCCGCTCCGTACTCTCTTCGCCAGCTCAATGTGCCTTGCAATCTCTTCAATGCGTCTGCTGTGACCCACTTCGTTGCACGCAGGTACCTCAGAAGGCACTCTCGCGTCAAGAACATGCGTTCCCGGTCTTCCAGAGGTGCTGAGGGCGCACCCTTGGCGTTGGAGGTGGGGATCGTGGTCCATTGGGAGACCTGTGCAAGTACAGCGGCGTACTTGGTCTCCTGCTCGGCAGTGAGTTTCGGAAGTGGTGTAGGTTTCGTAGAAGCGGCCGGTCGAGGGATTGGTGTCTTCAATGGCCCGTCTGTAGGCATCTTCCACTCCTCCTCCTGTTCACCAGCAGACGTGGCAGCAGCACTACTAGCAGGCGTTGTCCCGGACGCAACCGATTTGAATGAACCTCCCGATCCGACTGATGCTGAACGCGAGAGATTTGCTGAAGTCGCTGTGCCATTGACGGCCGTCTTTTGCTGAGGCACGCTCGCCCCGGGCGTGACCGTAACATCTGCCATGACGGGCAGTGCCAACTGCTCGCGTGAGTAGCAGTCTATTGCCACCTCTCGGTCCAGTTCCCGTTTGCTGCCGGCGCACCCTATGGCTGGCTGGCTGGCGGTCGGTGGGTATAAAGCGAGCGGCGTGAGAGTACAGATACTCTTCAGGAGAAAAAGTCGTACGAGGGGTCAAGCGAATGCGGTGAAGGGCGGAAGGATGGAGTGTGGTGGGAGGATTGCCGCTCTGCCTTCCTCTGTTAGTCGTAGCTGAGCAGCGCGCCAAACGATTTATTGATTAGACTTTCAGGGTCCCGCTCATCAATTGACTTTCCCTTGACACTCCTTGGCGGCGACTCGTTCTTGACCACACGACAATGACAATGGCTCGGATCAGTAGGATCGGATCAGTATGAAGACTCTGCAAGGCTCACGAGATCAAAAATTCTCGTACGTTGCTGCTTATTATGTACCGAGTATGTGAACGCCGTTTCCTTCCCATCCCTGTCAGAAATCTTGCATTACGAAGGACTCGGCCGCATCAAACCCCCGGTTCCGACAACTTCTTCACCAATCTGACATCACCTCGGCCAGGTACAAGCGCGCCGGCATGCTTACAGGCGAGCATTCCGTGGTCAGCGAATCTGACTTCACCTCGTCTTGTCAGAACTTTCACTTCCCATTTTGCTGGCAGAGCGTGCAGATTCAGAATCCTTCAGGATGATCGGGATCTTCAACTGCATGAACGAACCGCCAACATGGATTGCAGTAAGTAGATCACCTATGCACTGTTCGTCGGGACGATCCTACACATCCAAGATCTGTCGTTTCGGCCGGTGTTCGCCGATCTTGGCCGCTGACTTATCCGTATGTAATCATGGTCTGGAACGCAACACGTATGTATCTTTGTAGGTCGTAGGCCTGGTCGAAGATCAGTCATCTTTTTACACATCCATTATGATCTCCGATGCAGTTCAATTAATCTCAATCTTTTCTTTTGGCTACAAGCAGCAGCTCAGTGCAGATCAACTGCTACGGACAAGACAGTCGTAAAGCTAGCCAATCATCGAGCGCCTTTTTCCAAGCTATGAGTCGCTGCAATTGCACAACATCGACGCTCTCGTCAAATCGTGCACATCATGACCTTCGTTGCCACCATTGCTTTCCAATCCTGCCAGTCTGGCAACAGCGTCTTCAAGCACCTTTGCCAAGCCAACAGCAACAGCACAGCATCTAGTCCGACACTTCATCTTCGTTGCCGTCACCACGTCCCAATCCCATCAGCCCAGCGACAGCATCTTCTTCCAGCGCGGTCTGGTCCTGCTCATCCGCTATGTCCATATCCTCGGTCTCGGCCTCGGTCATGGCCTTCTTCTTGCCTTTACCCTTGCCCTTACCCTTGGCCTTGCCCTTCTTGTGTGGACCATCTTCATACGCCCTCAGCTTCCTGCTCTCTCCACCATTCTCCTTGTAGTCTTCGCACATCTTCCACATCAATCTCCTAATCCGCTCGTCACTTCTCGCAGACTCCAGACCAACCAAGCCAAACTTCTCGTTGAAGAGCTCAGCAATGCGTCGAGGACTCTGCTTAGGCATCTTTCCTTCAGCTTCCTTCACAAATTCCCAGACCCAGTCGAGATGCTCGGTCGTGTACTGGAAGATTGGCGCATCACGCTTCTTCATCCAGCCATCGCGGCGAGCGGACTGGTCGCGGTACTTGTTGAGACTGTCGATCCACTTCTCATCGTCCCAGGCTTTTTCTTGACCGCGCGGCCAGATGACCCAGCGGAGGCCATCGTAGTACCAGAGCTTGTGGGGCTCTGGGACGCCGACCACAGCGGGAGCGCGGTCGAGTGTGATCTTGCTGGTGACCTTGTTCCATATGTTTTCGAACTTCTGGGTGTGGTATTTCTTCTTGATTTCCCTGCCTTCGAGGTCATGGGCGACGATACTCTGATCCATGAGGTCATTGTTGGTTGGCTCATGTGCGAGACCACTGCGAGGGTCGACGCCGGCACCGAGATCAGCCTCTGGGTTGTCTGGGCCGGGCGTATGAGGGCGGGGAGATGCGTGCGTGGTCTCGGATGAGCTGTTCGCGGATGCAAAGTCGGCAGTATTGACACTGCCGGTGATGACAGCCTCCTCTGACTCGTGCGCAGAGTCAACTTGACTGTGAGCATCGGCATCGGAGTCAGTGTCCACGTCGTCGGGGCCGTGAACTTGACGAAGTCGGGAGGGACGCTTCGTTACGGAGCGGACAGGGCTGGGTTGAGAGTAAGAAGCCTTAAGCTTGCGGGAGACGAGAGCTCGCTTCACTTGCTTGCTGTTGGTGTCGAGTTGACCCGCGCGCTTCGGCTTCGTGCTCTTGATGTCGAACTTGGTAGCCCGCTTCAGCTTCATGCTATTGATCTTGAGTTTGACAATGTGACTGGGTTTCGTGCTCTTGATGTTGGATTTGACGAACCGCCTCGGCTTCGTGATGTTGACGTTGGGTGTGACAGCATGCTTCGGCGTCGTGCTCTCGACATTGGGTTCAGCGCAGGGGACAGGTTGAGTAGCGGGCTCCCGGGCGAGTTCGTTGCCCGCTGTTGGGTCTTGGAAAAGGCGGTTGCTCTCTGGCTCGAGCGGACCATTGTACATCTCACGCATTTGCCAGGTGTAGCCGACACCCGCTGTTGAATCTTCCAGAAGGCGGTTGCTTTGTGATTCGAGTGGACCATTGTACATCTCACGCATGTGCCAGGTGTGGTCGGTGCTGAGCTGAGGGAACCCAGCAGTGCCGAAACCATTTGCGTTTTCAAAGCGGGCAGCCGCAAATGAGGACTCGGGCGTTGGAAACGTCCAGTGGCCTAGCCCGATGAGGTGTTGAGGCGGAGCTGGGCGCTCGAACACAAAGGGGGATTGCGTCTGTGGTGTGCGCGCAATTGGGTAAAGAGGGTTGCTCATGCCAGCAGATCGAGCTCGCATCGCGCTTTCGGCGATCGCCTCTTCGTCCATCCAATGAACTTATCCGCGTCAGACTTCACTCGAGACATACACCGACCAATATGCCCTTACAAGGCGACTTCCATGAGAGGTCACTTCCGCCGCGCCGCCGCCGCCGCCGTCGCTCGAGAAAGAAAGTTGTGTAGAGATGAATGAAATGTGCGGACTTACCTGGACCAAACATCTTGTGTCCCAAGTGTTGAGAACGGTTTCTGTGAAATGCGAGTGGTGTTGTTTCTGTGAGATGCTGTTCGAGAGCTCGAGACTGGAAGGAGCTCTGTGTCAGTGCCAAGCTTGGCGGGAGAGCAAACGGTGACCTGTTCGATAGAACGGACTCGAAGGGCGCCAAAAGCGGGCCAGGGCGCTTCGGCGGGCGGCTGACTTTTGAGCGGCATCGCTGGTTGTTGACCTGATAAATACATGTATTCATGATTTCTACTGTAATCCATTAGAATGAGCACCCGTGTTCCCACTGCATCCAGTCCCTTAAAAGGATATTCAAAGTCGACAAGGAACCACGCAGACGCCTCAGGAATGCAATTATGGTACTGCTTCTAATGTCATGTAGCCTTTGGCCAGTAGCTTTCGTCTGCAGGTCGCGCGCGGCGTTGAGCGCTTGATCTGAAGCCTGAGCTGGCCGTTTCCGCGGCTTGCAAGGGTCGTTGAGCGAGCGTGCCATCACCGCGAAAGGGACCGTTCGCGGGACTCATCGCTCACTGCGATTCGGATCGAGGGATACCAACTGCAAGAGAAATGCCCTTGAAATCTGCGGCCATTGAGATCAGTCGCCTCGCAGCTGGTGATCTTCTGGATGGGCATGTCTAGTGTTGAGCTTAAGCTTGGCTGAGGCAGCTGCAGTTACCATGTTCCAGCGAGCCAGAGCTTTCCCGTGTGATACTGTGTTTGGACCAGATATCCATCTCCTTGTGATGATGACTGATGGTGCTTGTGAGAACAGAAGCTGGACAGGTGAAGTCGGCCATCAATTTTCTTGGCGTTCTGTCGCGTACGCGTCGCGTGAGGAGTTCTTGCTGTCTCCTTCGCACACTCGACCAGGACATCACGTCCGGGACGTCAAGCATGATCCGACTACGCTCACGGTACGGACGTAGTAGCGAGACGACGACCACAGATACTATGGTTGTCCAGTCATAACAATCCGGTAGGTGACGGCCGCGTCGGTGACTGACAATAGACACGCTGGCTTCCTTCCTCATGCAGCGCCCGGCAGCCTCCGCAGGTAACGACACGAGCTCCATTCGAATACTTCTCACATGAGCAGAATGTCAGGGAAGTCAACAGGGCCGGAGCAAGAGCATGCGGGAGGTGGAGCATAGTCAATGACAGTACACGAGAAGAATCGCTACAAGAGCCTGGACAAGGACGGTTGAATGTCGCTTTCCTCGCAGCGTTCGGGAGAATACTCATAAATATATGTCATGTCAACGACCAGTGACGCCGCCAGCTAGAGATCGGAATGCGACTGTATCGGGAGGCTTTCAGCTCTATGGTTCATTGGCTTCGATTCATGCGGTGGCGCTCGATAGCCGTCGTGGCGCAGCTCTGGACACCAGGCCTCAGCTGAACTTCTATAAGTGACCAGGTTCAAGTCTGCCTTCAAGGCGGCAGGAGGCATCAACAAGATCAAGGATGTTACACTTTTACTTCCATCGGCATGGCTTTCACCAAACAGGGGAGCCAATTGCTCCAGGGCCGCTCTTTCCACATCCTCTGGACCATCTGGACCCTCGCTGTCGCTCTGATAATCGATCGCTTCCTACATAGCTGGATCACGTTCGCTTTCATGGTATTGGACCATTTCGGGCATATACTTCCAATATGCAGAGCATGGTCGCCGTCAAACTTTGCTCTTGCCACTTGGTGCAGCATCTCCGTTGCGGCCTTCTGGGCATATGTTGTTCTCGGGTCGGAGCACTACCGGCTTGCAACGCTTCGTGTAATACTGCAAGGGGTACAGGCGTGCTCTATCAAGGCAAGCTACCTTCGAAACGATGGCCTTCTGAACAATACGAGCTATCTCTGGCTCCTGCATCGCGACGGCACAATCGTCAGTGCCCTCATTCTTCTGGGAGTCACTCGCTCAGTTGGCCCTCTCAGCTTTTCACTCGGAATCGTGCAATGGATTCTACTTCCTGTCCTGTGCATATGGCTTGCCTTGTGGATACGTGATCAAAACATTGCATGGATATCGAGTGGCAGCCAATTCTTGTTGTGGCCGGTAGTCCTGTTTTCGCGGGTATTGGCTGAATCACTGCACTGGTCCAGCTTTGTAATGGCTGTACTGTACTACTGGTTGCCACGACACTTGGATCAGTGGCTCTCACGACTAGGAAGAGCGAACAGAGGAAATCGTGCGTCCACTCAGTACAGATATTGGCCACTACGACCTGGAGAGATCCGATTGCTCCAAGTTGAGCCTCGAAGATGGCTTATCGGCGGCACCATTCATGCTTCTCTGCTTCATGTACAGCCATCGCCTACATTGGAATACGACGCTGTCTCTTATCGATGGGGCGATCCTGCTTTGACTGAAGAGATACTGGTAGATGGGCGTACCATGGCAGTGACAAAATCGGCTTTACAAGTGCTGCTGAACTGTCGCACGAGCTGGGATAGGAAGACAATATGGATAGATGCCATCTGTATTAACCAGCGAGATTTAGACGAAAAAGCCTCCCAGATCCGCATGATGCGAGACATCTACCGCAATGCCACCCGAGTCGTGCTTTATCCGATCCTCGACTGGTACGCGAGAGCAGCAGTCCCGACCCTCATGCAGGTCTTGGCGAACGGGATGATAACTACTGGGCACCCACGGAAGCTTCGAAAACTTGCAATAGGCCAGAAAGAGTCACGCAGATGGCACGCAGTGGTCGATCTATTCCTGAGCGAATACTTCACACGCGTCTGGGTCGTTCAGGAAGTGGCCGTTGGTCAGAACGTTCAGCTCTATTATGGCGGTTACTACTTCGACTGGCCGAGCTTTGTCACCACCGTCATGCAAATGGTCAACCCACAATGCCGAGACCTTCTTAGCGTGTCCTCCAGTGCAGGCAAACAACGGTTCCAAGACTCGAGTACGTTTGAGGATATCGCGACCATGTTTGCGCTCTGGCAATACAATCGGATGAGCGAAAAGCGCCCTCTACCACTCGAAACTGCCCTTCTCTGCACCACCAAATTTCGAGCGAGTAACTCCAGCGACCAGATATTTGCTCTACTGGGCATTTCGGACTGCGCAGACGTGGAGGTGCTTCGACCAGACTACGGCAGGGCTCCAGAGGAGATCTTCACGGGCGTATCCCGTTTCCTACTCATGACTCGCGGTACTTCTGCTCTCCAGCTTCTGTCAGCAGCTGGGATAGGACACAACAGAGACCGTTGCACCATTCCATCATGGGCGATCGACCGAGATGAGCGACGTCAGACCCTGATACTTACCGATACGTGGGTCAGCGAGAACTCTTTCAAAGCAGCGGGAGAGACCAACGCAGTCGTGTATGCTGGCAAGCAGAATGGCACGATGGTAATTCGCGGTATCCTTCTGAATGACGAGATTTCTTGTTTCAGCCCCGCAGGCATTCTCGACTTCGGTGGTCTTCAACCAGGCGACGAAGTCCACTCCACTACCTTCTGGTACTACAAGAAAATGTTCTGCAGAGCTGCTATCGAAATGGTCCATAATCATCGACTACATATGTGGAATGATGACAATATGATCGACGATGACCTGTGGCGCGCTCTCATTGCTAATCGTATTGATCGGAAACTGGTCACTGATACACGCTGGAGAGTAATAGCTCATGCCTGGGCTTACTGTATGGACTACATTGACGTCGACAATCGTGAGTTCGCCCTCCGTTTTCACAATTTAATCTCAAGATACGGCCTGAAATTCGAGGATGTGGACTATACAAGTGTGCTAACGTATGTGAACTGCTTCGTGGAGGCTTGCCACGGGCGACAATTTGCGATTACAAAGACTGGGAGCCTCTGTCTGACGCCGCCTCTGGCCAAAGTTGGAGATCGTATTTTCGTTCCGTTTGGCGCGCAGGTACCTTGTTTGGTCAGAAAAGCGGAGGGCAACGACGGCTGGGAGCTGATCGGAGAGTCATATGTGCAAGGGCTGATGATGGGAGAAGTGATGGGACGCGATGGGGGAATCGAAGACCTGCCTCTGATTTGAAGCAAAATGTGCGTCGAGGTCGTCCATTACACACTACCTACGTGCCCCAAATACCTTTAGAAGTCAACAGACCTCTCACATAACTTTCTGGCCCTTACCAACAACATCAGGAGCTGCACGACGCCAATGCTATCATACAGACCTGGGTGTAGGCTCGCCCACGAGCGACCAGAAAGGTGCCGAGCGCTCTCCATGCTTCGAGTCCATCGAAGCAGGCGGTTTGAAAAGCGATTGCTCGCCACCTCGTGGCTCGAGACCAAGTGACTAGACTGCACGCCTGTTGGCATCACACGTGTGAACGAGCACATGAGTGCCGGCTGCATGGTCATGGCCAGAGCATAAGAGTCACATCCGCACGTAGTACGGAACAAATCCCACCAGCACATCAGAGCTACGACAAACCGCCCACTGTCGTACCAAGGCTTTCCGTGTGGTACTGCAGTATCACTCATCACGCTCACACTCTAAGTCCTGATTCTGCTGACAGAACGATGCCATCACGGTATACCCTCAACAAGGTCCGCTTCTGGTCCATGGTGGCTATCGTTCTGTTCACGAGCAGCACAATACTCTTGACTACTGACCGAAGAGCTGCGCCTGTCAATGGAGTCGCTGTACATCGTACATCGTCCATTGAGCCACACTCCCCTCGTCAACTCATCAAGCGTGTAAACAACGGCAACGATGCCACTCCCAACTGGCTAGGCTACCAATCATCCGAACTAAGCAAACCCGGCGCTCAACCCGACACCAAAGGCCGAGCCGTAATCAAAGGCTACAGACTCACCTGCATGCTCAAAGCCGGCGTATCCGAAGTCGCCGCCTCAATCTACCAATCCATCGACGACATGATCAAATTCGGCTGGAGAGCCTCCTTCGTCGATCGACTCGATGGCGCGGAATTCGCCAAAGAATACGGTTTGACGAAAGCCTTCACAGACCTGCGAATCCCAACCAAAGGTTGGACACAAATCAGCACAGGCAACACAGTCGACATCTACGATCCCGAAGATAACAAGAAAATGCTCCATCCTGCTACCTTCGCCACGTACACGACCGATATCAATCTAGCAGCTGGAGCAATTGTGGCTTCGCAGAGCTATAATCCTGAGTTCATGGCGAAGAAGTATCCGTACGTTCTGGAGAAGGGCGGGACATTGACGCCTCTGTCTCATGTCAGCGATTTGTTGTTTCTGAGCTGGAAGAAACTTATTCGGGATCGACAAGTGGGGAATTTGAAGAATTTGGAACATATGTTTCGGTGGAATTCGGAGGTGGAGGAGGTGCAGGAGCATTTGAAGATGGCGGCTGGTGGGAAGGATATTAGGCAGATTGGAGAGGTAAGTGAAATCATTGGTGCTCGTGGCTTTCATGATTTGTTCTGCATCTCGTCACCTCTGCTAACTGTGAGATTGTAGTGGCCAGGAGTCTCATTTCCGATCACTGAGTTGCAAGCATTAGCAACATTGAGTGCTGGAAATGCGCAGGGTGTTGCTTGGCTACTGGGGCAGCACAAACAGGCTCTCGGCGTCAAGACCGTGGACCGCGTCAACATATTCAATTGTCCGGCTCCAGATGGGAAGTCGCAGTGGTGTGTCTATCTGCATATTGTGCCAGTGCAGTGAGAAGCAGAACAACATCTGTTGCAGGGAGGTTGTATTATCGATGAGCAATTGTTCGTTATCGTGGCGACCGTCTCTGGCTACCTCACAGAAACCATCTGCAGATTACTTTTAGGGTGATAAAAGTTCGTAGACCTGGCTTGTGGATCTCATTCCCTTCCAGTTGGAAAGCTAATTCAGCTTTGTAAACTTCTTCTTCGTCAAAGTCCCGATGACATGCGGAACTGTATCATATGGTCCTTCTCCAGCTCCAGGTCGGAGTTCGACCTGCTCCCACTCTCCGGCCCGGAGAACCCACTCATCCGTAGGCCGACAAATATCGCAGCCACCAAAGAAGTGTGGCCAGATAACATTAATTGCTCCTGTAGGACAAATCAGTACCGCGATCAAAAGTCTCAGATCTGGAAAGATCAAACGTACTCTGCCAATAAGCCACAAAATCCCCCTGATACTTCGTCTTCACATGCTCAAACATCAACCACTTCCCCCCAGGTTTCAACAACGGATACAGTTCCCGAATAATCGTCTCCGGCGTCGGAATCGAACACAAACTCTGCACCGTAATAATCGTATCAATCGAATTAGCCTGAATCCCCCCCTTGGTACTCAATTCCTGCGCTCCACATCCAATAATTTCATAAACGTCGCCAAGACCAGCTTTCACCGCACTTTCTCGAAGAGCTTTATGCATTTCATGATTCGGTTCGACGCCGTAGATTTTGGTGATGGTGGGGTTATTGGCGCGTCCGAATACGGAGAGCCATTGGCCTGTTCCGGGGCCGATGTCGAGACATACGCCGGTGGCGCTTTGCTCGAGGAGGGGGAGGACGGCGGGGGCGGCGTATTCGCGAGAGCGAGGGCCGAAGAAGGCCCAGAAGTTGTGGAACCAGTGGTCTTTGAATTTGGAGAAGGAGAGGAGGGCGGAGAGTTGGAGGGAGAGGAGGAGTTGGATAATTGTTGGGATGATGTAATAGGCGGAGTATCCTAGCAGGAGGAATGGCCGGAGGAGGTGTAGAGGACCGGATTCTTGGGTGATGTCCTTTGGAGGCATTTTGGTGAATCCTAATGTTTGTGTAAGAGTGTTCGTCTTACATTGAAGTTTGTCCTACATATCAATGAACCTTAGCTCCGAGCACGTATGTAGTGGAGTGGAGTCGCGGCCCAGGCCCCGCATCTGGCCGGCGCCGAGAAATAGCCGAGAAAGAGGGTGAGTGAAGGCGAGCATGGAAGATACATCCGCTAGGCTTACACATGGCAACAAACCTTGCCCTACTGGCTCGGAAATTGTGCGCTCGCGGATAAACGAAGAGACCGTAAGACTTCAGACCTCCTCAGCTTCAAAGCCCTTCTCAGCTCGAAGGATGAAGATGCGAAGGACGCTCAATTGGCGACTTTCTAAGCTTTGCCTCCATCATCCGAACTCAATACTGTGCCCATACTGCTATGTTGTCGTAGTCCTCTGACTCATATGCTAGAATGGCCCGCTTCGACGTAGGGCGTGACAAGCCTATTGGGATTACAAAGCTCCCGGTGTCTCCACGTAAGCATCATGTAACGCAAACCTGCTCAATCTCCTGATCTTCTTTCCGAAGAAATAGAAGAAGATGTGCAGAGGCACCAGAAAAGCACAAAATATCCCAACAAAAGTGATCGTCTAGTTGCAAAAGTACGTCAGCTGTTTGCCCATCTTCAAAATTCCACCAGAACTCACCCGTCTCAGGCCCACTTTCTCACGAAGCATACCAGACAACATTGGAGCCGCGGCTCCAACTGAGTACCTCACAAATGCACAAGCGGCCAATGCACTGTTCGAGTGAGACACATACAAGTCCTGCACGTAGACGGTCGCAGTGACCCATACCATGTACATGCCACAGCTGAAGACGATCGCTGCTGCGGCTTGAAGGGGCCAGTTCGTGTCTGGAGAACAGCTGTAAGCGAACCAGAGTAGTCCGATCGATAGCAACGCCATTCCGACGATCTGGAAGTGTTAGCGTCAATACCGCTTTTGGGCTGTAAGAGCATACCATTGGTGGCAACCTGCTCTCAGGTGCAATTGGCAGACCTTTGACATGTCTTTTGCGAAATCTCAGAATCGTGTCAACGATCAGAATGGCACAGCCCAAAGTGAAGCCGGGCAGTGTTAAGAACAGGGATTGGTACGCTGCAGTGTAGTCCCAATGCCGCTTGCCGAAGGCAATTGGTATTTCCGAACACGTCAGGGTTTGGATAAAATAGGCAATCGTGAAAGCCATGGTTACGACGATGAGCACTGGTTCCTGGACCAGCATTTTCCAAGGCTTGACAAGATAGTTTGACAATTCCAAAGGACTTTCGTCTTTCTTCGCATGCCAGCTCCACTCTCCTGTGGCAAAACGTAATCGGCGTGCCTTGTGTTGTAGTAGAGCCGACTCTAGCGTTTCTGGTAGAAGTATCGATGCAAGGATCATAGGAAAAGTGGTGATGCTCACCAGGTAGAGCGGCCATCGCCATTGAAGGCCAGATGAGATCATGTAGGCTGCAACTCCTGGCCCGACGGAACCACCAACAAACGCTGCTGTTGCGAAGACCTGATACCCGATCGCTCTGCCAACTGGTCCGTAAAGATCAACGAAAACTCCGGGAGGTATCACATAGGCCGCACTACCACATGCTGCTGATAAGAACCGGCAAATCAGCGCAATTCGCAAGCCATTTACCGCTGTTACGAGATAATTGAATACGAAGAAGCCAGTCATGCCCAGTACGAGCGGCTTCTTGCGTCCATAGCACTCAGATGCTGGCCCAAAGAAGACAGGGCCTACTCGTAGTCAGCGCAATGATATACCAGGATGGCGAGTCAACACTGTTACCAAATGCCAAGCCTGCGATGTAGACTGTAACTGCTAGCTGCATCTCCTCTAGATCGTGCTGCTCAAAGTCGATTGCTATTTGTCCTAGCATCGAGCTAACAACGCTGACGGCGAAGGAAACTATCAGGTTCATCATACTGACGTTGATGCCAATCGATAATTTTGTCATGTTGCTGAAATTTTGCGGGTTCTCTTTATCATTTGCGCCGGACCAGCTGACCAGATTGGTGTTCGATTGCCTCGGAGGTGCAGTCTCCGTGCCTTCTTGTGACCGACGAAGGTCATCATGCTGCTTCAGAACTTGCTCCAACGAACGCTTTATAGTTTGGCTTGAAGAAGCACTGTCGAAAGATTTGCTGCGGGGGATCGAGGACTCCATCGCAGAATGTCGGAACTCTACTTCGATCGAGTGATCTGGTCCGGGCTTGTCATGTTGCTTCGAGTTTGGGAAAGGCTTCTAAGCTCTTCAAAGCTCACAAACATTTCGCCTTACTTTTTCCAGGCCATTGACAGTTGGCAAGCAGTGGCGCACAAACAACATGGAGCGAATTCTTCATCGCCTATCGGACGCGGATTTAGACCCGGGAAGTGGCGTCTCTCATTGTAGCTGCAAAAACGCAAACACGCTAGCCGCGAGCAGGGGAGTGCGTACAAGGTTGTGTTGGCTCCAGGCCGGATGGTAGATCGAACTGTGCGATCCAGTGTCAACGGGCACCGATCGGCTTGTAGGCATGATGTGGGATCCGTTCGCATAGCCTTCAAGATGGTGAGGAATCAATGGCCTGGACTTTCGTAGAGCGCAATGTGAAAGTCAGCTTCTGTTGTGTATTCATAGAATCCCACAAAGAGATGATCTTTCAGATGCAGCACGCTCGTAAGCTCGACGTCGGAAGAATCTGTTGTAGCGGTACAGATGGACAGTCTGTTACGTGGCGCACTCCTACAGCTTTACCATTGCAAGTATGAGAGCACGCGACCAGTTGCCAAGTCGAAGTAACCCCGACGTGTTTGCGTTCATGTCGTGTGATGTTTTCGGGCCGCAGGTCTCATACATCCGCGGCTGGTACGCAAACCGGTGCACCGTGTGCTCTCACCAAGGTTATATTTGCAGTAGACTACAGCGAGTCCTAGCAGATCCAGGAGAATGGAAATGGCACGAGATCCATTCGAAGCTTCGAATCACATCGGTTGAGCCGAATTATCAGTCCTGCGAGCGAATCCGAATGGAATGTCGTGATCGTAGTGCGAGATAGTATGATGAGATTGTTTGTGATCAGCGACCTGGCCGCGGCACGTTGATTTGCACAGGGGAGCCTTCAATGCAACGCTTTGCTTGCTACCGAGCTGTGTGGGTCCAGACGTTCCCTGCACAGTAGCATCCTCTCCAGCGTCGTCATCGGTGAAGAAGGAGCGCACCAAGAGCTCCAACAGAAGGCATGAATCCGACCGCAATTCATAATGAGCAGAGGTACGGACCAGATTGCGAGAGCTTCACACATCCGAATTGCTGCCAAGTATGTTGCTGCATCAAGACAAGAAGCAAGTGCCAAGCTCATGTCAAAGAAGGCTTGACGCGTGTGCGGCGCTTCTCGATCCCTGTTTAGGCCGACAGGCCAATGAATCCTTTGACCGAGATCCATATATATCTGCACTGCGCGTCGTAGATTGTCGATCGTTCTCTTTGCTCCTAGATTCGCCCGAGATGCTTTACAGCGAAGTCTGAGTGCTCGCCATTGAAGGCAGCAACGACTGCACGCTGATGAGTCGAAGGATCGGAGCAATTGACAAACATCCCAAGTTCGTGTGATCCAGATTGACCTGATGAGATTATCAACACCGCGAACCATCGAGAAACTGATTTTGTCATGGACATAGAGAATCCAGCAGAACGGAGGCGAGATGTCGGATCCGCCTTTGTGCAACCGGCCGCGTTCGAGCCTTCTCCATTTTGAGAGGAAAGAGTACGTTCGCACTTGCGCGTGCGTGGTGTCCGGATTTTTGAGAAGGTGCACTGCTCTTTCCCGCATTCCAGTCGTAGATGGAGATCTCCTGCTCGAAATTCCATCCATCAACCTGTCACCACAACAGAATCAAAGAGACACAGTTTCTGCCAGCTAAATCAGCATACAACACCCGAACATAACAATGCATACCTCAATCTTCTCATTTTGCCTGAGCATATTTGCTTCAGCAGCTCTCAGCATAGCCCAAAAGTCTAACACTGGTGACCTCGAGTATGTCCTCATCTCCAATATCCCATCATCCTCCTTTACCTCTAACGTTTCTTCCTCACAGACCCCGAGCAATAATCCAACAACCCGACGCCGAACCCGCCATCTCCCAAGCCCCTTCCGTAACGACAATCTGGATGGAAACCACAATCGGAACCTCACCGACCTACGTTCCAGTAGTCTTCACTCAAACTTTCGCCTCAGTACCCGATCAATGGCCTGCTCCCAAGAGCGGAGCAATTGGATATGGCACTTTGCACAAGGACGATAAACGCGCGGAAGCAGAAGCGACGCCTGCGCCGACGGCAACCGCAGCAGCAGCAGCAGTTGTGGATGTCGTTGAGTTGAGAGATGCAGGAGGCAGGTGAAAGATTCTTCAAGGCTTCCTGGCAAAAGAGCGAAAAGAATCAAGCCAGCGAAGATGAGGAAAAACACGACAAGAGAAGACCTACGTTTCACCTTTCAGCAAACATACTAACATCCACTCTCCACCTCTTAGCCATCACCACAACCACCTCCTCATCATCTTCATCCTCTTCGCCATTCGCAACAGCCTTCGTCATCGAGCTTCAGACTCTGATCCACACAGTCGGCGTGCAACCCGTCATCGAAGTGACCGAATTGACGGAAATCACACGAGATGTCACAGTCGAGGCAGAAGACGAGAATAAACCACTCAGCATCACGAGTACCCGGAACGTCAATGACACCAGGCCCACATTTCCGGCGGAGATGAGTCCCGAGTATATGCGTACGAAGCTGGCGGGTTTGCAAGGAGGAGGAGGAGCTTGAAGATTTTTGTTCAGAGAGGAGTTGCGTGTCAAGGGAAAGAGGCGTCTTCGGGCTTATTATGGCGGGATGGGACGTGCATTGAGCGGCGGCGAAGTCCAGTGACGATGAAAATCATAACGGCTTCATGACAGAATATATGTACGAGGGATGTAGAGCAAAACAACATGGTGTCGAAACACACAACACGCGCAAGTGTGGAGTTGAGATTTCCCGAAACTCTATTTACCGTACCTTCATCCCCCATACTCCCAATCAGTACCCATCACTTCATGTCCAGACGTTGACACCCTCTCCAAAACCAGTCGACGGCAGCAGCGGTGAAGAACCATTCGAGTCGAGAACAAAGTTTGTGTCTGAATTGTTATACCCATACATATAGTACAACCCTTCAAACAGATAGCAAACAAAGAACGAGCAAAAAAAACTCTTCTCCACGCTATGCTCCTTCTATTCGCCCAGTATGCGCCACTGTGGAAGCGCATTGAAGATGACGATCATCATCATCGACAGACACTCCACGAATCTCAAAGCTCAAAGCAAAGCTGAACAACGAAAAATCCCCAATGCTGCATAAACGAACATGGTATCTGATGGATTTCGATCCAATGAAAAAAGGCGCAGCGCTCGGAGGAAAAAAGTTGGAGATTTGGCGGTCACTGTGCAAGTGCTGCCACTCTCCAAAGGTGTTTCGGGGAATCCAGCCTCTTCACACGGTCCAGCCGTGTCATTGCATTTTCAGACCTCCGCCAGGTGGTGATGCCGGGCAAAGAAAAGGTCCAACAATTATTAAGATGGTTTCGTTGTGTGTGTGAGGTCCAGAATCTCCCCCCAGAAGAAATAAGCGTAAGCAGTGTCCGCCCTGTTCCCATTCTGTATGCTCTCGCGGAAGAAAGAACTCGAACTGGCTCGGTTGCTTGCTGCCTGGTTGCTGATGAGGTGTGTGCTGATACAGAGTAATCCATTCCCCAGTGAACGCCAGTGGGACTCGAGCAGAAAATACAAAGTCCGAACAATAAGCCGCCGCATGGAGCGCGTGGTATCGTTCTATTAGTGCCGTCCCGAATCAAAAACGCATTCGTCAAATTCGTGTATGTATTAGTAGGCCGTGACTTCTGTCGCGTGTGGCGCAATCACAGCCGTTGGCGTGATGCTGCCGCCGTTTTGTTGCTCGGCCATGACGGCGTCTTCGTATCCGATGAGCGCCTGACTGTGCAATTTGAAGGATTCGCCCATGAGCTTTGTGATGCTGGAATCTTGTTAGCTGGTGATTGATCAGCATGCGGTGCTCAACTTACCCCCAGACAACCACTTCGTCGATCATACTACCCCAGAGTCGAGCGACTGTGGAGCTCAACTTTTGTCCGAAGCCATCAACTGTGTCGTCGTCGAACAGTGAGCGCAATTTCTGGTACATCGCCTTCTCGTCCTCAGTCGCGGGCTCCTCTTCGTGCTCGACACGCCAGAGCCACAGACTGAGGATAACAATCAAGTCAAGTCCGCAAAGCGGGTGCTCGATGCTCCAATTGGTCGCTGATGTGCGCGCTACCCAGCGGATGCCTTGCAACGCCGCAACCTCGATGCAATCGTAGCACGACTGAATCACAGTGAGCATCTCCTGGCTCCGCTTCACTTTCTCTCGAGCGTGTGTCATCGCTGCCGCTACCTCGTACGAGTCGTGGTAGCGCAGCGCCTCTTGGATGGCCTTCAGATCCACCAACAGTCTGGTCCGGGTATTGCGATACATTGCCATTGCGTTGAAGATGAGAGGGTGACCCTTGTGAGGAGCGCTGAGCTGCACGACCACTGTTTCAGGCTCGCACTGTTCGAGCGACTTCTCCCATGTCTCCAACGCAAGTCGCAATTTGTACTCGGTGACAACATCCTGGAGAGCTTCTGGGCTGCGCTTGTGGTACCATACTTCCAGGAACAATGCGTTGATCATCACGCGAGTGGCAAAGGCGCTGTATCGAGCGGTTTCGCCTTGGAAGAGAGCGTCGTGCGCTTCTCGGAATGTGATGATTGTCGATGCTGTCAAGCTCTCGATCCAGCTGTCATTGTCGGCGGGGTCGAGATTCCACAGAGTCTCTGACGAAGGCAACTCCAGAGTGTCGAATTCGTTGAAGCTGATTGCAGGAGTGTGATTGTAGGTCAGCGTCAAGAGGCCGAAGAAGATGTACACCGCATAGTAAGTTCGGCGGCAGCCTTCGTCCTCGATCCATTCGTCATGGGTAGGTTGTCGGCCTTCGCGCGCTTCACTGCGCTTTTGTAACTCGTACCTGTTTCCAGCGACCATGTTCGCCAACAGCGATTTGATCGAGCATGCCCACTCGAGACCTTTCGGATCTCCACTCCAGCTGGCGAAGCTCATGTTCAGGAGCGACGCTTGCATCATCCACAGAGGGCACTTTCGTGAGCTGAAGTCATCTTTCTTCTGCAGGAATTGTTGCACAAGCACTTTCGAGCCAATGTGAAGCATGTATGCCTGATCCTGCTCGAAAGTGTAGAGCGCGCCGATGGAAAGCACGGCAAGCAATAGTGGCGCTGGCACAGTGGCAGGGTTGAATGATGCCGGGTGGAGGAATGGCAGGTGATGATGGAAGAAGTTGAAGTAGGTCGACAGGTAGCGATTGAGCACCGGCATCTGAGGAAGACGGAAGGTATGCACAAGTGCATCTTCGCTGTCGCATCGGCGGATGTTCTCCACGAGCAGGCTCATCTGGTCCTCGCCTGCTACCTGTGGGGCCTTGGTCATGGTGCACTGTTGCGCAGGACCAGGTGACCTGCGGTAGTCGACAGGGGAGACTGGGCCCATCATGTTGGGAAACGGCGACAAGGGACCATTTGGCGACAGGCCTCCGATCATGGACGATGCGCTGAAAGAAGGCAGGCCATCTTGTTGGCTCTCGGTGCGCTCCATGAGCGGTGGCAATGACGAGTTCGAGGCACCTAGTGTTGCACCGGCATTGGAAAATGGTAGCATGTCGTGAGAGCCTTCACCGCCTGATGATATCGAAGATGCGGCTTTGGGTAATTGCGAGGTGCTGATGGTTTGTGGCAGCATTTGATCCCAGCCTTGCATCTGTGGCAGCGTCATGGAGCCTGGGTAGGGAGGCGCGCTGGTGTCCATCATTGTCGGCAGACCGTGCGATGAGATGAGTGGCTCGGTGGTGATGGAACTGATGTCTTGGCCCGACATGGCAGCCTTTTGCTGGAAGTTGGTCATCAGCATGGCGGCCTGCTCGACGTCGAGGGCATTGGCGCCATCGGTGAACTGATCGAAGTCGGTGGCATCGATGTCGGTATTCTTGTTGGCGTCGTCATTTTGGTGCGATGCAGTCTTGTTCTTGCGCTTGTTTCCTTCGCTCTGGAGCGGCACACCGCCGTCTTTGGCGTGGACGGTGCGGTCGTGGCGGAGGAGCAGGTCGCGGCGGACGAAGGTGCTGCGACATTTCATGCACTTGAAGGGTCGCTCTTTCGTGTCTGCGATTTGGCTTCGTGTTAGTTTGGGATGCTCTGTCCTGGTGCGCGACCCCGCCAGTGCTCGTCGCGTGCAGCTGCTGCGACTGCCCCACCACGCGACAAAAAGTGTACTTACGGGACCTCTCGTGTCGCGATCGATGTTCCGAGCGCGAAAAGGCGCGATTGCAGAATTGACATTTGTAGCGCTTCTCCTTCTCCTTCACATCACCGCCCGTCGATGGCTTGCGCCCGGCGGGCGTCGGTGCGGAGGCGGTGGGCAGTGCGCCGGCAACGGCCGACATGGTTGTCGCTGGGGAAGCGTAGGGCTAGATGGCGATGGCAGTGTTGAAGAATGCGCCCTCTGCGGCCAGCGACTCGGTGTGGTTTAAATCTTGGTGGGCTGTTGTATCTGTCGAGGGCGATGGATGGGTGTTTGTTGCATGTGGCAGGCGTTCGGGGCGAGAGGCTTCGCCGCTACTCGACGAAAGCACTACTCGACGGCGGTGGTGATGGCTTTGATGGCGGAGATGGATGACACGACGAGCTCGCTGGCGGTCGGTCGGCGGGCGGAGGAGCACAGTGAGGGGTTTGATGATGGAGGGAGGGAGGCTGGTAGCAAAGGAGAGAGGTAGAGACTAGCACCCACGAGACGAGACGAGATCTCGGCACGTTGCTGGCGAGGCCCCGCGGCCGGCACGCCTTTCAGCATTACATCCAGCACACGCGCTGTGCGCGCTCCTATTCTGAGCTGCAGAAGCACCACACGTCGCTCTCTGTCTCTAGCTAGCTCGTCGCCGCCCGCCCTGGACGACGACAACGTGGCAAGCTGGCGACGAACGGCCATCTACTGTCCTCGTTCATTGCCGCCGAGCCCTTCCTCAGAATCCTCCCCGAGTCGCGTGATCGGACTGCCCGCGCAGCACTAAGCTAGGTTTTCCATCGCACACGAGGCGCTTGTGGCAGAGCAGGTGTGAGCTGGACAAGTGCTGTAGAACAAGAGCTGCTCGCGCCTCACCTGCTGCGCCGCTTGCTTGACCGCTTCCACACCCCTCCACTTCGCTGCAGTGGTTTCCTGTCGCCTGTCTCTACGCCTCACACCGACTCTAGAGCCTCATCTCTATTCGAGTCAGCCAAGCGGCGCGGCCGACGAACCCCCCATCGAATCCAATCCCGCTCCCGACTCGTGAGAACAATGCGCGTCGCACCACCCACCATCATGCGGAGCCGCGTCGCTGCCCCTCCTTTCCAACCAGAATCGCCGGGACGCCGTTTTGGTCGTTTTCAGCGATCCAGTCGATGCGTGGCTGAAAACACGTTCCCGGAGCCTGCGTCTTCATCTGCTATATGCAGACAAGCAGTGCGCCCATCATCCGTCATCGTCGTCCACACATCAGCCACTGTATCACTGCTGATTCTGCATGCTCGCTGCATCATTTGCTGGTTTGGTTATTCGATGCGCATTTGGCGAGCCGGAACTCCAGTTTGGAATCGCCTCCAGCCGTACCGGGAGCCTTTCGCCTGGTTCCACCGTCCGCTGCTAGCGTTTCGGGGAGCGTTATGGCCCCTCTTCGCGAGCAGGCGGCGGTCTCTGCCGCGGTCGCAAGCTGACCGGTATTCCGGTCCAGCTTGGCCCGGTGCGGCAAGCATAATGAAATCGTCTGATGCTGTCAACAACTCTGCAACCCTTCGAGTGACTGATCAATGTTCAAAAGACTTTCCGTTTGCCACTCCGATGCTTCCTCATCACTGCCAGACACCGAGTGCAACACAAAGCAATATGGGGTATCCTTTCTTGATCGATCGAATCTCGGCTACTCATAACCCGGACCCCTGATTCGATGTAACCGACAACACTCTTCTTGTCGACAAACGCCATTGTCGCTGGTGGACAGGACAGGAACGACATCTGGCGTGAGCTAAATGTCGTAAGTCTTTCGTCAGTTTGACAGAATATGCTGAGCGCTTTTCTTGCTCCACACACGTTCGAGGAGATGCGGCTCGAACACACAAACATGTCATCAGCCTCAGTCTTCACGACACTCACCCCTCCAGCCCACCTTCGCGGCAGCGCGGGGCTTCATCTCCCCTTTCTCGGGGCGAAAATTTGATTCATCGTACTCAATTTTCATTTGTCGTCTCGCTTCGCCTTTTGCGCATTGTTACCAGGATCCCAACACATGGGACAAAAGAACTTCGATCGTTCAGGGCTTGTTTGGCACTTGCCAGCCATCTCCATAGTGTGCCGACATGGTGGCCTGCCCGCTGGAGTCGGGTCCTTCGTCCGCGACCTCTAGTCGGCCGGTGCAGACCACGGGTGGAAGGGGAACTCCCACCCGCTGATCCTAGCGCGCCGCGGCGCGACTCAAGGGCCCGAAGTCGAAAATGTGCCGTGCTCCCCCAAAAGCCTCTTGCGGATTTGCATCTGTTCGAAGATGCGACACCCCACCAGTTGGATGTCACGGACGCCCTCCATCGAATGGTCGCGGCGTTGAGAGAGAGAGATTGTCTGGGCTCCGATATGCCCCGTCGGCCGCTTCAACCAGTTCATACTTTGCCGTCACAGTGAGGCGCTCATCAAACATGGATACTTCGCAAACGCCTGCTGCACAAGAACTTCCCTCCTCAATCAATCACATCTCCGCACTGCCCAGCAAGTTCAGGGTCTTCAACTCACGTTGCTCCGGGATTGCTCTTTGCAAAGTTTCCGTGCAGTTGGTCGATGGCTCTGGGCCTGTCGCATTTCCTTGCTCGATGCTCACGCCCTCCAGAGGCGTATAGCAGCAGTTCATTATACAGGATTCCCGGCTACGTGCATGCCAGGAGATTGATTCGTGTTGTGCATGCAAACAACCACGCGCGTGTCCAGCATGTGGGTGGGAAACAAGGCTCTAGATCAGACGCTGTCCCCGCGACGCGTCGGGACAGAAGAGGTAATGTTGACTGTTATTGCTGGGGTGGCTTGACCTACAGGAGATCACCATTGGGCATGGTATTGGAGTGTGCTTGCTTCTTCGAGAATTTCGCCGGGCAATCCTGCTCGACTGTAGAGAAAGAGAGCTCGCGTTACTGCCCAGTCGAGAGTTGTCTGCCCTGTGATAGCTTCGTCGCTGCTTATTTCTGGGCTGGCGGAGACTGATAGCGAATCATAAAAGTGAATTTTGACTCGTCGCCCTAGGGCCTGCAGTTGTAGCGGTGCCTCTGGGCGACAGGTGAGCAAGCGGGGTGCGGATGCGTTCGCGCGCAGTGATCGCACAGTCAACCATTCCGCTGCCAGCTTCACTTGATTGCAATCACATGGTCGGAAGTGAATGTGCGTCCAGAGGTCTTGCTGAAGCCGTCGGGCGTATTTCGAGTACCTGTGCCGCGTTGTTCTGAGCTCAAGCAGAAGCGCGCTGAGTGGGAGCAATTGTCCAATCCCGCCGCAGAAGTGGTCGTCGACGGAGACCTCTCAGGCGCCGCCGCTCCACCTGGACCACCACATTGCTCATTTCTTCACCTCGCCCTCGCTCGAATCGCAGATCGCATTGTTTTGCCGCCGCTGGTTGGCTTAGCTCGCCGTGTGCGCCTGCTGCGACTGACGCTGGAGCAGAAGGAAGGGGCGTAGACCCGACCAGTCGGCCAGTGCAGCCAGCAGAAGTGCGTCCATTCCAGCAGGCCCAGCTCACATACATACATACCCCCCTTCGGCCGCCCGGGGGTGACCGCGACGACGCCCGCCCCTCCACCGTGACCTCGACGCCGCAAGCAAACACCTGTCGCGGGCGCGCTGCAGGACCTCCGCCGCACCCTCCACAACACCCCCGCCAGCGACACGACCCGGCAGCCGCAGCGCTCACTGGCTGCTGCTGAAGCTGGCCTGGACACGCGACTCACGCGCAGGTGCGACCGCCGGGAGGAAGTCGCGCGGCAAAGATGAACGGCGGACTAGCGGGCAGCATTAGCACGGGTGGGCAGTTGTACGTGCGAGCGCTGTATGACTACGAGGCCGACGACCGGACCAGTCTGAGCTTCCGCCAAGGGGACATCATTCAAGTCATTACGCAGCTCGAGAGTGGGTGGTGGGACGGTGTGATTCACGGTGTGCGAGGATGGTTTCCCAGCAACTACTGCGCCATGGTGGCCGCGCCGAGCTACGACGATGGGACCGCGAGGCCAGGTAGGAGCGATTCGGACGCGGAAGAGTCAGGCGGAGAATACGATGATCAGACACATTTTGGACCAGACACTGCTCGTCCGGCTTCAGACGTGGCGACGCGGTCACAGGAGGAAGCCGCGTTCTGGATTCCACAGGCGACACCAGACGGCCGGCTGTTCTACTTCAATACATTGACTGGTGAAAGCACCATGGAGCTGCCTCTCGAAGCGCCCACCTCATCAAACGAAACGGGCCCGCGGGATCGAACCAACATCTACATTCCAGATATTACCCGACCTCCGGCGGAGTTCCTGCAGTCGGGCTACGGTGGCGATGATGACACGGACTACGCTTCGCAGTCAGAGGCAGAGGATGCCTCTCTGACACGAGGTTCGAACCCTTCCAGCGTAAGTTGCACTCCTGCACGTGCTGTGCGTCTTCTAGAAAATGAGTGCCACCTCACTAACGCAGACTATCTGTCAGCAGCGACGCAGACGTTCATACCTGTCCGACGGCGTGTCACCTGCGACGTCCATGGATTCGCTGAACGCGACCTCGCCGTTGAGCCGCTCTCGCACAAATCTCACAGAGGCAAGCAACGCATCGATTTCGGCAATGCAGCAGGGTATGGCGCCGGTTGGTGCGACCATGCCCTCGTTCGCTAATGCGTCTGGTCACACATCGAGCTCGTCGTTATTACCTCGGCGCTTCTTTGACGATGCGCATGCCACTCCATTGACGTGGAATACTATGATCGAGGACATGCGTCGCGCGGTTCAACGATATCGAGAAGTCATTAACGCGGGTGATCGATCAGAGTACGTCCGGAAAGCAGAAGACATCTCCGACCACTTGCGCCTCCTCCTTGCGGCAGGCTCCGGCACGACCGACAACCATTCTGGCAATCCATCCATCATCTCGACGAACAAGGCTCTGTATCCGCATTTCAGAGAAATGATGTCAAGATTCTCAAAGCTGGTTCTTTCATCCCACATTGCAGCTGCCGACTTTCCGGCGCCGGATTCTGCCCAGAAGTGCTTGCAAGAAGCCGAGGGCGTTCTGCATGGCGTTTACGGCTTTGTTGAGATCGCGCGACAACAACGTGGCGAGGAGATACCGAGGCTGACTCCAGGCTTTGTCACGGGGAGCCATGTTGCTGGAAATTGGCAAACCAATGGACTGGACCGGAAGAACGCTTTGGCCCACATGTCCTTTATGGACGACGACCAAGACAATGCGCTCGAGCCACGCGAGCATTTGAATCAAGCGCTCCTGGAGCGGCTGGATGATTTGAAGCGGCTGATTAACACCAGTATCAAGAAGCTGGATGAGCACTTGATCCTTCGCGACAAGCTCATCACTCCTCAGAAGCATCGAAAGATTGGCGACACTGTGTGCAAAAGTGGAAGTGGGGTCGTCGAGGTTTGCCGTCCGTACTTGGCGACAATCGAGTCGATCAATCTTGCGCCTCTCAATTCTGCAACGCAGAGTCCATCGCTGGACGAATTCGCGGAGCGCAAGCAGAAATTGTACGATTCGACCTCGGATCTCATCGTGGCGTGTCAAGCTGTGTCTGCTCCGTTGAGCGACGAATGGTCTGAAGTGAGAGGTCCCTCGCTGGAAGAGCGCCTGAACCGAGTCAAGACCGTGGGACGGGAGCTTGACACTGCCGCGTCTCAGACCCAATTTTCACTGCAACTCTTATCGGAATTAATGCCTGCCGACCAGGCTCAGCAACCTGACACACCAGGCAAAGAACCTGCACCAAGAGATTCGCATCGCCTTACCGACGGTGGTGCACCTTTCGAGCAGCATCACCGCAACAGCTCGAAGACACTGAGCCTACGCCCAACGATTGCGGATGTTGGCCAATCGCGCTCATACACCGAAGGCACCCAACCAGTGCGCGATGCGCAACGCCAAGGCGAAAGCTCAAAGGCGAGTCGGTTCTTCGGAGAGGTGCCCGCAGAAAACATGTCCGTGACAAGTGGCGGGCGCGATTCGGAAGAGGTGCCCAATTACCTCAAGCTGGATCACGAAGGCGACATTGCCTACGACACGAAGACAGATCCACCACAACTTCGTGGTGGTACGCTGACGGGTTTGGTGGAGCAACTTACGAGGCACGACCGACTGGACTCGCCGTTCAACAACACCTTCTTGTTAACGTACAGATCCTTCACCACCGGACCAGAACTGTTCGAGATGCTTGTCAAGCGATGGATGATACAGCCTCCACCTGGCGTTGCCAACCAAGATCTCCAAACCTGGATCGACAAAAAGCAGAAGCCGATCAGATTTCGTGTGGTTAACATCCTGAAATCGTGGTTCGACAACTACTGGATGGAGCCCAGCGACGACGTCAGCCAGCAACTCATGCAAGAAGTGTTCAAATTCGCAAAGGACACTGTGCAATCGACGAGCACGCCTGGTGCTGGACCCTTGATGACCTCGATAGAGCAGCGGATGCGCGGACACGATGCTTCGAACAAGCGACTTGTCCTGACATTGAACTCACAGGCGCCTCAGCCAATCATCCCGAAGAATATGAAAAAGCTGAAATTCCTGGACATCGATGCGCTGGAGTTTGCGCGACAATTGACGATCATCGAGTCCAAACTCTACGGCAAAATTAAGCCCACTGAGTGTTTGAACAAGACCTGGCAAAAGAAGCTCGCGCCAGGTGATCCCGACCCAGCTGAAAACGTCAAAGCCCTGATTCTCCACTCCAACCAACTTACAAATTGGGTGGCGCAGATGATCCTGACCCAAGCAGACGTCAAGCGACGCGTGGTTGTCATCAAGCATTTTGTGATGATCGCTGACAAGTGTCGAAGCCTCAACAACTTCTCGTGCCTGACGTCGATCATTTCTGCGTTGGGTTCGGCGCCAATCCACCGACTGAATAGAACCTGGTCGCAAGTTAACGCTAGAACGACACAGTCTCTGGAGTCGATGCGAAAACTCATGGGCTCGACCAAGAACTTCAACGAGTACCGAGAGGCTCTTCACAAGGCGAACCCGCCTTGCATTCCCTTCTTTGGTATCTATCTGACGGATCTGACCTTCATCGAGGATGGTATACCCAGTGTCATCAAGAAGACACAGCTTATCAATTTTGCCAAGCGCGCAAAGACAGCAGAGGTCATTCGGGACATTCAGCAGTACCAAAACGTACCGTATGGTCTGCAACCTGTCCCGGAGTTGCAGGAGTACATTCTGCGTAACATGCAGAGCGCTGGTGATGTGCATGAGATGTACGAGCGCAGTCTGCAAGTGGAACCCCGCGAGCGTGAGGACGAGAAGATTGCAAGGTCAGTTGAACATCTACCTGAGAACGTAATGCATTGCTAACATGATCGTAGACTGTTATCAGAATCTGGCTTCTTGTAGAACAGGGAGCGCAGCATCTCTGAAGCATCTTCCTTTTCGACTCCTAAGCTATCCGCAAAGAAGTCACAATCCGCCGTGCCATTCCAGCCGGGCGAGGTTTGCTCGAGTCCACCCAGTCCGAAGAGTGGCTGGTATTCGTGAAGGGACGACGAGTCCAGCTGGGGCAAGAAAAGGGGAAAGGGACGACCCCACAACAGCATTCCATACATCATCTTTGGCTATCTGGATAATCAGTTAGAAACATCCTCCCGCCAGGTCGGTCGGAACAAGCAAGCACAAGGCGTGGCTCCTTGAGAGAGATGGTGATGACGATGGAACGAACGTAATGACAAATTCAAGAAAGAATGGTTGCTCAACAGTGCTTCCGGTGTGGTTTTTTGTTTTTCTTCTCCGGTTCACACGTGTCACTTTCTGCTCATCCGGAGGGCCCATGAAAGTGGTCGATATCGGCAGAGGCGTCAAGGCGTCACGCGTGGGAAAACACGACGGGAGAGGAGCATATTCATGTCTCACTGGCAGGGATGCCGTGAGCTGGCACTTCGGGAGTGTTTCTCTGTGCTGCAATCTCCATTCTCGACTGCAGCTTTTTTTGCTGTGCGTTACCAACTAGCTAGCACTTCTCGACAGTTCATGTAGTGGCAGCTATTCTTATCAAATCAACGTTGCACTACAGCCCGCCGCTATCAGCGGACACCCGCAGGAACCGAATTTTAGTGGATGCGAGGGGTTTTTGGGGCTTGTGTTTCCTTGTGATACGGAAGACGTGTTGACCCTCTCGTTGACTCGCGACTAAAGGGAGCAACTGTGCTTACTTCGAGTCAGCGCATGTGATTGCTCGAGTGGCAGTCGTTGCTTCTCAATCTCATTCACCCGAAGTGAGCCTCAGTTGGGTCAGCGCGACACAAGCACAAGCACAAACGAATCTGTCTCTTTCCGCGATCACCAATTCAATCCATCGCCACACAACGGGACCTTTCTCGTCAACCGGCGTCCTCCGCGACCTCACACCACACCACAGCCATGCGCTCTCCCGCGCAAACACTGTTACTCCTCTTCTTCCCACTTCTTCTCGTCCTCCTCCTCTCAAGAACAACAACAGCAACAAATTGCCCCTGCGGCTACACAACCCCCAACGGCGCCTTCTTCACCGACGCCCTCGAAACTGATTTCTTTCACGTGGGAGACCTCGCTCGAGATACGAATTCTGCGTGGATTCCTCAGGCGTATAATGTCACGCCTGGGAATGCGAATGGACCTTTTGGGAAAGCGAGTCGGGTGGAGAATGTTGTGGCGAATCCTATGAGAGGGGGGAGGGATGTTTGGGATGGGGAGGGGATTGATGGAGAGGATCCGGGGTTGGGGTCGTGGACGAGAAGTACGCTTATCTCTTCTTCGTCTGACGAGGACGACGACGAGGACGAGGACGAAGGAGGTGGTGGTGGATCAATGATCCCCATGTCCGAAATCGTCTCCTCCCGAACAGACATCCTCTACGGTTCTTTTCGCATCGCACTCAAAGCTACGAATATCAACGGAACTTGTGGAGCTTTTTTCTTCTACTTCAATGATTCGACGGAAATCGACATGGAATTTCTTTCTCGCCAGACCGTCCCCACAACATCCAACAACAACAGCTCCATCAACCTCGTCATCCAATCTCCAGATTCTGCGAGAAAAGGCTACGCCTCCGGCCCCGACTTTATCCTCAAATCTCTCTCCTTTGATCCTACGATAGGATACAATGAATTCCGATTCGATTGGTTTCCTTCTCATGTGGACTTTTTCGCGAATAGCGTTTTGCTTCACAGGATGGAAGGAAACGTTCCGAAAGGACAACCTGGGGCTTTGCATGTTTCGCATTGGAGTAATGGGAATGAGGGGTGGAGTGGGGGGCCTCCTGAGAGGGATGCGGTTTTGAGGGTGGGGTATGTGAAGGGGTATTTTAATGTTTCGGGTTCGGAGGGTGAGGGGTGGAGGGGGAGGTGTGAGGCGGCGAGGGAAGGGGAGAGGGAGGTTTGTAAGGTTGAGGATCAGGTTGTGCCGCCGGATCCGGGCGTTGGGAATGGGGAGACGGTGTTTTTGACGGAGCAGGGAGGGAGTCAGAGTGGAGATGGAGATGAGGGGACGAAGACGGGTGGTGCTGAGAAGTCAACATTTCCTGAGGCGTGGTGGATTGCTTTTGTCTTGAGTGTGGTGGTGCTACTGTTCGATATAGCTGTATAGTGCGCAGAAGAAGTCAACCAAAGCCAAATTTTGCAAACGCTCAACGCTCCCTCCAACTCCTTCGCTAAGTCCCACAGAAAGTAAAGTGCAAACAACAGGTATTCTATACCGGCGCCACAAAACTCTCAATACTCTTCCTCCGCGTGTTCTCCCGCTTCAAGACATGCTCGCTTTCCAATTTTTGGTTCAAAGAGTGGCCTTTGATGAGTACGACAGCCACGATAAGTCCAACACCACTTATACCGCACATTGTAGCGAACAACTTCTGGAAAGCCCACGCATAGGCACCGAGGATGGTTCTCTTCTGCTCGCTGTCTGCCATCGAGTGCAAGAGATGAGCAAAACCTTCGGAGTTCTTGGCGATTTCAACTGGCAGACCGAGCTCTGCCAGGCGATGCTGCAGGAAATTCTGAAAGATTGTACCGCCGAGCGCGACGCCGAAGCAGAGACCTAGAGATCGCATGAAGCTGTACATTGCCATGGCGTGTCCGGCGTCCTTTTGTTGACAAGCGGCTTGCGAAGCGACGCTGTGTGCGATGAAGAGAATTCCTTGTCCGAGGCCGGCGGTGATGAACAGTAGAACCCAGGCGTAAGTCGGGATATCGGCGTCGAGGAGTGTGAGAAGGCCGATTGCCATTGTGTTGAGGATCCAGCCTGCCCAGATTGCCCAGCGATAACTTCCTACTCGAACGATGACAGGTCCGACGATTCCGCTGACTGGTACGCAGACCAAGCCAAAGGCGAGGATGTAGGCACCTGCGTCCATCGGACTGTACATTTTCACGCTCATGAGCCAGAGGCAGAGGAAGTAGACTTCGGTAAAAAGGCACATGGCTTGAAGCACGCTGCAGAAGTAGATGCTGACGGCTGACCAGGAGTGGAACAGTGATAGTCGGAGGAAGCTAACCTTTGCCAGGAAGCGTTCGTATAGTCCAGTCATGAAGACGATAGCAAGGCCGAGGATCAAGGGCACGAGAGTGGCGGCGCTTGACCAGGGGTACTGGCTTCCTCCCCAGGTGACGCCGACGAGGAAGGCGGTCATGCCGGTGATGAAGGCGCCTGAGCCGATCCAGTCTACAGAGCTGAGCTTGTCTTGAATGGTACTCTCTGGTCTCTGGTAGCGAAGCACGAACGGAACAATGGCCAGTGCGATGGCGCAGAAGGGCAGGTTGATATAGAAGAGCCTGCAATGCGTTAGCCTTGGCAAGAAGAGGACCTGATATGCAACGCTCACCATCGCCATGTTGTCGCGTTCACGAGTGCACCGCCGATAACTGGTGCGATATTGAACCCGATCGAAACAACGAATTGCTGCAAGCTGATGTACTTCGCACGTGCCCGAAGAGGGATCAGATCGCTCATGATGATCAAGTTGATACTCAGAATACCTCCGCCACCGATGCCTTGAATTGTCCGTCCAGCGAGCATACCAGCGACGTTGTTTGTGGCACAGCAGATGATGGAACCAATTGTGAAAAGAGCGACAGCGGTGAAGATGGTCCCGCGGCGGCCAAAGATGTCGGCGAGCGCCGCCATGATCGGCTGAACGACTGCATTTGCGAGCAAGTAGGAAGAGGCAATCCAGAATGTCGAAGTGGCATCTGCGTTGAGTGCGCGTGAGACTGCCTGTCACCAATGTAAGCGTTGAGGTTCCACATGTTTGGTCTGTCGAAGAAGCATATACCGGCAGTGATGAGGTCAAAATGGTCATGTCCAGAGAGATGGTGAAGACAACCAAGCATTGACCAAGAATGATCAGCTTCACCTGCTTTGACGGCTTCCAGGCAGGCTCGACCTCGAGCTGACTCTCGGGATCGGCGACCGCGTCCGGACCAGCTGCCATCGTGGAAGTCGTGATTGTCGTCGCGCGCTTCTCGTCGAGACTGGACACAGAAGATGTGCTCGAGAGGGAGACATGTTTTCCCTGCTGCGTGGTTGACATGTCGTTTGTTTGCTAGAAGACGCGTCACGAGGCGCCTGCGTCACTTTGTGTAACGTCAGGGAAAGTGCGATGTGAAGGCAAAGCTCAAGCGGAAAGTGCAAGTGAGGGCTTGAAGCAGAAGTGATGGGGAAAGGTAGATGTCGTCCGGGATGTCCTTACATATATTCTGCGTCGTGAGGCGATTAGGCAGAAAAAGGGAGCTGCACGGCTGCGACCAGATGTCTGTATCGGGGCGCACGACAGCATTGCGTGCATCGAGACCAGTCGGACTATCGGGGAAGCAAGCAGTGTTTAGTGTCTGCCGTTGTGCAGCTGAAAAGTCGGTATCTCGTAGGGCTGCACAAGCCATGTGGAAGCAGGCCTGGCAGCTCTGCCAGTCACGCAGCGATATGGAAGCCATCGAGTTGCAGAGTGGAGGAGAAGGTCATCTTGGGGCTCAGGACGTCGCCGAGATCTATGATCGTGGCTGCATTTGCGAACGGTGTATTGCGCGGTGCTACCGTAACGAGATTGTGCACCACCAGGCTGAGCATTATGTGGCTTGCATACAAGCCGAAGCTTATGCCATAGTAGTCCGCCATTTGCACGTGGGAGAAAGGCTTGACGTCCACTCGAGAGCTTCGTTGCACGGCTCTCGTGCTGTAGTACCGTCAACGAGAATCGTGGTTTCAGAAGCTGCTGTGTCTCGATGGAGGTCAATCAGGCATTTCTGCAAGGCCAACTCATCATGCGAGCTGTGAATCGTGACAAAGTTGGCACACGTGCCGTCTCGAGGTGTATAGCAAGGCTGGAGCATGGTCTGCTAATCGTCGACAATCGCGTCAGCCTTGCCACGTGCAACGAACGTGTAAGGCATAGGCGTGGAGCTGATGCGGTAAGCGGTGCTCGATGGCGCTTTTGTGGCTTGCGTTGAAGCTGTTTGACTTTTCGGACTGAGCGACGGCTTGCTGGCGAGCGCTTGACACGTCAGCTCCTCTGATGTGCTCTTATTTGAAGTAGAGGAGATAACAGAGTGGACTGCGAGTGCGAATGTTGAGAGCATAGCAAGAGGTCGTGCAGGCAAAACTTTGGTTGCGGCAGTTGTGACGGTTGTGAGATGTGAAGTGTGAAACGGCAACGGAAGTTCCATTGCGCAACTGGACCAGGATGAATAAGCCAAACGCGCCAAGGCAGTATCACGTGTCGTCGCGTCCTCAGCAAACGGCAAATGCTCGGCCAGCAAGGTTATAGATGACAGTTCGACACGTCCTCTTCTCGATCTCTTGCATGCCAGAACCACATCTCTTGCCACCACATGCTCATCGGTGCTGCAAGATGGCACTTCACCGAGCGCGTCAAAAGTCATAACAGCCGACCTGATACGGACGACGCGTATCGAGCTGCAGTGGAATGGGCAGAGGCGAAGCCCACAAGCACGAGCAGATGCCCGAAAAGCCACTGGCTGCTTGTAGACCGTGTTTGCTTGCGGTCCTTTGCAAAACAGCACATCGGCTGTGCTGGAGCTCAATACACCTCTTCTGACTGAGCCTGGAGCTGCCTGGATTACACAACAGGTCGCCCGCTTCATGCGATCAAGGCGGCTTGAGCTACCTCGTCTTGGCACTGGCAGGCCGGAAGTCGAAGCGCGATGTCTACGATAAATGTAGCTTGCTTATCCCTTCGTCCCATGTAGAGCGACATGACGATGAACAATGTGGACGACACGACAGAAGTATCTAGTTGCTAATGGCCTTTTGCCAGAGTTTGCCAGCATCAAGGCGCATAGAGGGCACGTCGTGCCCAAGCCGCAGCACGGCGTATTCTTATCGCCACGGCCACAGTTCCTGCAAGCCACCGTAGCATAGCCGTGCAGGACGTACAACCGCGACGCCAACGCTTCGACCGATGTACTTGCCAACTCGCTCGTGGTTCGCCATAGAAGCTGCTCGGAGGCGAATTTGGCGTGGATAGAAGGCGCGAGCAACGAGTGCGATGCATGGAGCATCTTCTGTCAGGAAATGAAGACATATAGTGCTGTCGATGCAGTATGATGGGGAAAGGCTGCGCCATGGATTTCTACACCCTGTTCAGCCCGCGCCCTCGTGTCACCACACCCATGCTGCCAAAATCAGCTGGATCGCAGCATAAGTATAAGCCAGTCTTTCTCCAGCTCGCTAAACCCTCACAGTCCTCAGCTCAGCACTTTCCAACATGCCAGGCGACAATCAAAGTCAAGGCGATGGCCCAGATCAGCAGCTGCTTCCAGCGAGGCCTAGTAGCCAGCAGAATCAGATTTCCGAAGCATCCAGCCTCGAAAAAGACGTGCGACGGAAGTGGCATGCTCCCCGCAGTCAAACACTACAGTCCTCTATGCGATTGTGGTGGTTTGAAGTGCTCGGTATCACGACAAGTGTCGCAGCATTACTTGCCATATTCGGAATCTTATTCGCATGTAATGACAAGCCCCTTTCAGATTGGAACGCGGCGCTGCGACCGAACACAATCGTTGCCGTGCTGTCCACTGTCTCCAAATCAGCGATGCTCATGGTTGTTGGTCAGTGTATTGGCCAGCTGAAATGGGTGAGTACCTTTTGCCGTACTGCCAATCACGTTGAATATTCTGCTGATTGGCTTCCAAGGTCTATTTCGAGCAACGACCCCATCGCCTTCGAGATATAGAGATATTTGATGACGCCAGCAGAGGGCCTCTCGGGTCCACGATGTTACTCGTGCACATCAACTGGACAGCTTTGCTGGCATCTGGCGGAGCGATACTGACGTTGCTCTCACTCGCTATGGAGCCGTTTGTGCAGCAGGTCATGTCCTATGATACTGTCACATTCAATGACACATCTGTGAAAGGATCTTTCAGCACCGCTCGAGTGTATGACACGGGGCTTTCTGCTACCACTGGTGGCAGAGTTCTGCCCAACGGCGCGATGACCTCTGCTATCAGTCGTCGTGAGTACTGAACGCCTCCTTCATTGAGAATGCTTACGTATCTGACACCATATCAAGCGGGGCGCCCGACTTGGTTGTCGCTGGCGCAATTTATAAGGGCATTTTTGGAAACATGTACAAAGCTCCTATCGACTGTCTCTCTGGGAATTGCACCTGGACGCCTCTGGAGTCCCTAGGAGTATGTTCGTCCTGCGTGGACGTGACTTCAATGGTCAAGAAGAATTGCACATATGAGTGGAGAGATTGGATAGACACACTGCGAGTTAAAAATCGGACATGTCTGACCAGGTCTCCACGCGGCAATGCCATCGAGACCGTGGAAACGTGTCCCGATGCTGGATGGAGCGCAACCACCGCACGCTGGAATACAAGCGTCATGACGCACGACCCAAATATCTCGCACAGGCAGTCTGTCTTGTCAAAAGATGGCACTATAGCCATCGTCGCCACCGCTCTTTTCCGTGGAAGTAATGGGACTGAGCAGAAAAAAATCTGCCAACCAGCCGAGATCCATGTGAAAGAGATGCTGGAGTGCACACTCAAATGGTGTGTGAAGACTTACGGAGGCCCGCTTATCCAGAATGGAATGGTGAATGACCTCCCATCAGGGTCTGAGCCTCTCGATTTCGTCGAACTCGAGACTTGCGATGGGCTCTTTGACAGAAACGATGGATTTCAGATGACAACCTGGAATTTAACCAAGGGGGAGGACAAGATAGTGGAGTCACGCGACCTCAGACCGGCGTTCCGGCAGCACGAGATTCCTCAGTATGCATGCCCGAAGACGGACTTGAATGCAATGCAGGAAGACGAGCAGGCTCGTGAGCTGGGAGCCATGTTCCAGCAAGGACCTAATGCATTCTTGGTCAATGCTGTCAACAATCAAGATATACAAGACGCACTCAAATTCATGTTCCAAGGCGGCTTGGACTATCATTTCAAAGTGGGCGAGGACACCCTCAAACTTGCTCTGCGCGAGGCACACGAGACTGGAAAATGTGCTGAACTCATGGAAAGGGTCGCAGAGAGCATGACGAGCTCCATTCGCCATACCCCAAACGGCACTTTACAAGAAGGAACAATGCAATGGACAGAAATTCGCATTGTCGTTCACTGGCCGTGGATGGTGCTGCCTTGCGCAGTTGTCTTGTTTTCAACCGCTTTGCTATCGATATCGATCGTTGTGTCGTACGAGAAGCAACGCACTGTCTGGAAGTCATCTCTGCTGGCTAGTTTGTTCCATGGTTTGCAAGGTTGGAGGGATGACGAGCTTGATGCATTGAAGTTGGAAGATATGGAGCGCCGTGCTAAGGAGATGAGAGCGAGCTTGAAGCCTGGTCTGGATGGGAGTATCAAGCTTGTTAAGCACGAATGAGCAATGGGCGTTCTCATTACGTCGCGTAATTAATGTAATACCTTCCGCTGTGCACTATCTTTCCTGCTCATCTTTACAGGGAGTGTTGGATGCAGGTCGAGTTTGGAAACTACATCAAACTCTGAAGAGTGGAGCAGCGCGGGGGCAGTAAAGGGTATTGAAAGAAGGTACCCACGCAGAGAGAGATCGATTGGAAGGCATTGCATGAAACGTCTTCGGACTGGGGTGGACGTCTCTGTCCAATGACGAGGCAAGGGAGGAGTACCACTCCGACAGTTGTACTGACAACGTCTCGTGCGATGGACGGTACGACCGCCTGCCCGACGTTCTGGCAATCTCGATCAATATCAAGCCGATATTCACTCGCTGAATCGTATCGTCCACGTGACGGAATGCGTTCATAAAGATGTAGGGCTAGAGTGAACGACCTAATGATTGGTAGCATTGGTACAGAAGCCGTTTTAAAAAGGTCAGACGTGTGTTTATCATGACCGAGAGCTTTAACCAAATCCAGGTGGCTCTCTCGCGAATCGTTCGCTTACTTTAAGAGATTATCGGACAAATATTTCGTCCACTTCGCCTCCGACGATAAGTCGTCCAGTTCATTGTTCTGCCTCATCTCCTCTTCGTCTTTCGCGATGCTTGCACTCAGTGCTTCGATACCTTTCGCCGTCACTGACTGCCGGGAGTTTAGTTCTTCAAGGTACTTCAATTCGGACGGTAGGAAATGGCCACCCCGACGTTTCGCATCATACTGCACGCTTTTCTGCTTGAAGCCTTGGTGCATGGACTGCTTCTTAAGGTCAAAGATACGTTCCAGCTTTGTCTGCCTTCTCTTGGCTGGGCTCAATTTCTGGAGTGGCTCTTCGTCAAAGCCTGAGTCAATGTCAGTGTTTCTAGTCATAGCATAGTGGATCTGCAGAGCAACCAACCAATTGCCATGAGTTCCGACGCTCCAAGTATCCTGTCTTCGCCAGCAAACATAGCCCAAGGAGGTTTGGCGTAGCTAGAGTAGACCCCATTCCACAATCCCTCGTTTTCTTGGCTGCGCGGATCGACCTGGTTCAGCAAGTGCTGCATGATCGGTCCAGTACAATCGATGCTCTTCCCAGATGGGACGGAGATTCTCTGTGGCAGATCAGAGCAATGCCAAGAAGCATGTCCTCTGACCCATTTAGCGAAGTGATGTGGAGCAACAAATGCGATCTCCAAACTGCGTGCTAGAGCCGACATGATTATGCCAGCGAAGTGCTGAACTTTCTCCGGCGCTTGACCATTTGCAAAAACTGCATCAATCCAGCTCAAAGATACGATGAATAATTGATCAGCATCGATGACATAGTCGGCTTGCAAGGTCATGTGGGGATCGTGTTCTCGAATAAAAGGCAGCCCGAGCATCGCGAAGATACGATCTCTGATATCTCCGCACTGAAGATGACCCAAGTTATTCAAGCAGGTCAGAACCTGCTCCAGTGGACCCTTAATATTCGCGGAGCCGCCGAGATTCTCCACCCGGGCTCTGATGGCCATTGTGGATATTCGAGAGACATTGTGGCGTTGGACGGTCCCTGGAATGATAGTAAGGAATATATCAAGAGCGTCCCAGGAGCATGATAACTTCCCCACAAGGAATTGCAATTGCACAGCCTGAACGACCTCTGGTATCATCCAGACTCTGGTAAAGTATTTTCGTGACAGAAAGTTGTGCATTCTGGAAGCACTCAGCTCGCGCTCTTTTTCGTCAGCGGGCAGCAGACAACGCCAAAGAGCAATAAGTGTTGCGTCAGATTTCGGTTCGGTTGTGCTGCCATCTGCTTTGACCATGACCCAGGTGCGTCCTTCGTGCTTGCGAACCGTGCCATCGTCAATGGCCTGTTGAATCGATCGCAGCTGCTCGAAGAGTACAATATCACCGTCGACCGCTCGGCCAAGCCATGAAAGCACAGTGCTTGCACCACGATAGATGCGCCACATCTGAGCGACTTGTCGGTTCTTCTCCTCAACATCTTGCTGGTTGATACATATTGCATCGATCCAGATGTATTGCACTTGATCAAGCGGGGGACGTCGCTCTCTGATGATCCTCAGTGCCCGGCGGAGATTCCGTGTGACAAAGAAAGAACATCCATCGAGGTCGATGGGTACTCTGCGGTTGGCCTTCCCCCAGCAATAGGAAAGCGCGTGATAATGTATAGGCTTGGCAATGTATGGCACGTTGTTTGATATGGACAAACGGATGCCCTCCTTTCTGTCGCCAGGCAGAATCTGCAAAAGTCGTATGCAGTCACTGTTGAGCTTCTCGTACTTGAAAGGCACAAGAGCAAGGTCTCCTTTAGGTGTGTGTGTAGCCATTTCTCAGACTTCCAGAGAGCAAACCGTGAATTCCTAGGTATTGGCTTGGTGCTGACTAGTCTGTCTGTGGTACGCAGAGTGCAGCACGTATCTCCGCGATGACATAACGAAGCCTAGGTAACTCATGCTACCGCCTCGTGAGCGCTGTTGGTCTGCATCTGTTGACCCTACTGCGATCTCTTCTCCTTTTATGGCTCATGCTCTTGTTCTGGCTTTGGTTCAGACCAACACGGCGGTAATGCCAGAAAAAATGGTGCGAGAGTCGTCTGAAATACACATAATTTTCGACGAGACACAGCCCAGACCTGAAGCAATGTGGGCGCCATATATGTAACCATGTGAGGCTGTGTAAGTTGAAGCCCAACTCCAAGTGCGGCCTCTCTGCAGCCTCAGGCACCCGCTCTCACGTGATCAGGTAGAAACCTGTTTTCCGACGTTCCTTCGTCGATCTTCTCGCCCTTCTACTCCATCCAACAAAGCCGGCGTGGCTACGAATCTCAAAGAATACGGCTGCGCCCAGTCGGCTGATGTTCACGTTTGCGGTGATGCGTAATGTTACGTGCACAGAAGGCTCGAAGCCGCATGTATCTTTCGCACTGAGGCGGATTTCTTCTTGGGTACACATCTTATCACGACTTCTACTCTGCCACCACTCCGCATAGTACTATGTTCGTAAGACTGTTAGCTGACGTTGTTCACGCTCTGCAGTCGGCTTCTAGCAACCTCCTGTGCCTGGAAGTATTATTAAAATGACGATCACAAAGAAGGTTTCAGACTTGTTCAGCATGAATAATGCATAGCGACAGCAGTTCATCGGGTCTGAGCATTTGGAGACCTCAAAAACGCAAATGTGAATGCAGATCAGGCGCCCAGTGCTGCATTGAGCTGCATGCACCTGCAGCATGGCCGAGACGCTTAGGATCATCAGACCAATGAGGCTCCTGGATGCTGGTCACAGCAGCTGAAGCGGGCCTTTTCAATCCTCAAGGTGCAGTGCATTGCAGCTCAGCTGAACGAAGCTGCGACGAGCAACTCCTTCACAACAGAATATTACAGCATATCTCAAGTTGCCGCTTGGTCCTCGCTCCGCGAAGCCGTAACTGAAAGACAGTTCCTCCAGTCTGCACAGCTGAAATGGTCTCTATTCAACAACCTATCTCTGCTTTTGCGAACTGGACAGGCGATGGCGCAAACAACGTCTTGCCCTCTTGTGGATTGGACTCGAGCGCTCTGATCAACGGCCTTGATACGCTGCAAGGAGTCCTGAAAGACCGCCCAATACGCGAGCCACTCCCAGATGAGAAGTATAGGGATCTGTATGATCGCATTCAGGATATCGTATCGCCGAGGAAAGGATTGGAATGGTTCAAAGACTACTCGATATCCAAGATCGGACGCAGCTGGATGCATCCTGATGCGTCCGCTCATCCTCCAGTAAAGCGAGAAGAGCCAACTTGGTCGTTCGCTGGACACTCTTCGGAAGATAGCTCGTTGTTTACTGTTGACCATGGTGGTCCAGGAGACAGCGGCTCGGACTCGGACTTCGACACTGTGTCGGATCTTGATGATCTCGATGCTATACTGGACCCAGCAGCTCATCGTGCGACACTAGAGAGCACTACACAAGAGGTCCACAAGCAACTGGAGCTGGAAAATCTCTTCTACATCGATAATGGAGTGGCTCACGTGCATTACACTGAGTCTATGCCTGTGATTCGCCAAGCATTGCAGAGAGTGCTGATAGCTATCGAAGTCATGAAGAGCAAAGGTTTGTGTAATGGAACCATCAATGCTATGATTGAGTCTCCAACCAGGAAGGACGTTGCGGAAGTGATTGAGTTCAGCAAAGACGAGATTACAGCACTTTTGGTGTTGTTGGAAACACATCGTCCAGACATCGGCACGATCCTCACAGCGCGAAGGGGACGTGAGGAAGATGTTCCAGATGAAGTTGCGCGCATGTTGAAATCGCAGCCAGACTTGCTTCAACATTTGTGCCCACCTGGAGGGAACAAGCGGTGGACATGGTCCTATCTCTGTTTGTTCACGGCTTTTCTGACCTTATCGACTGCTTCCTTCGCTGGTGCGCATGCACTGGAAGATTACGGCGACGCTGGGATCATTTCGGTTTCGTTCAACGAGCTTGTGCAGAAAGATCCGGAATTCATGGAGCAACAATATTCTTTCCGATGTCGACGAACAGCTTGCTTGGATGATTTTCTGCAAGGACGTATCTGGATTTTCGGTGCACATCAAGCTCCGGGCCGGGCACTGAGACTGGTGATGGGAACAGACCAGTTCTCTGCACTTTGGGGACCAGTGTATGCTCTGCCGGCCAATCACGATGTTAATGCACTGCTAGCACTCAACGTCGAAGGAGGTTTCCTATACCGAACGCAGGATGTAGAACAGATGCGTGATGGGGAGGTTGCTATCCACTTCGCCGCCACTGGAAGACCCCGCAAACTGGATGTTCGACTTCGTGATGGATACTACAGATGGCTCGTTCCAGACGAAGGCGAGCCGCTGCCTGAAGCACTGATACCTTTTGATACAAAGTCAAAGCTCCTTATTGGCTCACCAACCACTATGACTGAAGCTGTCGTGGATGGCCCTAGGGTGACACCTGGTCAAGACCCAGCTACTAAAGCCTCCGCTCGTTTCAGCGTTGATGAAAGTGCTAAGCTGGACGTGGTATCATTTGCGCAAGATCACGCCAGTCAGATTGTTGAGCTCGGAGTATTTCCTCGCCGCTATCTCCCAGACGGATTGTCTTTGAGCATGTCTTTCGGGAAATGGGTTAATCCTGGCTTCTCGAAGACATACAAGCTTGATAAAGGCAGAACGCAGAAAGAGCGATTGCTCGACTTCTGCAGCAAGTCTACATCGAGGCTAGCACAGATCCTAGATGTGAGAATCGGGCTCGAGGTGAGCCTTCATACGTACAATGCTCGACGAATCACTCTGCACGATGCGCTGGGCTTGGCCTTTCCTGAGCTTGAACCCATACTTGCTGAATCGCCATCCACACGCGACAATGCCACTCTAGTAACGCACCTCGACTACCTAGGCGATACCGGTCTGGACCATGATGATCATCTAGTGATCTACTGGCCGTATGCAATCGGCCTGCCAAAAGGTCTGAAAATGTCTGCCTCACCTCCTTCATGGCACAAGATGATGCGCGATACCATCAATACTTCATGTTTTGCAGTAGCATCCACGCAGTGCCTTACGTATACTGGCAACGACAGCGTGAAGAACAAGACTTTGATGACATCCAAAACAGCTCCAGCGCTGCAGACAGATATCCAGGTGCACAGCGACTGCAAAATCGCCACGCCACTTCAGTGCAAAGCCATTATGAGACTGAATTCTGGGACCTTGGAGTTACGGAATGATGAAGTGCAACATCAGCTTGCTTATTTTCGGGACAATAGCACTGTTAACAAGCTCGGCGGGACGTGGCGTGCCTTTGTCGTCGGATCTGGTTCTCATGTACATCAAGAGCTTGTTGATGCCGCTAAAAGATCGCGACATACGCTATCTGTGTGCATTGTAGATGTTCCGTCTGGGATGCACTAAGGGAGATATAGAAAGCGATGAAACCGAATCGACGCTTTACGCATAAAAGAAAGATGGGCAGCAGCTGGCTGACTTAAGACTATCAGCCGCGATCTCAGGCATCTCAAGGCACAAAACAAATTCAACTAGCACAGCGACAGTCACTTGCAATGCTTGCGCTGTGAGAACTTATGTTTCTTTGCGGTTGGATAACATATCTCCTCTTCCAGGATCTTCAATTCCGCGCTATACCAATTCGACATCCGATACACAGGGCTCAATTCTTCTCTTTCAAAATCTCTCCTGCTATAGCAGCAAGGCGTAGTACTCGGCAATGGGATATAGTAGAACAGCAACAGCCCTTTCCGAGAAATGCCGGCAAACGCCGGCAATAGATTCGTGATATCAGTTTAGAAATTAGTGTTTGATCTTCTGTCTCGTATTTCTCCATCGGTGGACATGGAGTAGAAATGCGACAGGGGGGCTGTGTATCAACAGGGTAGTAGAGCCAAGTAAAGCTTGTTGTTTCAAGCATCGGCGGACAGCGGCTTCTTCACGATCGCTTACGGCTTTTGCAAAATCTCGAAGGGGAATAGCATACTCGGGCAGAAACGGGCCCAGACTACATCCAGCGCATGCTCCGACGCGAAGCGACAACAAGCACCGCGATGCCTAAGGAGAGTGATGGAAATCACACTACGGAGACTGGCAGCTAAGACTAACGGCTGAACAGAGGCGCCTCTCAAGGCCCGAGAAAATGTTATTGCCGGTGAACCAGCCGGACAGCTGCCTACATCCGCATTGCGTGATAGCGGCGCGACTTGCAAGTCCTTCTCGTGTGCGATAAGTTCAAAGTCAGCTTGGCTCTTCGCCTAGTGTTGCGATGCCCGTTACGATACGAGGCGGTCGGTGGGGAGTTTCTGCGGGTCTCATTCTCGCAGACGACGACGCTGCTAGACCGACCGAGCTTTACTAGTATAGGGAAATGGACAGACGCGCTCATCCTCCACGCTGACCGTCTCTCGAATGCGTGTGTTGGACTGCAATGCTCAAGCCGAGTGCAACTGCTGAGCAGCTTGCTGGCGTTATTCACTAAGCAGGGCTGCCTGCCGAATTTACGCCACTACATTGGGAACATCGTGCGAGTTTGAGATGGTGTTCTTCAGCCCAGCAGCTGCATAGAGCTAAGTTGTAGTAGGTAGAGTATTTAAGAACCTTTCCAGCAGGACTCCCTGCGTATCATGCTGCTAGAGTCAACCTTTGACGCAGATCCCCGATCTTGTCAGTGATCAACATGGAAGACACAATTTGGATCAATGAGTCACCAGAGACCAGATATGTTTTTCAGCTCGACGGCGACGCTACCCTACCTCATAAGTTTCGAGTGGTCAGCGGGCGAACCACCGTACGCCGATCTTGCAATGCCTGTAGCGGGCAAAAGATTCGCTGTGGGGCAGAACGTCCTACGTGCAAGAGGTGTACTGCAAAAGGACTTTCCTGCACCTATATGCCCAGCAAGCGACGCGGCCCACGGACTCGTTCTGGGAAAAATGATCAAACAACCCTATGCAGGGAGACTGAGGACGACATATCCGACAAAGATGGTGTTCATTCCGACGCAGTCGATAGTGCTCACCCGGAGATCGAGAACAGCGATACACAGCCGCTTGATCAACATTGGATCCCGTCGGCACTACTACAGAATGATGGGGACTGGGACTTCACGTTTAATGAACACTTGACGAATCAGCACGACTGCCTGGAGTTCGATGCCTCAGAGGCCCTAGCGGAAATTCGTCCCAAGACCGCCGAACAGGCATCGAAGTCTGCTTCGGGAACCCACGGCCTTGGATATAATGCGTTTCCCGGCTCTCGATCCAGACTTCCTTCGCTGCGTCTATGCGATGATTTGGCAAGATCGACAGAGGAACCAGAGAAAAGCAAAAGCAATTCCAATCACGCTATGGTGCGCGCTCCTTTGCGAAAAGAAGGACGCGAGACTTTGGCGCTTAGCCTTCTCTCTGGGTGGCTCACGAAGCTCTCTTGCTGCAACTCTACGAATGTCGACGACAAAGGAGTTCACTCACAGTCACTGGATAATGATGGCCGGATAGCACATATCCAAGAAGCTCTGCGGCAAATCGAGGCTTTTCTGGATCTTCCTGGCTCATTACGAAGTGACTTCTGGGATTTTTCATATCTGATCATCAAACAAGCACTGGCTTCGTATGATTCAATGTTGCAGTCGGATTGTTCCAGCAGCTACTACATACAACAGGATCCAGCTGCAGAACAGCGATTGTCGAACAAGCGAGCACGGTTCCCCCCAGGCAGTCGTCCCCTTGATCCAAAGGCACAACGTTTACTCGGCGCATATCTAGTGTTAATCGGCACAAAGAATCTGGTGCAGCCACTCCTCGAACGTTTGGAGGGACAACGCGATTCTCTGTCCGAGAGGTCCTCGGGCTCTTCGACTGATTCCGGGCCATCTTGGGAAGATCTTCGTCTGATGACACTCCAATACCAACATAGATCCGTGGAGGAAGAATGCAATAGACTTGCGGAAGCTGCTCAAAGCGTTGGAAAATCTCTCTTCAGTGGGCAGTGGACGTTGGAAGGTCAGAGCAAAAGATCTGTATGATGCAGACGTCTTCAGCTACAACTTGGCCATGACATCTACTGTCGTCATGCATCGGCGTGCGCACATCACACAAGATTGCCATCGAGTCTCAGGTTTGCACACAAAGCGACAAGCACATTCTGCCCGATCCAGTCATTGTCTTCATATCGTACACACCCATTCACACGCTGTCAGGTGGCAATTGCTTGCTTTCACCCATCCTCTTCGTACGAGCATATCTTTCAGATGCCCATTCACGGACCTTCTTGAAGTTGCGGCATGTGTGTGTTTGCTCCGGGAAGATGAACGACGAACCAGTGCCATTTTTGAGGCTGGGCCACCATATTGCTGGGACCAGTGAAAGATCTGATTTACATTCAATATTCTGGCGCATCATTTCCAGACAGTGAACTAATTGACGATTGTCAGCCCGGTCATAAGTTTCATGCACTCCTGATTCGCACATACCAATGTGATACTCATCCACCGCTTTTTGGTGCTCAGTCTGGCTTTGATCGCAACGGTCTTTGTGAAATAGTTGTTTGCGCAGCTCATTCACGCAGTGTAGAGAATGGAGGACATCCAGGCCTCCAACATAGCCCCCAGGATGCCCGGGAATGTCCGGATATCTGTAGTATTTCTTGTAGTCCGGTCCCCAGGCCTGTCGTGCTTCTTCTTCTGTGACTAGAAAGTACCTGTCTTTGGTGACGAAGTCAGGATCAACCTTATTTAAGATCCTTTGAAGGATGCACCCACCTTTGATCAGCTCTTCCCAAGCTGGAATAGCAACTGGAGACGTTCCCAGGTACGGAATCTTCTGATCCTCTTCTGAGAAGTACGGCAACCCTTCACTGTCCCATAATGGTGCTCCAGTAAATTGACGTTCCTCCATCTCAATCGCCTTTCTCGCTGGCACAAAGTCGGTATCGTACACGTCTGCATCGAGTCCATGCCTTACGTACATGGTGGTTGTCGTCGCACAGCCAAGAAGAAATACTGACGCCAGCAGGAGCGCTCCACCCAAGATTTTGGCGGTTGTTAGCCCGCCACTCCTTCTTTGACATGCTTGTCGTTGGCAGTCCGGACAGTTGTAAGTCGACTCATTGTCGTCGTCTTGGAACTCTTTCATGTCCACGATTGCAGATTCGTCTGTCTGCGAAAGTGGGCCATATTCTCGACACGATAGGGACATGGCGGAGTTCGAAGGCGCTATGACTTGTCAGTGACAGGCAGCATACATACCAACGGATAGAAGATGAAGAGTCCGCATTCTTCAGTGACCGATTCGTGCTGTTGTTTGGTTGTGACTTAGCAGCCCGTGCCTCGCGATTTTCGCGATTCACCGAAATTAGTGCATCGCGGCAGTCGATGAATTGCCATATTTGACAGAGCACCATTTCTTCCGTCCCCGATTTTCTGGAAACCTTCCCGCTTTTGATTCTCCCGCTTCAGCTCCTTGCTTGACCCCGATCCGAGATAGCTATCGCTAACGACAGACACACGTATCCTGCAATCAGATCGAGCTAGATGTAGCAATGGACACAGGAAAGTTGCAACATATAAAGACTCTCCCACTCACGCGGTAACTCGGCCATTCATACCCACTACCCAATTCGACACAATACTACTCTCAGAAGTCCCGTCGAATTATACTCGCACAATGCAGTCAGTCATTTTCAAGCTCCTCGCACTTGTGAGTACATGCCTTATCTCCAACGGCAGCGTATTTCCTGCAGTCCGGAACATGTTCTATGTGATCACTGACACTCTGATGCAGGCGGCAATTTGCCTCGCAACGCCCCACGGGGAGAAGGCCGAGATCGAAAATCTTGGCTCGAAGCTCATGACCCGTGACGATGGTGTCGAGATGATGGGAACATTTCTCAAGTACAGATCTGTGGAGACTGGTCCAATGGCCAACCTCAAGAAGGTGAGTTCGCAACAATCTGCTATGAAGAGCTTAAAATAACATCGGAACGTAGCGATGCAGTGACGGCGATGCATCGAACGACGGCGACCTACCGTGCTGCATCCAACTTGGAAGAAACTCGTACTGCTACTGTTGCTAGAGCAGCCCGTAGGGTACCTACTGATAGATGATCGCGTGTTCGATGGAGGAGCCGTTGGGGAATAGCTCGTTGATTCAACATCAAATTTCAGCGAAGTCGTTGATACATTGTTTAGCAGAGTTGGAATCTGTTTCCGTTATCTCAGACGCAGGTTAACGTGGATAGACATGCAATGAATCGAGTTCGCGAAGTAATGTCTGCAGTTTGATCGTCAAAGTAGACCACGTGTTGTCTGTGATTGGAGTATGTCCGGTGTTATGAATTACCCACGCAAGATACAATAGATGCCCATTCAGCCTCCATCGCAGGATCAGGCAAGACAGTCGCCGGGCCCAAATCGCTTCCACCCATACAGTCTGCGCGTCCCTGGATGTAATTGGATCGGCTGGAGTCCGGGCCTGCATGGAAGTGTCCCCCGATCGGGCATAGGTGTATTCTAATCTGCTCTGCCGTTGACTGCGCAACCCCTTCGTACTCTATTACCGATCTATCATCGGGTCTTCGGTATTTACTGCGTTGGATCATTTGCCGTCAATCTCACATGCATATGACCGCCCTACCGAACCGAGCATTCCATCTGCTAAAGCCTCGCATCGAATCACTGGGACCAATCCAATTCTACCTGCCCTGCTTACCTACTATGTTCAAGAAGTATACCAGTGTACCTCAAGAGGAGAGCTCGCCGGCGTCATGGGCAGATCTTGCCGAAAGCACGAAGCAAACGACGCAGGATTTGGCCTATAACATTGAAGATAACCGAAGCTTGAAACAACTACGTCGATTGACAACCCTCTTCGCAGTACTTTCTGTCATTCTTTTTGTTTGCTGCGCGGCACTCACGATAGCTTTGATGCGAGATACTGCAAAGATAGAGGACGACAAGACTGCACTCACTGCTGCGGGCCTCGCAGAAGAGATCAACGGCCTGATCCCAAGTTGCAAGTTACAAAATTCTGCCGATCCTACGAAGGCGATGAGCTGATAATCGATTGCCTCTTAGTCCCTCTGACAGCGGTGAACTTCAAAAGCAATGCAAGTCTGGCTCTTGATAGCACAGAGAAGCCATCCGTGTCGCTGCGAGCAGATGTGGACAAGAATTGGGAAGATCTGATTCCTGGTAATCAAGACTCGACCAAGCAAGCAGGTTGAACGATACTAATAGACCTGGTTAGCGGGAGGGGGTTTCATTCACGTGAATGACATTGGAGGCCGCATACTGCCACCAGGTCTGGTGCTAAGCAAATCTCACCCACCTTTCCACGTCATCTCGGTTTTTCACCAGATTCACTGCCTCGTAAGTGGAACAGCCAAGCTCGGAGACTTTATCAGGCAGAGCTGACATTATCATTGCATTCACCATAGCGTAGAATGCGATACGCTCTGCATTATCGAGTCTGTTCTTCGAAGGGCCATTGATCCAGCAGCGCAAACATGTATTCCACTGCGTGGAATATCTCCGTCAAGTGGTGATGTGCCATGGCGACACTGCTCTCGAAGGTCACCTACATCCGAACCGCACAGGTACGGAAGGGTGGGGCACAACTCATGTCTGCAAAGATTGGAATTCTGTGTACGAGTATGGTGCACAAGAGGGTCGTTCTGCCAAGGAATACAACCACAGACATGGAGGCTAGCATGACTTCAGAAGGTGGGGTCCAGTCGCTTGACTGGGTGGAGCCCTCATCTTTCCCGTATTTGTTTTATTCCGGTCGGGTCCTAGCTGATCACACCGTTCACACGACGGTATGCTCACGGGACTCGGTTCAATTATTGCCATTGCATCGGGACACTATCACCCTTGGGCCATGGCTCGAAAGAAGTAGAGCCGACGTGCTGTTCAGCTGCTGTTGCGAAAACAATGGCTTTCTTTCTGTTTCTCTCTACGAATCTTCTTTATTGAGTTTTGTTTTGGTTCAACGAGGCGTTCTGATCGTTAGCTCTTGTCAATATCCAGACACACTAGCTGTACAAATGTATGGATCCGACATTTCGTCAAGAAATCCAAGAGTTCGAAATAGCCGTGTCGTTCAGGCTCTACGGCAGACGCTCGGCGTGTGGACATCTTTGAAATCGGCACTGTCCCGCAATGTGCTATAATGTAGTATGCTGTTGGTCAAAGCTTTACTCCACTTGCTACTGGGTCCTAGCAAACGCCAAAGCACGGTTGTACACAGGATGGAAATGGGCTTCGGAAATAGCCAAGATGATAAAACCCGTGCTGATGGTTTGCAGTTCAGCCTGCTGCGGCCGAATATCGTCAAAAGACAACAACCGATGGCTTGCAGTTGTGGTGAATCGTAAAAGCACTGTTCGTATCATATGATCAGCGAGCTACTAAGTCGGCTCAAGTTCCAGACATCTCAGCAGTCGGACGGAAGAGCCTGCCATTTGTTGCGACATGCCTCAAGAAAACTTTGCCGTGAAGCTCATGTCCAAATTAGGGTTTGACGTGGCGCGAGCAACAAGTTCGGCAGTTTTGAGATTCCGAATCGGTCCCGATGCTAGAACTAGGGCAGGCATAGGGTTTCTGAAATGCTGTTGGCACTTGCGCCGGAGGGTACTGCCTGTAGCAGCACGACTTCTGCACAATCGAGTCATTTTGCCCGAGCTCGTGTTCAGGCTGTGCGTAGCGTTTGCCGCCCTATCGTGAATGAGGATCATCACATTTGATGTCTTACCCAAGTGCCCAAGTGTCGGGCCAAAGAAGTTGAAGTCGCCAATACTACTCGAAAGGGAAATACACCGACGCGACTGCAGTTTGGGCGACCGGCAAACTTCCCACTGCAGAGAATCCGCTGCTCGGTGATGTTTCGACTACCGTCACCTCGATGATTCATCTCGGCCGTGAGACCCGGGGTTGGAGCGCCGGTATAGCGCGAATGGGACCAAAGCGGCAACGAGGTCCAAAGACTCGTCTCAAAAGTTAGGTACAGCCACTGTTCCTTGATACTGGTTGTGGTAAGAGTGCGGGTGCACACGAATTTCCATGGACGATACTGACAAGCCCAGCTCTGAGGACTGGGAGCAACACCGCTTACTCCATGCCCGCAGCACGACTCGGTCTATATCATCATGGACGAGACGGAATGATCGCATCTGCACCTTGATGATGGTGCTTCTTGCCACCAGCACGCTACTGTTTGCCGTTGCCGCTATCATGCTAGTGTGGAAGTCAGAACACCGCGAGCGCTCAGTGCCTGTATCATGGCTTCCACCAGAGATGTCCACTGCGCGTGTCTTCACGTTTGAGCACATATTCTCCTCGCCCAGTGCGGAGGGTACAGAAGCATGGATGCAGTTAATTCCAAGTACGTCCGGATCACAAAGCACGCTTGTTTCGCAGCTACTGACCTAGATCGTGCGTGCGTATCAGGAGGCAAAGGTTTCGTGTATATCAACAATGAAACCGAACTGGAACCCATGCCGGGGCTCGATTTATCAGTCAAGCATCAGAAAGCCATGGTCGCTGTCTTCCATCAACTGCACTGTCTTGTACGCACCCCTTCCGTCATTGCTGTTTTCCCGTAATCATTGGCTCACGCTAGGGCGTCTAGTTCAACGTCCAGAAATCATACTTCAACCTTCAACGAGGGATATCTGATGATATTCAGCCGATGCATGTGGAACACTGCTGGGACTATCTACGTCAAGCCCTTATGTGTGCGAGCGATACGACCCTTGAATGGATGGCAGCGCCACCTCGTGACAAGGGGGTCTCAGGTTATGGGTATCAGCACCAATGCAGAGACTTCGACGCAGTGTTTGCCTGGGCGGAACAGAATCGGGTCACTGATGACAAGCGCCGGAGCTTATGATACTTACCTCGTGCTCGTTTGCGATCTGGACGCAAGGGTTAAACATGTAACTTCGTAATTTGTAGTCGGTTCTTTGCGAAGTGTGGAGCGGACTTATGCAGCTTTCAAGTGCAAAGGCTCGCAGATGCTGCCATTTCATGAAACGTATTTCATCTACGAATACATTAGATGTCCAGTAAATCTTTCATAGCAAGTTTGCTGCGCCTGACGAAGCATCAACCCTTGGGATTCTTCTTTGCTCATAGGCTTCTTACCCTCGCGCGTGCCCGAAACATGATTGTTTATCAAGGAAGTTAACAGACTATCCTTGAAGGACTTACAAATGCTGCGTTGAAACACAGAAACGGGCAACAAAATCACGAAAAGCAAGCAGAGCTGTCGCAAGCTAGGCGGGACATTCAGGGAGTCGAAAGCCATCACGAACATTAAAGGGAGTTGAGACTGAAAGAGGAGATTAGTTCGTTGCATTTCTTCAATTCGTCATGACAAGAAGCGTTGATCGACTTCTCGTGCAAGGACCGCGCGTCGCGCTGCGAAACCCCTCGCCACCTATGCCATGCGATTCTAATATTTCATGAGAATTCACTCCGTTGATCGACTTTTGCTAAGCCGTTCGCATGTCCATGGTCTCTGACCTTCACAATCATCATACCAGCCTTCGCGTGAAACTCATCATCCTAAATGCATCTACCACTGGTTCAAATCGTTGCTTGCGCCACCCTGAAGCCCATCACGAACAGCGCCTTGGAATGCACCGCGACCTTGAGAAACTCCACGACTCGCACCACGTCCACCACGCGCACGGATGGCAGCCTGATGACCACGAGCAGCGACTGTGGAATAGAAGTTCTTGACTTCGACGTGGTTGTGAGTGATGTTGCCATTGAAGCTGACGACCTGGCCGTTCCGGCCGCTGCTAGTGTTGACGACCTGGTTGCCTCCGCGGGAGCCGCTCACAGTGTGGTTTCCGCGCGTGGAGTGTTGGTTGAAGTTCTGATTGATGATAGGCAAGGGGCGTGGCACCTGCTGCGTCTGCTGAGTCTCCCAGACACCCTTCCACTTCTTCGCCTCAGCCTCGCGATCGTAAGGGCGCTTCATGAGGTGGAGGACCATGGTGGCGTGGGCATCTTCGACCGGGCTGTGAGCGCCATTCGCCTGAACGACTCGGCCAAGAACCGATTGGGTCAGAATTGCAAGTCCTGGCTTCGCTCTGCTGTCTTCTGGTAGCTGTGAGTCCCAAGCCCACTCGCGCTGAGTGTCGAAGATGTGGGTTGCGCCTTCGTAAGGGTTGCAGTATTGAAACGCTGTGAGATCGTGTTGACCGCCATGAAGAACGACCGGACGGCCACGGAAGAGGGCTTCACACATGGGCTCGACGATTGCGGCTCTGACAGCGCCATTGTTGAGAGTAAGTCGCTGGCGAGTTACCCCGAAGGTCTTGCCCTTCGCGCGTGGTAGCTGGAATTCGGTCTCCTCGTCAGGCGGGTACTGCACGAAGACGTCCAACACCGTCTCGCCCCTAGTATTCACCGCAGCGAACCACGCAAGGCGGTGGCGCCAGCGACCGCCAGTGTCCTTGTTCTTGAAGTCTTGGAATTCGATATCGATGGCGATCGGCTCGCCAGGAAGTAGGAGTTCGAAACGGGGCTGAACTTGGGTTGCGACACTCTTGCCAAAGGCCGGGGCATTAGGGAGTCGAAGTTGTGGAGGGTTGGACTCGGCAGGGTTCGAGTCGTTCTCACTCACCGCCACCCAGTTCTTGAAGATGCGAGCCGACATGTTGTTGGATTCGAAGTAATGACGGTGGTTGAGAGGTATGATGGGATGTTGAGGTTGTATTGTAAGGTGTCGGGTACAAGAGTGATTGTTCGTTGTTACTGGTGTCGGATCCTTGTTGATGTTCTGGTGAAAGCAGAGGAGCAGAGAGAAGAGAAATGGGGACTGAACTTATACGGCACGCACGGTCAACAGGAACCTGTAAGATCACAAGTATTCACTCCATTCACTGTATGTATGTTCACCAGGAAGTGAATGGGCCCACCGTTCGGCCCTGTCACTGGAGAGGAGATCTTGGCAGTGAATGCATTGCAATGCAGCCCGTCCTCTTTGTTGTATTGGGTTTATAAGAGAGAGCCGTGCGGAGTCTTCGTTGGGAGGCCATTTCGTGAATTTGCGGCAAAATGACAGAATGGGCCTGATAGTTGGTATAGTGAGCTGACCAGGGCATTGAGAGCGGCTACTGTAGTGTCGGCATAGGCCCGTTTCCTGATCTGTTCTGTGTTTAACGCGTCCTCCGTCGTTGACGCACCTCCGGCTCCCGCCTTTGACTTGACGATAGCCATAATTATAGCGCGGTGCTGTGTATGCGGGCGTACTAGAACACCTTTATACCACGGGGTATCCTCTGAACGATAGCAGAACTGTTTTAAGGATAAAATTGCATGTGAACGACTGTCGCCTTCTCGGCTTTGGAGTGCTTGCCAGCTTGTTGGGGTCACTTGGCAACTACGGCTCGCGTATAGCTGTTGTGAGTCATTGAGAGTCCTTCTGGGAAGTAGAATGAATAGACTAGCTAGCAAGTAGGGTAGGTGAGCGCACCAACTTATGTCACTGTCTTGAGCTACTTGTCCCGTTTGCTAAGTAAAAGAAAATCACAATTAACGGGCAAGCGATGTAGTCTATTTGGAATAACTCATGTCGGCCCATCACTGAGCCTCGTTGAACAGGCAAATGTCGGCGAGATTGTACATTTTGTTTTCCTATCACTCCCCACCATAAAGGAAATTCTCGCCACTGGACAACGAGAGCGGTTCTACACGAAATCGCTGAGTGAGAACAACCTGGCGGTCAGACAGCATAGGAGACACCAGTCACGAGTATGAGACTTTGCAGAATGTGGGAAGAAAGGGGCAGATGATTGTTGCAATTACTTTCCATTGTGATGACGCCCAGCGCCTTTCAACTAGCGAGGGTCAGAGATGCCTATTTGCGCGCGCTTTTTCTTCAACTACCACTGGTCATTGACAGCAGGTCGCGCCACTGCGTTAGGAGTCTGGGCGTTGCCATTCCCATTGACTTGATGCCGGTGATTGCATCGGCCCATGTTCAGAGCCCCACGAGGAGTCGCCGAACCTCTCACAGCCCCGTCACCTCGTGAGCCTCTGCCACCAGTCTAGTTGCCACGAGCATTGGCAAAGCCTCCTCGAGCCCCAGCTGCACCACCGCGCGAGAGACCGCCAGCGTGGTTGCCTCTGCCGGGACCGTATCCGCCAGAGTGTTGCTGTTGAGGGGGACCCCAGACTACCTTCCACTTCTGTGCAGCTTCGTCACGATCGTATGGGTGCTTGCGAATGTGCAGTTCCATCGTAGCAATGGCATCCTCCACAGGAGAGTGCTTGCCATCCGCTTGGATGATTCGATCAAGGAATTTGCCTGTGAGGCGCCACAAGCCAGGAGACTCGATGTCGTCCACTTCGTACGCATACTCGTCCTGTGTATCGTAGACGTGGGTGGCACCACGGAATGGATGAGACAGCTGGAAAGCTGTCAGGTCGTTGCCGCCACCATGGACTACCACAGGACGGTTCCGCAAGATTCGAGTGCACCATTGCTCTGCTTTCCAGCCAGGCACAGCACCATTCGCGTGGTCAAGGCGCTCTTGGGTGATGCCGAAGTCTTTGCCGTCGGCACGGGGAATCATCGTTCGGACACCCTCTACATAAGGATATTCGACGAAGATGTCAAGCACGACTTCGCCTCTTGAGTTTGTGGTTGCAATCCAAGCTGGACGGTGTTCCCACTTTGGCTTGTTTCGCTTTGACTCGTCATTGTGATCCATCGGATGGACGACGCCGGGGACCTGGAAGTTGATGAATTCCATATCAATGGAACATGGTTCTCCTGGAAGAAGAAGCTCCATACGGGGGACGACTTGAGTGCCGACACCAGTACCCATAGATGGTGCGTTCGGAGTTCGCAGTACTGCAGGGTTGTTGAGTGCTGCGTTGAGCGAATTTGCTTTCGTGGTGTTCCAGCGTTGGAATACCGTGCCGGCAGCCGCAACGGGGCGCGGGGAGGTTGTTGTTGTTTGAGAGTTCATGTTGCTTGAAGTTCGTTGGTGTTTGGAGATTTGTTGAACAGTTGTTGCTTCTCGTTTCGGTCTACGAATTTGAGTCGTCTCGCGATTCTGTTGAACAAGATGTATCGATGAAGCAGAAGAAATGAAGGAAACTTATAACTTCCGCGCAGTCATCGTGAACAAGAAATGTCAAGAACATTCACTTTGTCCAACACTGTGTGGCAAGCTTCACTAAGGTCCCGTGGAGCCCAGTGAATACAGTCTCCAGAGAATCTAGGTCTGATGAATCTGTTCAATGATGTTGTGTGCATCTTTTTTGTGAAAGCCTTTGACAAAGACATTCAACCCGCCAGACAAAGAGTTTCGTGAGGGAGAGGACGAATGTTTGATGCCAATAGGAACAGGGCACCGTCTCCTCGAGTGAGAATGGTGATGTTGTAGAACAAAACCATAGATGGAGGTGCAAAAATAGCGTCTCGCTGTGCGGCTGCTGGAGTGTGGAATCTCATGTTCGGCCAGCCATACTCTGGAACGAAGTAGGTGGACCATCGAGCAAATAGGTAGCAGCAATGACCGATTTTGCCAGTGAGGGGCTCTTGGCGAAGCGAATTGTGGTATTGACAGAATATGTTGGTAGCCGTAGTCTTTGCCAGAGGCGTGAGGAACTTTGTTTCGGACGTTCCAGTCACCGGAATAGAAAGCGGAGATGTCCGATACATCTTCGCATCTCCTGCTGACCGCACCGAGCAATGAGATGCCATAGCACCAGCTTTGGCGGCCGTGTTTGTGTTGGTGCTCGCACTCCCCGTCATACACTTCACCTATGTTCGAGGAATAGTTCTGGAACTCGATGTCGATAGCGATTGGCTCGCCAATAAGTAAGAGTTCGAGTCGTAGGTGAGCTTGGGTGCCGATACCGCTGCCGCAGGCAGGCTGGTTGGGAAGGCTGTGATCGGCCGGGTTGGTTTCAGCCGAGTTGGAGGCATCTTCGCTGACTGCCATCCACGTATCGAAGACTGTAGTCGACATGGTGTAAGCTTGGAATGATGAGTGGTGATAAAGGAGTTCCGATTACGTAGAAGAAAGTCGTAACAATCACCCCAGTATGGAAGTGGAAGCCATTGTACATGCTGTTTCGAATTCCTCGCTCTCGAAACGCTGTGTGGCTTGCCGAAGCCTCTGAATTTCCCACTGGCCTGTCGGGAGCACGGTGAGACCGTCTTCGACGCCGAGATGGGGTAATTTGGTGACCGAGAGGCTGGAGCGGAGACAGTCCTGATGTGATGCCTGTGCTTTGCAAGTATCCAGGCAAGGCAAGCTCGATCTTTGATTGATCTCGGTCATGATGACGCCGCTGTGATTGTTGAGGAATTCGACATGTCGCTGTGGAGAAAGTAAGGGAGTATATATGGAATTCGAGAACAGAGTATAGAGAAGAGCTTCGGTGCCGAAAGGCAACTGTGACATGTGATCCAGTAAGGGCTATGTCCTGCGTAGTCAACCAGTATAGAAGAAACGAGGCGGAGGTGGACATCTCGAGTTGGGATGTGCAAAAGGCGGTCTGCGAGCAAGTGGGACAAAGAGTGAGACAGCAAACAGGCAATTGATTCCCGGATATGCGATGGAGCGATATGTGGCTTGATCGTCAAGGCGGTGTTTGATGATGGTTTGTTAAAATGTCAATCGATTTGCTTCGCGGCTATGATGCAGTGGCCGTAAGCTCGGCCATCTGATCCGAAACCGAGGTGTTGGAACTAGGCTCCCCATTCTTGGTCTGATGGTCATGGAACCCCTTCATTGAAACCCTTGATATAATTCGACTTCGATGTCCTTTTTGACCGCTATGTGCATTGATTTTTCTTTCCGCCATTGGCAGTCACACATGCATATCGTCTCATAACGCTTTCGCAACATCAACCACCAACCCCTTCCTCGCAATCCACTCCCGACCTTTCTCCGCAGCCATCGTCCTACCAATCCTGACAGGTCTCACAACGACTTCAAACTCCATTTTGCCCTTCAGCAGCGGACAAATCACAAAGCCAACTTTCGTCTCAGCGACAGCAGGCCCCACAGCAGAATCCGGCGCATGTCCAGGCGACTCTTCCGAAGACATGATTCTGATATCCGGTGTCTTCGGTGCTTTCAGAGATACAATTCTTTTCAGATTGCCTGCGAATGCAAAACAACGTGAAGCTTGTTGCTGATCGAGAGAGGACGAGAGTTCTACTGAGAGAAGTGCTTGTTCTTCGTGAAGAGGGTTGCGTTTTCGAGAGCGGTCGCGGACAGTGGCTGTGATGTTCACGTAGGTTCCTACACAAATCTCTTTCGCGTCGGGCTCAGTGGTGACGCTCACGCTCACAGGTGCTCCTCTCACCAGGTCCAGTGCTTGCTCTGAAAGCGGAAGGCCGAGAAGGTCGACGTATCCACTATGTTCTTCTACTCGCCAGGAGACATGCAGTTGTTCCAGGAACCTTGTGCGGGCGACCTCGGGATCTTCATCGTAATTCTCGAGCGCGCTATTGTCATGCTGAAGAGTCAAGTAGACGCGTCTGATCTCACCAGGCGCAAGTTGACCATCTTGAATGTCTTGAGAAGGAGTTTCGGTGTCATCTCGACGCCATTCTAACCTCCGGGCAGTTTTCTCAAAGCACTCGTACAACACAGACTTTGGCCATGCATTGCGGATGTCGAATGACACGAGGAGCGCGGAGGGGTCATCGTGCTGACCAGGTTGCAGGATCTCGAGATTATGCACTTGAAGAGCAGCGTTGACAGTCATGATTACTGGCACTGAGACGACTCGCGCATGCTTGCCGTTGAGGTTGTTGCTTGCTTGGTAGTAGAAATTGGCTTGAGTGCTCGAAAGACCAGCTTTGCCTTCGACGCGGAACTTGAAAGTCGTGCATTCTCCAGGTGCAACTGTTGTTGTGGGCAAGAAGGACTTTGAACGTTTGTGTCTGATACCTCTGAGTTTGAGCTTGTGCTCGTCATCTCTTTGGAGGACATCGGCGGTGTCCGTAGCTTCAAAGACTGTCGCTGCGATGTTGCTCGTGTTGCGGAGAATCAGTTCAATGGACCTGCTTTCGCCTTCGAGAAGCATCAGGCCAGACTCTAATGCTGCAGTGTTCTCTAGTTGCAATACTGGAAGGTCGTCTATTACTGTAGCAGAAACGTACCCCGGTTCAATGCCAAGGCTTTTTAGTCTCGCTTCTGTTGACTCTACATCAGACGCTTGATGCGGCTGCTTCTGAAGATCCTTCACAGTGAGTGGCGCCTGGGCTGACCAAGATGCCGTAACAATTGGGAACACCTGGGGGTAGCAGCCTTGTAATTTGATGTAACAGCCAGTGATTTTTGTTATACCAACAGATTTGGGCGTCACCATGAGCGTAACCTGCTGGAACCGCAATGGACCAAGTGTTGTCGGCTGATGTTCCGAAGCAAGTTCTGCGCCTTCTGTGACCAGCTCCAGTGACTCGATATCGACAGGAATGTCGAAAGGATTTTGCAGAGTGATGATGCACTCCGAAGGCTCATTTGCGACAAGAAGGAATGTCTCCTGTGCTGCAGTGCCAGGTCTGCTTGCACTAGGATCATAGAGCAGTGGGTTCCCTGGCGCGATTGGTTGATTGGCAGCCTTTTGCGCCATGTTCAGTTTCGTCCTATCGATGACTGTCCGTTGACCAGTTGGCTGCAAGATCTGCACCATGCGTACGAGGAAAGGGTCCCAATACACTGCGTGAACATCCGTGAGCCCGAGGTGCTTGGACACTGCAACTGTCCGGTTGATCACTGTAGCATAATGCATTTGCTCTTCGCGCGAGAAAGCATTTGCGATATCACTGGTCCCTGCATCAAGAGCTGAACTGGGGCCTGCAGCACGAAGGAGAGATGCTGTAAGTGCCAGGACGCCATGCGGATCTGGGGATGCTTCGCTGAAGTGAGCAAGCTCTTTCAACAGATCTCTTTTGAGATTGTCATTGCCGTAGCTTCTAATGTCCGCAAAGATTGGCGTCTCTTGCCGTATCGCAGGAAGCACCTTTGCACCATATATTGCGCAAAGCTCGGCAATCATATCATTGATGCCCCGCATGTCCCCACTGGAAGACAGTATTGACTCAGAGCCGGATTCCACAGACAAAGCTGCAGCAGGGTGGATTCCCATCTCAGCGGCGCCCAGTTTACGTGCTTGCAATAAGGCCTGCGTCAGTCTCGCGATCAGGTCTTTTGTGGCGAGGCCTTTCTTGCGCTCGAGTCCAAGCATGTCATAGGCTGCTGCTATTCCAGAAAGGAGCCGAACATGGTCTGCAGCTGAAAGGGGTTCGTCGGTACTGGGCTGTGCTTGGGCAAGTAGCTCTGCAATGGCTATCCTGGAGTAGGGCCGTGGCCTTCCTAGAGGCTGTGCGATTTTCACAGACCTCTGCTCCTGCTCGCCAACTTGTCCAGTGTGTCCAGTGTGTCCGACGATGAGCGACTGCAGTTTTGAGGGCGATAGCTCACCTCGTGCGGCCCCAAGCGTCGCGAGTAGCTTCGACACGCGGACGGTCGCTTCGGCCGGGACGATGGCGGGTAACTCCAGAGCTCCTTCGTGAGAGCGGTAAAGACTGACAATCAGCTTGCATAGATCAGGGAGCGCCACCGACAAGCGAACAATCTGCCGTTGCATCCCTTCCGCGGCAAGACGTGCATCAATACTGGCGCGAGCGATCGTGGACGATCCCGCACGCTCAGTGGTAGGATCGCATATGGAAGGAACCTGAAACTCGATGCCTGCCCACGCCAGCAGTAACAAACACAACATGGAGTTCTCGAGGCCCTTGGCATGCCAGAGGTGATCTGATAGCGCACGGGCTTTGATGGTATGCTCGACGAACATAGGCAAGGCATCGCTCCAGCGACCGGCCATCATGTAGATCGAGGCGAGCACAATGCCTACGCGCGCTTTGCCTCTGGCACGCGATTTTTCGGCAGAGGCACCCGAACCAAAGCCTTGTAGGGCAATGCGGTCGTTGCTCGAATTACGGTTGTGACCTTTGGCTTTGGAAGGTCCGCTCTGACTACTTTCCCTACTGTCCGATCGGTCGCGAGTGGTAGTCATGGCATTTGCGCTCGGTATTTGATCGAACGAGGTAGCCGGGAGTGGAGGAGCTTTGGTTGGTGGCCTGGACGGACTGCCCTCGTCTGCTGGGCTGGACACGCCCGAGTTCGATCGGTTGTCATGTTCGCGGATCGAATTTGAACGCTGCAAGCTGCGAGCAGTCTGACCAGGAGTTTGTATAGACGGCGATGCCTGCAATGCTTTGGCGTAAGTGGTGAACTCGACCAAGAAGCGTGCTGAAATGTCGCAAATGGCTGCCCGTAACGAAGGGTCATGGGGTGTGTCGATGTTTGTTACCGCAACTGCTTTTGCTATGCTGGATGTGCCCTCACTGTCTCCCTGCTGTAGCACAACCAATTGTCGGTGAACGACACGTGGATGGCGCTCCTTCAGATATGCAGCTGCCCCGTCCAGCTCTTTCTTTTTGGCATCGTCGTCTCCTGACAATCCATCTACCACGCCAATGACCAGCAATGGCTCGCGAAACAGTTCATACGGCGATAGCTGCAGCAGCTGTTCGGAGGGAGCCGAGGGGGAGAAGCGGTAGAGCAGCGAGCCCTGCTTGGAGGATTTGGGCGACAAGAGATGCCCATCGTCGGCGGCATACGGAGCGACGTCTGCGAGGGAGATAAGGCTTGCTTCTCGCTGCAGCCTGTGAACAAACAGCAAGAAACGATCGCGCTCAATGCTGCCCACCGGGAGCACGAGGGCGCGGATATGGGCTCCCGCGACGGGCGAGAAGTGATCCATGAGAGCGAGGATTATCGCGGGCCTGCATGCCCTGGAGCAGTGCCTCGCGGTCGGACCCGGTACAAGCAGTGCATTGCTGCTTCTGGCCGTTGCATGCGAACGCGGGTAGCAATCAGCATGCACGAGCTCGCAGCAACAATCGCAGAAAGTGGAGCGTGGTGTGGTGAGGCTCAAGCACAAGGTTGGTCGGCGCCGACCGCGGTTGATCAGCCGAGCTTCCACGGGCCGAGCCCTGTCGGAGGAAAGCGAGACCGACACAAGCGAGCACAGTTTTCGGCGGCGACGAGGCCCTCGTCCTGCTTGACCCGCTTCAATCCGCCGGGGCCGTGCTGGCAGCAATCAAGCATCCACCATGACAGAAGCCTTCACGTGGGCGATATAACGAGCCACAGGCAACACCTGCCCGTTTGGACCAACGCACTGTCGCGGTTCGGAAGTCTTGGAAGACTTATCAGCCAACGATGAGACCTCTCTCGTGCTCTGCCGCAGAAATCGCCCTCCCACCGTCGTGCGGTGTTCATGGACGGGCATCAACAGCATGGCCCGCTTCGTCCAGCAGCATCGGAATGGCGGCCGCTGTCGAGCATGTCGGGCAGCAGCCACCACACGCCCTCCTCCAGGTACGCGTTTTCCGTCTTCACTTCCACCCCGACACCCCTGCATGCTCATCTGCACGCCACACAGCAGAGCCGCGTGCTGGCGTCATTCCAACACCTCCATGTTGCAGAGGATGCAGGTGACCAGCCAGGAGCCGAGTCCGCAGCCTCACGTTGGCGACCGTTGGCGAGGCTGCTGCACTTCACGTCCTGATGGCAGCCTCAGTCTGCAAGCTCCAACGGCTGGCTGCCTCGCGCCCAGGCACGTCATGGCATTGTCTTCCACTTCTTCACCAAACTTGCCCCCACTCACTCACTGCCAAACATTGCCTCAAGCCAGTGGTAGATAGTTTTCAGGCGCAGATGAACTGACTTTCGCGCAGCACCATTCTCTCCGGCCATCACCCTCATGTCAATGGAACCGGCCTCAAAGCCATGGACCTTCCAAATCGCCACGACATAGCGCCCGATGAGGCCACTTTGTGCGCCCGTCTCACTCAGGCCATCATCAGTCACAATGCCCCTGCCCACGATGATGCCCTAGCATCTCCAGTCCTCTCCGGCAAGGCCTCCCTTTCTCAGCTTCTCCAGGAAACCTCAACCTCCATTCAATTCCACGCCAAATGGTTCGCGCCTGCTGCACTCGGCACGTTGCTGGAGTCCGCCCTAAACGCCGCAAGCTTGTCTTCATCGACTTCCGACTTTTATGCAGCATTGACCCTCATCGACACTATTGTCACATACTCACTGATTCCGGAGCTGCGTCCGGCAGTGCAATTCATATCTTATGCATACTACCAAGGCGGTCGTATGAACCGACACAGAAGACTTAGGCACGAGGCATGGACGGTTTCACAGCATATGCTTGCGTCACACCTCGGATCTCAGTTCAAGGAAACACTGTTGGACATCATCACAAGCCATGAGACCTTTCACGACAAGTACAAGTTCTCCGCAGCGATTGGAGCGCTTCTCATTACCATTGACAAGCTACTGCCTTCACGCGAAGAGAATGTGCCATCTATGAATGCGATACAGCTTGTTCGTGGACTATGGAACTGTCCTGTTCGGAAGAATGCCATCTTACGCGAACACGTCGCTCTCATGCTTGGTACCATGCTTCAGGATGACCAGGTCTTCCAGGAGCTGGTCAACGATGGTGGCCTTGGACTCAGCTTGGACCTGATAGAAGATTGTGTGACGCAGCAACTGGACAAGACTGCGGTTGAGGCGCTGTTCTCGGGCCTGGAGCTCCGACTCTCCTCCTTCGAGCTACGGCATCAACCAGACATGGCGCAGATCTTTGTCGAAGTACGGAGGCCGCTTCCGCAATCACTTGCAGGTCAACTACTTGCCCCTTGGCATCGCGCACTCATGCTCGATGAATACGACATGTGGGAGAAAGGATATCGTGGTCTACTCCTCCAGCTCAGTGATTCATCATTATATCCTGACGAACTCGACGCCTTCGTGAATCTGAGCGTGTCTGCATATTTCCAGACCGAGAATCTAGGGGCAAGAAGAGATTTTGTGGACGCCCTCCAAGAAATGATTCAAAGCGCTACCACTACCGCAACAACCAAGGACATTCTCGCCAAGGGAATTGTCCGAATCTTCTGTCACAAGACACAGAAAGAGAAGTGGGAAGGTCAACGAAATTGGCTATTTCCACTTTTGTGCCAGGCAGCGAGACACAGCGTCGAAGCAACAAAACTTGTGCTCAGCATTCGAGCAGATGCCGCCGGTGAAGGTTATCTGGACGCCACTCGCGTCCACCTACCAGAAATGCCCACTGGTCGTTCTGCTCGATTTAATCAGCTGTACGGCCTGTCCAGTCTATCACTCGAAGCACTGGTCGATGCAATATATGATCTGCTGGTTCGTCCGCCTGAACGTTGGGATGTCTACAATGCGGTCTTGGTCTCACTGCCAGCTCTCATCCGCAATCATGTGTTGTGGAAAGGCAGCTTTCGCCAAATGAACCTACTACGGCAAGCGGTCTGCGATCTACTCAAGGCAGACTCTTTCGTTGAACCACCGCTTCCCGACCTCAGCAAGTCGTACGTCATCATCCAGCTGATTCAGATCCTCACGGCCATCATCAGTTACCATTACTGCCTTCCAAGAAGCGACGTGAAGCTGGCCATTGTGACCATCATCAACGTTGCAGGCTCCCGAGACTACGCTCCAAGCATTCACTGCATTCACGCGCTGACGATCTGCTGCTACGAGCTGCCCGAGCTTATGGCTAGCTACATGGACGTCGTCATCAACAAGATGGCAAAGATGGTCACACAGAGGTCGCTCGCCATCTATGTCCTCGAGTTCTTCGCCGGATTGTCACGCTTTGCCGATTTGCAAGACAGGCTCCGGCGCGAAGACTTCAAGCGCATCTTCGGAGTATGTCACAGCTATCTGCAGTCTGTCAGAAGCACATCCTCACTAGAGCGCAAGCGAACACCAACTAGCGAACAGAGTGCTGGCATGAGTAGTACTTCCAGCGAAGACATGGCGCAGTATGTGTATGCTCTAGCGCATCATGTCATCACATTCTGGTACATGGCTTTGCGACGCGAAGATCGGCACGGGCTGAAGGAGTACATCACCGGTTGTCTGCGGTACACCGATCTCGATGGGACCGAGCACATTGAAGAGCAGGGCTTGGTGACGATTGATTTGATGGATCGTATCGATGCCGAGGAACAAACGGTACCGACGCCAATGGAGACATTTGATGACATCGATGGGCGCATCGTCAAACTGCACCGTGTTACTGGCATACTGCTGATTACGACTGAGACTGCTCTGAGGACTGGGAAGACTGTCGTCACTATCAGACGACCATCAGGAACAGCGCGACGGCTGCTGGCCAATAGGACCGAGAAGGAGCGGTGCCAATCAGTCGAGCATGAAAGCCTCATGGCGTCAGTGACGCTGGAAGCGAATTATCAAGACTTTCTGAACGTCTTTCCAGACGATACCGACGGACGTATATATGGCAAAGTTGCCATACCACGACCATATTCGGCGCTAGGCTCGGACAAGATCATCACTCTACCCAACGAGGACGAAGACCCAGCTGTGCTTCGAGCTATACAGACTTTCGACAGGGTCTCCGCTCTCGACTCTCACAAGGCAGGAGTCATCTTCGTGGGAGAAGATCAGACCGACGAGGACCAAATATTGCTCAACACTTCAGGCACGCCCGACTATCGCGAATTTCTCGACGATCTTGGATCGCTGCGCAAACTGAAAGGAGCCACCTTCAACTCGCAGGGCCTGGACAGGGCCGAAGATATGGATGGCGCGTACACAATGGTGTGGAACAACGAGGTTACGGAGCTCGTCTACCACATCACGACATTCATGCCAAACAACGAAGACCCAAAACTTGCTGTCATCAACAAGAAACGCCACATTGGAAACGATTTTGTGAACATTGTGTTCAACAATTCTGGATCCGACTTCAACTTCAACACGTTTCCTTCTGCTTTCAATTATGTCTACATTGTTATCTCCCCTTCGGAGCGCACTTCGTTCTTGCAAGCTCGAGAGATCACATGCAACAAGCCGAAGCAGGAGAGATTCTACAATGTCAAGGTTCTCAGTCGACCTGGCTTTCCGAGCTTGTCTTCTGCGGTCGACGTCAAGGTTGTCAGCGGTGCGAGTCTTGGTGGCTACGTGCGGAACCTGGCCTTGAACGCTTGTGTCTTCTCACTCATGTGGCAGGCGGGCGATATGGGAGACTATCCGAGCAGTTGGAGGCAGAGATTGCACATGATCAAGAGATTGTATGCGCAGTACAAAGGAAAATTGGCGATTGAACAGTGAGCCAGAAGAGGAGGTTGGCTGGAGCAGGCGCAATAAGCTTTACTCCAGCATATGACTTTCAAGGACCGGCTTGAACCAAAGAATCACGTTGAGCACTGGGAATTGCACTGCATTGCATTTGGGATCGACGGCGCAAGGGATGAACCAAAAAAGGGCGGGATAACAAAAGTTTTTGATTTGGAGAATGGGAGTTACGGTGCCGTGAGGTGTGCGGACTTTGAAGATACCCCCATCACATCATGGTCCTGGGTGAACTTGTAAATAAGAGACTGGTTCGAGCTGCTCCAGCGCGAGGAAATGCGCTGTGAGCGATAGCGAACCACCAAAAGTTGATTGCTTTTCTTAACATTTGGTCCGAGATAAATCCTTGTCCGTAGATCATCGATTCACTTGGTCGATAGCTCAGACGACAGAGGACAAAGGTATGAAATTTTCTTGTCTGTTGCCTCCCCGAATTACAGCGTAAGTGCTTTCTCCGAATATCGAAGCTTGCGGTCATTGTTTCGGGAAAGCACGATGTTACTTCGAAGACAAGAGCTCTTGGGTGTTGATCTAGTCTGGACCCTGGTCTTTGGCTGGAGTCACGTCCTGTCCATGGTCATCGACACTACATTGTTCAGATTGCACGTGTCGGAGTGAGTGGTGCTATAATGGTTATGTAACTCATGCGGGGAGCAGGTAAGAACAGGGAACATTGCTGTCGTCGACTGTATTCTAGCTAGTCTGCGCGATATTGTTCTATCAACAGCTGCTCTCATATTTGGGCGGGAACGGAATGAGTGGTGAGTGAATTTGGGCGCCAGAACAACACATGGTGTGTTGCCTTTGTGATGTTCAACTTTGAACACTAAGCCTAGATGGCAGATATGGCATTCGAAGTCATGTATGACGCCAAAAGGCAGATCATCGACAGCGTGCGTAGCCTGCGAAAGACATCGGCTGGCATGCCTACACATCTATCTGCGATCGCGTTTGGGCATTCGATCTCCACTTCAACGTGTTTGAGCGTTACTTTTCCCCATTGGCGACCGACACTACTGCTTTCCCACTAATGCGATTAAGAGAATTTGCGGTCTGGTCTATATCGCATGTTGAACGTGAGTTCTACCACAGTATCATACTAGTAACTAGCCGGTCTGGGTCCTTCAATGATACAATTGTGTTCTAGACTATAGGAATGACGGATTGGACGTGAACAAGAATGCGGAGATGAGGTACATCGGCGAGATACCAGGTCAGGCACTACAACTTTGGCGAGGATACAGCTGTCTCGGTGGCTGAGAGGCGCGAAATTCGCGAGCAGGCTGAAGGAATCATTGGCTGGCGGTGGCGCCCTCGACGCCTATCACACTGCCTGCATGTACTATGGAACAGAATGAATGTGGGGGTTTCAGTTGTTGCTCGTTCTGGCCGGCCCACCCACCTCAATCTGGCGTCTGTACTCTCCGCGTTAGTCGTGCTAGAAAGCGCCTGATTGAGTCTGGTTTTCCCTTGTCCTGGGACACATATATATTCGAATCAAATCCGTTGAAGAACAATGCTTGCTGAATCTCTTCGAACTCGCAACGTCTTTTGACTTTGTTGCCATGGATGTGCTTACCCAAGATCACGAACACTCTGAGCTTCTGGTCCGTCAAAATGCTGGGGATGCTCCCTGGGGATATGTCAGCGGAGATGCGAGTAAGTTCTTCGGCCCTCTTTTCATTCTTCCCGAACTGATATTCGTGGCTAGATCTTCCTCTGCAATTGCAATGTCCCACGGGCTTCTCTCAGGCACGTGTAGGCCTTGGAAGCCACTTCGTTGGCAGCTGCAATCAAGTCGCGTGCACTTCAGCTTATCAAACTTGCATTACTTATTTCCAAGATTTTGACACTCAGATCGGTAGCATTCTCTACACGAGCTGGATCCAGTGGTAAGAGAATGAACGAGGGCATTGTATTTCTGTTGAAGCTGACTGCACTTAACAGCCCGGCGAGCAAACCACTCTGCGCAACATTTCAACTCACAGGGAGTGGCTCGATCACGTCGTGGAGTTGCGCAACCAGCCCCAGTATAATTATTGTCCGTGCCCTCGCAACCAATGACGCTAGTACCACTGATGGAGGAGGTGGTGCCGCTGCCACCACTGGCGCAACGTTCTTCAACACTGGACCGACATCCATAAGCAACGAAGCTACGGGCGGGACAGAAACGGTATCTACATCGACAAGCATGGAAGCCACAAGTGCTGAGGGTATTGGACCTATTACGACCAGAACTTCTCAACCCTCTACCGGCGACAGATCATCTAGCACCTCTTTTACCAGTTCCATCAGCTCGTCCTCTGAAACAGCCACTGGCACATCAAGCCCTACATCAAGCCCTACGATAGGAACTGGCGCAATCGTGGGGATCACCATCGTAGGTGCTGCATTGATTGGCTTGGTTCTAGTACTCTTTGTCTGTTGGCAGAAGCGTTGGTGTCTATTCCGAAGAAGGAACAACCCGACTCCTGATCCCTCATCACCTGCTCCAAACGCACGCGCTGCACAGTCTAGTCGACAAAGTCCGCGGTCACTTGGGCCCTTGTCACCGCATGACCCTCCCCCTGGGTACAGGAGTCCGCCTGCGCAGCACGCGCAGAGCATCTTGCTAGCGCATCCGGGACCAATGCACAGACCTCAAGGAGGAGGAAGTAAGGCTGCTTCCGAACGGTCCCGTATGCAGCAGATGGAGCAGCTTTGGGCCCAGGATGGACATCAGAACAACCGCGAGAGGCAGCAATATCGTTCTCGATATGGCAACGACCCGGGGGGATTTCGCACAGACCCGCAACGATGACCGAATGATTGATCTGCTCGGCAGTCATGTCACCCAGCATCACAGGACTTCTTCCCAAGGACAGGTACCAGCACGATGCTCGAGCGCTTTGAGCCACGCGCGCTGACAGCGATCGAGACCGATCATTCGTGAATCCCCATCAATGTTCCCTACGGACCTTCGGAAATAAAGATCTCCTGGCCATTTCCGACGACACACTTCCTCAAAGTGACAGAGGAAAACTTGGCATGTGGGTATCGCTGAGCCAGAACGGATCTTCCACATGCCATAGTTGTCACCTGAGAAATTCCACTGCAGCTTGCAATTCTGGTCGCCACATCCAAAGCATCGACAGCACGTCCACCGTGTCATGGCAAATATCCTGCGCATCTCCTCCCGGATAGGGGCTTTCTTGGGCCGATGTTTTGCGGAAGGCTCATACCACCATTCGACGTGCATCATGTAAAGCATTCCCATAATCAGCGATCGATCCAGAGTCGTGTCGTTGCCGTCGGGAAGCCGACGAGATATCGCGGACAGTGCATCACCAGATGGAGAGAAGGACTCCAGAAGGGTTGCAACATGGTGCACTGCCAGCTATCAGAAATCCAATTTGACATCAGCTTTCTCGACATACCTTGAGGATTAGAAAATAGCTTCACAATCGCTGCAGCAATTTGCGAATATATCGAAAGGCCCTTGAGCGTCAAATGCTGAAAGTACCATTCTCTCCGTTGAAGAAGCGAGTGATCGGATATAAGCTCGTAGACCAATGTCTGGATCCGACTTTTGACAATTTGGATACTGCATAGTGCATGATCAACCAATGCTCATTTTCAATGGCCGCTGGTGTGTGCCTACCGATCCTCGCCACCTTCCTGTAAATTCTCGACGAGAGCGAAGAGGCTGTCACGTTTGTTTGCTACTAGTACAATCTCTGCGTGCCGTGAATCGTCGATCCTGCTTCTTGACCGGTCGAAGTCCAGGCAGGTTCCCGCCAACTCGCGTGGCAAGTCGAGACTTACGTGTTCACCGTCGCACAATAAGCTTTCTATGTTCCCTGAAGCATCATTCGCGTGTTAGCGCCTTGAAGAAGCGGAACGGTCGACACAAGGGATCCTCGTACCACTCTCCGGTCGCATGCTTCCCCAAAAGTGATTGACTACTGTAACTGGAAAGAATGTGTTGTGCTGTTCCTCAATTCTGCGGTCAATCTTACTCTGATTGATCTTTCCGCCATAGACATTGGCACTGACGAGCTGCGACTCTTCTGCATGGGAATTCCCTATTGTGTGCTCGGCCGGCCGACTCAACAGTGCCGCTGTGGTCGCCCTGAGTCTGGAGCGCTGTGAAGGGTCGGTACTTTCACTCCCACGTGGCACCCTCTCGGTAGAACTGCTCGCAGAACCGTTTGAAGCGGAACTCATGATCTAGAAATGTCGTATGCCACTGCGGCTTGAGTTGGAAGTTCCACCTTTTCTGAACAGGGCGCGTCCGGATCAATGGTGATGATCGAAAAGAAAGGGGCGAACCTGCAAATAGAGAGCGTTCGCTTCGACGATCGCAATGGCAGCGTGGCTCTCGAGCCCCTCAGTCCACGAGCGCCACTCATGTCGGGCCAGCGACAAGGTTTGGTTGTGCATGAGCTGAAAAGCCGCAGAGCGTCCCCACGACCAGTCGTCTCGACAGCTGAGATGCTTTCTGTTCGAAGGCCAGACTCCTGATTGGGCTGTAGATCTGCCCAAGTTGACGTGACACATGGTTTGTAGGTAATGCGGAACTTACGTGGGGGAGGAGAAACCGTCCTGGCTGAACATATTGCACACCGAAAGGTCTTGAGCTTCCATAGACCTTCTTTGCCGAAACTGTCTTACATTGAGTTTGTACCGTGTTTCTGCTACGATTCCGTCTCTAGACATGGCGGATCCTTTGAGCATCTCTCTTGCTGTCGCTCCGCTCGCTATCTCCAGTGCAGTGAGCTTAAGGACCTGCATCAGCTGCATTGCTGATGCCCCGAATGAACTCAAATCAACTGCACGCAACCTCGAGAGCATTGAAGCATCTTGTGAGGCCCTCGAGGCTCTGGCGTTAGATTCATATGGATCTCCACCTGTCCTCCAAGCCCCAAGCATCGAAGCTGCAAAGGTGGCGGAGGCTGCGGCGTTAGTCGACAACTTGAAAAAGTGTAGGAGGTCTTGCGAGGCTTTTGAGATGATGTTGAGAAAGTGGACAGGCATGGAGATAATTTCCAGCGCCAATGAGTCCAAGATGTCGCTGAAAGGTCGTTTTGTTCTTGGTTTTTGGAACAAAGACAGAGTGGCGACGATCAATGTTGAGATCAATAATTATCGCAACGTCCTGCATTTTGCGGTCCAGCGTATACAAGTGTAAGACTTGCCTCCCGAAAATCGACTGAAGAAGACGATTTGCTGAGATCAGTCAAGGGCCATGCAAATTGATAGCAGCAGGCAAATATCTGGTCTTCGGGAAGACCTTGGCAAGAAGTTGACAGATACGGTCAAGCGGCTCAGCCAGATCCAAGATGCTATAGAGGCATGCAACTCCTCGCAATTACGAGGATCCGATGTGCTGGATCGAGAGGAAATTGTTGCACAAAGAGACACTCTCGCAGAGACCGTCATCAACCTCGGTGCGCTTTACTTCGAGATGCGACATACCGAGCAGCCAGGCTTTGTCATCGGCGATGTCACATCTGGCGACGGGGCAAAGGTATTTGCCGGTGCCCCAGCAGATCTTCTCCAGAAGTGCAGAGTGAGAGTTGGCAACGTGCGCTCCGGCAACAACAGCCAAGTGTTCGTCGGTGGCTCTAACCCGAATCAAACTTTTCACTTCACATGATTTGGTAAAGCTCCCTGCGAGGACTTTGTCGTCGAACTTGTGTACATGGAGCGCAAAAATTGTTTGCTGTTACCGCCTTATCATATCGAACGCCTTGTGGTGTGTAAGTTAACCAGGTACCCGGAGATGCCAAGCGCAACCGCTTCGTAGAATGATCCTTGGTGATCTTAGTCCGATTTCAGCCTGCGGACCATTATGAAAGATGCAAATCTAGTTCTATCTCTTAAGAAGTGGTTTAAGACTCGAAACACAAAGTAAACATACTAGTCCGCTCAAGAATCAAGAAATCATTGCTTCGTCTGACAGGGGGGCAGAAGCCATTGCTGCCGCGAGGCAGTAGTTGAGAGAGCTGGGTGCACATCTGGGCCCGTCCAGTCATCAGTCTACAGAGCTGATGGGTCAAGTCGTCTTCATTGAAAGTGTGTATAGAGAATTGCGACCAAGGTTGTGAAGCTGGTGGTTTTCATCGGCGAAGGCTCTGGTGTCATTGACGAGTGGAGCGTCCACGTCTCACAGAGATTTGACAGAGGGGACTGTGGATGCTGTTGTATTGATCGCGATGGTCTTATATGATCGCGTGAGGCTTGTTGTCATATGGGCTACTGGCCTAGCTAGAATTACTTCAACATGGTCGGGTGTCTAGCAGAGCAATGTTGAACACATTCGGCGTTGGGTATGGTCAAGGCGTATGAAAACTTGTCGTTCGTAATATGATCGTTTTCCGCCACGTAATTTTGTGTCTTGGGCGAAGAGTCTCATAATGGCCCTGATGTCGCCAGAGAGGTTTGCTTCTCAGCATTGCCGCGTTCCTTGCACTGGTCCTCGAGATTCATCGTTGCTACTGTCTTCTGATCGGACGAGTGGTTCTGAAAAGGCAGCGCAGTGCTCGCCGGTGCAAAAGATGTTTTGTCGGATAACGTGGTCGCGACTCTTTGGGAGAAGTGCTGGGGCAGCACCGGTGGAGGTTACGTATCGGAAGTGGAAGTCATGGGCACCATGTCACGCGACTGCCCACAAAAGCTGTGCGCTGTCTGAGAAGGAGACAGTGCTCTTGCCTTGTCTGCTGCTGAGATTAGCGCTCGGTCTACTGAGGATGGTCCCTAGTGGAACAACCGCCTATACCTCGAAGTAGAGGCAAGCTGGACGCAAGATTTACCCCACGACAGAGCTGCTAAGGGGCTCAAGGGGCAAGAGTGCACTCTTTGTTGCTGGAATTCATATTCTATTCTGCAATAATCATTGCTCATCGTTACGTTTCGATTTGAAGCTGCCATAAAAGGGGTATCTCTCGCTCGTACGTACAAAATCCACAGCAAAACGCTCTTCATGCCGCCTTCATTACCGTGCTTTAATTCGTCATCCCGTGCATGCAATTCAAGTCTCATTGTACAGCGTTTGATGGAATTCCATAATTCCGTCAATGCTCGACCTACTTTGGTTTCTTTAACCTTCACAGGCTGGAAAACTCATGCCTTACTCTTATTCTTCTTGTGCTTCTTGGCTGGTTTGCCCCCTCCATCTGCACTACCTTCGTCGACACTGCCTTTGCGCTTTGCACTGCCATTCGGGTTGGGTGTGGGCTGGCCAGAGGTGATCTGATCGGCGTGTTTGAGTTTCTTCTTCTTTGGCTTTGCACCGGCGGTCGCCTGCTCGGCCTCAAGCTCCGCAGGGTTATCGATCAGGAAGCTGTCGGTGCTCTCTCGTTTGCGCTTCTTCTCGGCTTTCTTGGCACGTTTGGCTTCTTCTTTGGCTTTAATCCGTGCTTCGATCTCCTTGAGCGTCTCCAAGTCCTGGTCCTTGGAATCCTCTGCAGCTTGTGGTTTCACCTTGGTACCGTTTGTCTGCGGAGCCACAATTCCGTTTGGAGCAGTTACAGAATTACTGCTTCCATTCACCTTCGCACCTTTTGCAATACTCGTGACCTTCTTCTTTGCATTCATTCGCTCGAGTCGCTTGTGAACAACTGCCCACTCCTTTCTCTCGTCGTTGGTCAAGGTGCTGATAGGCACTCGCAGCTCTCCGCTCTGCCATAATAGCCTGCTTCCAGACTTGTCGTACTTCGTGTTTGGATAGCTCTTCTTCGACGCAGGTGTTGGTGTTGGTTGTGAAGGCGGGAACATGGAGGACTCGGGCTCGTCGCTATTCGAGTCACTACTCGAAGAGCTAGAAGTCTCCACTTCCACCTTGGCGTTATTGTCCGGCGAGACTGTAGGGATATCCGACTTCTCTCTTGCTAGAGTGTACTCGTTCGCAATCTTCTGTGCATGCTGTGCGCTCTGCAACATTTTCTTGAAGTCGGCATGCGAAGTCGCAGCGCGCCTTCCTTCTTCAGGCTTATCGGCAGTGATACTCGTGAGCTGCGAGAAGATTTGGCAGTAGGTGTCAGTGGCACCTCGCCAGGCTTCCACGATGGCATCCATGTACTTGGCGTGTCGCTCGACATGGTTGTTGCCGTCGTTGATCTTGAGCCCGACGTGAAGCTGCTGGACCAAGTTGGCGGCGACGGTGAGGTACATGCCCTGGTCAGGCAGGCGGTCTCGTGCATTTCGCAGTGTGTCGAACATGGGCTGGCTGACTGCAAAGGCGGCCTTGGACTCGCGATCGATCTTTTGGCGTTTGGCCGACATGGTGTTCGAGGCGGTGTCGTCGGCGTCGTGGGTGGCGGAGGGGAAGTGACGTTGTCTCTTCATGCTGGTGGTGCTTGGGGGTGGGAGGGGGTGACCAGCATGATCAGGAGGAAATGAGGAGATGAAGTAGGCCAGGTGCTGCTGGTTGCAGGAAAGCTTCTCGAAGGCCAGAGCTTCACTTGTCGATCGCAAGTCTTGGCGAGCGGACCTGTCTCCGCTTTTGGTGGTTGGTGGGGCAAGAGCTGTTGGTGCCTGTCGACTGTCGTTCGTCACGTCAAAAGCTCCAACAACCAGCTGCAGACCACCGCCACATTTTCTCTCTTCAGCATTACATTTTAGTGCACTCGAATACCATTCTACAACTCAACATCCATCTCCGCCCTCCGCACCACCGCCGACTGACCACCCCTCCCCCTCCTCGCCCGCCATGGCGAGCAACACGGTGCCCCAGAATCCCACCTCGCACAATGTCGCCAGTCTCTTGCACAAGCTGCACGATGCCGACTCGGATATTCGCTACATGACCCTCAACGACCTGAACCAAATGTTCACCATCGGTCACGCCACCTTCCTGCAACACGACTACACGACATGCGCAAAGGTGGTTGAAGGGCTGCTGCACACGCTCAACGACAGCAATGGCGAAGTCCAGAACATGGCCGTCAAGGTGCTGGGACCCTTCGTCAACAAGGCCCCAGAGGCCATTTTGTGCCCAACAATCGAGAAAGTCAGCAATATTAGAACCGACAACACGATTGACAACTCAATACCTGCAACTGCTGTTCGCCAAATCGTCATTTCTCTACCGCATCCTGCGCCAGGCGTGACACGGAACCAAAAAGTGGTCGACGCCTATAACGCCGTCAGTCGAGCACTGATCCCTCGTCTGGTCGGGCGTGTCATTATACCCCTCCCCAAGCCGGGACCTCCACCGCCAAAGGGTATGCTGCAGGAGGATCTAGAGACGGGCAACGACTCCAACAGTCTGGATCTCCTCCAGGCAGTTGCCGTCAACTTTGGGCCCATGCTACAAATATCAGAAGTTGAGGCGCTGGAGCAAATCACCATGTCTATCCTCGAGAGCGAGAGATGTGGCACTGTCATGAAGAAGAAGGCAGTTCAGGCCCTTTCGGCGCTCGCCCCTTACTTCGATGACCGTCTTCTCTCGAATCAAGTCAGTTACTCGATCGAGCAGATGCGCCAGCCGCACCTCACGAGCCAGCAGCGGAAGCTGTACATCACCGTCTTTGGCAGTCTAGCCCGCAGCATTCCGCAGAAATTTGGCCCCTACCTCAAGACACTCTCTCCATTCGCACTAGCTCCGCTGAGCCAAGATGAACTCGAACAGCAGCAAGAGGCGGAGGCGGAGGCTGATGGCGAGCGAGATGTGCAGATGGAAGAGGTCCGAGAGGCAGCTCTGAGCTCTATCGCCGCCTTCCTGGAGTGCTGTCCTTTGGATATGAAGTCGTACGCAGCGGATGTGGCAGATGCTGCGACACGCTTCCTCAAATACGAGCCTAACGTACTCGATGACGACGATGAGGACATGGAGGAAGAGCAAGAGGAAGATGACGAATTCGCCGACGAGGACTTCGAGGAAGAGACGGGTTTCGAAGACGAGGACGATGTGAGCTGGAAGGTTCGCCGAGACTCTGCAAAGACACTGCGTGCATTGGTAGGCATGCTCGACGCAAAAGATCCAGCAATCTTCGGCCAGATCGCCCCTGCACTCATCAGCCGCTTCAAGGAGCGAGAGGAAAGCGTGCGGAACGAGGTTGTGAACACTTTAGCGTTCCTCATCACCAAGACTGGAACATCCAAGACGCTGCATACGACCGAGGTCAACGTTCTCGCCCCAAGCAGGAAGCGGAGACGTGGTTTCTCAGACTCTCTAGGCTCTGACTTGCAGGCTCAGCAGGCTCTCATGAATGGCCACGCATCACCTTCAACCCCACCACCTGCCGACGGCCCCGCCCAGGGACTGGTCAAGATCAACCCAGAGGTAAGTTAATGCGCTGCGTGGTGTTCCAAGATCCGGCTAACACAGTTCGCAGATCGTGAAGGGTGCCGCAAAACTGTTCAAGACATCCACTCCTGCCACAAAGCAGGCGCTTATTTCTCTCCTGAAGGACATGGTGATCGCACAGCACGGTGGTCTTTCCGACAGCGCCGATCTTGTGATCGACCCCGTAGTAGAGGTCATCAATGGTGCCGCATCTACCGGCTCCAATGTGGCAGCCAATGCAGTGCGGGTCGAGGCTCTGGCCCTGCTTCGAGCCATTGCAGAGACTCATTCCAGCGAGGTCATCCAGCCCCATCTGGACAAGATTGTTCCGTCGATTGTCAAGACAGCCAAGGATCGCTTTGCTAAGGTGTCTGGTGAGGCCTTCTCCACCATCGAAGTATACATTAAAGCCCTCACCCCTCCGCGTTCCACTTCAGACAACAACGCACCTGTGTTGGCCAAACTTTTCAATGTCATCTCGGAGCGCATCTCTGCTCAAGAGACTGACACCGAGGTCCGTCAAAAAGCTGTGCATGCACTCGGTCTTCTCATCGGTCGCACCAGTGGTGCTGCTGCATCGAACTTCGTGTCTCAAGAGGACCGTTTTGCTGGCCAGCAGCTCATCGTCGAGCGCATGAAGAACGAACTGACTCGGCTATCGAGTGTTCGCGCTGTCGACACTATTGCAGTGCTTGCGCAGACACCAAAAGACTTCAAGCCGGGCTTTGTCAATGCCGTTGCCCGCGAGCTGGGCGCTCAGCTTCGCAAGTCCAGCCGCTCGTTGCGAGGTGCCAGTCTGAGTGCTCTGCGCATGCTTGCCGTCAACCAGGCTTCTAGGGAGAGCATGGATGATACGGTGATTGCGCAGCTCGTGGAAATGCTTGTACCCTTGTTGGAGTCCGGCGATCTACACATGATGGGTCCTGCCTTGATTGTGCTCGCCTCTTTTGCTAAAGACAAGCCTCATACAGTTGCCACGGACCCAGTCATCGCTGGCATTTGCAGCATTGTGCGATCGCCATTGTCCGGGTCTGCACTCGATGCCCTGATCACCTGCGTTGAGTCCATCGGTAAAGCCGGTGCCGGGCAGCGCTTGATGGCATCATTGTTGAACATTGCCCCGGCTGGAGATACCGATGTAACTGGTCAGGTCATTGGCACGCTGCTCGTCGCCGGAGGAGACAGCGTTGGCGTGCAACTTGAGTCCTTCGTGCATGAGCTTCAGACGCAGACGGATGAGGCAAAGAGATGTCTCGCGCTGTCTGTACTGGGAGAAGCTGGTCTGCGCCAAGGTACACAATTCCCACTCAACCCAGACTCTTTCACGCCATACTTCGCAGACGAGTCGGAGAAGGTCAAGCTCGCCGCTGCAGTCGCACTCGGACGGGCTGGTGCTGGTGACGTGAAGACGTACCTACCGAAGATACTGAACGGAATGGCGCAAGGTCGGCAGTATCTCCTGCTGCACTCCGTGAAGGAACTCTTGCAACACAGCACTGCAGAAGATGATATCCGCCCCTACACCAAGAATCTGTGGGAGAACATCATCAATTCTGGTCAAGCCGAGGACAATAAGGTCGTTGGTGCTGAATGTGTTGGGCGCCTGGCTATCATCGATCCAGCAGCATACCTGCCGCAGTTGCACACTTTCCTCCAGAACCCCAACCCAGCTGTTCGTGGCATGGTCATCGCGGCGCTTCGATACGTGTTCTCTGACACGGAGGACAGCTACAACGCGCATCTTCAGGTCACCATCATTCCTTTGCTCTCGACTATGCTACGTGACAGCGATCTGGACAACCAGCGATTGTCACTCGCCACCTTCAACTCCGCACTTTACAACAAGCCGGACCTCGTCCTACCGCATCTGGGCGAACTTTTGCCATACGCAATGCAGGCCACAGTCATTCGTCCCGAGCTCATCCGTGAAGTGCAAATGGGTCCTTTCAAACACAAGATCGACGATGGACTGGAAATGCGCAAGTCTGCATACGAGACGCTCTATGCTCTGCTGGACTCCCCCGCATCTCGCGAGCGTATTGACATGTCTGCCTACTACGATCGCATTGTGGCTGGAGTGGGAGACGACCATGACATCAAGATTCTGTGCTGCCTTGTGCTCACCAAGTTGCTCACTATCGCTCCTCACGAGAGTGGCCGTCGTTTGGAGAGCCTTGCGCAACAGTTCCGCACTGTGCTCACCTTCAAGCCCAAGGATACTGCTGTCAAGCAAGAACTTGAGAAGCTTGCCGAGGAACAGAAAGCGGTTGTCAAGGTCAGCGTCTACTTCAACAAGGCTTTCGGAGTTGACACTACAGGTGACGCTGCCGTGGGTGGGACCAACCGTGCCTGGAAGGATTACTTTGACTATGTCAAGAAAGACCATCATGCTGCTACCAAGGCGGCAGAGGACGAGATACGTCAGACGGGTGGTGGTGCCGGGGGATTGGCCGCGGCGTAGAAGGCTGTGAAGACATATCCGGAAGCTTTGCAGATGTGGCATGACTGGATGGGAGATACGAGTATGATGATCAAAACCGTGGGTCCAGATCATACGCCGTCACAGGACGATTCCACGGAAAAGGTTGGTCCTGTGGAAGGCGAAGTCAAACGCAGGCTAAAGGCAAAGGCCGAGGCTGCTGCTCAGGGCTTGACTGACCACGAGATGGATGATCCCGATGACAAGGGGGAGATTTTGCGAGGTTGAGAATTTCGAGGGACGAGAGGCGGTCACGGCGTAGTGGCCATCCGCCTCATTGAGAAGATACCGGATTCTTTGCGTTGTTTGCTCATCGTTCTTCTTTTGGTTGTGGCATAGCGATCGCAGTTCAGCGAGCAGTTCGTACGAGAATATGATACAGTAGAGAGGTATGAAAAGCAGCTTGTATGCATGGTGCGCTCTGAAATTGCGAGTTGCTGTCTCGCTCCGTTGATCAATGCAGGATGCCAGCATCACGGAACGAATGGATGGAGAAAGTTGCATCACGGGATGAAAGAATGGAGAAAGCTGATTTGGGTGGTGAGTGTTGCTCTCCTTTTTACTTTTAACCTCTTTTGCTGAATTTAGTGCAACGCTTCTCCGGCAATTCGTCTCTTGGACCTCGTCTTCCATGACCTTTGCCCTTTGCGTACATTGACAACGTTTGCACTGAGTCATAGCTGGCTCTATGTTCAAGATATAAGCGGTTCACAAAGTTGGCCGGTTCTTCGAAAATCTGTCTCTGGTGTCTCGTTTTCGGTATCGCTCATTTCCTGCACGGATCGTCCTCGCTGTTGCTGAGTCGTTGCAAGAAGCGGTAAGAAGAACGAAAGTTGAACGTGAGTTTTGCTATTACTCTCTTCTATTCTGCACCGTCTGTTGACTGGACTTGACGCTTCTCCGAAGATCTGTCCCTGCTGTGTCATCTCCTGAGCGATCGGCATGCACCGAAACCGCCGGCACTGAGTTACAGCAGCGAACGGTGAGCAAAACCGTCTTCGATATGTTTCATGGATACTCAAGTATGAACCGCGAAGTCCGACGTGGTAATGTAATGCCATTCTCCTTCCAAGACGTTCTAACCTCTATCGCGCTTCACCTCTCCCGCGATGCACGCAGCCCGACCTTCTGCTTCAAGTCGCATCTCTCAGCTTCCTGCTATTGCCTAGTTATCGCTCGTCGTACTTCTTCCTGACTCCAGTTCGTCAAAACTGCTCATTATCTCTTCGGTAAAGCGACTAGCGGTAAGGGATAACCCGAGGATGCTACTATCGAGCTCCCACGCAGGGACCGTGTCCGCTGATGTCGTAGACTCCGTCCAGTGTAGAGAGTTTCGCCACCATTCTTCCTATTGCGCGACCGCTGCTAACATGAGTGGATGCTTCTCTAGATATATGTCCCTGGTGTATTGGTGCCGATGTGTCCATTGCTCGGCGTGCAATCGCACCGCTGGCGCGAAGTCATTGCAGCAAGTAACGCCGCCTTTGATTTGGAATCTTGTCATCTTTCCGGTCTACCTCGTTATTCCTTCTACTCAAGCGGACCGTCTCTGAAATCTTATTTTTGGCACATTGGTTTTCATGTTTTCACTGCCCGGTCTGCACAACTATCGCTGGCCAGAGCTATGGCTATCTGCAACATCCAAGATGCGTGCATCCGAGCAGGCGGCCACTTCTCTGGGGATGTATCTCTGGTACCTCCTTCTATATCTACTGAGCTCTCTGCTTCTATCGTTGACCGTAGTCAGAGTCTTGGCCGACACTACGACAGCAGACGTTCGCCAGCGATAAGACTGCCGACACTTTGACTACTTGGATCTGGAAATATGGTTTATATTCCCTTACTTCTCTTTGTGCATATATACAGATATAGAGAGTGGCAGCCAAATTCTACGCCGAAGATACATGCGATCGAACATATGGCTGCGCAGATCCACTGATTTCCGCCTCATTCGAAGGACATCTGATACGGTATGCTTTTTATTCTGTCCTGTAGAGAACGTGGCGTTTCAGCTTTCACATGTTTCTGGCTCTTCTGCACAAGATATCAAATGAATTTGCACAAGACATCAGATGGATCTGCTCAAAGCATCAGATGAGCTTGTTGGGGCCCTCTGGATCCACATGTTTGGCAGTTCTTCAGATGGTTCGCATGTGGCCTCTCTGTTTCGGTGAATTTGAGGTTGGGATGGAAGCACAAAAAGGCACTGCTGGCATGGATCAAACCTGAACTTCTATACCAACATCAACATCAACAGCTTCGATCCACTGAAGTCTGGAAAACATTCGAAGACAACTTGCGCGACCTGGACTTGAACCTTGAATACCTTCATCGTCCTTGAGTATTAACGATCGGGTCAGTATCGACCGACTGATCCACAGTATGAAACTCGCGCGTTGGGTCGGAGGGTTGGTCCTTGGACTGCTCAGCCTTGGGGCAGTCGCTTCCACTACCGCTTCCCAGGAACTGTTCACCGGGAGCACGATTGCCAATGGCACTACTACTGCTCCAGCTTTACCAGAGAGCTCAGCCAGAATAATTGGCGTCACTAATACGACACTGATCACTAAGGTTGTCGCCAGTGTCGACATGCCCGACGATTTCGAGATTCCACAAATCAAGGCCTACCGAACGACCTGTATTACCACTCAAAACACTGTTCGATGCCACGACGCCGATCACGGTGATGCCACGCCCTTCGTCCCAACGAGGGTCACATTTACGGACATCTATGAGACCGGTCACACATTTGTCACTTCTGCCTACACCACTCAAGCTGTGGCGACCATGGCTATTCCGAAATCGATGTCTCCGGCCATAGTGGGCGATCCCAAATACGGGATCAACGCGACTGTCACATTGAGCACGGACACGAGAGACAGGATATTCGAAAAGATGCAAAGCGCGTGCTTCGAAAGTGGCCACCACCTGCGCAAACGCCAACATCCACAAAATGGGCTCTACTGCGACATTTCTCGTGAACTTGAAGCCGGCCTCTACGAAAAACTTGGCGGTGAAATCACGGCCCAACTGGGCGATGTCCTGATCCCGCCAGAATGGGCCGCCTATTTTCTCTCTGTCATGATCGATCAACATACCATCAACCGAGCGTACCAGCTCAGTATGGCGTTCACTATCATGACAGCTGGGTATCAAGTTGGCGACGCCCTGAATTGGGAGTTCTCTATGCCACTGTATACGTTCCAGAATATGATTCGTGCGCTTACTGGAGGACCCAAGGGAACCGCAACATCTGCTACGAAGACGACAACGTCAGACAGATGCGCTATGTGCACGAACCCGACGATTTGTCATATCAACCCCAACGACGATCAAGGTACAAATGGAGACAAGGGGGACGCGGTCTGGCCGTTCCCCAGAGCCAGTGGACTTGTCACGACTGCCCTGAACTTTCTCTGCCATCAAGGCGTGGAGCAAGCAAATTCACAGACCTGGTGCAATTGTGGGAAGACTAGGTACATCACGCACAAGTATGTCTACACCAGCGAGGTCAAGGGCTCGAAGACGGTTCTTACGGATAACTGCCCGTACACCACGACACCGGCACCGAAACGCATGTTGTACACGCCGCCAGCAAACGCCCCGCCACCAAAAGCCCCAGCCACCAGCGGCCATGCAACGACCGCACCGCCGCCTCCTCCTTCAACTCCGACCGGCCCTCCACCAAAAGGAGAGTGCAGTCTTGGAGACGCCATCCACTGAGAACGCGCCGCTGCCTCATCCGTCGTCACCAAATTCTGCAGCCAGATGTCTGCTTCGTACAAGACCTACGCTGGATCCAAGGATATCAACACGCTGGAAGGAAACCACAAGTCCTGGGATGGCAGCAAGTCCGATCGCTCATACCCGGTCAAGACTTCCATTCCCGAGGGTCTTCCCCTTGTGAAAGACCCCAACGCAATGAAGATCCGCATCTCCCACGACGAAAAATCCTGCAACGCTACGCAAAAAGATACAGGCTGTCACTTCGATTTCCGGTCTGGTGTCAAGCGTTGCGAATTCTATCTTCAAGCGGCCATCAATTCTTGCAACACTTACCAGGTCGATTCGGATGCTGGCAGTCCCTTCTCGTATTGGAGCAATTACCTGGGCAAGGAGTGGGTGCCGAGAGTGAAGGTTTCAGGCGAGGGTATCAAGTGGGAAATTTTGCCGGGCAAGAAGTGCAAGGAGCCGCCGGCGGACGGAAAGAAGCCGAAGGGGGGTGATAAGGCGTTGAGGTGTTGGCAGGCGGGTTGGATGGAGCAGGTTGAGGGATGAGAATCTTTTTGATGCGGGTTGACATTTGAGTGGAAGCTGTTTCGTTGGTGATTTCTTGGTTATTTGTGCTACGTATGGCAGGTTGAGGTTGTGATTCTACTACCACGTCAAGCTGCAAACCGATTAGCATTTATCGCCCACGTGGCTTTTGAAGCGCGATCTTGACTTACATTGGCTTGATTGTCTCCTGTTGCGCACAAGAAAAGCAGCAAGTTAGCACATTTCAACACAAAACAAAACAATGCAAACTTCATGTCATCACTTACACCTGTATGCATCTCATGCAACGCCTGTTGGAAATCATCCGCTGGCATGAACTTGGCCATCTTATCAATCGGGAACCGTCCCTCCCGATACCATTGAATCATCTTCGGCACGAAATCCGGTGGATACGCGCCACCTTCAATAGCTCCAATCCATTGTTTTCCAGAAATCATCAATTCAAAACCGGTCACCTCTCCGAGCGTGTAGTCGAATGGAGGAGATCCCACTTGAATATACTTGCCTCGATTCCTAGTGAACTTGATTCCTGCGTTCATGAGAACTGGTGCACCGGTTGTATCAATGGTGATCGAGGGTCCGACACCATCTGCAATCTCTTTAATGACATCTCCGATATCTTTTCCTTCGAGTTTTGAGCCATCGATGACGTGGGTTGCGCCGAGTTCTTTGGCGAGCTTGAGGCGTGATTCTACGCGGTCGACACCGATGATTTGTCTGCAGCCTTGAATCTTTGCGCCCATGATTGCTGAGAGTCCTACACCGCCGAGGCCGAGGATGCAGATTGAATCTTTTTCTGTGGCGCCTGAGACGTTCACGACTGTGCCGCTTCCAGTCTGAATACCGCAGCCGAGTGGAGCGAAGAGCTGGAGGTCTTTCTTCTCGGTCACGGTGTCCTTGACGTTGACCACAGAGCAGGATTTGACGATGGACCAGTTGGCGAAGGAGGATTGTCCGAAGAAGCAGCCTCCAACTTCAGGTTCGCCGCTCTTGGATGCGAGGTGGAAGGCAGGCTGGGGACCGAAGTTCAGTTCGTTGAAGGAATTGCAGTTGGAGTGGCCGCCGGTTTTGCAGATCTCGCACTTCTCGCAGAAGGCGAAGGAGAGGAGGACTGGATCGCCCTCGGCTGCGACAGAGACGCCTGGGCCAACTTTACGGACGTAGCCAGAGCCTGTTGATAAATATCAGAATACACATTTGAACCCTCGGATAGTTCGCTCATTGTGCTCACCTTCGTGTCCAAGGACCCGTGGGTAGAAAGCAATTGGTGCTGCTCCACCGGGGATGCCTCCGATCAAAGCATCTGTGTGGCAGACACCAGTCGCAACCATCTCGACGAGAAGCTCGCCTTCTTGGAGATCTCGAAGTGTGACTTCTTCCATCTTCCATCCTTTATTGTCAAGCGTATCGTGTGACACGATAGCTTTGGTTGTTTGTGCCATTTTGAGTTCCTCTTTCGACGATCTGTACGGGATTGCTGTAGCCTCTGCTCCTTGTTTTCAAGATCTCTCAGCGGAGTATGTTCTCTCAAGGTTCTGAAAGAGAAGAAGTAGGAGAAGAAGACGAAAGAACAATGGCAAAGACGGTAAACATTTATGAAAAAGAAGTACCACGGCTTTCTTCTCCACTTTACCACTTCTAATCCTTCCACAATCGTAGCTACCTGCACTCCGCAGGAGCTACGCGTGAACCACAGCATCAGATTCGCGTCTGAATACGGCTAGTCTGCTCGTTCCGATCGCCTGAAGCTGAGAAAGATCCGTCATCGTGGGTGGCCGGATCCAATCATTGTGCTACCGATACCAGAAGGCGAAACTCTTACGGCTGAGGGGATTCGCGAGTCGACCCACGGCTGTCACGAGTGGCAGTTTGGCCTGGTCTGGAGAGCTGTATAGTGCGAAGATTTGTGGAGGGGTATGGGGCGCATTGCAGCGGGGTATGCAGGCCGAGAATCTCGTAGGGCAATGCATGGGTCGGGTCGGAAATAACTTGTGAAACTCTATTCGGGAGAGCTGGGGTATGTCATAGCTGACCAAGTGAAGGAGAGCTGTCGTGCAGTTTTTCGAATCCTTTTTGTCACATGCTCGACAAGATGGCGTCGTGTTGTTATTGCTTGGAGGATCGGACGGTATCGCTGAGACGTGCTGCAAGGGCCGACGTCGGAGCCAAGACATGTCGTCGTTCATTGCCGTTTCAAGTTTAGTTCAGAGATCGTCATCGAATACTGCCTCTTCCTTTATCCATGTGTTTCTTCTTGTGAAAATGTTGAACGAGTTGCTGAGACGTTCCAGTATGGAGCACAGTATCGGTGGTCAGCATCGGGCGTTCCATTGCAGAGCCCAGCTCCCCAGTATCAGGCAGCCGAGATGATAGGATCGACTGCGAGCGATAGGGCACCAGCTGGAACACTTGGCGCAAGCAGCATAGTGGATCCCAAACAAGATGTTCGCGCTGAGAACAATACGCCTGCCTTCTCTCGGGCAGACGACAGCGATGTCGAAAGCGAGAAGAATTCCGAAAGGCCGAACTCGAGGGAAGGTGCCAACAAGGATATCAATACCGTGGTAACAGCAGACGAACACCCTCAACAGAAAACCCAAGATCTTCTCACAGACCCAGAAAAGAACGACAGCAACACCACAACCCAGCAAATCCCAAGTCCTCCTCCTACAAAGCAACAAAAATGGCAATCCCACCTCCTCACCTTCCTCAACGACCAATGGTTCCTCCTCACAATGGGCCTCCTCATCCTCCTCGCCTCCCAAACCCAAGTCCCCCAATCCCAACAACCCCTCAAATCCCGCATCATATCCTACCTCTGCGTCTGCATCATTTTCTTCGCCACAGGTTGTACCCTCGACACCAGCATCCTAATCCGGAATTACGCGCGCTGGAAAGCGCATCTTTGGGTGCAAGGACAGTGTTTTTTGCTTTGTTCGGGGATTATGTTTGGGGTTGTGAGTGCTACGGCGAGGAATAAGGACTTTATGGATGAGGGGCTGCTTGTGGGGTTGGTTTTTATGAGTTGTATTCCTACGACTTTGGCGACGAATGTGGTTATGACGGGGTTGGCGGGCGGGAATCAGGAGTTGGCGGTTGTGCAGGTTACTTTGGGGAATTTTATCGGTGAGTGCGATTTCGATCTCGGAGGGTGCTGAGATTGTTTTATACGCTCTGGAAGGAAGAGACCATCAAGGTCTACCAGTCTTCATGCATTGCATACATGACTAACTCACTCACTACACAGGCGTCTTCATAACCCCAGCTTTGGTCATAATGTACACCTCCGTGCCCACATGGTACAACGCCATCCTCCCATCCAGCAACACCGCGCAATTCACCGAAGTCTACCGCCGCGTCCTCAAACAACTCGGAGTCTCAATCTATATCCCCCTCTTCGCCGGCCAAATCGCACGCTACTTCTTCCCAACCCTCTGCCAACGAATCTTCAAACAAAATCGCATCATGAAACGAATTTCAAGTCTGGCTATGCTTGTCATCATCTGGTCAACTTACGATCAAGCTTTTGCTTCTGGAGCATTCGATACTGTGAAGGCTTCGAATAAGATATTCCTAGTCTTCATACTGCTAGCGATATGGCTAGTATATCTTGGGATCTCCGTTACAGCTAGTTTACCGCTGTTTGAGAAGAAGGATATCGTGGCGATTGCGTATTGTGTTACGGGAAAAGGTCCTGCGACGGGGATCCCGTTGAGTATTTCGATTTTTGCGGGGTTGGATTTGGTGTTGGAGAGTAAATTGCAGATTCCGGTTGTGATTTATCAGAGTTTGAGTATTGGGTTTGGGACGATGATTATTCCGATTTTGAGGAGGTGGATTCAGAGGGATGAGAAAAAGTCGACAGGGAAAGTATGAGACAGGGAATTTTGAGACAGTATTTCAGCGAGCAGGATGGATGTTTAGACTTGTGTTTAGTCTAGGATATCAGAACTTCAAAGTCGACAGCGACGGCATCGACTCAGTTCAAATGCTTCACAGCGCTTTCTACCCTCTCGATGGTCACTTGTAGCAAGGCCAGCTCTGCCGTAGTTTCATCCCTCTTCTCACTCTGTAACTCTCCTCCATCCTCTATAGCCTCCGTGAACCTCTTTCTTGCATCCCTCAGTGGGCTGAGAAAACTGCCGGCAATATCGTTGTTGTTCCACAATTCCGAAATCTCTAGCGATTCGTGTACATGCTTCGCAGTGAGCAGCAGGTAGATCAGATTCAGGCTGGCAAGGTAGAATGAGACATTCGTCTGGAACGTCATCCAAGCGTCAGAAATTGGCGCGGCGACGAGGTCTGCTTGTAAGGATGGGAAGAGATGGGGAGCGAGGCTGTCGAGCGCGAGAGGTCGAGAGAAGATAGACTTCCCAGGCTGGGCTTCTCCATTGCTGGGCGACTCATGTCCTGGCATCTTCATCGGGTTGGCTTCGAGCGTTTCGCCTTTGATCCAGCCTACTGCGGAGACTTTCAGATTTTCGAATGGGCAATGTTCTAGCGTGTCGCGGATGAATGATAGACGGACTTGTTCGTCTGGCTGAGAGCGAAGTACTGTGCTTGTAAGGTAGTGTGCGTGTCCTCTCAAGTTGGCGTTTGGGCAGTTTGAGGAGAGAAGTGCCACAACTTGTAGATACTCGTTGAACTGCTCTTCAGACTTCGGCTCTCCGATAGCGTCTTGCTCAAGACATTGTAGCCCAAGAGCGAGCACAGCGTCGACTAGTGCTTCTGGTTCTGTGCCGAGATGACCATCGCCCATCTCCGGTGAGGCGAGACAGTTCTTCATGATATCTTGATGTTGTGGGAAGAGTTCGACACTGGATCCAGAGGAGCCTGCTAATGTCGCTCCATCCGAATAGAGAATGCTGGAAACCTGTCGCGCGGTGTACAACAACAGAGATCCGTGACACGATAGCGGAATATCAGCTGCCGATGCAGGCGGGTCATCTTCATCACCTCCCATTTCTGGAACCTTTTCCGTGGCCATTGCCGCAGAGAGGAGTTCTTCGTTCGTTATCTTGAGATCTTTGGCCAGCGTCACTAATCGACCGATCGCATCGATCCGCCTGTGCAATCCCTCTTCTGTCGCAAAACGGTCCACAATTGTCGTGCTATCGGGAATAGTTCGCTCAGGATGCACCTTCTCCATGATTCGACTGCACCAGCCCATTCCTGGCACATCGTCGTATGGCGGCAGATTGAGCAGGTACTCTTCGACGACATGCGTGATGAAAGATTGCAACAACTTCAGCTGCATAGCCTTCTCGGCATCGGTGTACTCTACAGTACTGGGACCTTCTGGATCGGCAGCATTTTGTGCTTTTGCCATAGCGCTAGATTGAAGCATGCCGCTGCTCTTTCGTGTAGGCAGTGTTGGTCTCGAGGTTCCGCTCACAGCTTTCACGAGTCTGACAATGGCCTCAACCATCTCTTCGCGGTGACTTTGCGCACTCGAGAAACTCGAAAGAATGGCCTGCAAAGTCGTACTGAGGAAACGACTTGGCGCTTTGGTCCTGATCCTCGTTTGCAGAATCGCAAGCATAGACAGTAGAGCCACGAATTGCTGCACAGCGAGTGGCAAAGGCGGTGGCAACTCTCTCGCTTTGTTGCCCTCTGGCGCAGCAGTTTTGAGCGGAAATGTGTTAGAGTCTGCTCGCTTTCGCGCATCCGTGGGGCCAACGCTGGCTTCGAGCTCGTCCTCATCGACGTCGTCGTACTCGATCAGCCTCAAGCTTTCTGTCACCTTGAGAATGACTTCTCGTGGGTTGCCTAGTCGGGCAATATCCTGCAGGCATTGCTCCGATTCGGGCAGAAGTGGCACCAGAAGATGCACGAGATCCCAGCCAATGTTGGTCGTCAACGTTTCATCTTGCAAAACTTTGTGCAGAATTGGCAGATTCTCAGTCTTGAGGTTGTATTCGATGATGGTCAGGTAGGTTAGGTAATCCGATGCTGGTGGGAGTGCTTTGATCAGAGGGCTGTCTTCGTCGGCCATGATGGGCTCGTGAGGCTGCGGAGGAACAGCGATGGCTGCTGAGCAGAAGCTATTGCTCTGGCCTGATGCTGAACGCGTCAAACTCGGGTTCGAGAAATGTCGCTCTTGCGATCCAATTTGAAAGCTGTGAATGTCGAGTGCGAGGAAGTGAAGTGTTGGCGTAAAGTGTTGTTCTGAAGTGGTGGTGGTCCAGAACCTTGCATGGTTGCGGCACGTTTGCTGCGCCAAGAAACAGCAGCCACAGCTGTGACGAAAGGTGCTCGTTCACGCCGCCAACACGCAAACACGTCAATTCTCACAACCAAGCAGAACAGAGGCGAAGACACTGGTCACTCGCTGTCGTCCCAGGTATTATACATATTTACATGCACGCTACCTCTGGTGTACAATCACGCTTCCAAATGCATCGTCCGCTCCCCTCCCCAAGGACTCTAATCCCGTGCAACTGGTGGCTTTACGCCCTCTGCATTGGGGTCGACAGTTCCCTTCGACTTGGCAGTATCTGGCTGGCCATCGGCCTTCTTCGACTTCTCGTTGCCCTGGTCGATTGGCACTGAGTACTTGGTGTCGGTGTTGGACATGCCCTCCTGCTTCTTGGACATGTCACCATCGCTCTTTCCTCGTGGCTTTGCAGCAGGAGCCTGTAAAACATGTCAGTCTGGCCAGTATATGCTAACCGATGGTCCAACGTACCTGAGCGTCAGTCTCGCCGACCTTCATGCCCTTTGACGAGCTGCTGGTTGCTGCGCGTTCGTCAGTCCATGCACAACTGATCAAGATGTTGCATTATGCTTACAAGCTCCAACGTTCTCTGGGTCCTTCTCCTCGCTAGCGCCCACAGTGAAGGTGCGCTCCTTGGTGTTGCGGCCAGGCGCGTCGGTAGACTTCTCCTCGCCATCCTCCTTCTTCTCTTCCTTGTCGTCAGACTTCTCCTCCTTGTCGTCCGACTTCTCCTCCTTGTCATCGGAGCCTTCCTCCTTGACCTCGGGCTTGTCCTCCTTCTTCTCGTCGGCCTTCTCTACAGCCTCCTCTTCGCCGCCAGAGGCCTGCTCTTCCTCCTCAGCAGGCTCTTCCTCCTCCTTCTCGTGCTTCTCCTCGTGGTGTTCGCCATGGCTGCCGTGGTCACCGTGACCGTGCGAGGAGTTGTCGGGCCAGAGATACCAGCATGATGGAGGAGTGACGACCAATGCCGCTAGGAGCCTTTGAGCCAGTCAATATCTGCGAACACCACCCATTGCCCTTATCCATCCTCTGCACCACCGCAATTTCAAGCATCTCACTCACCAAGGCAAATCGGAAGAGGCTTCGCCGTGACCTCCATGACCACCGCTGCTAGCGAAGCGCTTTGCGACCAGCTGTGTCCGTGCGGGAGCTGCCCGGGCTGTCGCGCGCGCACCGCTGTATCGGAGGGTGGACTGGAGGCTCCGGAGAGCAGTTGGACGGATCATGGGCATGTTGAGCAGTGTCAATGGCTTCAATGGCAGGAGCGACAGTGAGGTCGAGAAAATGGCTGGAGAGAGCTTGTCACGACAGCTCTGCTACGCTTGCCGTGTGCTCGGCTATTTCCGGAACTCTCGCCTGTGCTGCTCACACCACGGTACGTCACTCCTTGTCCTTTTCTCGACATCCGACTTCACGTTCTTCTGTCTCCCATTGATGCAATCGACATCGACAATCCGGAGATCGTCTGGCACATATCCGCTAACCACCACCAGAACCTCCGTCATCATGCCTTGGTCGCCGCGACAGCTCTTGCATGGATTTGGGGTTCATTCTCCGCCTGCCCGAGCATGCTTGACGGGATGCACTCACGCGAATTTCTCAACCTATTCATGCTGAGGTTCAAGCCATGCCGACACAGTCCATTCATTCTGAATCCTCATGACTCCTGTCGAAAAAACGTTTCCCCACATGCTCTCATTGAGTCTCTGGCGCGACGCAGCGTTCATTGCTGCAAGACATCTGTTCATCTCCATCAAGTAGCGCCGCGAATGACCATGTCGCGAGCTCCCCTTTCTCATGCGCCAGCTCATCAAGCAACGCGTTTTGACCACCCTCTTTTGAATCAGTCTGAGCATGGCCAGCTCGCCATTGCCACGTCGGTAGCGAGGATGGTGTTCATGCTGGCGATCACCCAGACGAGCGTGGCTCTCCTGCAGCTCGAGCTAATTCTGGAAAGTGGCGTTCGCACAGAATCGACAGCCTCAGTGTGCCTATCGGCCTAGTCTTTTGAATGCGCGTCCGGACCTTCATCGCACCTCATGGACGCAATATCTGCCTTGAGCGTTGCGACAGCCACTGTACAATTCTTGGACTTCAGCCTGCAAGCACTGGCACTGTGTCGCCAGATTCGGGATGACGCTCAAGGCTCGACAGCTGTGAATGCGCAGCTCAGCGCATACGCCAGGGACGTGCGTAATGCTGCACAGGAACTGCAAAGGACGAGCACGAACAACACGCCAGCAGGACGGCAAATCGTTAACGTAGCGAGGCAGTGTATAGCTACCTCTGAGGAACTCACGAATGTCTTGCTCGAGGTACAACGCACCGGAAAGCCCAGCGCCTTCAACAATGCGAAGACTACTTTCAAGGCGATGAGAGGTCGAAGAACCAATGAGAAGCTGCAGAACGCCCTCCGCGCCCAGCATGAGCGCTTGGATTCTGCGATCAATCATGATATCAGGTGAGCCACACGCTGTCTCGTATACACTCCGACATGCCTCTGAATCCTTTCCACAGAGATCGCGTCGACCTCGCCGGTATTACACAAAGCCGACAGTACGAGAGCATTCAACGCCAGATGCAGCAGATGGCATTTTCATTCGATAAACAGCAGCTGGCATTGCAAGAACATCAGTTGGCTATCTTGCGCCATGGGTCTTTGCTGCAAGATCGATTTGTTGCTGATGAGCGACGGTCTGGCGCACTCTCCCAAAACTTGAAAGCGAACCACCAAGCAGTCATGCAAAGGCTCTCCGGCCTTCATGATAACCTGAACAGCGGCTTTGGTAGTATCACCATCAAAGATGCCCGGGTCAGTGCGTGAGCATGATGGCTGTCAAGTGATGGCAGCATTATCAGTCGAATGCTGACGGTTTGCAGGCTAAGTTCCTGGGCGGACTCTTCTTTCCTGAACTTAAGTTGCGGCAAGAGACCTTTCCGACTCCTGCAAACCGTACAGGTGAATGGGTGTTTCAGGCTACTAACTCTGATCGGTTCACCTCCCTCGGGAGTTGGCTACATACCGGAACGGCAATGTACTGGATGTGTGGCAAGGCTGGCTCTGGCAAATCCACACTTATGGCGCACATTGTGGGACATCGACAGACCCACTTCCTGCTGAGCCAGTGGGCCACACCCTTTTCACTGCGTGTTGTGACCTTTTTCTTTTGGAGATCTGGCACGGAACTGCAAAAAAGCCTGTCCGGGATGCTGCGCTCCCTGATTTATCAACTCGTGGACTCGGTGCCCGACATATTGCTCCCACTCTTGACACAATATCCGCTCCCCGCACAGCGGTACCCAGCATGGTCAGCGCCCAGATTAGTCGAACTCGCGAGGCTAGCTGTTGAGCAAGCAAGCAAAGCTCACAAACTCTGCATCTTCATTGATGGCATAGATGAATACGACGGCGATCTTGCCGAACTCCTTCAATTACTGTAGTCGCTCACTCGATCAGACAACGTCAAAGCATGCGTATCCAGCCGTCCGGAAGCACAACTTGTAAGACCGTTTACCGGGAAGCCGTACACTCAGATGGAAGCCTGCAACCGAGATGATATTGCCAGTTTTGTCTCCCAGAAATTCGCTCCTTACAAGAACCACCAGAGCTTTGCAGAGGCCATCGTGAAAGAAGCCCAAGGGGTCTTTCTTTGGGCCGCTCTCGTCACACGATCTATCATCCTCGGAATCGATAACGGTGATCACGATAGCATCTTGAAATTGCGGCTTCAGAGAATTCCTGCAGAAATGACGGCACTCATAAAACACATGGCAGCCAGTGTCGACTTTGTGTACACCAACACACTCGACGCCTAATTCAACATTGTCAAGTGCTATCACATGGGCATAGGAGACGAGCCCACTTTAGCATTAATTGCAGCATCGACTCTCACGAATGACATCACATCATATCAAGCGTTTTTGGAAGAATGTGCAAAGACCAGGCAGCGCATAAATGCCCAAAGCCGCGGACTCTTGGAGATAAAGAACGACTCTCACAGAACTGGTGCGTCTGCCGGTAGCGTCTGGTCCCTGCCTCCAGATCTAAACTCTGCACACGCTTCTACGTGTAGACGCACTTTGAACCGGCAAGACATCATTTCCAGTCGATCATTACAGGAAACAAATGTTCTAGTGCAGGCAATGCAAGCCAGCGAAGTGGCTGCTGTCACTTGGCTACATCGTTCTGTGCATGACCTTATTTTCGATCCTGATACCCAAAGCGATGCCATCAAGCGAAGACGGGACTCACTTGCCGACATCATCATGAGCCTCCTTAACGCAAGAATTAGGCTTCTGATCTCTGCCCCTTCGAGCCACTACCCATTGATCACGGCCGCAACCCGCGTCATTGATATAGTGGAGAGTGCGAGCAAGGCACGTCAGCATGTGGGAAGTTTGGTTTCCACTGTACTGGATGACCTGGTCGAAGTCATTGCCCATCTGACTAGGACCGAGTTGAAATTCCGCGGCTTGCAGCGATCTATTCTTGGTGACCTAATATACTGCTCAGAGGACGTCAAGCAGACGACGTACGCCAGTACCATCGTCTATCTTATATGCATTGAGCTTGGAGAAATCACCTACATTCGGACGGCTGTTGGCCGCCTACCCCGGAGTGCCCAAAGTTGCTGGATCATTACACGACTGCTCTTCAAGTGTTGCTTGGGTGTAGCGAAAGACGCCACTGACACCAAACTGTCTGCCAGAATACTTCCAGGTCACCAAGAGCGCGAATCCCTGATCGTGTTTCTGCTGCATGCCTTGCGAGCGCGGCGGCCCATGCGTACGGATAATACAATGGAACGCCGTCTGTCTCTTCGCCGCTGGCGTGTTGAGACGCCTTCCTGGTTTGATGTTTCATTTGAGAACACCATGCCAGATGGATGTGCACGCGTGGAATGTGAGATTGTACCCAGCCTTGCTATGGCCTTCTCGATATGGCTCAAAGCCACGTTCGACGAACGCTTTCCGAAGTACCACGCACCCAGCGTGAAGGGTCACACTCAAGAAGTGCTTGACATTTGGAACATGTTTCAAGACTTCATGGCAAGCTGGAACGTCTTTGTCAGCCACAATGACACTAACGCACGACAAGGAGCAAAAATGCCAGAGTGTGTCTCGCAAACTTCTTTCAGACCTGTTCGAGAAGGGGCAGTCTCTTGCTCGGATTGCATAGCCACGCCTTGCAAAACGTGCTCCGGTGCAAGCCACAGGGAAGTACGAGCCTGGCGAATCATATGTCAGAAGATCTACTCAAACCCGGAAAGGACAGCTACCACCGAAACTGCGAAGTCATTCTCAACGTGGAACGAAGGCAAGCATATCGTGCTGTACGACTTGAGTTCATCACTTGAGTATGCTTTGAACAAACTTGCGGCCAATCTGGAGTCGAACGCGAATGTCCATGCCGCTGTGTGGAACCCAGAGTCTTTGCTTTGGGACTGGCTCATAGCAGATGTCTTGCAGGATAGCCTGGAACAACTTGATGGCTGGCAGCAGCTGTTCGTTTTGGCCTGTGTGCGTTCCGCGAGAAGACGTGGGAGTATGGCGTAGGAGGGGCTGAGGGGGTTTCACCTTTGAACAATGAAGGCATCCTCAGCTCTTAACGCTCTGGCATACTTCGAGGCTGATTTTGTCCGCTGTCAGTGGCATGATGCGTAATAAGTGGTCCCGGCAGTCCGGACCTCTGGTTGTTCCTCGGTCGCTGGAAGTTCTCGCTCTTCTGGATGGACACACCATACGATATGGCACGTTTCACGAGCGCCTTGCCGCCGGTCATGCTTCGGCAGAGCTGGCCGAGCAGATATCTGAACAGCTCCATCTCCTCTTGGACTGCCTTTTCTGTCAACTAGTGTGCCTCGAGATCCCAGACTCATCAACCAGCCAAACCACTGCAGCTCACAAGTCGCGTCGCAATGCAGCTATGGGCTATCCAGCAGCTCTGGATATACTCCCTTGTAGCCGAGACGGAGCTGCGGTGACCGAGGAAGCCACATTTGGTAGCTTGCGGATGTTCGACAAAGACACCTCACTCATTGGTCGACTGAGATTCTAAGAAGAATCCACACCCTACTCTTGGCTGGACACTATAGTTCCGCTCCACAGTGGAGAGAGGCAAAGGAGGCTGAGAGCACGCGCGCGGAGTGATGCAAGCCTCGCTAAGCTAAGCAAGACCTTCCTCAAGCCTTACGCAAGCAATCTAGTAGTGTTGGCATGGCCTATCAGAGAAGACGAGTTTACTGAGACGCGACCTCACTACTGGAGCGATCCCGCCACATGCCCACCCGAGCCGTAAGGCTTGGCGCCCATATGTCCTCATATGTCTTCAGCGCTCGAGAGCCAAGACAACCACGATGGTCTAGTACAGCGCAGTACGCGTTGCGCAGTCAACGCACTGAATGAGGCTCGGCTATCTGGCCCACATCGGGCGCCGTATTGCATTCCCAGAGATGCAAAGCGAAGAGTTCGGCCAGCTAGGTATAAAGACCTTGCTCGCCGCAAGAGAAGGACAGCATCGATGAACTCTACAATCATTCTCATCAGTACTATAGCCCTTCTTCTCAGCCTGTCTCTGGCACGATGGCCCCATTCAGCAAGATTGCTGCGCTCGCAGCTGCATGTGTAATTCCAGCTTTTGCACATCCTGGCGAGCAGCATGATCACCACAAAGTCGAGCGCGAGATCATGGCCCGTGAACACTGGGCGCATCAAGGGAAACGAGCTCTTGACTCCTGCTCTAACTCCGCCGAGGCACGACGTTTTGCTATTCGCAATGCTGAGCGCCGTGCAAAGGTTGCTCGAGACCTGCGACAGAAGCGTGGCATTACGACCCCAGGCAAGACTGTGAAACGTGCAACGGAGCTCGAGCGGCGCAACGCCACTGACTTGGCCCAGTGGGAAGCCATTGATCACAACAAGACCGGCATCTACGATTACGACGTCGCAATTCAAGAGGCTGACATCTTCGATGCTGTGACGTCCCCAATCCTGGCCCCAACGATCACCGATGGTCCATACTATGTTTGGGGAGAGTTGATCAGGTCGAATGTCGTTGAGTCGGAGTACTCTGACGGCATTCCTCTTCATCTCGAGGTTCAGTACTACGACATCGAAACCTGCAAGCCCATTCCAAACGTCTACGTGGACATTTGGAATGCCAACGCTACTGGCGTCTACAGCGGTGTGTCGGTCTCAGGCAACTATGCATCTGGTGGCTACAACTCAAAATATCTTCGGGGTATTCAGGGCACTGATGAAGATGGCGTTGCAACGTTCGACACGATCTTTCCCGGCCACTACGACGGCCGTGCAACTCACACTCATCTCCTCTCTCACATGAACGTCTCCGTCTTGCCGAACAACACCCTGCTTGTCGGCTCCGGTTCCGTCACGCATATCGGCCAGCTCTTCTGGAATGAAGTCCTCCGTACCGCAGTCGAGGAGACAGAATACTACACTACTAACACTCAGGCTGTGACATCCAACGCTGAGGATATGTGGTCTGTGCTGCAAGCGGATTCAAGCTATGATCCTTTCCCTGAATTTGTGTATTTGGGTGATTCGATTGAGGATGGGCTTTTTGCTTGGAAGCAGATTGGACTGAACACTTCCGCGGATTGGACGGAGGATGATTATTATAGCACTGCGGCTTACTTACAGGCTGATGGAGGGCATGCGAATGCTGATAGTGGGTTTGTTGGTGGTGGTGGTGGTGGTGGGAATGGGACAATGCCTTCTGGGGCGGCACCTTCGGGGACTGCTGCGCCGGCTGTTTGATGTGAGCAATGGTGTGGGTAAGAGGATGATAATTTGCACAATGCTTGATGCGACAAGGTCTCGAGACACAATGCGGGAACTACGTTAGCCTCGATGATGAATATACGATCTCAGCAGGATGTAGACTTCCCCAAGCTTTAGCTCACACCGATGGTGGTCTTTGCCAAAATTTGGCGAGGAGCTGCATTGATTTGCACTTGAATCCATTACGTGCCAAGCCTTACACGTCCTTCACCCATGTCATCCTTTAAGGGAAAGCCTTGCAAATGCCACTGCCCTTGACAGTGACTAGCGACTGCATCATTAATTTGGGTCGCGCTTGACATCATTATGCAGCGCCACGAACGGCAACAACACATCGACCCTTTTTCTATTGTTACATCGAAAATACTACTGGAAATTCGACAGCTCGGATATCATCGTGGGCAACAATCAACTCTCACCAGACGACATTCAGCAAGAATGGCTCCGACTCAACCACGTACTCTCGAGGGCAAAGTGTAAGCAGCACATCTCGACCATGGTTTCGCAATCGACTGATTACGTTCCAGCGCCATCGTGACCGGTGGCTCGCGAGGCATAGGCTACGCCATTGCTTACGACCTCGCAGCTCGCGGCGCAAAAGTGGCTATTACCTACACCTCCGGCAAGTCCAAGCAAGGTGTCGACGAACTCATCTCTCGCATCAAATCGGAATGCAATACCGAAGCGATCGAAATCCAATGCAACCTCGCTGAAACTTCAGCTCCCAAGAAGATTGTGGATGCGACTGTGGAAGCTTTCGGCCAGAATGTCGATATTCTGGTGAACAATGCTGCTGTCATTAGTGATAAGAGGATCCTCGATATCACACCTGAGCATTTTGACGAAGTCATGCATCTCAATGCTCGAGCGCCTTTACAAATGGTTCAAGCCGTTCTTCCACATCTTCGCGCACCAGGTCGAATCATCAATATTTCCTCAGTAGGAGCCCGAGCTGGGTACCCAGCAGTAGGAGTTTACAGTGCTTCCAAAGCTGCGTTGGAAGGTTTCACTCGGAACTGGGCTGCGGAATTGGGCAAAGATGGGACGACTGTGAATGCGGTCAATCCTGGGCCGATTGAGACGGAGATGTTGAAGCAGGTTTCAGAAGAGACTGTGAAGCCGCAGAAGGAGGCTACGCTTGTTGAGCAGAGGGCGGGATTGCCGCAGGAGGTGGCGGAGATTGTGGGATTTTTGGCTGAGCCGAGGAGTAGTTGGGTTAGTGGGCAGTGTATTAGTGCTAGTGGTGGGTATCAGACGTATTAGACGATGGAGAGTAGGGTATCGGTAGACATAGTATGGCCTCGCAGGCATGAGGATCTGCATACGTTCGAACCACCAAAGCTGCCCTATTCCTTCACACAGGCATGGACATTGGCCTCGTGCTTTTCTCATGGTTACTCCCGGCTCAGCAAGCGCTATATTCTGACTTCCCCTTCTCTCACATCGCGATGTATCATGTTGGAGACCTGTGCTTCTTTTAACTGAGTGACATACATGGTAACTTTTCACATGTTTTGAGAACTGAGCATAGACTCTAGCTCGAGGTATAACGGGACGTCAAACTTAGTCCCGGTAGGATGCTCTTCGAGACACCATTGCTGGACAGGTGCAGGCTCAAAATCATCTGTGGCTGGAGAGGCTGCCCGACTGGAGCAGGTATCGATGGATGTCGTCTCGCCACAATTGTGATGAGAATGATCAATTATTCCTGCGATATCACGGAGTGCATGGCCATGGATAAGATGCTCGATTCTGAGATCCAATCCGATCTTCTTGGCCCTTGCTGCAGCCTGCATGGCTGTTACTGAGTCACCTCCGAGCTGGGTCCAGTTGGCTTCAACGGAGATTGCATTATGACTAATAGTCAGGACGTCGGCGCAGATATCTCGAAGGGCGTCCTCCGTGTCGTTTGCTGGAGGTATGACAGCACCGGATCTGGAAGCTTTATTGATGTTTGGCAACGATGCTGCCAGTTCTCGTGTTCGCCTGCGATCTGTCTTCCCATTCGATGTGAGTGGTATCTCAGCCAGTGCCTTGAACACAGCTGGGATCATGTAACTGGGCAACGACTCTGCCAGTCGATCGTTGATCCCGCTGACCAATTGTTCGACAACATATGCAACGTCTTCTGGGCGATTCTGGCGCGGCGCCACGATTGCAGTTAGAATGGTGTCGCCGTTTTCCGGGCGTGGAATGGCCTCCACCACGACATCAGCACTGACTTGATGTGCAGTAGAGAAACATCGCCTGACATGGCGTTCCACTTCAGCAAGATCCAGTCTCTGGCCTCGGATTACAAGTTGACGATCTCGGCGCCCAACGAAGCTCAGACTTCCATCATCCTCGTATCGAGCAAGGTCTCCAGTGCGGTACACTCTACTTTGCCGGCCTGCACATGTACTGGTACCGTTTCGAAGCCAATTTGGAGCATCCACAAAGGCATCGGAGGACTGCTCGGCATCATTGAGGTATCCCTTGGCTAAAAGTGGCCCTTCAAGCCACAGCTCTCCCACACACCCGATGGGAACGAGCTCTTTGCTCGAAGGGTCGACGATCCACGGCGCAAGACCATCTGCAACGCCAATGTGTGATGAACGAAGTGGGTTGCTGGAGCCAAGCGCAATTGAAGTACACTCGGTGGTGCTATAGACATCCCGATATCGCTTTACGCAGTGCTGGAGTCGCTCAACTAGCTCTGCACTAGGCTCCTCGCCAAATGTTTCGATCGCATCCAGGTTTCGAAGAGCTTCAGCATTCAGAGAACTTGCAATGGCTGGCGTTGTCGACAGGAAATTCGCGTTGAGATCGAGCACAGCTCCCGAAACGTCTGTTCTCCAGTCTTCGTTGGGAATGCACAGACAGCCACCAGCGTACAGTGTGTGAAAGAGGTTGTACCACGCCATATCTGAACCATAAGTGGAGACATCAAGATTCCGGCTAGTGTCGGTCAGCCCAGTAGCCTTTGCTTGATGTTGCAGCGCACTACAAAAGTTGGCATGAGTGATGATAACTCCCTTCGGCGGACCCATACTTCCGCTCGTGAAAGCGACACAGAGTGCATCGTCTGGTCTGACAAGCTCAAAAGTGTCCTCTTCGCTCTCAAGAACAATCTCGTCGATGTGTGCCTGATCGACAATCATGAGTGGTACAGGTGTCATTTCCTGAGCCAAAGCTACTTGCTTGGACGAGGTAAGGGCCAAGCCAGGCTTCACCTGCTTGAGTATTGCTTGGAGGCGGTCTTTCGGCAGTGCAAAGTTCATCATAACTGATGTAGCGCCTGCTTTCATGACAGCAAGTGCTGCGACTGAACACCAAAGGGATTTCTCGAAGAAGAGAGGCACATTGGTGTTAGGTCGAACGCCCAGCTCGATCAGATGACGCGAGAGCTTCTCTGTCAATGCATCAAGTTGACCATAAGTGAGGGTCCCGTCCCAGGCTTGCAAGGCTGTCGAGGCTGCTCGCTTTGCGAAAACTGGTTTCAATATGTGATGGACACATTTGTCGACAGATTTCGGTAGATTGGCATTCCACTTCCAGATCTGTGTTAGGTCGTTGTCCCCAGCAATCATAATGCTAGACATGCGGATGCGCGAGTGAGCCGCAGAACTGTTGCAAAGCCTGCGCAAGATGGTCTCGAATTGTTGTGCAATCCTGCATACGGACTGGCCGGTGATAACATCGGAGTCGAACATGAACCGCAGCTTGAGGTTCCCGTCATATTGCTCGCACCCCAGTACCAGTGCACAGCCTGTGAAGATACTGATGCCAATGCTCGCTGGGTCGTCGACCAACTCGACGCCAGAAAATATTTTGCTGTTTTGAGCAACGTTCGAACTCAGTTGTTCAGCAGATTGGATTATGAGCAGGGACTGGAATCGGGAGGCCAGCCTGGCTTCGGGGCTGCATTGTTGAATGTTGATCAAACCTGTCTGTTCCCACTTGATCATGTCTATTGCCTGCTGTTGAACGCGAGTGAGGAGGTCCGCCACCGAGGATCGAGGGTCCACGATGATCCGTATAGGCACCGTGGCCAATGTAGGTCCAGCAACGCGCTCGATGCCTTCTATATTAGCGTATCTACCATTGACTACAGCACCGAAGGTAGATTCGTAAGCTGCAGTGTACTGTGAGATCAACGTAGCCCATGCTGCTCGGATGGCAGTTGATAGCGTGACGCATGAGCGAGGACAAATGTTGCGAATCTCATGCTCCACCGTGGAGTTGCACAAAGGTTCGTAAGACGGAGATGCTAGTCCCGGCCATTGAAGAGACGCCGATCCATCGAACTGGTTCCGCCAATACCGAACACTGGCTTCATCATGCGCTACGTCCGAGACATGACTTACAAAGTCGTGGAAAGAGTCCAAAGGCTGATGTGGCTCTTCGAAGTAAAGACGTTCCAAGTTCTGCAAGAGTAGTGGCAAAGCCCACTGGTCAGAGACTGCTCGATGTGCCATCCATAACAGTGTTGCGTTGGAGGAGTCAACTTGAATCCCTGGACTATTGAGCAACGACCCAAGTCCCATTTCTGTGACGGTTTGCAAGTTCACAGAATCGCCGGTCGACCAGCACACAGGTTCATCGATGACAACTTGCATGATGCCTTGACCAGGAATATCGATGATTCTGGTGCGCAATATCTGGGTCTCTTCCACTAGTCTGGCCCACGCACGCTGGAGACGTCCGACTGACATCTGAGGATGAAGCTGAATCTTGACGCGGCGTACGAAGGCACCTTTGTGACGCGATGATAAGGCCAGGAGCGCTTTTTGCAATGGAGTGCAAGGATACATGTCTTCAATCTGAGAGATGTGTACTCCACATAGTCTAGCAGCTTCTTCCCGTGCGATGTCCGCAGGTAATGTGAGTAGGGAGAACGGCGCGATTTCTGCCTTCCCTGCGATCGAACAGTTCTCTGTGGAGCGAGACATCGCTAGCTGGCTGAGTTGTTTGAAATTGGGAGCGCGAAATATGTCAGCGACGGTCAGGGCAAGACCCTGGTCTCTCGCAGCTGAGGCCAACTTCATGGCCTTCAGGCTGTCACCCCCAAGGCTCAGCCATTCGCTGTCTGAAAATATTGAAGACTGAGGAAGTGACAAAACACTAGACCAAAGCTGTTGCAGCTTAATTTCGGCAGCATTTGGTGGCGTTTTATCAGCGTCCATCTCGACACTATTCTCCAGAGCCCTGGTCGACATTGATGTATTTCTTCGAGCCAAGGTGAGCGCGTTATAGCGAAGAATCTGGTCTGCTGTCATAGCTTCTGCCATAAATCGGAGCCGCTTACGATCAGTCTTGCCCGATGTATTGAGTACCAGATCTCGAACAGGAATGTAGACTTTTGGCGCCATGTATGACGGTAAAGCAGTGGCGAGCGTCTTGTGCAATCTGCGGGCAATCTTGGGCAATGGAGGAAGTGGTTGATCACGAGTTGAGGATTGAGGGTCTGTCGTGACTCTGCCAGCACGAACCATGAAGGCGGCCAGAAATGAATCCTCAGATTGCCGCTTGGGGTGAATTAACTCGGCCACAGCATGCCAGTCTGAGCCTGCATGCTTCCGAAGATGACTATCAATCCTGCCAAGCTCAATTGGCAACCCACTCAGCTTGAGCTGACGATCTTTCCGGTCGATGTACTCGATAGTACCATCCACATTTTGAACGACAATATCTCCAGTCTTGTAGAAGGGTTGTGTCGTCGTATCTCTGAAGCCCGGCAATGACTTGGTCCAGAGTGGAGCAGCTATGAAAGACTCCGAAGTCTTCGTCGGTCCTTTGATGTATCCATGCGCGACATTTGGCCCTTGGATCAAGAGCTCTCCAGGATGGCCGATGGGAACAAGTTGATCGTGGTTGTTGCTATCAACAACCCAGTAACGACAACTGAATGGAAGCCCAATGTTCGAGATCTGGGACGTGGATATGTCAATACAACTAGTGATGCCCGTACCGCCAGCAGTTCCATAGCAGTTCATCAGCCGTACGTTGCCATGCCATTTCTGGACAGCTTCCGTCGTGACGACATCGCCTCTTAACACCACTGTGGCTAGTGATGGGGCTCTCGCAGGGCTCATGACTTCGGCCATAGCAGGCGAGAGGTGGACGAAATTGGCACGCATCTGAATGATCTGGTCTTCCATCATTTCGATGCTTCCTTGCGCTGTTGGTGAGCAGAGACAGCCACCAGCAAGAAGCGTCTGGAAGATTTCGATAACGCTCACATCTGAGGCAAGGCTCGATATCTGGAATGTCCTGGTTTCGTATGTGACTCCAAGTCGATCCATGGAGCTGACCAGGCTTGTCACGATGTTCGAATGTCTGACGAGGACTGCTTTGGGTTGACCGCTGTAACCTGAGGAATAAGTGCAGTACGCTGGCTGATCGGGGTTGACTAGCGATGATGGCGGTGATTTCCGCGGCAGGTCCTCGATAGACTGGAGATCGTGGCTGACGACCTTTCCGCTTGTGAGAGTCTGGGCTCGGACTGCAGCCGATGCGTGGGCAAGTATGGTTGGCTTCTCGAGGATTTGCAGCATGTCAGCGAGGCGTTCGTCCGAAAGCTCGGCGTCCAAACCCAGGAAAGCACCTCCAGCTTTGATCACTGCTAGCCTGAAGATCACGGCTTCAAGGCCCTTCCCGCACAAGACTGGAACTATGTGTTCGGCACGAACGCCACGTCGAGAATAAAGCTCGCTCGCAAGATGATCAGAGAGGGTGTTTAAATCACCATAGCTCATCTCGCAATCTCCGAAGCGAATCGCTGGAGCGAGAGGATTCCGGGCAGCGATCTGTCTGAAGCGGTCATGCAAAGTGCCTTTAACGACCTGTGGCGCCCTCGCGTTCCACTTCTTGATCAGTCCAATTTCGTAATTGCTCAAGTTGTTGCAATCACCGATGATCGACTTCACAGATGCGGTGTCCGTGGCCTGAGCGAGGTTCCATATGACATTGTCAAGGACCTCCAGAATTTCGGAGGCAAACTGCATCGGGACGAGAGCTTTCTGATATATCAATCTGGCTCGCATGACCTGTCTTTCAAGGCACACTTTGAGCGTCACGGCATGTTCCCTGTGCTCATCGATCGCAACCGGTATGACTTTCAGTAGCGCCCCTTCCTTATCTGCTGAATCATATGGCGATTCTTGCTGGATCAATAAAGCGGTGTCGAACAGTGATTCGCTTCCCAGACCAATAGAGTCTTGAAGAGAAGATAGCGAGCAGGCAAAGTGAGCCATGCTGTTGGGCAGATCAGCTTTAGCTCTGTCCAGTAGCGCCACGACCTTCGTGTCAATGGCAAGGTCAAAGCGACATGTCAACAACGACAATAGCGGGCCAAAGATCTCCTCGGCACCATCGAAAACATCGCGTCCTGAGTAGAGATATCCAAAAGCAACATCCTCAGAGCCAGTGAGACGGCGCAAGACCAAGGCCCACGCAACCTGGACAAAGTCGACGATTGTGACGCCACTTCGTTGGCAGAAGCTATGCATCATGTCGACATCGTCAAATGTGGCATCGATATAGCTAGTACTCGAGGTAATTGTTGAAGTGTTAGGTGAAGCGAACGTGGGAAGTCGACCCGGGCTGAGACCGGCCAGATACGTCGTCCAGTATGCTCGAGATGCCTCCTCCTTCTCTCGAGACCACACGAGATACTTTGCAAAGCTGTCTTCTTCTATCAAGTTATCCGGACTCGCGTAGGCGTTCGAAAGATCTTTGCTAATCATTGCCAGCGCCGCGGCATCAGCAAGGGCAGGATTTATTTCTAGTACAACGTCGACCTCACCCGAGTCGGGAAGAGCGCGGATCTGTAGGCGGTGAGATGGATCAGTAGGCTCCAAGTTGTGTTCAGCTTCCCGGTATTCATCATTGCCCTCGGATTTAACGTGGATGATAGTAGGATTTGCTTCCCGCAAAACGATCTGCACGAATGCTGTCGTAGAACTGATACCATTCGCGAAGATCGTCCTTAGCATGGGATGGGCTTGGCAAACGGCTTTCCAGGACTGTTCGAATCGTGTCCTGTCAATGCTATGGTTCTCAGCAGGCGCAAGCCTGAGCAAGGCTTGATTGGTGTACACATCGTCTGTGCTCTTGGCTTGAGCGAGTAGAACAGCTTCCTGAGTGGCAGAAACCGGATGTACCATCTCGACATCATCTGGACATATTCCAAGGTCCCTGATAGCTTGCTCGATGTGCTCGGGCGCGTCAAGCTCGAGGAGTGGCATTTCTGCCCTAGTCAATCTTGGCGCTCGATTGCAGAGTTGCGTCGCCATTTGCGGCAGATACTGTTCAAGTTGTATGACAAGGTCCCTCAACTGATCCTGATGGGCCATTTCATTGTTCCAATCAAAGCTGAAACGAATACCGTCTGCCAGTACGGCAGCGTTGATCGAGATGAGAGCAACTTGCTCTGATTCTTTAGCACATCGAGATGCTAGTGTGTTAATCGGATCGTAGAGCTCAAGGAAACCGTCGCTCTGCGTCCTTTTATCACTGAACGTGAACAGAATCTCAATGTCGCCAAGAAGCAAAGGTTTGGTGCCGAACATCGTCTGGGTGAACGATACCACTGCGGAGCTGAATGCTTGGCGATGTGACTTCTTGATTGCGGGGACGATATGCTCGGTCGAGATTCCCGAGTCTTCGCTTGCCAGTATAACAGGGAATAGGACTGTGAAACATCCGACCGTACCTGTCAGATCGGAGTCGTCGTGCGCCATCTGCCGTCCGTCGCCCTCTGCATACAAAGCAGGACCTCCTCGATCTGGAAAGCTCTGCTGGAACGACATCCAGATCGCTGCGAGCAAGAGCTCAGCCGGAGTAGACTGAAATGCGTCATTCGCAGAGTTCAGCAGGAGACCACTTGTCTCGTTGTCGAGCTGGAATTGGACGGTTGTTCTGTCGCTGTGCAAAGCAGGTTGGTCCGAAATGCCCCAGAAATGGCGATCGGCTTGAGGCCACTCTTGGATCGCGTCCGATGAGGGGAGGGTGTGGAGATGCTGTGTCCATGAGCTGAACAATGTGCCTGGAGGCAGTTCACCCTCAGAGTCCTCCAGTAGCGCGTTGAGTTGTTGCCGTATGATTGTCCATGAGGCGGCATCGACCGAAAGCTGATGTGCTGCAAGTAGCAGAAGATGCCTCCCATCGGCAAGAGTGATCTGATTCGCACCAAAAGCTGGCCCGTCCGCAACATCCCAAGACTGCTGCACCTCGTTGACAACAGCCGTGAGCGAGGACTCACCGACACCTTGTATATGCTCGAAGTGAAGAGTATTCGCCGCCACGACTTTAGCTTTCCAAAGTCCATCGTCATAAGGGATGAAAGTGGTGCGAAGCGATGGATGGTGCCGAACAAGTCTTTGCAACGCTGCCTCGATTTCCGCAGGACTGGATGTAGATCTGAGCTCGAACAGCAAATATTGGCACAAGTGGTTGTTCGTGGCTTTGTTATTGTGCTGCAGGAAGAGCTTTTGGAACGGGCTGATATCAAAGTCCTCATCAAGCCGCTCTTCCTGCACAAAAGTCACTTGCTGTGCATTCTCGATTCCTTTGGCCAGTTCAAATAGGCTAGGACTCTCCAGCAGACTGAGAATGGTGATTTGATAACGGCGTTTGGCGAACCGCGTGGCGACCTGCATTGCACTGATGGGATCACCTCCTATGTCGACAAAAGAGCTCGTGAGGTCTATTTTGGAAATGGGCTTTCGAAGCACAGACTCCAAAACTTCTTGAAAGGCTTTCTCTACGTCCGACGATGGCTCATTGACAGAAGTTGTCTCGTACGGGATAGTCAAGTCACCAGCAGTCAAATCTCGACTTTCGAGCCATTCCTTGACGGCGTCTCGATCTGTCTTCGCATTCGTGGTCAACGGTAGCTTCGCAACTGCTATCCAGTATTTGGGAACCATCTGTGTTGGCAAAAATCGCTTAACGTGCACCCGAATTGTCACAAGAGTTTTGCTGCTGGCTTCGCAATTCAGTTCTTCCAGATGTTCCCCATCCGGTAATGATGCATGATCCAAGCTCAGCACCGCCACCAAATCTTTGTGATTCCCAACTTTTTGGAATGCGACAACAGCCTCACGTACCGCACCACAGCTGAGAATGGCAGACTCGACCTCTTCCAAGTGAACGCGCTGGCCTCGAATCTTGACTTGGTTTTCTTTACGGCCCAGGTACTCGATATTACCACCAGGCAGAAAGCGTGCCAGATCGCCAGTGCGATAGAACCTTCTCTTGGCAGTTCGGAGCGGGGCCCATACAGGTGGGCTGATGAATGATGCGGCTTGTTTCGCGTCCTTGTTCAGATACCCTCTGGCTACTGTCGTTCCTTCGATGAGAAGCTCACCAACAGCTCCGATAGGTGTCAATTTGTGTTCATTTTCTGGCTCGATGATCCATAGAGCGCAGCCTAAAGGACGACCGATGGCGTGCGCATAAGGACTATTTGCTTCGACCATGTTCAAGGAACTTTGCATCGAAGCTCCGTCCACGCCCCATCCATTGCTAAGATGTACATCGCTCCACATACCGGCAGTCTTAGGGTCGATTGCCTCAGCAAGTGAGTGTATCGTCTTTAACGTAGGGCAAGTCTCGGGCGACAGGCACCGCAGCACTGATGGAGTCAGTTGTGCATAATTTACTCTTTTCGAAGTAATATATGTGGCCAGTCTGGAGTCGTGCTCATCCTTCGACGGTATAAAAATGCAGCCGCCGAAGAGCAGCGGACCGAGAAGGTCTCCCAGGGAAGCAGCACATTCGAGCGGGGCAAATTGCAAGCCTCTAGTCTCCGGGCCCCATTCGAGTTCAACTCCAAGTGCGAGCAGAGAAATGGCAATGCTTTGGTGCTCAAACAACACGCCCTCGGGTACACCAGTTGAGTCAGAAGTGAAGAGAATAAATCCCAGTTGATCCGCGGGTACTGGAGGAAGATCAGCAGCCTCGTTTTCTTCGTCAGGCAGTACTTCGTCTGCCACAATAATGATTTCTACGAGCCCATGAACATCTTCCGACGAATTTGCCGTGACAACGAACTTGGCCTTGGACTCTGCGGCAATCGTCTCTTTCCTCGATCGAGTTTGGGAAGGCTGTATGGGAACGCAGCATCCTCCTGCTTTCATGACAGCGAGAATTGAGATGACGGCCGAGCATGAACGAGCATAGTGTATGAGCACAGGATCGCCAGGCGCCACGCCGAAGCCTATGAGCCGCAGTGCGAGTTGTGTAGAAAGCATGTCCAGCTCTTCGTATGTCGCGTTTCGGTCCCAGGCCTCGACTGCCCGCTTGCTGGCGTGAAGTTGCGCGCGGTCCTGGAAGAATTCATGGATGCACTGTTGGGCAGGGTGCGGTAGCGCGTCATTCCACTCAAACACTTCCCTCCAATCCTCTGCGCTGATAGTTGCGAGCTCTCTGAGCTTGCGATCTGCTGGACCTTCCAGAAACAGTCGAAGACTGTGGTCGAGTTGATGTAGCGTCCGCCGCACTTGACGCTCATGGATAACATTCGGATCAAAACTGGCATCGATTATGATCGTTGCCTCTTGTATTGAAATTCGAAGAACAAGAGCTGATAATGAGACTATTTGGCTTTCGGTGTTCAGCAGCACATCATCGTTGACTGGCCCAGCGAGGGACGATGTGCTGATGTCGAGGATCGTCGTGAATTGTGACGCGCGTCTGGACTCAGCACTCAGTGCCCGAATCTTGAGTGGATCGAATTGTAGTGCAGTATGGGAAAAAGCTTGTCGCCGTTCTTTGGCACGTTCTTTAATAAACTCGCTGATCGTTGACTCCGGATTGACGTTCGCCTGTACCGGTATGGTTGTAATTGTCGGACCGAGAGTGGTTCCAATTATGCCTAACTGAGACGTCCGGCCTGACAAGACCAGTCCATATGCCACTGCCGATTGTCCAGTGTATATCGAAGACGCATGCGCCCAAGCAGCCTCGATGTAATAAGGCAGCTGGCTGGCGGGCGTTTTGCTGGTTGATGGAAGCTGACAGCGGTGATGCAGCGAGCTTGTCGTTCGAGGAATGTAGTTTGCAGCGACTCTGGGAAACATGGCGGCCATGTGTGGGAACCGCGGCTTCCAGAAAGCCTCAGCAGCCTGTTCGTCCACATTTTCACAGTGCTCGGCAAACTGCCGAAAGGGAGCACGAGGCGTCGGTGACTGTCCATGATAGATTCTTGAGCAGTCTTCAAGTATGGCCCTGATTGAAGTAGAATCGCAAGCTGCATGATGTATCGTGAGTGCTACAGTGCGGCCGACAAGGGCCCATCTCGCCAATGGGGTCCCCAGTCCTAGCCGCTGTGAGCTGTCATGCTCATGGTATGTCTCGAGGTCGCCGAAAGAGCGATCGACAGGCTCTGCATTGCGTAAGATGACCTGCACAAGTCCGTGTGTCGTGCTGTCTGCAATTCTGGTCCTTAGGATGGAATTCTGCTCTGCGACTTTCGCAATCGCATCAAGGAAACGGCTCCCGTCGATGGAAGGCTGCAAATTCCAAGACCCGCGATAGCAGTAGGCGTCGCTGTACCGTTCCGTTCCAGCAATTAATGTTCGTTGTACGGGCGTGCAATGGTATACGTCTATTATTTCATTAGTAGAGACCTGGCACGCCTTGGCGAGCTCTTCAAGGTCTCTATGGTCAATGGTGCTGAGTGAAAGTAGTCCTGTCATGTTTTCTGTCGATGTTAGTGGTACTGGAACATGTGAAAGAGAATCGCGAAGGTGCATCAGCTCCGACTACTTGGCCATGAATACAGAACTCCCGCCGCAGTATCCTAGGGCGGTCATAGCATAATGACCCGGCGACCGGATGAATGCAGTGGCGCCATCACATCGTCCATATAGAGGGACTGTTGTGTGCGTGTCGGCGAATTGGGAAAACTTGGAGGTGGAGGGCGAGGAGTGACGTCTGGAGAATTGGGGTGCCAAGGTTTGAGATCTCGGCAATTCCATCGGGGTAAGACGGGTCTGATTCGCTACAACTGGCGGAAGTTGCAATTGATGGACTTCGCATGAATAATTGACCACGTTCGAACTTCACGGAGAGGTGCCCTAGACCAAGACCTGGTCACGCAAGATCAGGAATAATCGTGTGTGTTCGTGAAACAAACCCTTCCATCAGAGCGCTACGTAATGAATGCAGAAGCAACAATCTCGTTAATCTCGCAGGCTTCCTCCATTGACCAATCAATCGCATATTCTGTCCAGGAACATATCCCCAATTTTCTCCGCATGACATTTGCTCTCCAGCTGGAAGGTCCTTACTCGATATGAGTACCCTCCACCGTAGGAGGAATTGCGCCCCAACTAGCCGGTGACCGTGTACGTTGGCTGAACGGACTGGACTGGAGTAACGGTTACCACGGCTCGCAAGGTTGTCGTTGCGGTGTTGATGCCAGTAGCCAGAAGGTTGGTCGTCGCTGCGCTGAGGGTCTGCACGATGGTGGTGGGGACCACGGTGACGATTGTTTGAGTAGTGATTGTGCTGACGGTGATGGTGATGGCTTGGAGGGTGACGAATGTTGTAGGCACCACTTGCGCGGAAGTGACTCGTAGGGTAGTATCTGGAGAAGAGATTAGTACGTAGAGACGAGGTGAAAGATCTCAATGGACAATGATATGTACCAGGCAGAGTCGCGACATTCGTGGCGGTCACCGTCACACTCGATGTGATAGTCGTCAGTCGCGAGATTGTAGACAGTATCGTCGTTGGCACTGGCTGGAGGATCGTCGTAGTGACGAGAATGATCTGTGTGGCGACTTGAGTAGCCGCGGGCGGGAAGACTGTCGTAGCCGCGATTGCGCCGTTGCTGCCATCGTAGGCACGCTGTTGAATTCCGGCGACACGGTTTTGGGAACCAGCACCTGTTGCGGAAGTGAAGCCTGTCGAGTTACCCGATTTCCTGCGCCATCGTCAGTCCATACTCGAGCTCATTGTGGGTCTAGGGCTCACTTACAGTGCGCATGTTCCTGGCCCCGCGCCGTTGGTCGCGCCGTTGTAGGTCCAAGTGGTGCAACGCGTATCGCTAGTACACTGCGTGATACAGTCGTTGAACCCGGAGGTAGCATTGAAGGTTGCGAATGCAGTGCCAGCAGTGTCACCGCCGCAGCGCAAAACGTAGGGCAAGCCAGTGTTTGCATCGGTGACGGTGCTCAGGTCTTGTTGGGTTGGACAGGTGTATGAGGATGTAAGCGGGGCGTAATTGGCCAGCTTGACCGATGAAACGTATCGAGGGTTGTTGGCAGCCACAAAAGTGGTCGGGGATCCGTCTGTGTTCGCGCTCTTGAAATAGCACTGCCCCAAGCCGGTACCGTAGTTGACGCCATCACTGCCTTGGAACGAGAATCCTACACACCTCTGGGCAGCCGCGCCTGCGCAGACTCGTTAGTGGTGAGAAAGAAACGGACTCGGGTACGTACATGAGGCCCAACAGTCATTGACGCCGTCCGATGTCTCCTTGTTGGAGACGTTGATGCCGCTCCCGAGGTTCGTATCGTCGCCACATGAGGTAATCCACGTGGTACCGGTGAGATCGGAGTAGAGTGTTCGTTGCCCGACGGTCTGAACCGGGTCAGCATAATTCAGATTGGGCTTAGAGCGCACTTACGCAAGTGTAGTTGTTCCCAGGTACGTATCTGACGGCAGCTACCAACCCTGCATTGTAGGTGGTCGTAGTTCGGAATCCACCTGGTGCGCCCTTGAAGTTGCAGGTTCCATCGCCAACACCATTAGTACCCCCACTGTAGGCGAAGCCATCGCACGTGGCATTGGCTGAGCCTATATTGTATTGTTAGCACGCGGCTTAGGCTGAGAGCTCTACTACATACAACTGGCGAAACACTGATTGAAATCCGTGACCGAAGTTCGATAGATCGTCCACGCAGCCCCAGCCGGAAGCGCATCGACACCACATTTCATACGATACTGTGTGCCGTCGAAAGCCGTAACTACCGTTCCGTCGACGGCAGGCTAGATTCAGTTAGCTGTGACCCATATACTGTCCGGGCTCACTTACGCAAGTAAAGTTAGTAGTTGTACTAGGAGCGACCCTGACCGCAGCTACTAAAGCTGCATTATAGGGGCCGTTTCGAAATCCAGCTGGAGCGGGTTTGAAGAAACAGATTCCATTGCCGGTGGGAACCTGATTCCATGTAAAGGCAGCGCACGAGGAGTTGGCGGTACCTACAGCGTATTGTTAGCACGTGCCTTGGGACGAGAATCCTTGTTACATACAACTGGTGAAACACCCATTGAAAGTGTTCGCCGTAGTTTGAAAGAGAGTCAGGGCTGTGTCGGCCGGATTCGTGTCGTCACCACATTTCATTCGATATTGTGAGCCATCGGCATCCGTGACTATCGTTCCATTGACGTCGGGCTGAGATGCATTAGCAATGGCCCTATCGCTCCCAGGCATCCACTTACGCAAGCGAAGTTGTTCAATCGCGGACGGTTTTGAGCCGGATCGTAGTTGGCGGCCTTGATTGCGGAAATCATCAACGTGTTGTTGCGTGTATAGAACCCGTTGCCAACTCCGCCCGCGTTCGCGCCTTTGTAGAAGCAGGTGCCTGCGCCGGCAGTGGGCGACACGGCATCGGTAGCACGGAACGTCCAGCCAGTGCAAGCGACGTTGCTCGAACCTGCGCTTGTCAGTGGTGAAGTAGAACTCGTCCGGTGTACTTACACGTGGCCCAACAGTCATTCGCACTGCTTCCAGGCTGCTGGGAAGTAGCGGCGATAGGCAACGCCTCATTCTCACAGCTGGTGACATACGCAACGCCGCTAGCGTCCGTATACGTCGTGCCACCTGACGACTGAATTCGGTCAGCAAAGTGCAAGCCTCGGTCTGAATTCACTCACGCAGTTATAGTTGTCACTCGACGTTGGAGGAACAGCGGCGAGTCTGATACCAGATATGAATCGATCAGTGCTTGGAATGAACGTAATCCCGCCTGTTTCGTTGGTTTTCTGGGCACAACTTCCGGGACCTATAGCGGGCCCGCGGTAGGTCCAGGCAACGCATGTGGGTTCCCTGCTACCTATGCCGTCTCGTCAGCGTGTAGAAGAAACATGTCCTACCTTACATACATCTGTTGAAGCACTCGTTGAAGTTGGGCACCGTAGTTGTGCCGCTGCTCCCCTCTGGACTCGGCGTATCACTGTTACAGCTCACGAGGTATTGTGCGCCAGAAGTGTCCGTGACATATGTTCCATCGATAGCAGGCTGGAGTTGATCAGCAATAGCCTAGTGATCGTTTGACATCCGGTCTTCTTACGCAAGTCGGGTTATACGCGCTAGTTATTTGCCTGACAGCACCGATGTAAGTTGGATCCCAATCACGGTTTCGAAGGGTGTTTCCTCTGTTCGGGTTTCTGGCCTTGAAGGTGCATGTACCATTTCCGGCTCCATTAGCGACACCATTGTAAGCGAACGCGGTACATGTCGCGTTCCGTGAACCTATACAGTCCGGTCAGCCACGCATAAGTGTATAGTATGGAATTTCATACATCCGTTGAAACAGCCATTCCAGTCCGCCACAACCAAGGTGTTGGTGCCGCCGTCGGGGTTGGGATCGGAGCCACACGCTATGCGATATTGTCCGCCATTAATATCTGTGACAAACGTATTATTGGCAGCAGGCTGGGAAAAGCAGTCAGCTGTGGCTCTTGTTCGTCCAGAATCGACTCACGCAAGTGAAATTGTTGGTCGTCTGAGCGACAGCGTGGGTGAAGAAGAACGCGAAGGCCTGGAAGAAGAGCGAGTGTCTCCTGCGCATCGTGGCGATCAAGCAGAGCCTGCTCAGCGTCAAATCGTGTGAGGTGTCTGAGGGAGGAGGGCCGGGAGGGTGTCTGCCATAGATAAGCGGCTGTGGCGAGTCGCGAGATATGTGCTGTGCACATCGGTGATCCCGTAGATCGGATGCTGAGAAACACACTGACAATAGTCCAGACGACGTGGAATGTTCATCCATTTCCCGGGCAATGGTCGCCAGAACCCGGTTGTTCTGCCGAAGACTTCGAATAGAGCATCATCTTCCGCGTTGATGTACTGTGCTGACATGTTGCAAGATGTTTTCCATAGTCATTACATGGCAATCCTTTGCGCAAAGTTTGAATTCGTGATGTCGAGTTCCGTTGTGTTGATCGCTCGGCCCACGAAGAGGCTGGACCAAGTTGCATTCCGTTCCATATTCACGGGACGAAGCAGTGGCGACCTCACCTTCCCCGCAGCAGATTTATCGCGTAAGATGCGCAACGCGACAATGTCGAATCGGACCAAAGTTGGACTTTGATTCCCCTTGTGGAAGTGGTCGAGTGCGCTCGGATAGTCCCATGTCTTTCTCGCTGATGTGTGATTCGACTTAGTTAGCATTGCTCGAGATGTCAATGGAAGCGCGTCACCAAGGTGAGTTTGAGGAATGTTCATTGGCGGCAATGCGCGATGCTGCATGGCGTCCCATCTACGAGCCGATCTTCTGCTTGACCCACTCCCCAATATTCTTGATCGACTCATCCGCTTCAGGTGCCTTTCCAGCCAGGAATTCAAAAACATGCTGCTGCCCTTCAGCTTCAACCAGATGCACTTCTACTCCAGCTTTCTTCGCTTTTTCTGCAAATCTGATGCCGTCGTCTAAGAGCGTGTCATGACCAGCGACCGATATCCAGTGTGGATTGAGTCCTTGCAAGTCGCCAAACAGAGGACTGAGAACGGGATCTTTGCGGAGTTCTTGATTTCCATTCGTGTAGAGATCTGCGAGCATGTTCACGAATTCTTTCGTGCCGAGTACGTCTTTCTCCTTGTTTCGCGCGAGAGAATCTGAGCCGAGAGTGAGATCGTACCAAGGCGACATGGCGACGGATGCTCCAGGAAGAGGCAGACCATGTTTGCGAGCTTCGAGAGGCACGGCGGATACGAGACCACCACCGCAGGAGTCGCCAGCTAGGACGATACTGTCGGCAGCATAGCCCTTGTCCAGAAGCCATTTGTATGCATTGACACAGTCGTCAAGTGGCGCTGGGTAAGGATGCTCAGGCGTCATCCTGTAGTCGATGGACAAAGCGTTCACGTTGCATGCCTTTGCAAGATGGGCTGTGAGTTTGCGATGGCTATTGGGGCTTCCAAAGGAGTAGCCGCCTCCGTGCATGAAGAGCATGACCTGTGGTGGTCAAAGGAATTCCCGAGCATCTCGATGTTCAGTCTCGAACTCACCTTGTTCGGAGTAGCTCCCATTGGGCGTACCCAGAGTGCCGGCCTCCCAGCCACATCATCTTCATCTCCATATGTCACACCTGGGCATTCTGCAGCTGCTTTGTGGACATTATCGTATACTGCTCGCGAGAGGAAGGGATCGCCGTCTCGAGGGAATTTGGATGCGATAATCTTGAACAGATCGGACAGCGCTTCAGATTCTTTGCTCGGCGCCATAGTTGCTGCTGTGGTAAGTTTTGTGCGATGGAAATTGTATGAGCAAGGAGCTCTCGAATGTTATGTAGTTCTGGAGGGGTAGATGGATGATGTCAAGCTCTAACCTTGATCAAGCATTCCGTCCAGGCGTGGAAGCTCATATCCACCGGGACTGCAGGGTATGCACCAAGTGGAAGGCTTCGGTAGAAGAGAGTATACACGTATGCCGAATCATATCTCAGCGACCCAGCAGGTAGTATGAGCTACGCACGAGAGGCTTGGGCGGGGAGTCCGTCTTCAGCAAGCCGGCTTTAGGCAGACGCTCAGAAAGATCCAAACTCCTGATCTGGATTCTGACAATGCCTGTATGATGGAGAAAGTCGCTGCTCGTTCTCGTTATGGAGGAAGGCAGCATCAAGGAGACAGTTGCAGGCCTGGTCGTACAAGACACGTTGCCATATCTTGCGTCGCTATCGCGTGACGCTGGTCTTCCAGCAGCATCGATTCGAGCCTTCAAGAGGCACCGACGTGCAGAGCTGCTCGCAGATGTCGCATACACATGGGTAAGTAGTAGAGACCGACCACGAAGACGACCGAGAGAGCGAAAGGACCAAAAGAAGTGGGTCCACGCCCACAGCAACCTCTTGGCAGAAAGCTTGCGAAGCGCTTCGCTCTTCACCAATCACATCTCTCCTCCACCACCTCTCACCAACACCGCAAGCGCTGTACCATCAACACGACGTTTCACCTTCTGCTTCCAACCACGCGAGAAAGCTATTCTTACCTGCTCGTCTGCGGATTCGATTGGCTGAAGAGTAGAGAGCGAGTTCTTCGAGGCCTCCCGCGGCCGACCTGGACAAGCGCCTGAGGATGAGAAGAGTGGTTCAGCGCGTATGAGGAGTGTGATGGCGTTCGCATACACACTGCATTGCTGCAGAGGAATTAGTTAGGCGCTGGACAGGATAAGCGCATACCATGGGGAAGGTAGTACCACCATACATACGGCAACACGCAGGAGAAGGATATACCTTACTTGCGCTCAGTCTCTCCAGCATTATCATCAGCGCTTCTTTCTTTCCTTCTACCCACTCTCCTTTTCCTCTCTTCCACAGTACAACCACAACTGAATACTGGATGACAATGGCCTCCCACCTCCGCACTCCCACCCTCCTCCTCGTCACCTTATCCATCATCCTCAACATCGCCATCCTCGCCACAGCAAGCCATACTCTTTCTGTCTTCAACTCCAACCGAACGGAAAATGTCTATTTCCTCCCCATCTGGTCTTCGCATTTCGATATGCGTGGTCTGGGAGCCTTAATCGGAACTTCGGTCGTCATTTTGCTCTTGAATGTGGTTTTGGTGGGGGCGTTGTTTATTTCAGCGGTAAGTGGAATATTCCCCACAAATATCGAGCAACCCAATGAGTGAGGTTGAGAGTTGAGAGTGGAGAGGAATTTATGCTGATTTTGATATTCGTTTTTACAGCTTCCGGCGAATGCCTTAGTCCTGGGCTCAAGTGCATTGAGCACAATCATCTCCCTCATCGGACTCGCTTTTCCCGCTGCGTTGAACGCCTCTTCGCCGAGCAGAGCTACACTTCAGACTTGGACTTGTAATTGGAGTCGCATACCAAATCAAGGTGTTCCAAGCTCGTTCAATACGTTGTGTCATGAGACTGTAAGCCCCTCCCACTCCCCTCAACCACCTCCGTCGCCTTCTGCCTTTGCTAACGCTTTGATTTCTCTTCTGTAGCGCTTCGCATTCTACACCACCATCCCCACATTCCTCCTCCAACTTCTATTACTCGGAACTGCGATTTTCGCTTTGAGTAATCGAAATGCGAATTCTGCACAGAAGAGCAGGAGTTTGATGAGGTTGGATGAGGAGAAGAATGGGGACTACGAAATGAGGAGTCAAAAGGGAAGTTTTGATACGAAGGGCAGTTCGCCGCAGAAGGACAGAGTGAGGGTTGTGGAGGTTGGGAAGTAGGCGATTTGTTTAGGTCACGGGAAGGCAAATAGAGGAAGAGAAGGCGAGAGTGGAGGAGAGAAAACGAGAGCGAAACAGAGCTCTTCAAGTGAAGACGGCAACTTTGGAGGCGTAAAATGTTGGATGGGACGACATGTATTCTTGAAAGTTGTAAGAAGGTGACATTGGAAAGCGTCTGTGACATTTCTCTGTGAACTTTGCAAAAGATAAAAAACGGATTTGAACCGGGTATCATCAACCGTCATCTAAGTAACAATTTTTCTTTTCCTCTTCCCATTCTACGACCGACTCTTTTCTTTCTTTCAATTTCAAGGAACACTTTGTCGTTTTAGTTAATGAGCGTATCGAAGTGAATGCCATATCAATGTGCCGCCTGCGGCAATGCATGGCGTCTGAAAGCCGACAGGAAGCTCTTCCGCTTTCCCACTTTATTCAGCGATTTTGAATCCTGCTTATCAACGGGGATTGGCGGTGGCTCGGGATACTTGGGCGTTGCGGTAATTGTTGAGCGTCGCTTCGCGGTGTTGGCTTCAGTGTCCTTCTTGTTGTCTACATCGGGCTTCTCCCCAGTCAATTTCTCGATCTTCTTGCGCGACTTCTCTTGCGCGGATTCGTTGGTCCAGGTTCCGCTTAGTGCTTTTAACGCGGCTTGAGGACCTGCATTTGCAAGATCAGGACTGTCTCGAGTTCGAATTACTGGTGCTGGTGCGGCGCCCCAATTCCGCTGACGTGGAGATGTCGGGCGGGAAGTGTTGGTCAGACTGGCTTTCGCGGAAGTGTTCGTTGGGTCGTGTTTGAGAAACGAGTGCGATTTCTGATTCTTTGTCTGATGACTTGCTGGCATCTTCGCAGTAGGAGATGCCTGGCCTATGGCGATCGATTTGCTCTTTGGTTGATCTCTGGCTGAGAAGTTCTCGCCTGAGAAAGTGCGCGGACGAGCCTTCTTTCCATTCTTAGGCGTAGAGGATCGAGAAGAACTCACAGCTCCTTGCGACACGCCGTTCATGCGCAAGCCATTTGAGCCGCCTGATGACTTTCGCTTGTGGGCAGTGACGGGGCGATCTTTATCCACCTCAATGGCTGGTAGCTCATAGACCTCACCTGGAGAAGTGATATTGGCACTCATCTGCGTGGGCGTGGCATCTGACTTGTCTTCCGAAGCATTGCTGGGAGCTGCACTATCTGCCCTAGCTGGGGCCGGTCTTGTTTCAGCTGGGGTTGGAGTTGGTTCCGGCACGTTCTTGACTTCAGCGTCCATCTTCGGCAAGCTCTTCTTGAAGCTCGGCATGCTTTTGCGTCCCATGCTGTTCATTGCACGTCGCATGCTTCCCGCATGTTCCCCTTCATGCCGCTTTTCCTGTCGCTCGATTTCTCCAAGAATTGTAGTGCCGTTGATAGCAAAGTTCTCATCCGGGATGGGCTGAAATTTGATGATCCCGCGCTCGGGAGACACGCTAAGGATATCAGCGAGGAAAGACTGAATCAGAGCGGCATTCCTCTTGTTCATAGTCGGTCCCATTTGTGAAGGTACAGCGGTGATGGTGATGATGTAGCAGGGATCGAAAGTGCCGCCTAACGCCAGGCAGGCGCTGTGATCGACCTTCACCATGACTGATGAATCTGGTCGCGTGTAGCGTGCCGCCAAATGATATGAGAGATCTGTCACCAGCGTGAACTCATCTTTGACCTGGCGTTACACGTCAGTTCACGACATCGGCATCTCTTGCACCAGCTCGAGCACCTACAATCACGTTCGTACGCAGTTCCGCAATGACGGGAGAATCTCGTTGGACTCGCTCGCGGACGCTGCCATGCGGGTTGTCCTTGTGATGGAACTGCTCGTCGTAGTATTGAGTGCGCTGGCGGGAAGGAGAAGTGTAAGGAGCGGCCATGACACTTTCGCGAGTGCCCAGATGTTTATGCACAAAGTCGCCAAAGTTGGCACTGCCGGCGAGCTCAGCGGGCAGGCTGCTGCGATCTCGCGGTTTGTTCGCTGCTGGGAGGACTGCAAACTTGTCGTTTAGTGGAGTGGCAGCATCGGTGGGTTTTGTCGAGCAAACGGAGTCAGTCAAGCGATCGAGAGAGGAATCGCGTGAATGGGACGAGGGTGCATCGGCTGACGAGCTCTCGTCGGATTGTGGCATATCGTCTCAAGTTCAAGTCGCACGCGGAGGATGAGGTGTAACACTCGCACCGCCAACAAATGATTGGCTTCTTCTCCCGCACGATCGACTCCGCAGGCTGCAGTGCTTCTTCGCACTCGGATGGAGCGTCGGCTGCAGAGAGGGAGAGGCACGAGAAGCGGCAATTCACCAAACGAGACGCCGCTGGTGACACGGCATGGAAGGAGAGAGGTGCGTTATCGTGATTCGCCAATCCGCGGCGCGTTGAGAATGGCCGAAGCTGCAGACGCGGCAGCAGAGAGAAGTGCGTGCAGAGAGCGGCAGCGAAGGAGAGAAGAGTCGTGCGAGTGTTGCGCGGATGCAGTCGGGCGTGTTCTTATTGCTGGATGCGTGCAACAGGCCATGCTGGACACGATTCACCTCCCCAGCGCGGAGGCAGCTGTTCCCCTTCTCAGAGACATCAGGCGCGGCTTTCTGCACGCGCGCCGCCGTCGTCGAAACGCTGGCGCATTTGTGCAGTCGAGTCTGGCCGCATGCGTTGTCAGTGGTGTATGCACGCCCCGTTTCATCTTCCCATCGCATGCCTTGTCAGCGGCGTCGGAAGAAACGTCCCGTCAGCCATCTTCCCTTCTCATCCGGCACACTCTCCTCCTGGTTGGCATTGAGCACCGCATGTCCATCCCGGCCCACCGTGTCCCGTGGACCGTGAAGGCACTCCCCTGTATGAAGAACGCCCAACGCCTTCGCCAGACACGTGCTCTTCCGCAGTGAGCAGAAGGTGAGGTCAAAAATAGAAACCAATCTTAGTTTGGAGCAAAATGTGGGGACAGAGTTTGGAGATTCAGAAAGCCACGCGGATTCGATTGGGACCATCGAAACCAGATCTGCCGCCTGCCGCATCTCGTTGCCTTGAGTGAGCTGTGTCGATGAGGCCATGACTACGAAGCGAGGTTCAAAAGATCGGTCCAGCCGACTCGGCTCGGTGATGCACCACCAGCATGCAGTACGCAGGTCCACTACACTTTACCGCTGGCTACGAGATGCGGCCCCTCGGGTCGACCATGTCAGCGGCTCTCGTACCATTCTGCGGGAAACGTTGAGAGGCCCATGATGAGCACTCATGTATAACCAGACAATTCCTCCGTGAGCCATGCTTCAGAAGACACTGCCCTGCTTTGCAAAAGGACATTAACAGTAGAGAAGAAACATGCCTCCTCTTGGCAGCTCCAGCAGAAATACTGGTTAGCGCGCTGACACCATCCGGATGAGTAAGCCACATCGGTGACTTCGACGTCCCTTCAAGCAAATACCATAGAGATATCATACCCATATACCACAATCAAGAACAGCTTCAAAATCCACTCCATCTTCCTTCTTTCAGAACAGAACTACGAATTCCGGCATTCCAAAAAATGTCATCCTCATCACCAAGCAATTCCAAAACCTACTTCTACAAAATCCTCGATTCTCCTCCTCCTTCTCCCCTTCCGGAAACTCTTCCCGCGACACCTCTCGACATCAAAGATAATTTTATACATTTGAGCGTAAGCTCTCACTACAATTATTCTTCGTTTCTGCTGATACTAATATCTGTAGACCGCCACCCAAATCCCCATCACAGCAGACTTATTCTTCGCCTCACATACCAAACTTTGGCTTCTCAAATTGCGAATTGCGGACCTGGATGGTGAGATCAGATATGTAGAAGGTTTGCCGGAGTGTCCGCATGTGCATGATAGTGTCAAGGGATTAGGGAAGGGGAATGTGGAAGAGGTTATTCTGGTGGAGAGGAGGAAGGGAGAGAAGTGGGGGGCTTTAGAGGCATTGAGGAAGTTGGAGAGTTGAGATGGAATGGGTATGTTGGAAGATGTGAAAGGGATTGTAGGTGGTGCTATTGTTGTGGTAAGGGATTGACTGGAACTCAGATCAGAATTGACTTCAACGTCCGTTCAGCTTGAAGGTGTGATATTTTTGATAGATCCTCGGGATTTGGAAAGTAGAGTTCAAGAGGTGCAAATCAGCGACACCATCTACATCGCTGTAAATCCCACTTCATCAAAAGTCATCATGTCACCGAAAATATCATCAAAATTGACATCGTTCCACATCTGAGTGGCATCAAAGCCCAACATCCCAAATGAATCCGAATTCGCCCCATGCGAAGCACCACCCTCATCCAGAGGATTCCTTGCTGCTGCCTCGGAGCTCAGCTCCTGTTCCTCATTCCGTTCGCCAACCGCTATCGATGACCCGAGCGCCTCTGCCAAAGTTCGACTGATCTCCGCATCATGAGAGCACAGCATTTGAGCAGTCTTCAAAACCTTAACAAGAGTGTTTTGAATCCTCCTCCCAGACCTGGTGTTGCCCCCGAGACTTTCCGCGACTTCAAGAGCGTTTTTCAGAGCTGTGCCCTTTGTTTCAATGGAAGACAGCAGTCTTGCCATGTGGAGCGACTCATCGGCCGTAGTTCTTTCGTGAGAAGTGTTGCGGAAGGGTGTATCGAGGTCCAGCATCAGACAGGCGAAAATGGTCAGCGCGGCATTGAATGTGTAATATGACGCGAACCAGAAAGCACCCATCATCGAAGGTCTCGAGCGGAGGGCATACGCAATTTCGATGATTTCGAGCGCTGCTGCTTCGCAGTATCTGACCGAATTCTGCGCCATATCGACAACCATGTCGTATTCCTGGGCAGCCCTGTTCACTCCTCTCCTGCGTTGGAGTAAGAGGGCCAAGACTGGTCGGTGCAGCAGCAATCTGACATTGAGGATTCGTCGCCGCATTATGACGCTCAATCGACTGAACTCTGGATCTGCACCTGTTGATTTGAAGGCGTTCTCCCATGGCCGTAGCTTCAGTTCCGGCGGGAGATTCTGCTCTAGCGATGACATGCGCGTTTCCAGCGCCACTACAGTGGGGAGCATGTCTGCCAGACTCAGTCCCTGTCTCGAATCTATATTAAATCCATACATCTGGTCCAGAATATCGTGAAGAACGCGGTAAAGCAATGTCGTGTGGATGTAGAGCGATGCAGTGCTTGCGCCTGCTGGTGAACGACCGTGACTAGCTGAATGCCTATCAGAGAGCGTTTCCAGACTGCAGTCCGTAGGAAGATCTAGCTTGACGTATGACTCCGGGATCGCTGGTGGTCGACCATAGGACATCGCCAGGATTCGATCAATACCAACACAACCGAACCACACTCGCTTCCGGACTTCCACGTCGAGAGCTGTCAGACCTTCGGAGAAGCTTGGTGAATGGAGGCCCAATTGCATTGCAGAACGAAAGGCGAGACAATGCAGTTGCCAAGGATCATCGACAACTTGCGAGCCCTGCCGGTAAAGGCACATCAGGAGCAGTGCTTGAATCAGCATCAGGCTTGGCGATTGTAGTTGATGATCGTGAACGAGCTGTCTTGCTCGTTGAAAGAAGACCTCGGCGTCATTTGCATCGGCCTTGCTGGCAGACCCTGGATGGATGCTGATGTATGTTGCGAAGGCGAAGATGACGTTGAGCAAGCATAGCAACGGCCGAGAAACACCGCTGAAGCCGGCGACTTTCGCTGCGTTGTATGCTTGGAGCACTTGTTGCTTGCATACAAAAGGGAACAGCAGTCCTGTATCGTTGAAGAATAGCTCGATGAGTCTCATGACATGCTTCTCAGATGGTAGGATGCGAATGTCGGCTGCTCCTGGTAATGTGCCAGAGGTGGTTCGATCTCGCGGCTGAGGTGATGCTGCGCGAGCCAAAAGAGAGTGCTCCTCGGATCCTGACCTTCCGGCCGCCGAACGCATACTACGCAGGCGGGCGCTTATAGCAGTTGACAGCTCTCGAATAAATACGACGTTCGATGATGGCCCATAGAAAGTGCCTTCCGAGCTGCCCAGTCCTGCAACGGTGACCAGCCCATCGACGGGCGCATCGCGTCCTTGTTCTTCTGGCGAGACATCGAGAATCGTCACACCGGCCGAGGAGCCACGAGCATGCTCATTATGAGTCGAAACTCGTGCGCAGGGAGTGGCGGCCGCAGCCCCTTTCTGCACCAGCATCTGAAGTGTCTGCTCCACCGCCCTCAGTCGCTCATCGTAGCCATCTAGGCCTGTGCGTAGTCCAGAGCCGCCGGCTTTGACAGGTTGTTCGTAGACGCAATCGAATCCCAGTTCAATACATAGCTTGCATGTCGGCTTCGCACCATCGCACTGTCTCGTTCAACTTTTGGTCTTGTCTTGCACCGCTGCATCACTCACCCGAACCTTCCTGTTCCTGCACGATCTGCATGCCAAAGCGACTCTACGTCGCTTAAAAGCCGGTTCGCTACTGTCAACGGTAGGGCTGCTGGTTGGTCGGCTCATGCTCGTGACCGGTGGAGTGTGGTACGTTGGTCTGGGGAAAGATCGGAAAGCGATGGAGGATAGAAGTGGAGAGAGTTTGTTCATGCTTCCCGGTCTACCCGCGGACTGGGTCCAGGTCTTCGTCTTGGCAGGAAACCGCGCTTGAGCTACATGGGTTCGCTGCACGAAACATCTTGGTCGAGGCATCTTCGTCCAGCGCCGAAGGAGTCTCTTCTGAGGACTGGCCTCCTCCGTCTCAAAAGACAAACACCTGCTTCACCAACCACGCCCTCTCCAGAAATCCCATCTCTTTCTCATCAAAAACCACTTCCCTCACCCTCTTCGCCACATCCTCCGTCCTGGCAAAATACGTAAAAGGCGCTCCCTCTGGCAGCATCGGAACTCCAAATTCCTGGCAGAATACTTCCACTCCACCTCTCACCCTCTCTAAACTATCTTCGTCCCAGGCATTCACACTCGCCAGGCGATCCAGAATCTCAAACTCCGGATAATCGGGGTCCGCGCGAGGGTCATCGTCGTAGATCGTCATACACCTGAGTGGGTTATCGTCTTGTTCGTTCACATCTTCCGCGTCACTAGATTGGCGACCTTCGTCCTTCGTCAAAGCTGCATCCGTATCCCCGCTGCCACACCACCCTCCTCTCGCCCTTCGAATCAATTCCCTCTCTCCTGCGTTCCAGATCCTGCTGGCCAAGTTCTGCGTGTCACCCTTTGTCCTCATGTCCCCTTTCTCAAAGTGACGCCGAGCAAGGTAGAAGTCCGCCCAGGCCATGTACTGTCGAAACATCCATTCATTATCTAATCCTGGTGAGCGATGACCTCGAGTCCGAAACATGTCAACTCCAGGAGATGTGATGCCGCGATGGAGGAGGAAGTTCGTTGCTGTAGAGGGAAGGGAAAGATTGGGGTTGGCCACTGCACGATCGAAGTCATAGTTCGCTGCGGGATGCGTGCGTGAGGCGTCATCGTCGATGAAAAAGTAGCAGTGCTTGTCGATAAAATTGCTCAGAGCCTGGATATGCGAGGCCGTTCGAGGTCTAGTGAGCGTCAATTGGTGTTCCTGTGCGATAAGCATTAGTGGGTTGATTGCCTGCGCTATGGAACTCGGACAAGACCAACTTCTAGGTCGATCAGCTCCCGGAAATGTCGATTGATCAGACGACACTTCTGTGTTTGCTTAAGGGGAAGACAAGCCAGAATGTGCAATTGCAGCTCCACAGGAAGATCCAATATGGGTGTCGTCTGTGGCGCATCGAATGGGAGGTCTCGCTGGCGTATCGTCGCATCGGATGGTTTCCAAACTCGAAAAATTGCGGATCGGACGAGCTTCAACATGGCCAAAACATTTTTCCTGATAACACTGCAGATGTGTCGCGTCTCGTCACCTTCTGTTGGGAGAAGTGGCCTGCTCACTCCAAACATAACTTGCCAGATGAGCAGACCGTACGCAAACAGCAAAGAGCTGCAGCCTTTTCGTTGGCTCTCAGTCTTGTACTCCATCATCTCCACTCTGCATTCGCGTCTCGAGTCGTGTGCCAGATTCTGACAGCTCACCGGAATGTGAGATTCATCGTCGCCAGTAGCTTGAGAAATCATGTTCCGATCCGGTAAATTCGGGCCCGCGGACAGAAGATTACCCGGCCGTTCTCAACCTTCCGTTTCCAAGTACTGCGACAACGACACCCCTACCAGGTCTGCGTTAGTAATCCTCACCATGGAGTCTTCTTTGGAAGTGTAACTGAGCTCTGTCCGTTCTGCTTTCCGTCCGCGCTCTTGAATGACACCACTTGACCGGATCCGGAAGCTTTGGCAAGGCTGAGTCCCAACAGTCGAACCCGAAGTCCTTCCTCGTTGTGCGGCCAGATCACAACCCAGTCGTAGCGTCGACCAACTCCTTCTCCTTTTCAACGCGGTGCTCTGAATTTCATGTTGGTCTTTGTACTGCCAAGTCATCAGAACAACACATATGATTCTCACGTTGTGCTGATAAGCAAGGTCATGTCCGTTAACTCCGTCGGGCGCAGTGGCCGCAACAGCACCACCAGGTACAGTTTCAAGTTCAAGCAAACAACAGCTTTGTCATCTCGAATGCGTGGGCGGGGAGGGGAATCCGGCTGCGGAGCAATCTGACGTTGAATATCTTTATCCACTAAGAGAATTCGTATCAGCAGCTCTGCGAAATCCAATGCAACGACGAAAGACGAAGAAAGAAACGAGAAGACGCTCAATGCCCGCTCGATCGCTCAAAATGCCAATGTCCCCAATGCGACCCGATTCCACTCCAAGCGCGCCTGCCCTCGACCTCATTAGACGTTATGCCTTAATTTACTGCTCATTCCAAGATATCTCGCATGATGCATGTCATATCTTCACAATGGCCAGTTCCTCGCCGAGATCTCTTCGGGAGAGGCAGGTTCGCTGACCTCAGCGACGGCTTGCGTAGCCAAATTGCTGTCTATCCGATCTCTACCCGCGCTGCCATCGAGCACAAAGGGGCCGGCGTCGTTACGCGGGGTCATCGGACCTTCTGTAACGACTGATGGCCCTGCCGATAGCGCGAACGGTGCATGAGAAGTCGGCGTGGTCGAGCGCGCTCCATTAGAATCGCTGGGAGATCGCTGGCCGGATCGAGACCGCGAGATATTGATAGGCTGCGAACCGGGCACTGGCAACGCAGAGGAGCTCGATCTGTCCACCCTAGTCGCTGGCTTTGCCTGGGCAATAGGTGAATTGATCGATGCATCGCTGAGCATCCTTGAAAGGTCCTCATCCACATCTCCATCTTGTGATCTGTCACCTGTGTCGGGTGCTGAGTCAGATGTATGCTGTTCTTCACTGTCGCCAGGCTCATCATTTCGGTTGCCGTTCGGCGTCTCTCCGCCTCCATTAGCCTGTGCATCGGCGTCTGTGAAATCTTCGAACATCTCCTCCTCAGGCTGCTCGACCTCTGCCTCCAAATCCGCCACAAAACGACAATTAGGGCACAAAAAGTTGGGGTAGTTCGGTCCGTGGATAAGCCCACGAATGCACTTGTAGTGCCAAACATGACTGCATGGAGCCACAAACAGAGCTTGACAGGGTGCCACTGAGTTTAAGCAGATGGAGCACTCGGAGCTGTTGACACTAGCGGCATCCGAATCGCGAACCTTGGACTTTGGCGTAGACTTGGCGCTGTTCAACAGTCGCTTGTGTGCTGAGGTGTTGAAGTTGTTCAAGCTCTTTTGCCAGCCACGATTGCATTCGATGCGGATCTTGACGCATCTGAAGATGACTTCCTCTCCGCCCTTGAAGTCGATGCCGAGCTGCACAACATCTCCATCATTCACCGGGTAGGGACGACTCTCGACGCCAGGACTCGATAAACGGACGTGATTGAGGAAGGTGCCTGAGCTCGACTTGACATCCTTGACATACCATTGGCCGTCGGTGCACCAGAACTCGCAGTGTCTCCTGCTCACCACCTTCGACTTGAAACCCACCACATCGCTCGTGTTGCTGTCTCGCTCGCTGTATCGGCCAACTTTGACCTTGCCGTCAGGCGTCTTAAGTTGGCGGGAAAGTGCGTTGAAGTGGAGCGACGGCCGTGACGAGCGGGTTTCCACGTGTGGAATGAAGCGAATGGTGGGGAGCGACTCTTTGCTTGGGCCCGGCGTGGCTGTCGCCGAGTCGGGCATGACAGAAGGCATGGCGGCAATTTCTGGCAGCTCAGGTCCGGATGTTCGGCGAGCGGAGGTGTTGGAAGCAGTTGGGCCAAATGGCGACGTCCTCGACCGGGTCATGCTGTCGACAGTACTCGTGATGTTTGGCTCTGGGACTGCTGAGATGGTGTTGGTGGAGGTCAGCTGCGGAGATTGCGTGGTTGGAATCCAGCCGTGCTCGCCGGACTGTATGGTGGAGGCAGGAGCGGCTGATTGCTGCTGCGTACCCCGCTCCGAAGTCGACGGCGGAGGCTGCGTCGGCGTGGCACTCCTCGACGGCGAGAATGGGAGGCCGAGGGGGGATGAGGTGGAGCGCGTGAGGGGTGGAGGAGGAGGTTGCTGCTGCTGTTCGGAGCGGTGCAGATGGTTGTGGGTATAGTTGCGCAGGTACGACAGGCCGCGCAGTCGACTCGGGCGGGTGGGCGAAGAAGGCGTTGCGCTCGTGGTTGCAGTGTGCAGCGAAGGAGTCGCGGTGGTTGCAGAACCTAGCATATTCGTACCCGGACGCGCGATTGCATGCGGCGATCAGACAGACCAGGTTGGGTGCAGATGGCAAGCAGTGTTCCCTCGCCGCCGCACCACTGCGCAGCCTCAAAACCAGCTGAATGTACCACGGAAGGCCGCTTGCGGATGCGCAGAAGCCGTTCCTCTTCGATTGCTGCAGAAGCGGCGTACAGTCGACTGTCCAAATTTTGTGATGTCTGCGGCTTCGTGAGGAAATTGGCTGGCGCACAGATGCAAAAGCAAGACAGGGTGCGAGGAGGGCGGCGGAAGGTGTTGGAGATGGGCTGGGCGAAGGATGAGGTCTGGATGAGGGCGGCGTCAGCTCACGGACCCTTTTCCACGCTGGGCATGTCGATCACCAATGCTCGCGGGTGCTGTGAACTCGTGATGAACGTGTCGTATAGCCAGGCTGACCGGTGTTATATCGCCAGCATACACTTCACCTCCGAAACACCCTCTCTCCTCCGCGCGAGACTCCCGCCCAATGTCGGAGCCAAGTACGACAGGCTTTCCCGGTTCTTCACGTGCCAATAATGGAGGACCGGTGCAAATTTGCGCCTGACGGACTCTGGTGGCGGAATCTCGTAGTCCATCTGCAATGCCACTGCACACAGCTACGAGATTTACCCTAATCGTTCCAAAATAACAAAACTGCATCATCATCGTTCGCGCCCATGTCCGCTGGCTCGTGCATGGTTCATCGTTGCTCCCGCCATCGGCATCTCCTCGCGCCGATCCTGCGTGCCGAGAAACGAGTCGTCGACCCTGCAAAGTGTACTGCCATCACTTTTCATCAACCATCCATCTTTAGGCCAGGACCATGAGCAAATCGCTGTCGCTGCCGCGGCAAGCATCGAGAATTGCGAAAGATGCCTCGCGTAGATCTGCCCGGTTACGAAGCTATGCAACCGCATCGCGAACAGCTCCCTCCGCCGCGGAACCTACAGACCTCGATCAGATAACGACTCTCCCCAACGGCATCAGAGTCGCTTCGGAATCTTTGCCTGGACATTTCTCTGGTATTGGCGTCTATGTTGATGCCGGGTCGCGCTATGAGAATGATGCTCTCCGAGGCGTCTCACATATCATCGATCGGCTGGCCTTCAAAAGTACAACCAAGCGCTCATCGGATCAGATGCTGGAGAAGATTGAGGGACTGGGAGGAAACATTCAATGCGCATCATCACGAGAGAGCTTGATGTACCAAGCGGCCACCTTCAACTCTGCCGTGCCCGACACGATCGCGTTACTGGCCGAAACGATACGAGATCCAGACATCACTGAGGAAGAGGTGCAAAGGCAACTGGAAACTGCAGACTACGAGATTGGAGAGATTTGGGGGAAGCCAGAGCTGATTCTGCCTGAGTTGGTGCACATGGCAGCATACAAGGACAACACACTGGGACAACCTCTTCTCTGTCCAAAGGAGAGGCTAGACCAGATCAATGCCCGCACAATCGAGGCATACCGCAAAGCTTTCTTCCGGCCGGATCGGATAGTGGTCGCCTTTGCTGGCGTACCGCACGATGATGCTGTCAAGCTGGCTACACAATACTTTGGCGACATGACGGGGTCAGCAATCACCAATGCACCTTCACTGGAAACCAAATTATCACAGGTACAGCCTCCTTACCCAACCTCACAAAGTCCATCCCAGAAGGATTCGCGGCTCATGTCCAAGATTCCGTTCCTGAAGAACCTTTCCACGTCTGCTACGCAAAAGGCCACAGTCTCACCTCTCGACCCATCGCAGATTATTCCTCATCCTCTGGATGCTCCGATCGATTATAGCCAACCTTCGCACTACACTGGTGGCTTCCTCACATTACCACCTTTACCTATTCCGCCGAATCCTGCACTTCCTCGTGTATCGCACATTCATCTGGCTTTTGAGTCGCTGCCGATCGCATCACCAGATATCTATGCATTGGCAACACTACAAACATTGCTCGGAGGAGGCGGGTCTTTCTCGGCTGGTGGACCAGGGAAAGGAATGTACAGCCGGCTATACACCAACGTGCTGAACCAGTACGGCTGGGTGGAGAACTGCGTGGCTTTCAATCATGCTTACACGGATTCTGGACTTTTTGGAATTTCCGCAAGCTGTGCCACACAGTTCGTGCCACGAATGCTCGATACGATGGCCCGCGAGTTGAGCTTGCTGAGCGCGGAGACTGGCCTTGGACGACTATCGGAGATCGAGGTCAAGCGTGCGAAGAACCAGCTGCGATCTTCTCTTCTGATGAATTTGGAATCGCGAATGGTGGAACTGGAAGACTTGGGCAGGCAAGTGCAGGTTCATGGAAGACGCATCCCGGTGAAAGAGATGGTTGCCAGCATCGAGGCTGTGACAATGGCAGATCTCAGACGCGTGGCGAAGCAGGTCTTTGGCGGAGGCGTGTACAATGTTGGGCAGGGCTCCGGCGCTCCTACTGTTGTTCTGCAGCAGGGTGAAGAGGAGGGTGTACAATTGAGAGAACTTCCGTGGAACGATATCCAGGAGAGGATCGCGAAGTGGGGGCTTGGGAGGAGGTAGATGAAGGAACGTGAGGTGTGTTTGGGGAGTGGTCTGAGCTTCACGGCAGATGTATCGATATTGTACAGATCGGATTTCAACTCATAGCGGAAGAGCAGGAGGCTGCTTGCTTTGTACAATAGATTTTGTAGACAGAAACGACTCGAATGAAGCGGAGTGTCTCTGAAGTGAGCTTAGGCTCTCACATGTGGAAATAAGCGCGCTAGTGACTGGCCTGCATTAGCGCAGTTGGAGCCTTCTCGATGGCACCACTTGGTCGTCACATGGAGTTCGACCAGCCCAGTTCGAAAGCTCTCGATATCCTAGAAGCACGTGAGAAGACACAAGTGAAAGAAGTGATCTGTGTTTCTGAAGTGGGTCCACGGGTTGCATGTGAAGCGTGACATTCACTGACGCCCACCAGTCGTTGCCGAACTTCTGAAGCATTCTTTCTGCACTGCCACAACTCTACCTCAAACACACCACTCAAATTGCAAGCGCACATCGATTGAGCAACCCACACCGATTGAGCAACCCACACCGATCGAGCTCCCCACACTGAGCTGCTGCCCGGCATCAACACCATGGCGAGCTTCAACGGTAAGGAGCCAACAGCTCCGCTACTCGTGCCTGCGAGCGCCAACGATCTGGCTGGCGGGGATAGTTCAGTGCCGTTGAACCTGATCATCGAGCTTCCGGTGGAGATGCAGCTGCGCATCCTGTCGTATTTGCCAGCAAAGGAGATTCAGCGCTTTCGACGTGTTTCTCGCCACTTCCGTGACACGATTGACTTGAAGGTACGAGAGTATGGAACGGAAAATTCGACATCCTCTGTGGAGACTGATCGGGTACAGGGGAACCAATGTCTTCTCATCGCGCCGGGAGTCGCTCAGTCGATGCACAGATTCAATACTTTCATCAAGAGATACTGCGAGTTTCCGATGGAGTCTGAGGACGGAGGACCAGATGCTTTTCTTGACGCGATTTTCGACTTCATAACGCTTCGCCAGGTCGAAGTCTGGGACCTCGACCTCGACGAGTTCAGCGCGTTCTGGCTCGAACGATCGCTGCACCTTGACGGATCTTCGTTTCCGGGCTGCGAGATCGAGACGCTCACTGATAATTTTTGGCATGTCTGGCGCTATGCAAGCGATCAGGATCCCTCCAGGCCGGCTTGGAATATATTTGACGACATATACGGCGACAAGAGCAAGACACTGTTGACGCGAGTGAAGACTTTTGTACGCGGAGATTACAACAGCGAGTCCGCTGACTCGGATGCCGGTGTTCCAGCACGAAAGTCCAACTTCACGTACACTCAAATCAAGGAGCGTGAAGATGAAATGGAACGTCTGCATCGTGTTCTACAGTTACCGGTGCTTCCGAGCATATCTCCGTACGCATACTACAACTACGACTCGCCTAACCACGGCTCGTCCAGCTGGGCTAAAGAGAGACTGGAAGACGCAATGGTACGGAATGAAGAGATCAGAGGCATCGAAAGGGCAGCATTGATGGAGGAGCTTTACATCGCTTGATCGATTTTCAACTGCGACCGTACATGATCCAGACAGTGTGTGAGCAGGACATATAGAGGCATGGGGTCCAAGGAAGCAGTGGGCCTTCAAGGCTCGGGACAGTGGTTTTGGAAGACTTTAGTCCTGTATCTGCAGTAGGGGATCGAGTTCTCAGCAGCATTTTCCACTACGGCGGCGAAGTCACGGAACAGCTCTTCAGAATAGTCAAGCAAGCTGTAATGCGATGCGTACCGCAGAGTCCTCATGTCACTGTCTTCACTTTTGCGGAACAGTGGAGCAGCATAGTCTGTATGAGATTTCACAAGAGCAGTAAAGCGCTAGTGACTGACCTGCATTAGCGCGCTTGCCGCCTGCTTGACGCGACCAAACTTTTCCATTCCACGTACACTGAAACTCGTGCTTTCGTTGCTAAAGTACATGCGACGGCGAACCACCTCAAGATGCCGCCACTCATCGAGGAGCCTCCACCGCGGAGATTGGACAACCTCGCGATCGAGTTGCAGCTGCAGATCCTCTCCAACTTGCCGCCGAGGCAACTGCTCTTGACTTGCCGCCTCATCAGCCGCCATTTTCGAGATGTCATCGACTTGGAGGTATGCTGCTTAGCCAAGCGTGGGCGCGAAGTGGACGAGGTATTGACTCGGGTCAGGAAAATCATGGCTCGCTCGTTGGTGGCAGTATCTCTGCGTCTCTTGACAGGCTGAACGCTTTTATCAAGCGGCACTGCGAATTCCCGTTAGAATCTGAGGACGGTGGACCGGATGCGTTCCTCGATGCGATTTTCGACTTCATCAGAGTGCGCAAACTGGGACCGAGATGGGAGAACGAGCTCGACTTGTTTACTCAATTCTGGCTGCACAGATTAGACGGGCAGCAGCGGCGTCAATACATTATTGACGCCTACACCAACGAGTTTGTCACCATGTGCGAGCACTCAGTTGACGAGTCTGCCCTCGAACCAAGCGGCTGGTTCTATGACAAGTTTGAGGAAAAGGTCTGCATCATGTACCTGAGGACAAAGATCTTGATGCAGTCTTACGAGCGTCCTCTGGTTGAACACGCTCCGAGATGCGAAATCATGGAGCGGAGATGTCCAATTCTTGGGGCTGAACAACCAGTCCGGACTCGAGTTGATGAGATGAGAGACTTGCATCGCTGCCTTGGAGTGCCCGGTTTCGACGCCATATCTCCATACACGTACTGCGTTTCCGCAATATGGCCACTGGCCAAGCTGATGCCGGACAAACGAGAGCTGAGAGCACTCAAGGGCATCGAGAGAGCAGTAGTGCTGGAGGAAGTGTACATCTACTGAATGGTCTCTGCGGCTGGAGCGTTCGCCCAGAACCGAAAGTGAGAGGCCCCTCGATGTTGCTCTGCATTCTGCCGCATAACGGGCACTCCCCTCAAGATTGAGCTGTGTAGCGTGCACAGACATTGCACGAATAGAAGAATGCTGAAGACCATCCAGTCACGCTGACATCCGCGGCTGTTACAAAGAGACAACAGCACGCTCCGGAAGCTGATACACCAACTTCACACTATGCTAATACCGCGATGAATATCTTGAGCCAAGGGTGAATGGAGTAGACAGGCTCGAAATCCAGCTTTCACCTGTCAGGTGAACCACGCTAGGGACTGACTTCCATCCTTAGTTATTGCTCACCTTCCTCCCAGACATTCTCGACTCCAGGCGCAAAGCTCAACTTCCACCACCACCCAGAGCTCCCCAAAGAGTCGAGCATTTCATCCACTATGGCGCGCAACAAGAAGAAGCAGAAATCGCAACAGCCCACTGCCGGTCCCGAAAGTGATGCTCCATCGAGTCACAAGGCATCAACGCCAGCTCAGCTACTCGGCGGACTTCCGGTGGAACTACAACTGCGCATTCTTTCGCACTTGCCGGCCAAGCAGATCCTCTCCTGCCGCCGCATCGATCGCCACTTTCGCGACATGATTGATCTCGAAGAAAACCATGGCCTTCTGATCGGACCAAGCATCGCCGCATCGATGGAGCGGTTCGACACCTTTGTAAAGAGATACTGCGAATTTCCGCTCGAGTCAAAGGACAGCGGGACAGATTTCTTCCTCGACGCAGTGACAGACTACATCGAAGTTTGTGACATTTGGGCTGTGAACTGGGTGGAGAAGATCGATGGTTTCATGGAATTTCTGGTCCAGAGATCTAACGACGAATTCCCAAACGGAGGTCCCTTCGCAGGAAGACAGGCCTGGCAACTTGGATTCGACTTCAACGAGCTCTGTGACTACGCGGTCGGAAGCTTCCAGTATCGCATGCAGAACGTCTTTGATGAGATCTACGGAGAGAAGGTTGAGATCATCATCGACAGAATGAGAGCATTCTTGCTGGATCATGCGAGGCATCCGGCCGAGTATGTCCCAAAGTATCCAGTCACAGGACCCCACGCACCTCTCGTACCAGGCATCCCAATGCTTGCACGTGCTCCCCAGATGCCGCATGTCGGTCGTGCCATGGGCGTGCCTGTTCTGCCAAGAAGTTCTCCGTTCACGTACTACGCAGCTTCGATTTGGGCTCAAGACAAGACTCTTGACGCTAGGAATGATGAGATGGTGGTGGAAGGCGTGGAGAGAGCGGTGCTGCTGGAGGAGACGTTCATTGCTTGTATTTGAGCTCCGTCGTACACAAGATTGTGACTGTGAGTACGGAGACATGGTCACTGCCGATGGAGTTTCACACAATCTGGGCTGTGGACTCGTTGGAGAAACGATCTGGCAAGCCCAGTGGCTAACGAATGAAGGCTTCATTCGATGATGCTGACGATACGACTTAATGAAATGGTACAGCTGGAAGAGACTTCAATGTCCTGCTCCGATACGAGAACGCTTGGATCCTTGTTGCTACAACGGGCAACTTTGCAGATACGTTCCATCATCAATACGCTTTCGAAAGCAATCAAGTTTTCAAATTGAGCTGATCAAAATCGTTCTGTATCGTTGCTTCAAGGGAAACAATCGTTGGAAGGGCTGAGACGAGTCTCGGCGAGAGTAAGTCCTGCTTCCTTCCGACGATATCACAGTACAGAGGACTAACTACCATATTGATCCAGCACGGTATACTTCAGCAAAGTATTTTGGAGTATACCACAGATCACGCTATCCAAATTTGGTATCGCGTGCCTGGGATGCCAAGCCCTCGGAACCTGCAGCGTGCGAATACGTAGGCATCGATCACTCCCTTCATTCATCGTCTGTACTACGGGATCCATCTTCCATGTCTCAGCAACCTGAAAAGGTCCGTCGCAGTCACCGCAAATCACGCAATGGCTGCGGGCCTTGCAAGGCACGACGCATCAAGGTGTGCAAAGAATACGAACCCTAAACAAACAAATGCGTATTGACTGACCCACGTCGTTCTAGTGTGATGAGAATCATCCGGACTGCCTGAATTGCGTACGCCGGAATGTCGTGTGCCACTACAATGCGAAGACCGTGGCTTCTACAGTAGCTTCAACACCACGTGTCCGGAGGGAAAGAACGAGTCCGAATACAGAGCCACATCATTCGAGAGAGCATTCGATTCAGAGTCCTGTTCCAACGACAAGATCGCCGACGACCACACCTCTACAGTCTGTCCAGACGCCGTCACAGTCCATTAGCACGCCACCTAGTGACTCCGGTGTTGCTTTGCCACGACTGAACCACGATCCTTTCGACGCTTCCGACATGGCTCTTCTGCATCATTTCTTTGTAGCGGTGGCTCCTACCCTAGCAGATGACGGAGGAAGCCCTATCAAATGGCGAGCTCAACTCCCGAGGGCTGTTTTCGCATCAGACTGCTCGCTGCACGCTTTGCTGGCGGTATCAGCACTTCATCTGGCGCGTCAACGACCCATGCAACGCGAGGAGTGTTTGGCAAAGGCGACTGAGCATCACGCACTTACTTTGGCTCCTCTCATCGACTCGCTCACGCACTTGGACGAGCACAATGCCGAGACGACATTCTTAGCTGCCGTATTCCTCTGCTACCACAATCTTGCCAAGGGACCTCAGCCCGGACAATATCTGGGCTTCGGTGATCAGGCGGACGGAGAATGGATATGGGTCATCAAAGGTGTCCGAACGGTTTTGTCCATGGTTCGACCATTCCATCAGCCACCAGCAGAGTCGAATGATAGCCCCATGGCGATTTCGAATCACTCTCTAAGGGAATTTGCACCGACCCCTTCTTCGACTTCTCCTGTGCTTGACTACGAGGCTCCTTTGACCGAACTATCACGCATAGTGGCCTTGCTAGAAGGCGAAGCATTATCAAGCACGAAGTACATGCAGGCTGTCGCAACGTTGAGGACCGCATTCGAAGCATGTTTTCCATCATCACAGGAGGCACAAGAAGCCAAATCTGGTGTCACTGAAGTGCAGACGCGAAGCGTGTTTCGATGGCTTTTCTGTCTGGAAGCTGATTTCTGTCAAAGTTTGGAGCGACAAAGTCCGATTGCTCTATTAATCTTTGCACATTTCAACGTGCTTGTACATCAATTACGCCATATCTGGTACATGGAAGGCTGGAGTCTGCACATCATGCAGGGTATCTTGAAGCATCTTCCCCATCACCATCATTCCTGGATCCAATGGCCTCGAGAGCAGGTGATGGGCGCGGATTGAGGGGGTGCGATGATGGCCAGGACTTCTTATCCTTAACAGCTCAAGATATCCCCAGGAAAGTCGTTTCAAGATGAATCCGAAAGTCGCAATGATTATGGAGACCTGGAGAGTTCCCGTGCTCATCCAGCGAAGTCCCTTGCCTCCGCCCTGCAGCACGACTCAATCCTATCGAGCGCCATCTTGATCACGCGTTCAGACTGGCCGTTCGTTTCAAGACCACTGGCCTCCGGACTTGGCTCGGTAATTGACTTCCGTTGCGAGGTTCTCCCGTCCTGTGCGCTTATTCTGCCTGAACAGCACAGTAGAGCAAGCGGCAGCCCAAATGGCCAAGGCCCTGAATCGTCAGCGGATGCACCAATGTTCGAGTCAAAAGTCCACTTACTCCAGAACGATCGCAAGCAACACTGTCACTACACTGATAGCCTTGGTGGTCCCTGTACCGCGTCCCGCACCCATGGAGCTTACGACGATGACGGCGAGCCAGAAGACTGTCTCGAGGCAGTCCAGGATCATGTTGGCCTTGAGGCTTCTCCAGCGCTGGAATCGTGGCGAGTGCTCGGATAGCATTTGGTAGGCGATGATGATGAGAGATTTGATACCCTGCGCAAAGACAAATGTCAGCCTCGAGTCTGCTTTCGTATCATGGGAAGAGCTTCGCCACGCAAGACTTACTATGGGGATTGCCATGATGCTCGATCTCGAAATTGGAGGATTGGGAATGGAGAGGCGACCGAATGTTACGCCGAGGATGATGATGATCAAGACCATTTGCACAATGTGCACTCTGGTCTTGAAGCGCTCGGTGAAGGTGTCGGCGATTGCCATGATGGATTGCGGGTGGCTGTGATGGAGGTTCGAGGCGGGTTTGTTGGGTTGGAGCTTGGTTGCAAAACTTCTCAGAGACTCCTCTGCTTCATATACTCCCGGCGCCGGAGTTCCTGCAACCCCGAAAAGGAAAAAAGAGTGAATGGTGGCTGTCGTATCATGGTGCCTGTCGTCGCCAACGTCTTGGCGTTTGCGGGTGGAAGCCACAACACCACAGCCTAGACCAAGGTGCAAACGGATACGCCCCCATGAAAAGTGGCTCCGCAGTACGAATCTGCCTGAGCGACAACTTCTAAAGGACCAGGCAGCCATATTTGCGACGGGTCCGTGGTCGCCACAAATCTCCACGTCCTCAAAGAGCGTATTCGTATTAAGCTGCGTATTCAGATGAATACGCGATGTCCCGCGCGATTGGCTGTCCCTTCCTTGGCATGGGACTGTTGTGCTTGAATACGCATCGCAAGCAAATGACAAGGCAAGGAAGCTTTGCAAGGCAACTTGGTTGCCAGGGACTCTCAAGTTGCTTGAGCCTGGGCTTCTGGCCGCCTCACGAATGTCCCACGAAATTGCGCAGCTCGGCTCGACAAGTCCGTCTGCAGCAGTGTCGAGATGTACACTCCCAACAAGACTTTACGCAGTACTGTACTGCTTGTAAATGTGGACAAAGAGCACATGCGATGATGGGTCGTGGAGTGTGGCATTGAACGAAAGTTGTGTCATATCTACGTCTTCTACATAGATTCATGGGTTTGGTCTCGCAGTCTTTCCACTCTCCCATCCAGAGCAACATCAATACAAACAGCTGTATGGACGTGCTCGAAAGTTATGCAGGAGTCGGCTAACCTGTAAGCAGTGTCGTCGCATTGGAAAAGATTCCTGACAGGCGGATAATATCTTTGAGTCCAACACTTTCGGATTGCCTCTTCCATCCCAGTTCCGTTGGAAGTCTTTCGTTTTCTGCAAGATCAAGCAAGTCAGCGTCGGCAGCGAAACAATCTTTTCGATGTGAAACATACCGAAGAAGTACACCACGAGATCCCGATCTACTGTCACGTTGACACGATCGCCAAACGCAATGACGGGAGCGAGCAGCTCGCCAATGCTGAAATTCTCCACCGAGGCCGTGAATTTGTATGTCGGGTTGGTCGATCTTGACTGCACTTGCCGTGCGATCTTGCTGTTCGCTAACATGTAGCGATCGATGACGGGAGCAGTCCAGAATTTCTTTGTGAAATCGAATACGTCTTGGTCGAAGATGTGGTTGTTGCCGAAGTAAGCATCTCTTCGACTGCAAGGCTTACTTTCAGCATGCTTCGTCTCTCAATATGGAGGCTATTGGACCCACCTTAGGCTAGCATCGTGCTCCAAGACGTTGTGTACGTTGAGTTGACCACTGGTACGCGGCACTCGTTAGCATCGTTCCCAAATGAGCATAGGTATGCCTTGACATACAGGTCAAACCATGTAGCGTTCGGCTGCGGATTCGCTGGCAGTGCTTGATCGAACATGATGTCTGTCAGATTGGCCTCGAAGTTGAGTCCCTCAGACAATGCCGCATGGACGACCTCTCGAGTGAGATTCCTGCCATCGTGTGGCAGGAGTCCATGGTTGGCTAAGGTGTTCATCATTGGACATGGTCCACGAACTGTTAGAGCGAGTGTCAGTATAATAGGTGTCGAGCGATGAAAAGAATCGATTGCTGGTGCAATGCCGTACGATCATTTGGTCCAGCCGGTCTCCATTGAGAGAGACGATCAGCGTGACCGAATGCCAATGGAGCCTGCGAGATTGTAAATGCAGTTGCGAACTTCATGTTGATTTCGTGAATCGTAGAATGTGGCTTGATGTTGCGTCGCTAGACGAGAACACGCCCAATGAATGACTGTATATATAACATGCCTATAGTGCCGCGTGCTGCGTACCGCGTCATCTGTGTTTCATCATCAGTAGAGTTGTACAAGTTGAGGTGACCGCTAGATGCCCAGTCGGCACTTTGCCATTGGTAAGCGATGAGATTTGTGCAAGATTGCGGTGCAGTATACGAATACGCGGGGCTCGGGTGGGCAGCACGAGCGGTACGACAACGCGCGACTGTTGCAGTCTCAATGTATCTCGCTGCGGGTACCACTCTGGGGTCGTCCGATTGGCCGTTATCGTGCTGCCTGCTTCAACGTCAGCATACTGTAAAGTGCGGATAAGGAAGTGCACTATATCGGCTCGCATTCAAAGCGAACTGTGGAGGAAGTTGCTTCCGCATGCAGTCGCCCACAGCAAACGCCTTCCATCTTTCACCTTATGACATAAATACAATTCAGATGACGCCATGCAAATTATCGCCACGACATGACATCTAGTCTATAGGTGAGCGTTACGAACACTTTGCAGAAGACTACTGCCACTCCTTCAACTTGGACGCATGCACTGCTTAAGAGACCTCCAGATCAAATTGATTGACCGCAAACTTGCAGCTGCGACTCCCGGCTGGATTCCGACCGCCGTATGTCAACTCAGCCCCGGCTTGACTTTGGACCAAGTAGTAATTTGCCGGAATCTCCTTCAAGGTTCCCGTCATGTACTTTAGAAAGTCGACCAAGTTACCGGTGAACTTCGTTCTTTCGACCCAATTTCCCTTGCCTCTGCCCCTGCCACTCGCTGCAACGAAAGAATGGACAGTCACATCACCGTTCGAACCTTTGTACAAATCCCAAAGGCCCAAGATGCCAGGTACCTGCACGTTCTTACGGTAGGGTTCCCAGTTCACGTAGTCGGTTGTAAGCGGACCAGCACCGCCACGAGCGCCTGTCCAGACCATGACTTCGTTCTTTTTGTTGTTCACGTCGTTCGTGGGTCCTGTATGAATGTTAGCAGACGAACATGATCGGTTGATCATGATGTTAGGACTTACCGAGCCACAGGTCATAGACCATACTAGCTTCAATGGGCGACTTGGGGTTGCAGTAGAGGTCCCAATTGAATGTCGTCCGCATGCTCCTAATATTCGACAGTGGGATCGGGTTTCGATTGAGTTGCATGTTTGGGAACGACTTCACACCTCCGTCGCCTTTCAACCACGCGAAGCTTTTCAAGCTGGTAAGTTCCTGGTCGCTTCCTCGAACCATGTATAGGACTACTCACTCGGCGGTCCATGCGACCTGATTGCCCTTGATACTATTGACGTTGACACATTGACTCCCGACCAAGGTTACTCCTTTCTTCCGACCCCAAATGTTGTTGGTGAGAGTATAGCCTGCAGCTTGAATCTTGCCGAAATCATCGCAGGCGGCATTCGTGTTGAGTGTATTGCTTGCGGCGTCTGTAGAGAGCATCAACTCGTCGTTTCTTGCTGCAATCTGAATGCCAGCCTTGTTCATTGTTGGCATGTCTTGTCGTAAAGCTGGCGATGCTGCGGACAAACTCGCGAACAGGATGAGCGCTGTGGGGATGGTATACAACATTTTGATTCTGGCGATTGAGTGGCTTGTGAGTCGGAGTGTAATGTGTTCTGTCGAGCTGTGGTCCCTGCTTGTGGTTCAAGACTGCCTTCATATAGTTCCCATTGCTTACCTGATTACATCCTACGGCTTCTATCGGGCGGTGATATACTCAAGCTTTATCTTGCTACTGCTAAATATGAGCTTGAGTTCGAGCTTGTGTAAACATGTGCAGTCGCTTTTCTTGGCAGTGGTCTTTGGTCTGTAGAAAGAGCTGTTGCTGTCAGTCCAAGTACAGTCGTCTTACGGTGTTATACGAAACCCTCCGTACAACCCTGTCAAACTATGTTCCAGAACGCGCTTCCACACATCGTGATCAGGTAGCCACGACGGGATCGAAAGGCTCATGTTCTCAAGGCAAAAATCAGGACAGATCATGAGTTGTGTCCTGGGGTGTCGGAGAACCTGTTCGGCCAGCACTCGCTCCAGCTAACATCTCAAAGGCCAGAAAGATGGCTGAGAGCGTTTTGTCAAAGTTGGTGCAAAATAGTCTGAACCAACAATTAGCGGAGAAGTACAGTTCGGACACGGCTGCTTCGGCTTATACTGTCGTGCGTGCAGCACATGGGAGCCAGAAAGTTACGCACGCAAAGCGCTCATAAGAACCCAGCGCTTACCAACACATCGTGATGCATTAGTGATCATCATCAAGCTGCACCAAGAATATCACCAACGGGTAGAACGTGTTCTACAGGAGCAGTCTCGAACATGGCGCCCGTTTACGCTCTGCAGGAACCAGCTACGAGGACGAGCTCAGGTTCGGGCCCGAGTATTCTGTGAGGGCTTGTTTCCGAATAGGATTTCGCACAGTCTGCCCTAGCGTTCCGTGAGGGCTTGTTTTCGAATATGATTTCGCGCTTCCCTGCCCTAGTTCTAGCTTTCCGTGAGATGTTGTTCCCGAACGGGACTTCGAGCCTGCTCCAGTATATGCCGAAGAAGGACGGCCTTGCAAGGCGCTTTATGTTCTTTGTAGTGTACATTGAGGGCATCTTGTCTAGAGAAGAGGAACACCGGACGTGGAACTTCGGAACAGAGATAAGTCCGCCTTGCGTTACTTTTCGAGCACAAAGTTACGAAAGCACCTCGCGCGCATGGTCAAGGTTGTTAGGGCTTCCTGCCGAGTTGTCCCTAGGACATCGCATGAACGGGGTTGGAGACTGTGCGTCTTATCAGACATTAATCTTATTGGTCCAAGTCCTACGTGACACAGATACTCAGCAACGTAGGTTCAACGCAGCAGGCCGAGGAACAGCTGCTTTCTACGCAAATGATGCACTTGTTTTTCCGCCTTCTGCGCAGCATTCGTCTCCCGACTGCGCATCCGCCGTGAAGCCACAGCGTCGAGGCCGCCGGTCTGCTTCCACATCAGTCGCACGCGCTGAGTTTGCCCAGCTGCTTCCAACAGCATTCGTCAACTTCCCTGCACGGGTCGATGCAACTTCCTCTTGCCCAACCATATCTCGCCCGAAGGGATTCACGCCGGGGATTTCGCAATATTCAAATACCTGCATCTTCCAGCGCTATCCAATGATCAATTCTTCCAGCAGAGCTGCACGCTTGATCGGACTCAGAACTTCTCCATCCTCAAGTGCCAGCTTGATCAAAATCCAGGCCCAACGTGATTTCGTGCAGTAGGTGACGGGTGCAGTGTGTGGCAAAGATGGGACGTGGAGCAAGTCCACCAACTTGCTGACCGTAGCTTGACACCTCTTGTAATATTTGCCGTCATCCTCGTACTTCCCGGTAGTCGGAACTCTGACCAACCTGTACTTCGGTGGCTGAGGAGCAACGTGACAAATGGCACGACCCTCAACCTCGTTCTTCTCCGCAGCACGGAACATTTTCAGAATCTGCTCAGCTGTTGTAGCGCCGAACAAATAGTGTGCAGTGTCCATATGATAAAGAAGGAGCTTCGTCTGGTCGTAGGTCCAGTTCTCCTTCGGAGACCGCGGGTTGGACTCGTATGACGCAGCCGCGTAGAAATGCAAAGTGATGGGCCACAGGGTTTCCAATTCCTCGCCCGAAAGCGGAATGTCTTGCGGGTTTGCGCGGGCATGCCAATGATCCCAGAACATCTTGCCAAACCAGTTGTATTTTTCAATGTCCTCGTCGTCCCAATCTTCGAGGAAGTCATCGTCGTGAAGCACATTGTCGAAAAAGAACCCTAATGCGCGGAGAAATGATGTCGGAGTGCCGTCCTTGGCGAGCTCATGCGTGTGATAATCACAGAAGGCGGCGATCGAGTCATTCAGACGCTGGAGCGCGTAGTTGATGCCCGGCTTCAGGAAAAGGCTGTGGTTCTCGGTCGCGTCGATGAGCTCGTGAAAGTGGCCACTGATGCGGCGACACCTTTGAATATCTCGCGCCGGCAACATCAACAGGACTCGAAGCTGAATTTCCGGAGGGAGGTCGAGCAGCGTGGTGGGAGAATCGGGACGGTCGCATGTGTTCACGGCACTGTTGAGAAGCAGTTGTGGGATGTGTGCGAGGTCAGAGTCATTGGAGTGTGGGATAACTGGGCTGGCGGGTTGTGACGAGTGGATGTCTTCGATGTTGTGGTCTTGTTCGATGCGCGAGCTGTTGGAACCCATCGTCGCGGCGGTGTCACGGGCGCTGCTCCGTGTTGATGCGCCGTGGTCCTTTGAGGCGCACTTCTTGCGAGTCCATGAGGTGCAGGGAAGAGAAGCGGGTTGGTGTCCTTGGTACAGAGGTGCAGTGAAGCGCGGCTTCGGCAAGCGCGTGAATGGCGGACCCGCTTTTGCGTGCCGTTCACTCTTCGCACCAACTCGACTTCATCCTCATCTGCTAACCACTCCTCAGCCCCATCAATGGTCCCATTCTCTTGACAACTTCCGCGACTCTTTGCACAAGACACTCCAACCCACGGCGCTGCCCAGTCCGAGCTTGGAAAGAGCTGCAGCTGAAAGTTGCTCTTCCAGATCACCGATCGCCCGTCCAGCGTGTCAACAAACATGACGAACAGCGAGAAGCGCCGCAAACGCAAGGCAGAGCGCCAGGAGCCTGGTAAGCCAATCGAGCGCAGTTGCCGCTTCAGTTCACTATTTCGACTCGCGTGCTGACAATCCGGCCATCTGTAGGCAGGCCTCCAGCGAAGCAGATCAAGTTCAAAGAGCACTTCATCAAGATGCTAGCCCCAGAGCTCCAGCTCGACGTTCTCTCATACCTCTCAGTCACGGACATCCAGAAGTGCCGACGTGTGAACCGGTACATGAGAGATCTCATCGACAATCCTGCGAATCAGGTCATCTGCGCTGCGCCGAGCATAGCCCAAGCGCGCAAGAAGTTCGACGAGTTCATCAAGAGCCATATCGAGTACGATGTTGACGCGGTGGATGAAGCTGGGAACCCCTGCGGTTTCCTGAACGCTCTGGTCGCTTACACGAAATCTCATGGCATTTGTCAGAGCCACTGCGAGCTGCATGTCCTCCAGCTGGAGGATTTTGCAGCACACTGGATTGAGCGATGGCAGCCGGGTCCAGAGGTTCCGCAGGAGAATCGATGCTCAGCAGTCATGTCGGCCGCCGCCGGGCTACATGCTCTCCACATGTTGCGCGAGGGGTTGCGTCATTCCCAATTCGGCCGGATAGGCGTCGGCAAACTGGAATTCATTCTTGAACTGCACATTACACATGAGCTATTTGGGGTCTCGAGAGAGCAGTGCAGCTCGGCGCTATTCCAGAAGATAGCTGCTGGTGCTTTTGAAGGCACGCGCTGTCATGAGCGGGGCGAAAGTCTCGGTTGCGTGGGCTGCAGATCGCCGTCGAAATTCAAGCTTGCCGGTGTGCTGTCCCAGCTTGAAAGGAGTCATTACCTGTCGGCGAAAGCAAACGAGGATGTAGATGAATACATTGCCGACATGCGCAATGGCGCGAGACTCCACGGACACGCCCTTGCGACAGTCAGAGCTGCGTTGGAGGAGCGCAAGCGCGAGGAGGCTTCCTGGACCGAGGTGCGGCGCAAAGAGCAACCTCAGTTTCGAAATCCGTGGCGTTCACTGGCGGACGTTCAAGACAGTACCGACAGAGTTGAAAGCTACCTTGCACAGCCCGCCATGGTCCAGGGGGCGTCAATAAGCACCCACGATGGTGCGAATGGAGATGACGCCTTGCCACAAGATTCTCCATTCAACCAAGGGGACGAGGTTGGCGCATTGTTGTTCGAGCTATTCGAGTTGCCAAAGTTGCCCGATAACCTTGAATTCGCCTACTACGGCCGCTCTCGACGCCTGGTATCTTTAATGAAGGAAGTGATGCAGGGCGAGAAGAAGTTGACGCCACTCCGCAAAGCTGCGATCCTGGATTCGATCACCATTTGGTAGATCGATGCGGTATGCGACACTAGCAATTCGACTGCCGCCTGACAAGTAGACTCTGAGGCCAAACTTCGACGATCGCAGCGAGTAGGACGGAGTGTCGGGCACAGCGGGACTGGGTACTATCGCCTTCGGGCCAACCACAAAGAGAACAAAGACGCCGCACCTGCCGCGACCAGGACGCCAGTTCCGATTGAGAGCAACGGCGATGTCTTGCCACTCTCGTTGTTCGCAGTCTTCGACTTTGTACGTAGACCTGGCTTCTGCCCGCATACAACATGCAAATCGATGACTTTCCGAATCGAGTCGTCCCGCATGTTCTGCTTGATATCCACAATGAAAGCCTTTGTATCTTCCAAGCTCCAGCCGAGTGATGTTGTGAACATCGCAGTCGTGAAGCCTTCCATTCCGGTCATCGTACTCAGCATTGTCCTCTCGCCCAGCTCTCGCTCTTGCGGATCCTCCACCCAGGTACCCCATTTGTGCGCAAAAACCCTCTCTTTTACGCTCACCAGCCCTGCTCTTTCTTGAAACTCCTTCAGATGAGGTCCCAGTTGCAATTGTCTCCCTCTCTTCTCCGCTGCTTGCTCCATCAACCGATTCCATCTGAAAAATGGCAGGAACTTGTTCACATCTTCTCCCATGTCGATCTTTTGCCCTTGCCCGTCTAGCATGTACTGTCTGCAGAGCGAAAACTCTTGATGTTCCACCCATCCTCCCGGTACCAGATGTTTGATGACCTTTTGCATGAATTTGTCCCAGTCTGCTACACAGCCGTGTACGAGACTCAAATGTATCAGGTCAAAGTATCCTTCTGATCCATCTTCTTGCTCTGATGGGAACGGCCAGTCACTCTCCATATCTTGTACGATCCATCCCACGTTCTCAGGTTTATTCTTTGTAGGCTGAATGGGGCTGACGTCCATGCCTGTGATCTTTGCGTCTGGGTATTTGTCTGCCATTTCGAGACACCAGATTCCGCTGCCGCAACCTATGTCGAGGATTCGGAGAGGTCGATTGTTTGGTGAGGGTAGAGGTACAAAGTGAAGTTTGTCGCCTTTGACTTGGGTCAGGATGCAGTGTTGCTCGTTGAGGCGTTGGATTTCGGGCTCGTCGTTGGGCATGTAGTAATGGCCGAGGGAGCTGGAGGCGTAGCGGCGGCCATTGAGATAGGTCCATTCGTAGCTCGAGAGGGAGGAGGGATCTCTGTGAGGGTCGTGGGATTCGGCTCTGCACGATGTGAGGCTTTTGCCGGGATAGGAGGATAGGAATTGGCTTACGGGTGTTCCACGTCTACGAAGCTCTCGTCCATTGTTGACATTGTGTTGCTTCCTTTCCCCTCGCTTTTGCAGGTACCAGGAAAGATGAGTCCACTGTGTAGCTTTAAGACCTCTGACTGTACTGTGGTCTGATTTCAAGCAGCTGAAGTGCTCGCCACCTGCTTCGCCAGAATAGTACGCTCCTTTGGGCAGTTTTGAGGACGAGGTGAATGAAAAGAGCAATACTCACCGCCTCATACTATAACTGGGCATTGCAAATACGTCTACCGCGGCGCAGCGCCCGGTCTTACATATGCAGTCCCAAGGTTCACCAGGTGCTGCATTTGCGCAGACTGCCGAAGTCCCCACCGTTGACAGCTCATAGCTCGTGCAGCAGCGCGCAGTAGTCTTGTCGCCGGCGTGGCTATTTCGCCAATGGGGGCATGAAAGCATCGATAGTGCTTCATTCTGGCCGGTATAGTGCTGTCAGGATGCGAGATCAGACAATGGGCAGTCTGCTGGAACAATGAAGTGCAGAGGACGATGTTGTGTCACTTCGGCTCGGGAAGAGGTCCGCGCTTTCTGCCAAGACCAAGGACAACAACACTCCCAGTTCCAACATTCGTCGTTGAACATCATCATGTCAACGGCGAGCAACAGCATGTCTATCTGTAGGCTGAGACACTTGCGCAGCAATCCTGGGGAAATACAGGGCAGCAGCTTCGAAGCTCGACTCACACAAAAGACCCGTAACGGGAACTTCCAACAGACAGACGATGCGAATGCGAGGTATGCCACCTGAGCCGTGTTCTTGAAGAAGCACCTCCGCTGGACCGCTATATCGAACGGCGACAGAAACCTAGACTGAATGGCTGAATTGACCTTTCTCTTGGCCGACCTGGATGAAGAGCAGCAATGGAAAGCCATCCGACAAAATGCCAATGCATGGTATGAAAGGCTGGCGTCTGCTTCGGAGGCAGGGTCGGAGCTAAACACAAAACACATTGGAAAGATCCTCGCAACACCGGAGTATGCAACATTACCTTCAGCATCCGCAAATACGGAAGGTGCGCAGCTAGATGAAATGCTGGACTGGTATCGCCAGCGGTCTGATCCGAAGCCTGTCATTCTCTACTACCTTTCCATGGAAGTGCCTACAGAACTTGGTGCGAAACTGCTTGCCAGAGGGGCGAGCCCGAATTGGCGACCTCATTGGATGTGGTGTGACCTCCACAAGCCGATCGAGATGAGCAGCGTACCTTCCGCTGCTGCTGAGGCTGATGTGAGAGTCGCTGCGAGGGTCGCTTCAGCAGAGCATCAAATTCAGACTGTCGATCAGGTGATTGCTGAACACCCAGAAGAATTGCATCGCATCGCGGCCTTCCGAGATGCACAAATCATCGGGGCCTGTGTCTTGAACTTCACCCGCGGGTCGCACGGAATTGGAGGCCTCTTTGATATGGAAGTGGACGCTGTCCATCGCCGAAAAGGTATTGGGACCGCGTTAACGATACGAGCTGTACAATTCGCCAAGGCTGCAGGCGTGAGGTACGTTTACCTGAATGCGACACCGGAAGCCCGGGGTGTCTACCGTGGGAGAGGGTTTCAAAGTATTGGTGACGGATGGAGTTGGCACCTACCGACCACTTTCAAGGATGCGACCAAGCCAAGTAAAGAGCAGGTTTGTTTTCTGGAGGCAGTAATGCTCGGGAATGTAGGTCAGCTTGATTCGATGAATGTTGGAGGCAGCGTCATTGAGCAAGACATGGAAAGCAGAACGGCGGATGGATTGACCGCGATCGAATTGGCTGTGCTTTTCGAACGTCCGGAGTCTGTACGATGGCTAATTGATCATGGTGCAACTGCTGACATTGTTTCTCTGTGGGACCTCGGCTGGAAGGATCAGGCAAAGCAACTGATTGAGCAACAGCCACAAATAGTGAATCGGAAGGCTGGTCAAAACGGCGCAACAGCTTTGCATATCGCTGTCCAACGCAACGATGAAGAATTGGCCGATTCAGTGCTGCGCAGTATGGCCGTCGATCACAGCATTACAGACGACACTTTTGAGTCGTCCGTATCCGGCTGGGCCAGCTTCTTGGGAAGGACACGGATGCTGGAAGTGTTGGAACGCAGCTCATCGCGAGGCCTGCATCAAGTGGAGAAGTAGACCCAAGCTTACCGCAGCACTGCTCGAAATAAAAGGACCTACGTCTTAGCTGCGATCGTGAAGGATCCCCATGCTTACCACGTTCCTGCCGCGTGGCTATTGTCTGGTCTGTCGTGGGGTCTTGCGACGAAACACAAGTGTTTGTTGACAAGGCAGGGCAAGTCGTCTCCAATCGCAACGATGATGCGAAAGGATGATCCAGACGGCGAGACACCATCTCAAAAGAGTGTGCATCGAACCTTCTGGATCCCTATGTTCGTTTGACACGACGTCCGCTGCCCTCGCCTGCTATCGCCTGTTACTGCGTCAAGTGCTGATCGTTGAGGCGCAGCTATGCCACGACCACATGCCTGGACCTCATTGTACTCCTACAATAGCAGAATCCAGACCACAATACCCGGCTTCCAGGTTTGCCCTAGTATACCTTATTTGACTATTGGCAGCTGAGCGGCCGCTCCTACTTTAAGCTTCCGCTACTCTCTATAGCGCAGCTGGAAAATCTACGGGTCGTGCTTAGTGCTGACTACGTCCTGGTTCCAAGAACACGACTACAGACTCATTTTAAAATTGATGCTGGTACTTCCGTTTGAAGCCGTTCTTCTGCTTCGCTGCGTACCACCACATACTGGCTACAACGACACTGTTGATTTTGGCACTCTGCAATAGCACTTAGCAGGTCCTGCTCCAAGCCGATCTCAACTCGTTCCCGAATGTCTGCAAGAACAACGCAGTATGCTGCGTTCCAATGCGAATGTGCGGTCCCTCAGACGGGTAAGCACTATAGCATGGGCACGCGCAAACAGTCATTTCGGCTTCTGTACAGCCACCCCTAACTGCCGGCAGAGACTTTTCAAGAACCCAGGAGTGCGGTTTCAGCCATCGCGACCCCTTGCACAACATACGAATGTCTCAGTAAATATAGTGACATTGAGCTCATGATCTGGCTTCATCCGCTCTCGCCGTACAAGATATAAACCAATTCAAGTACTGCTCATCCTTCTCCTTCGAACTTTCACCTCAACAAGACACACATTGCCAGCTTCAACCAAACCCTTCTCTCCAATACCAACAGCAAGAACCCAGACATCCATCAAAATGCTTTTTAACGTCGCTACCGCCGCAGTCGCGCTCTGCGCTGCCTCTGCATCAGCAATTGCTCTCCCACAGAACGCTGGCAGCTCTGCCGGATCCAACATGTGCGATGCGTCGACCTTCAACAACGGAGCAGACCTCGACATTCCACAAGCAAACGCTCAAGATTGCACTGATCTCGTCAGCGGCCTTGACACAAGCCAGACCTGGTCGGTGTCGAAGAGCTGGGCTCGTCTTTCAACACAAGGAACATGTAAGCATTGCGATCTTTCAGCATTTGAATGTGGATAGCAGCTAATGATATATTGCAGGTGCTTTCAGCGTTCGTGTCATCGCTGGTTCCAAGGACGGATTGGTTGGTGGTGCCGACTTGGCTGACCTTGTGAGAGACTCTGTCAACAACTTCCAGCAGAGTGGTCAAGTTTCGTGCAAGGGTCAGTTCGGCCAAGTCGTTTCTGCCGAGGGTGAGGTTGACTGCAACACTCCTTCTGGTGGCTCCCAGGTTAGAGTTGAATGGGTTATTGCTGCTTCCAGCTACAACCCATCGAACTAGACGTTGGCAGGAAGAACGAAAATATGTACAGGACATGCACTGGTAGAGGCATTCAGAAGTTTCACAGTTATTGTATAACAAAGACAAGAAAAGTGGTATCCTTCAGCTTAATCCCAATACCGCTGTGCAGACCAAACACAGGGGATCGAAGTCCTACACATGATCATACACCATCCGCATGGCATACAGATATACACATGTGGCATACAAACGCTTCCTCAAAGATCAGCCTCGCAAGACGTGGTGTCCTTGCATTGGACACGCGACTTTGCATCCCTGCAATAAATGGACTGGCTCAGTTGCCTGACTCCTGTGTGGCTTATAGCTCGCAAAGTAGGATCGATGGTAAGCTCGTCTCGCGTAGTAAAGCTCCAAAGTCTTGTCGACGGCTTATAAGCCTGACCGAAGATCGCTATGCACGCGCACTTTCGAGGTGCGATGCAGATACACTTACACTCTTCCCTCGCACCTCTTGGACGATGTCAAACATCAAGCTAGTGTAAGGCCTAGACTCGACAGCACCATACCAGAACACTGGAACGTTAATGTTTGCGTCACACAATCTAGGCAGACCATCGATATAACACGCGATGATGACGAAAACACAAATCTGCGCATTGCGCATGCGACACAGACTGCGGAGATAACGAGTAATGCTCCAGAGTCGATCACTGAACCACCCGTAGTTGTATCGACACCGCAGAGCTCGACAGAAGGTCGATACTTCTTCATCAGCCTGGACGGAATGCTGCCTCGAAGGAACACGTCCGAGACACTGTCGTACGCTACTAACGTGCAGCTCTTGCATGGGCTTGTGACGAATACGGCCGGAAATGGCGCATTGGTACACAAGCTGTATCTGTCAGCCGCTTGCTGTTATAGTACAGCAGATGCTAAGGAGATACAGGAGGCAGCAGTTACAGCTGGTATGTGCATAGACGCGTGTTTCTGGTAGTTCGTCCATGGATGCCAACAAATATCAGGCGTGAAAAACATGCTCGAAGACGCTTATCGGTGGCTTTGTGATCACGGCGCCACTTCTAGCGACAAGATCGTGCTGGCAGGATTCTCGGAAGGAGCACATGCCGCTCGTGTGCTCGTGCTCATGATCACGGACCTGGGCTTGGTCAACCAGCGTTATATGGAACTTGTCGACATGATGTTTGAGCATTGGGTCGGATGGCGCGAACAAGAGAACGACGCGCAAGCCAATGAAGGCGTGCGGCGTCTACGAGCACAGTTCGAGCACGTGCTCACATACCCTCTCCGAGTAGACACATGTGCTGTGTTCGACACGAATGCAACGCTGGGAGCGTCTTCTTCCTACGAACTGACTCCAAGCTCAAATACGAAGCTGCGCTTTGGCAGAAAGCGCATCGGAACTATTCGCAAAGTCTGCCACGCAATGGCGCTCGACGAGGACCATACTGTGTTTCCGGTCGATCTCTGGGAGGATCAGGAGCTGTGGTCGCTTGTACGTTCAAGGATGCGACAATGCTGGTTCCGCGGATCTCACATCGACATTGGAGGTGATAGCAACACCGTCGTCTCTACTATCGCATTGATGTGGATGTTTGTTCTGCTGCAAGGAGATCCAGACCTCGGACTACTGTTCGACACTGCGAAAATGATTCACATCATACAGAACAACACGGTGACGGCAAATGTTGGCGATTTACGCCGCTGGAAGTTCGAATCTCACGGCCAAAGGCAACGCCGGCCAGGACGACTTTCTACTGAAAGAGCTCACATATCCGCTCGACTGCTGCAAGAACGGAACTTGGTAGAGACTCTGAAAAACTCGTCTGGACCATGGCTCAAAAACAATCGTTGGTATTGGGGCTTTAGTATTGGAGGATCGACCATGTTGTGGGAATTTGATCGTGCTGAGTATGCTAATATCCACGGGCGTGACAACGGCTCTGTGGCCTTGGAGCAGTACTATCTCAGGATGATGGGGCTGATGAGTACTGTTGACTAGCCACTCTGAGTGGTCTTGACCCAGATGTGGACACTGCGGTGATGCTCAAAGCGGGTATCGATCATGATATGCATTGCACCTCCTATTGGCTTTCTATGAATGCACTACGAGGCTCTTGCGAACGCATCACGAGGTAGTAAACGGCGGCCAACGCAGCGTTCCTGAACGAGAGGTACTTCATCTATCTGTGCCATTTGGTCTCACATACTCGGAGCAGGCGCAAGTAATTTTTTCCGCCATGGAACATAACCGGGTTCCGTGATTCTCAGTCTGAGGATCGCGGAATGCGGCTGGGGAGATTCGTAACAGCAGCGAGCAGAGCGCTATGAAGAAGTCTCCGTCCCTATACACTGCTTTCACGCGGATTTGCACCGCGTTCAGTGAGCATCAATGCCCATGCAGAAGCAAACGTGGCCGAGCTGGTGCGGCTCTGTGACGTAATGAGTATACGCGAAGCAGTTAGTCTGCTGCTTGGTCGATTGAGGGTTGGGCGCATCAGCCTGGCTTCCTGGTGAGTCTGGTGTGGCATTTGCGCTCGAAGAGGACAACGAAATTCCATGCGTGATATCCGAGGCCAGCGGGTCTGCGGGTGTGTGCTGCGTGGCTTATGGCCTCGCGTGACACTTGAGAACTAGGCAGTGGATAGATTCGAACATAGCCGGAAGTTGCGCTGTAGCTAGTGGACGATATTGTTCTGCAAGAATGAGTTTCTCGGTTGACTGATGCAGAATGAATCAATGTTCCACGATTCGAACTGCCCTATGCTCCAGTTCACTGGCAGTCGTAGCAAGTGTAGCGCCTTGAACATGTTCCAGAGCCATCGGATTGCGTTTCTGTGAGGTCCAGCTAAAGATACATGCCACTCAGCTGGGTATCTGTGGTCTGAATCATGCTGTGCTGGTCATTGTAAAAGGGACAACTTTCTGATTACCAAGTCTGCAGACCTGTTCGCTTCTTCATAGCCGCTCGTAGTTGTGGCAGAGGACACAGTACCAACGCTTTTCGGGGCGGCTTCACATAGCCACTGATCGCAAAGCTGCGTGCATGTAATTGTTTGAGCGGAACGCACTCGTTCGACACTTCCAGAGACAAGATCAACATGCCACCAAGCTCCTGTGTAGTACCATGGCCTTGAGAGTCTGAAAAGATCATACACATTTAGCCAATGTCCTTGAAACTCGCTACTCTCATGCGCAGGCAGGGGCAATGATGCTGCAATCCATTGAACAATGCTTAAGCCCACATGGTGCAGAGTCCGGAGTGTTTGGAGCTTCGTTGTTGTCGGTGGTCGAGCGGTGATGCAAATTGATAACAGTGCGACCTCCGCGAACGTTGCTGTGCGGTCCAGGAGTGAGCTGTCCATTTGAGGCCTAATATCGCCGAAGCAATCGTTCGCGCAAGTGAATCTCGCATTTGACGACTTGAAAGCTGCCATTTGGGTAGCGAACGACACAGCCTTCGCAACGCTGGTCCAGCCCGTTTAGTGCAGTGGCAGGTCGCAAGCGCCACGCGTAAGTCAAGCCAACAAGGATGGGAATGAGAGAGAGCTGATTCAGCAAGGACCACAGGTCACCAGACAGATTTAGTGATCAAGAGAGTATCATCGCCTCTGCAACGCTATAAGGAGGCTACGTGCATAGCCAGACTCGCTCGATTCTTCTTTGGCTGATCGGTTTGGAGACCACTCTCGCCGGATCGAAGTGTGAGATCCTTAGCATAGCATGCCACATGAACGCAATGGACCTGGCAGGAGCCATATCGGCTGTTGCTGCGCAGCATGATTTTGTTCCTTAGAACAGCACTCCCTAGCAACAATCCGGTTGGACTTTCTCTGCCGTACAATGCAAGCTGCGTACCATGGCAGCTACGATCTTCTGTGTTTAGGTGGCGAATCTCAGGCATGCTTGTGGCGCCACCAGGATTCCTGGCATATATGACAGTCGTGAAAAGAACAAGGCCCCGGCGGGCGGAGAGCTCGTAACTGACTGTCTCAAGGTATTCCACGCCAGCAAGACCTAGACCGGCTGTGCAGGACACGGGAGGCATCGTGCGAGCACCAGTTTCCATATCCTTTCGTTCAGCCAGAAACCTGTGTCTGCTGCAGTGGACTCGCAAGCGATGTGGAAGGAAGTTGCCAAGATACCAGAAGCGCAACACCAGGACAATGAATGGAAGCGATAGAAATGTCCGAATCAGAACGCTTCCAGAACGAGTCTGTCGCTCGACAGAGAGACGGCAATCCGCAGTGGCTTCTTTCTCGCGTCTTCGCTCGTCCTCAAACACAGAGCGAAATGTCTCGAGCCCCTGCGTTGTCTGCTTGGCGGTGTCTCTATCGGCGGGTGTCTGATGGGCATGTCTGGGTTTGATCATCCACCACGCTTACTGCAGCACCAGCAAAGTAACCCAGGACACCAGACTCTTGGAAGGCTGCTACCAGCTTCTTGGCGTGACCTTGCAGTCTTTGGCGCGAGTATGTATGCTGCTCGCAGGGTAAGTTACGGTACGTGCCCCTAAGGAGAGGGGAATTGCGCAGTTGAGATCTCACCGCCTTCGTGACATCAAGGCATGGCCTGTTAATCATAATTGAGACGCCTTCCATCATCTACAAGCCGGACCTCGCGATTCTCTCAAGGCAAGCTCCGGACAGCAGGATGCACGTTCTCTCCGGTGCAGCATTCTGCCACGCCTTTGCCGAACTTGTGGCACGAAATGAACATGCTCTGATGATCGAGACTTGCGAAAGCTGTGGCTCCAGTTGACCGTGCAGCTGAGATGCTCCTACGAGATCTGGTAGATCCTGCTTCGCTCGAGCCTGCTATGGTCGATGCCCTCACGATTTTCGCAATGTTGTACACAGCGAGACATCCTAAGAGGTTCAGCTGCTGCCCACCTAAGAAACGAGAGGCCCGGACGAGAAATGCGCAGCTTAGAAACCGCCACGCCTGCTGCACTGTGTGCCTTGAGCCCAGATGCTGTTCGAGGCGGAATGATTCTGGTCTGCGTCATGTCGCTGCCCTTTGCCGCAAACGCGGCCATCTCTTGCTGTCGCCTGCATCACGCCGCTGTGCACTTAAGGCGCTCCTCGTCTTGCTGCTCATCTCGTGGACCTGATTCCGTCTCTTCTGCTCGCGTAGGCGAGACACTGCCGTCGCTTCGAAGTCAGGCGATCGTAAGAAGACGTGCAATCGAGGCGGAGTTGTTGTGATCGAGGCGGAATCGTTCGGATGCGAGGTGAAGTGCTCGTGACGCGTTTAGTAGAGGAAAAGTCGTTCGAGATAGAGGTGGTTTCTGCCGTCGCGTCCGTCGCCATGTCGCCTGCTGGCCGCCTGTCGCAATGTCGCGGTGTCGCCTTCGCCTACTGCATAGTCCGTCGCGATGTCGCACGCGCGCCCGATGCTCCGCTGCAGTGGTCAAGTACGTCGGAAGAGCAGACGAATACGTCAAGTCCCGACCACCCCGTGAAGTCTTCTTCCAGGTCTTCTGCTTGGCCCTCTTCTACATTGGCCTAATGACCTGTATCGAGCTGTCCACACGCCCAGCACCTACCGTTACCCGCCCGAACTAGACCGAAATCTCTCGGATGCAAGGTCCCGGCATTCCCGAGGAGTGGAGGGAGTTTGGTCGTTTAGCTTTGGCTAAAGGTCAGCAAGGGGAGGAGATAGAGGAGGAGGAGGAGACAGAGGAGCAGGTAGAGATAGATAAGTAGAAAGGGGCAAGTTTAGTAAAAGTAGAGCGGATTAGTATAGGTGGCAGAACGATACGGAAGCTGGTTTTGAGGATGCAAGAGCTCTTGTAAAGCTAGTCGAAGCATGCCATCGCACAGTATACAGTTGAGGTTATCGTAGTTTGAATGATCGCAGTCTAAGCCATTGCAGTCCGAGCTATCGCTCTTTGAATTAGGGTTAGGGATAATGAGCTTCGTGCAAGGAGTGTTGCCCGCTATCGAGTCTTACAAGACTCTTTCAATAGCTCGCCGACGTTCCCTCTTACCTCCACCTATATCCCTAATTCCTTTTTTAGAGATATGCGTCTTGGACCGTCCTCGCATGCTCTCATCGTAACATGATCTGTCGAGACCGCCTGCACTCGCCACTCATGTTGTTCTTCCGATGGAATAGCGCATGCTGCTAGTCACAGCACAGTCCAAATCACAGCAGAGTTCGAATTACAGGAGTGTTTGAATCAGGGTTGGGGATAGTGAGCTCTGTGAAAATGTAACATATGAAGAGATGGGAGAGGCATGAGAGTTCGTGAAATGGTTATCATCGCAGTATATTCAGGTAGAGAAAGTAGCCTATAGCTATCTTCCGTAACTAACTTGCCGACTTACGGCAACCACAGTGATCTCTAGCATTCATGTGCGAGTAGATAGAGTGTGGATTAAGAAGACAGAAAGAAAAGTCGTAATGTCTCCTGCGTGTATGTCCAAGACCGCCCGTTTCGTACTAATATACATTTTAAAATCATCATTCAGAGAGTCGTAGAAAGTAACCAGTCGTGATGCAGAACGCCGCAGAAAATAGCAGTTCTCGTAAGTCGTAAAAGGATCAGCCAAGTAGAATAATTTCTTCTGGCCAAAAGTCGTCTGGTAGATCGGGGTTAACGGAGTAGAAGTCACAAATGCTTCGGTTGTGTCCGGTCTTGTATGTGCCTTTGCATGAGTTGCAGACGTTGGGATCATGCCAGTAAACCTTGCCGTTCTCGTCGATTGGATAACCGTCCTCGTTAAGGCGTGGCTCACTCGATCGATCAGCATTGACAGCCGAGCTAGTGTCCGGCTCTTAACGGGAATAGTGTGCGAAAGCGTAGTCGAGAAGTTCAGCTCTGTAGTGCTCCGTGTCGTCCGTATGGCCCATTTGATGATCGTAATTTTCTGCGATTGTGTTGACCGGAGCAGTGAGCGTTTGCTCTGGGAACTTATCATTGACTGCTGCCGCGTCACCGCCCGAGAATTGCGTGATCGCAGGGGTGTCAGGATCCAAATCCTTCTCCTGGAAGTTTTCGTCTAAGTCAGCACTATCGCTGTTTTGAGCCAGAATACGATTCCCGCTACTGTTGACGTCTTGCTCTGGTGGCACGACGCCAGTGTTGTCGTTCTCGTCGTTATCATACTCTTGGATGGCGTGATTGGAGCCGCTCGTCTGTTTGGGCAGGGTGGCATTGTTACTGGAAGAAGTTTGCTCCATATTTGGATAGATGGTGTGCTGGATTTGAGGACTGGTCCCAGTGCTGTCGTTGCCCGCGTTACTGGGTTCTGTGTCAATAGTCCTTGCAATACTCCCAGTTTAGCCACCGATGCGGCTAGCTGGCTGGGCTTCGTAGTAGTGATGATGATGAATATGGATTTCGAAGCGCTGAGAAGTTTGGTCGGCCGGAAATACAGCTTGCGGGGTCTCATAGTAGTCAGGGAGCTGATCCAGCCACGGCGAGACTGCAGAACGTTGTGGGAAGGTGTGCTCTTGACTGATAGAGGCAACGGGAGTATGCGTCGTGTGAATAGAGCCTCGGAATGTAGGAGTACTTGCTTGACTGGCCACGGGCTGCTCCATGCAAGAATTTTGTTGTAGAGAGAATCGTGGTGGAGGCTGGTGTTGGCCGCTGTGCCTGGCCGTCGGGTTCTTTGGCGAGCCATTCCATCTCTTTGCCAACTTTGTCGGGCTCTCCGAGTATCCATTGCCGTCCATCTTTCTCTTTTGCTTCGACTTCGTTGGAGCCAGTGGCGTTGGCAATCGTTGGGCGGTGGGCGTATATGCAGCAGTGGGTACATTGCGCTCGGAAGCGTACTGTTCTGGTGTAGATGGCATGCTCAGTGTTGGCTGAGGGGGCGGAACATCGCCATTGATTGACTGGACGTCCGTGCGCGCTTCTGGTTGTTGATTGGGAATGCGAGGAGGCCAGCAGGCAGACTGGCGTGGCCAGAACCCTGCGAAGGCCCTGCGAAAATCATGTTGGTGTCGAAAATGCTAGATATGTAAAAGAAAAAAGAAAAAGGATGGCGTCGCTGTGATAGCAGTATCCAATCTTTTGTTGATCGTAGTCGGCGGAGATGTTGAGTGGTGTATGCGCCTTACTCACGCAATGATGAGCATGGTCGGCGATCCATCATAAGGGTTGCGGAGTGTAGTGGTGGAAGGTGGAAGAGTAACTGGCGACTTGGATCAACAGCAAAAGCAGTGAGAGCCAGCGTCAGCGACGGCTCGTGGTAGTACACATGTCTCGGGCTTGTGACAGTCGCATGACCTTACTTCACTTGAAGCCGCGCACGGACCGTGTGCCAGCGAGGTTGCCTAAAGCCCCACAACACGAGCAAAGGGTGTAGCCAGCTTCTGCTTCCCAGGACCGACAAGAGTTCAAGATACAGGATATTCCGATTGCCAGGAGCGGTGAACGGGGGAGTCTCGACGTGGTGCGCGTACTGGCATGTACGCCGTGTAGGAAGAGCAGTCGACACAATTTGTGACACTGCAGGGCACAGTCTTGCTTGACAAGGACGGGAACGGATGCCAGCAGTGATGATGCGTAATCTCTCAGATTGGTTACTGTCGGTGAGGTACAGAATTTGTCTTCGTGCAGAGGAGTGAAAGGGGTGAGGTCGGGAAAGCAGTGACCGCCCGACCCGCTCATCAGTGGTGGCACCGTGCGCGGGTTTCCCCAGATTCCACAGTCTCCCAAAAGCTTCTCTGCACCTCCTCTCCTCAACTTTCGAGTCTCTCGCTCTCCTTGTTCCGCCTTGCACGCCCTCCACGTCACCGATCACAAGGCAATTCTGCCGCCTAGCACCAGGCAATGCACCGCCACGCTGGCCGTGCAGGTCTCAAACGAGCAACTGAAGGCTTCTTTTCAGGTGATTCGCCGACTTGTAAGACTGCACAATGGCAAGGCTCGCTGTGTCATGTTCTATTGTCGTACAATAGTGGCGCCATGCAGCCTTCCTGCATTCGAGTGGGGCATCGACAGGAAGCTACTGAGCATGTGACAGCACAAATTCAAGCGAGTTGTTGACAATCTGCACCGCTGCCGCTGCATCATGTGCAAAATGGCAGCCTATTGTTCCACTCGACAATCACTAACATTGGGCTGGGAGTTTTCGACGTAGAACTTGTCCGCCTACAGTCCGGCAGTGCAATGCCAGGATTACTTTATAGAACAGCACCAAATGTCTGCTTGCTTCTATAATTATATAAGATAATCGCTAAGCTTATAGATTAGCATAACTTCTCGCGTTGCTTCTCTACTATTAGCAGAACGACGACCGCGGTTAGGCTGCTTAGAAGTAGCCGGTAACTAGACACCATTTCTTCGTTAGCGGGCAGTCGTCTCTAGTAAGAAGACCGTGCTATACACTATTCGATACTTCCTAGAAAGCGAACTGCACAGGTTTTCCGCTGAAGTGCATAGGCGCTGCGACCATCATCTGCGCGTCAACCGTCCCGTCTCCGACACATCGACCACGTTGTTACCTTCTTTGTGGTGGCTTTCCAGCTGCATTCCCACCTGACCTCACAGCGACTGTCGGTGCGACCGCTTGAGATCTTCCGCGCGGCATCGCGTTTTCAGATGCGACGTTCCGCCATACACTGTCAATCATCCTTCCATGCTACATTCAGTGCATCATCGTTTCTTCCTGCGCTATTTCAAGTCAGACTCTCCTTGGTACTCAGCGCTTACTCGTCTTCACGGTTGCATAGCCACCTGGCTTGGCCCGGTTGTTGCTTGCCAACGTTCCACCATCAGCGATCCTCCTCGCCGAGCTCCTCAAGTCCTTCCTTCCCGCTTCAACAACATCACCCGGTCACTCTAACACCTACACTCCACCCACACCTCTAATTCCATTCGATGGAATCATCCTTCTCCTACTACCTCTCACATGCCCTCGTCCAACCGCTCTGCTCGGCACGCATTGCTCTCCAGCCCTCGATGCGTTAGTGCTACCTCTGGCTCTCGAAATCTGACGGCACCCTCATCCTTGCCTGTTCTCACCCCCGCCTTCGCCTTTCCAGGTAAGTTAACTAATACCACTTTCTCCTCCTTGCCTCATGTTGACTTGACTTCACAGCTGCATTCCCAATGACCTCGCAACTCGTTGTCGCTCGACGGGTCGTTGATCGTCAACTTTCCGCCGTTATCGAACCCACAGTCGCGTTGCGTCTCCGTCCTCAATCACCTTCAATTCCATGCCGGTCTCGCCGTGATTCCTCCAGTCTTCACGGCATCACTAGCCATTCACAATATTCGCATTGCGCTTCTCACGCATTACAATCAGTGCATCTTCCGCCCGATAGCTGGCATACGCTCGTCACGTTACGCGTTCGCACCAGACTCCAAGGGTTTTCCAGAATTACAACAGCACCACGACCCGAACGACAGGCTACCTTGCAACCTTTTCTGGCTCAGTCGATTGCTGCTTGCCAATATCAATAGCTGGGATACGCTCCTGTCACCACGCGTTCGCACTAGAGTCCAAAAGTCTCCCGCAATTACAACAGTACTACCACACGAACGACCGAGGCTACAATAACCCCGGCCACACTCGCATACTACCTGCTTCTGGACAGATTGGATGAATCATGTCACAGACCAGTGAGGACCGAGTGAGTGCATCAGCGGCTCTCGCGCTCGTCGACCGGCTGTTCCGACTTGTTGACTTCAGGTCGCCTAGACGTCTTTCCTTTCCCTGGGATACGTGCAAGCTTTAGGATGGATGCCTCTGACGCTACTGCTTTCCTCCTGTCCTGGCTTCTCAATATGGAGCATCAGCGGCAGACCGGAGACTGGATTGGAGAAGCTCCCTTCATGATAGCTGATCATAGTGAGACCTGGCCGCTCTGACGACTTTCCTTGTTGATTCCTCGAATCCAAATGTAGTCTCGCCATCATTTCCTCGGTCTTCACGGCATCATCGCATCTACACCAAAATCAGGGGTTTTCCACTCTGAGGCTGCAGATACAATCACCTGATTGTGCTCTTACACACAACTGCAAGGGTTCTCAGAACCACAAGCAACACCATTGCGACGACCGTTTCGTGACCGGGCACAGCATCGAAAATTGCGGCTGCGACATTCCCTGTATCGGCCACGTGCTACTGGGGTCATCGATCGTACGTCACCACTGACTCAACGATGCACGCACGCTTCGTAATGGAGTAGGGTTAGGGTAACCCTAACCCTTCCTCTGACTTTCCATGTTCGAAAGCCATAGGAAGTGGAGATCAGTATGGGGAACACCGTCCAAGGCCGCGTCACGCATTGAGCTGGGAAGGCATTCGGCCTACTGGAGTGGCGCGTAGCCGGTACCGGAGTTGTAGCGGCCATAATACTACGCCTTTAGGCCGCGGTCTTGATCCTGGTTTCGAAAGTCCTTACAAGAACATGCAAGGGCACAGTCCGGTAATTGTGATTGCAGCTGTGTGACTGGGTGACAAGGCAATGTATCGAGAGGCTTCAAACTGTCCCGCCAGCAGCGCCGTCAGTGTCATCATCAGCATCAAAGCCCTCGGCCTCATCTGATGGGTTGGTGCAGCGCTTGTAGCCGTGGCCCTTCTGCTTGCACTTTGCAGGTGCACTCCCAACAGCATCGCCGGCGCCAAACTCCTCCGCCTCTGGACCTGACAGGTTGGCGCAGCGATTGTAGCTGTGCTCCTTCTGCTTGCACTTTGCCGCAGCATCGCAAGCGCCGCTAGCGCCAAAGTCGTCCGTCTCCTCAGCTGGTGGGTTGGTGCAGTGCTTATAGCTGTGCCCTTTCTGCTTGCACTTGGAGCAGTCCACATGAGACTAGCCAGTCGGTAGCGGGCGTTCCTTGTTGGCATACTTCAGAATACGGAGAGCCAGAGACAATGTGATGAATCCCTCCAGAGCCGGATCCAGGAGCGCTACTCATTGCCAAATTCCAAAATAGTAGCCGTCCTGCAACACTACCGGAGCGGGCTAAACCCCTTCTGCTTGCACTTTAAGCACTCGACTCGGGACCAGTCCGTTAGCAGTGGGCACTCCTTGCTGACATTTTCCATTTCATTACAGTTGCGGCATTGGCCTTTGGCCATGTTACGAGGCTCTCTATGACTGTGTTAGTTAGTAAGAATATAAGTAGAGAGTGAGAACGTGCGGACACTGACGGCCACTCTAGCCCCACTTATCCACTTGTTGCAATTGCGACACTGGAAGCGACGCTCGTTCGTGCACTCATTCTTGCGGTGGCCCTCACTACGCAGCTGCAGCAGGCTTCTAGTGGCTTGTCTGGGTGCTCGCAGGAGCGGAGGAGGAATGGAGTGCCTGAATGCCTCACAAAATTCGATGTTTTAACGTTCTTCGCCGCCAACCCTCTCACGCTAAACGGCGACTTGATGGCCGACATTGGATCTCTGTGGTTTATTGAGCACCTAACATCTCGCCATGGGCTTTCGACCCGACACTGCGAACCTCTTTCGCCTAAAATATTCATAGCGTAGGCCAGCAGTTGCTCTCAATGATCAATTCCGCAATCAACAATCGCGTTCCGTCTCTTACTCCATCTGCATTCTATGAAAACATCCTCCTAACACCAGCTCTCGCATGCCCTCATCTAGTCGCTATGCCCTGGACGTGTTAGCCTCCAATCCTCGACAGATCAACAGCGCCACTGACTTCCGAAAGCTTTCCTTAATCATCCCCTCCTCCTACCCGTTACGTGGCACCTTCGTTTCCTCTACCCTTCATTGCGCCCAGCTTCACTCTGTGACAACATCTTTCATCAACCTTTCTCACACGCGCTCTCGCCCTGCGAGGCTTTGCTCTTCGACCCTCAATGCACCAGCACTCGCCTCGAGCCTCGAGACCCACCAACCAACCCATCTGACTTCATTCTTCGAAACTTACTCAGGGGGGCAGTCGTTCTTATTAGGCGAGTCGAGGTGCGTCGAATGCTACCACTGTCCGATTATCATCTTCACACGTCCTTTCGTTTACCTTTACCTCTCTGACGCATTCTCGCTCAACAGTGGTCTTTCATCCTACCCAGTATGCCGTGAGATCGGACGTGTGTTCGAGCATTTGTTTTATACCCTAAGCCACCTAAAATTCAGCCAGGGTCTCCTGTCCGAGCATTTGATTTCGACCCCAAATATCGAACGGTGAGATGGCGCTCGAACACGCTGATCTCGAGACATGTGGGAGAGTCGCGCAGTCGCTGAGGACCATTGGAAGAAAATCCGCAGCCGCTACCCAGTATCCCGTGGTCTCGGATGCCCATTCGATCATTTGCGGCTCTGCTGCTCCCATACAAAAATTCCCCAGGGTCTCCCATCCGATCATTTGATTTCGACCCTGAATCTCGGATGGTGAGATGGCCCTCGAACACGCTGATTTCGGGACATGTAGAAGAGTCGCGCAATCGCTGAGGACCATTGAAAGAAAATCCGCAGCCGCTGGCGCCGTTCGCGAGATATCGTCGCCGGAAGAAAGCCATGGGACCGAGTAAAGTTCCGCCAAGGCCAGCGAACCGCGACCGCCGCAGGCGCCGCAGGGGCGGCAGATGCGTACGCAGCACACATCGCATATGCAGCAGCACGTCGAAGCGGTCGTCGCCATCGCGCGAACAGACCCCATAGATCCCCCGACACGTCGGCGGCGGTAGAGAGTGTGCGAGAAGTTGTCGAGAGGTCGCACATGCACGTCAAGAGTCGCGTCGTCGAGTTTCAGGGCCACGCGCCCGGGCGCCGAGGAGTGTAAGACACCGCACAGTCCAAAATTCCACCCGGCCACCATAGAGATAATCGATTCACGTAAAGTTGCAGGGAGGCAGGTCGGAGGATATAGATGCCCGTCCGCAAGTTTGGAGTGCAGTCCGCAGGGCGTTCGGGAGATATCGTCGTCGCCAGTCGCGGCATTTCCGCACGTCGAGCATCGCGTGTCCCGAAACATCCCACCCGCCAGAGGACGTGTACGTTCGCGCAAAGATCCGGGGAGGGAGGGCGGATAATATAGACGTCCATCCGCAAGTTTGGAGCCCATTAGCAGCGCCGGTAGAGAGATGTCGACGTCGCCAGGTCCGCCATTCCCGAGACCACCGACCGACCACGGATTACAAAAATTCATACCGTCCGCCAGAGGACGCCAAAATTCGAGCGGCGTTGCACAAAATTGCATTAGATAGCAAAGTCGCCCGTCCGGAAGTTTGACGCCCATCCGCAGCGCCGTTTCCAAGATGTCGACGTCGCGCGTTCCGCCCCCAGCCGTACGCAAAAGACCACGAATTGCAAAAATTATGCAACCCGCCACAGGATGCCACAATTCGAGCAATGTTGTGCAAAATTATATTCGATCGTAAGGTCGCCCGTCCCCAAGTTTGGAGTTGATTCGCATTGCCATTTGTGAGATATCGTCGTCGCCAGTAGCGCCCGTTGTCGTATGCAATACACCACGAATTGCAAAAATTATGCCACCCGCAAGGGGACGCGAAAATTCGAGCAGGGTCGCACAAAATTACATTCGATAGCAAGGTCGCCCGTCCGCGAGTTTAGGGTCCATTGCACAGGTAGTTCGGGACATGTCGATGTCGCCAGTCGTGCCGTTTTCGCATGCACACCGCGTGTTTGCCATCCGCCAGGGGGTGTTCCATATAAAGTCGCGCAAAAGTTCCGGCAGGTAGATGAAAAGATACAGAAACCCGTCCGCAGATTTGGAGCGCATTCGCAGTACATTTCGAGAGGTATCGAGGTCGTTAGTTGCGCCCATTGCCGTACGCACGAGACCACAGATTGCAAACATTACGCCAGCCGGCAGAGGGCACCAAAATTCGCGCGACGTTGCACAAAATTACATTAGATAGGAATATCGCCCGTCCCCAAGTTCGAAGTCCATTCGCATTGCCGTTCGAGAGATGTTATCGTTGCCAGTGGCGCCAGTTTAGCACGTAGAAGGCCGCGGGTTGCGAAAATAATACCACACGCATGCGGATATCAAAGATCGCGCGACGTTGCACAATATTCCATTTAGGATTACCGTCGCCCGTCCCCGATTTTCGGGTCCGTTCGCAGCCCCGTTCGAGAGGCACCGACGTCGTCCGTAGCGCCCATAGCACAACGCAAGAGTCCGCGGATTGCAAAAATTATGCCATCCGCCGCAGGGTGTCACAATTCCAGCGACGTTGCGCAAAATTACGTTCGATAGTCAGGTCACCCGTCCGCGAGTTTAAAGTCCATTCGTCGTGTCAGTCGAGAGAAATTGTCGTCGCCAGTCCCATTAGGGTTAGGGTAGCCCCGACGAAGCATTCGACCACGAGTATATTGGCATCCCGGAGGGCAAGATAGAGTTGTATCGGACGCATCCACCAGTCCCAGAGCGTCCGCGTCCAGCGAGAAGCGTTCCGGACAAGGAGCGAGCGTAGTACGTGTCGGACACGCGAAGCCAACACAGCGGGGGGGAGAAAGGAAATTTGTGATGCGCATTTACAACGTCAAAAATCGACCGTGTTTCCACGACGCATCCGATTGTCCCCAAATATTGCATAGGTTTTGCGGATCGACCATGGCCCGCCCGTCCACGAGTTAGGAGTCCATTCGGAGGGCCGTTCGAGCGGTATCGACGTCGTCAGTAGTGCCCGTAGTAATACGCAAGAGACCACGGATTGCAAAAGTTTTAGCACCAGGCAGAGGCCACCGAAATTCGAGCGACGTCGCACAAAATTACATTGGACAGTACAGTCGCCCGTCCCCAGGTTTTGTGTCCATTCGCGTTGCCGTTGGAGATGTATCGACGTCGCCAGTTCCGCCCGCAGCCGTACGCGAGAGACCACGGATTGCAAAAATTATGCCACCCGCCAGAGGACGCGAAAATTCGAGTTACCGTCCACAAAATTACATTCGATGGCCAAGTTAGTTATCCCCAAGTGTGAGGTCCATTGGCAGTGTCGTTCGGGAGGTATCGTCGTTGCCAGTAGCGCCATTGTTATACGTAGGAGACCACGAATAGCAAAAATTATTCCGCCCGCCAGAGGACGCCAAAATTCGAGCAACGTTGCACAAAATTCCATCGAATAGTAAAGTCGCCCGTCCGTGAGTTTAAAGCCGGTTCGACGTGCCATTCGAGAGGAATCGTCGTCGCCAGGTCCATTAGGGTTAGGGTACCCCGACGAAGCATTCGATCACGAGCATATCGGTGTCCCGGAGGGCAAGGTATCACCGTATCGTATAGGGTTGCACAATCCCGAGCATTAGCGACCACGTCGAAGCGTTTTCCATAAGTAGCGAGCGTGTTGCGTATTCGTCGTAGCAGTTAATGCCGAGGACGGATCGCAAGAGTATTCATATAACGTATTGATTTGCCCCAAAATCGGCCATGTTTCCACCATGGGCCCGATTGCCCCCAAATTTCGCACACATTTTACAGACCGACCATCGATGCCGCGCGCCCAGTTTCGCGAATTGAAGAGCCCCGCGTCGAGCAGAGGAAATTGTTCCATCGTCCACATATACGATTAAAGTTGAGCCGCATACGAATCGGGAGACCGGGTCAGGGGAGAGTTTGACATCACGTCGCGGCGGGGGCGAACGTGTTGATTCCCATCCATGAATGGGAAGAAGCGCGATCGGATGGAGACATTCATCGAGGTGTTTGCCCATTTGCCCGAGTACGGCGTCGTGATATGTAAGCCATGCGGATTCGCGATTATTCCCCACGAGTTTGCAGGCCATTTACGGCGTGCGCATCGCCAATGGGATCGCGAGATGCAACAGCGCGTCCACGAGGTGTTCGCCGGTTTGTCCGACGTTGCCCAGGCACCAGAAGAAGTCACATATCCCGAAGCAGGCGCGCGCCCCATCGAATGGTTGCCCGTATACACCGATGGATTCCGGTGTCGAGGCGTCGATGCCGCGGGACAGCCATGTCCGTATATGTGTCGCGGAGCAAAGACCGCCCACATCGCAGCACATTGCCGCCAGGCGCATGCATGGTCGTCGAACCAGGCGCGAGGTCGGTCGCGGAACGGGCGAGGTGGCCCCCCCACGGACCGCATATGGGAGGAGGGCCAGCATTGCCAGCGATTTTTCAAGTTTCGAGGATGGCAGCGGTATTTCGTCGTGTCCCATGCCGTCGAGGCCCCCGCCAGCGATGCGATGCGCGCGTTGTTGGGCCAGATCCAAGAGCGGCGGGAAGAGTTGCGAAAGGAGAGCACCATCCCCGCCGAGAATGCGCGGAGCGTCGCCGACCCGTGGTTAGATTTTACCGGGTGGTCGGCCCATTTGGCAGGATTCACGTCCGAGGAGTTGTTGGCGACCATCCGGCCCGCCGAGGGCGAAGAGGGAGACGAGGATGAGCCCGTCCCCCCGGCCGAGGAGGACGGCGAGATGGTCGGGTTGGCGGAGGCATGCCACGCCACGCGACGGTTGATCCGACAGGCGTTCCGCGTGTGTCGTCCGGCCGTAGTCGGACGCGCCGCGTTGGAGCACATCAATCGCCGCGAGTGCGGCGCGGACGACAACGAGCGGCCGTTTTACGCCGAGCAGCAGGTGAAGACGATTCGCAAGTATAGCGGGCATTGGGTCCAGATATTGCGGTACATTTGGCGCACGCACGCCCGCGACCGGCGTCCCCCGTACGTGTTGTTGGAGGGCCAGCACCAGGCGTTGGCCCGCGTCCAGAGCGGCGCCGTGGCCGTCATCGAGTCCGAGGGCGACGCGCAGAAGGCCCGGGCGAAGCGGCAGTTGGTGCGCCGCAGTTTGCAGTTTTGGTTGTCCATGTTCGACCACCCGTTGAAGGACAGCGAGTTCCAGAGCGCCATCGTCAGCGGGTTGGCCGTGTTGGGGTTGAACAGCGAGAAGGGGGGGTGGGTGCCCGCCATCAATTACACCCCCATTTTGTCCGGAATCATCGCGCCGTTGCGGGCGATGGTCGTGTACCACGCCCACGGGCAGCGCGTCAGCGCCATTCGCGCGCGCACCGCGGGCGGGAGCAGCGTCGTGGCCGCGCAGATGGCCGCGCCGGCCGTGTTGGAGGGCGTGCAGCCGTACGCGCAGCGATGCATGACGTTGACGCAATACGGAGGCCGCCCCACGCCGTTGGACCGGATATTCCACCAGAAGACGTACGGGATGAAGATCCGGTACACCACCAAGGCGCCCGGGCAGGTGTTGTGGGAGGGAGCGCGCATCACGGTCGGCAAGGCGCGATTCACCATCGACATGGTCCGCGCCGTCGTGCACGGGTTGAACGAGAGCGTGCGGCGGCGTTTGGTGCACCAGTTGATGTGGTTCCCGGCGGACGGAGTCGTCCGCGCGCGCGATTGGAGGCCCGTCCAGATGCCGGACGTCGATGTGGCATCATTGTACGACGACGCGAGCGAGATGAGCCCCCGGTGGTGTTTTATCGACGACCACCGCAACACGTGGTCGGTCCCCGGGGAGCGGTGGATGTGGGAGCGATTGGCGGACGAGCACCCCGGGCAGTTGATCGAGAGCAGCGGCGGCGGGCGCGTCGTGTGGAAGCAGAGCGGCGTCGAGGCGTATTTCCGGCAGGTGCGGCAGTTCAAGGAGGAGTTGATGGCGTTGGTCCATTTTTCGGGCGGCGCGCCCGCGCGCGCGACCGAGTTGATCAGCATCCGGCACCGCAATGGGGAGCAGAGTCGCGGCCAGCGCGGAGTGTTCATCCAGGACGGGATGGTCGCGTTCGTCACCAATTATCACAAGGGATACAGCGCCAGCAAGCGGGTCAAGATCGTGCACCGGTACGTGCCCACGGAGGTGGGAGAGGTCGTCGTGTATTTTTTGTGGTTGATCGAGCCATTCGTCCAGCAGTTGCGCGAAGCGGTGCGGGACCAGTTCGAGCGTGGTGCGCATGTGTGGGAGCCCAAGCCCGAGGAGCAGTGGGCGGACGGCGAAGTCGACGACGAGGGCGAGGATAGAGTCGAGGAGGTGGTCCGCGGGGGCCCGGCCGAACAGAGCGACGACGAGGACGACGAGGACGACGAGGACGACGAGGACGACGAGTGGTTGGCGGATGTGCCCCCGTCCCAGGACGAGCGGGCGCCGTTGAACACCGACGGGTTTTGGGACACCGACCGCGTCCGGAGGGTTATATATCGCGAGACCGAGAGCCGCATCGGCGTGCGGATCGGCGTCGCGGTGTGGAGGAACGCATATCCCGCCATCCAGCGCGAGTTGTGTCGCAATAGTAGCGTCCGGGACACGTTGGACCGGATTTACGACGGCGGTCGGCAGCGGTCGGCCATTGGCGCCGCGATCGAGCAGATGCGGAACGTGCAGGCGACCCAGTCCGGGCACAGCCCCGAGATGGAGGAGATGATATATGGGTTGTTGATGACCGAGTCGCCGTTCATCACCATGTCCGAGCGGGAGCAGTTCCGGCAGGTGAGCGTCAATTGGCACCGCATTTTACAGTTCCCGTCCGCGGAAGCGCAGCATCAGGGGGTCGCAGATGTCGGCGCGCGGATCCAGCAGGAGCAGGAGCAGGTCGACGCCGCACGCACGCGGCGGATCCGGAGCGTCGACGTCGCGGGCGAGTTGGCGAGGATGTACGGGCCCGACGCGGCGTTCCGTGGAGTGCAGCGGCCAGCGTTGGACGCCATCGTCGCGGGGACGCCGTACGTCGTCGCCGTCATGCGCACCGGCGGCGGGAAGAGCATGTTGTTCATGTTGCCCGCCGCCGGTTCCCCGCAAGGGTTGACCGTCGTCGTGGTGCCCGTCGTGTCGTTGCGCCAGGATTTGCAGGAGCGGTGCAGCGCCGCCGGAATCCGATGTAGCGAGTGGAACGGCGAGCGGCCCCCGTATGATAGTCAGATCGTGTTCGTGACGCCCGAGTCGGCCGTGTCGGTCGCGTTCGGCCAGTTTTTGGCGATGAAGCGTGCGAACGGGCAATTGGAACGCATCGTCATCGACGAGTGCCACACCATTTTGGAGAGCACGGCGGATTGGAGGCCGAAGGTGTTGGAGTTGCGAGAGATGACCGGGTACGGGGTGCAGGTGTTGTTTTTGACCGCCACATTGCCGCCCAGCGAGGAAAGCATGTTTTTGCACGCGATCGGGGTCGAGGAGCAGGATGTGCGGATGATTCGCGACGTCACGGGTCGACCCAACATTGCGTATTCCGTCGTCCAGTATGCCCGCGAGGAGGAGGATGGGGCGGTGCGGGAGTTGGTCGAGCGGAAGAAGGAGCAGTACCCCGAGGGCCAGATCGTCGTGTATTGCAGGCGCGTCGAACAGGCGAAGCGTTTGGCCGGCGTGTTGGGGTGCAGCGTGTATCACCGCGGAGTAGGCGACGCCGCGGCGAAGAAGACGATTTTGCGACGATTGACCGGGGAGACGGAGCGCGTGTTCACCGCCACCAACGCATTGGGGTTGGGCGTCGACGCCCCCCGCATCCGCGTCGTGATTCACGTCGGCGTTCGCGAGCAGATCAAGCAGTACGCCCAGGAGAGCGGGCGTGCCGGGCGAGACGGGCGCCCCAGCGAGGCCATCATGTTGCAGGGCACGTCCGTCGACGAGCGGACCGGGCAGGAGAAGGAGGAGCAGGGGTGGCGCACCGACGCGGCCATGAAGGCGTTCATCCGCGGGGAGCAGTGTCGCCGGGTCCCGTTGGACCGACACATGGATGGTCGAGTGGATCGCAGTGCGTGCCAGGTCGACGAGGAACGATGCGACGTGTGTCGCGGGTTGCCGCGGGGTCGAAAGCGGCGCAGGATCGCCGTCCCCCGGCCGGAAGGGGAACGCGAGCATGTCGGAGACGTCGCCGTCGAGCAGCGCGAGACCGATCGTGAGCAAGAGGAGGAGCAGGGGCGGATCCGCAGGCGACGAGAAGTCGAGCGCGAAGCGCAGGCCCGCGCGTTCGCGTTCGTCGAGCAGCGCCAACGACATCGTCGGCAGATGGAGCACGTCAGCGTCGAGTCCATCGCGTCGACGTTGCAGCAGTGGACGGGGCGGTGCAGCATATGTTTTGTGCGTGGGGAAGCCGATGGGGGGCATTCGTGGCAGCAGTGCCCATGGGACATGCGAGATGCCGTCCAGCGGGCGTACGACATCGTCAGCACGATTCGTTTCGATGCACACACCGGTTGTTTTGGATGTCACGTCCCCCAAGCCGTGTGCCACCAATGGCAGGACATCAGCCATGGTGGACCACGGCGGTTTCGACGCGTCCGCCAGCGGAGTTGTCAATTTCCGGGTGTAGTTCGACCCGCCGTCGCGGCGATGTTGGTTGTAGGAGGCGAACGGATGTTGTCGTGGATGGAAGAAGAGGCGCAGAAGGTGGGCATCGTCGCGGACGGGGAGTCCGATAATTGGAAAGTATGTGAGCGGTGGATGGCCCGGAAGATAGTGTCCCAGGGCATCGAAATGTCGGGGTTGTTTCGATTGTTTTGGGAGTTTGGACAAGTGTACGGCACCGAGGGGGTCGGGGTGGGATCGGGTTTGCGTGTGTATTGTAGTATTGGTGAGGAGTGATGTTCCGTTCCAGCCGTGCGAAAGGGCGTTGCGAGGCCGTGAGAGTCGTTCGTCGGCAGTGGAGAGGCATTGTCCCGCCGTTAATCCACCGTGGTAGCATCCCACGATGTCGGGTCGCCGGCAGAGAAGAGGTCCATTTTGTTCGCATGTCCGTCCGATTTCGAGGGTGACCAGATCAGAATGGCCAAGTGAGGTGCGGTGGATGATTACGTCAGCGCGAAAGTGGTGGGCGTAGAGCATAGCGATGCGGCGGATTCCAAAATTCGTCGTCGTCGCCACAGTGCCCCAAAATTCGGGCAAAAATTCGGAGAGCACGAGGGCGGTCCATTTTCGATGTCGTGTAGGTTTGGAGGGCAGAGGAGATGGCGTGGGTGTGATATCGTCGTTGCCGTCCGGGCAGTTTTGGTGGTTTTCGACATTCCGATCGAAAAGCGGGCCCGTAAATTGCACCACGACGGCAATGATCGTCCCCATTCGCGACGAGGGGGGGAAAGTAGCGTGGAATGGTTCCGGTTATCGTTCGGGCGCGGAATGTGTGTTTCGTCGTCGTCGCCAATGTTCGAATAGCAGAGTGGCCACAACACGATGTTTTTTGACGTCGGTTTCGCAAGATTTTATCGGTACGATTCGGACACGAGCCCGATTCCGCGGATTCCATGTCGCAGGATTATTGCCGTGCGTCGTAGCATCGCATCGCCGCGACATCAGGCGTTCCCGTCGCATGTCGTCGGCGGCAGATGGTCGTCGATCCGTTAGGGTTAGGGTTGGCAGAAGTTGGTGTTCGTGTAGGAAGGGAGAGGGTTCGTCGTTGTAGAGTATATCGGTGATCCCATATGCGCGGTGCGACATAGCGAGGAGAGAAGGCGGTTATTGGGTCATTCGTAGTCATAAGATGCCCGTCCCCGCGTGCAGGATAGATCGTCGCGGCACGGTAGGGTTGGTGCAGCAGGTCGATATACAGGAACGTATGTCGGAGGGCGAAGCCGGTCGCGATCGGACATGTTTCCATTTTCCGGCGATGGTACGACGATGGCGGAGTTTTCAGAGGGGCGGCCAGGAGCGTAGCAGCGCCGTAGACCAGTAGATTCCCCGTGGCCGTTGTCATCCGCCCGCCACGGTCGCACCACATCGGGCATGCGGGGCGAGGGGAATGCAGGGCGTCATCCGGATGTCGCACATGGCCGATATGGATTCCCATAGAGACATAGGCGATGCAGTGTCACGTCGGGGGCATGGAGTGGTGTTCGGAGAGGGAGGGTTCCCGTAGATATATAGATAGGTTCGATGTCGGTCCGTGTCGTTCGCGTCGTCGAGGCGGGGGGATGGATTTGGGAGCAGATGGCAGGGTGGTTGTAGCGGCGAGTTCGGCAGAGGCGAAGGGTTCGAGATTAGGGTTAGGTGGAGAGCAGGGTTATAGGATTCGTAATTCGTCGGGGTTCGGTTCGAGGCCGGGACAGTATAGATAGGAGTTAGGATGGATTTTATAGCGGGTGGAGGTACAGGGTTCGGGTGTGTTGGTGGAGGTACAGGGTTAGGGTGTGTTGAAGTTGTGGTTCGGAGTTGGAGGTTAGGGGATTTCGGAGGGATAGTCGGGCGGTTTTGGATCGGAGAGAGGCGGATTTCGGAGATGGAAGGGAAGGCGGATTTTGAGTATAGGAAGGAAAACAGATAGAGTAGAAAGGTAAGGGAGAGAGGGTGAGAGAGAGAGAGAGGAGGAAGGGGAGGGAAGGGGAATGGGTGAGAGAGAGAGAGAGAGAGAGGAGGAAGGGGAGGGAAGGGGAGAGGGTGAGAGAGAGAGAGAGAGAGAGGAGGAAGGAGAGGGAAGGGGAGAGGGTGAGAGAGAGAGAGAGAGAGAGGAGGAAGGAGAGGGAAGGGGAGAGGGTGAGAGGGTGAGAGAGAGAGAGAGGAGGAAGGGGAGGGAAGGGGAATGGGTAGAGGGTTAGGGTTAGGGTTAGGGTTAGGGTTAGGGTTAGGGTTAGGGTTAGGG